>NC_140593.1:977323597-977942097 GCF_964204655.1 Triturus cristatus
ATATACTCTATTGTCCCTTGCAACAGATTAGGAGCTCATCCACACTTCATCTTTCTTTTCATGCTGATACTTACTGTCCTGCAAACCATAAAATCATCAGTAATCGAATACAAAATGGGATCCAGAAATGGAAGAGTCTCTTAAGTCTAGCATGACATGATCTCTACAGTGAAAGGTTCGTGAAGAATTGCACATTCCTCTCTATTTTGACCCTCACCAGTGCCTAATTTGTAAAAAATAAATAAATGCCAGGGACCTCGTCAGGAGGCCACCGCAGATTTCACCACCCATTGCCCCTGCCAGTGCTGCCAATGAAAGTCCCAGCATTACTACTAATCATCACACCCCTACATGTGTGACAATTCAGACTAATCCAGGCCCCCAAAGCTATAAGAATCACTTGGGGGCAGGTATTAGTAATTTTGAATGTATATTAAACAATAAACAACTGTTGCGCTCATCTCTAATTTAGACAAACAGTGTCACCATGTGGCAACTGTCATAGGTTTCGGAGTTGAATATTAAGTGCCGGTGCCGAGCACCAGAAACCGCGGACTCAAATTAAGCACCTCAGAGGAGAGGAGCGCCATGCCCTGCAAAATTGACCCAGACAAGGTGTATTGAGAAGCTCAGTTGAATTTCATTTTGCACTACATTCTGGTACCTTATTATGGACACTAAAGTGAAATTCGTTAAAAGAAATGCATGTGACTTTATGTATACAAAGTCAGACTTTGACTTTGTATACCAAGAGTCAAGCTTTGTGCATACAAAGTCCCAATTTGCACACTTGCTAGTCACAGGGAAAAGAGAGTGGCCAAGGGGTGTTCCTCCAAGTATACACAAATGCTTTGCACAATTAAGCTATCAATATCTTTTAAAGCTTATATTGTGCATTTGCCAGTTAGGAATATCATGAGGGAGTGGTTCTTTCGATTCCCATATGGTGTCTCATTTAGTAGAAATAAAAAGTGATGGGTGGAATGCTTGACAAATCTCAACATCTGGTAACTACCATGGCTTGCAGTCCAGTCAATTGGATTTTTTTTTCTGGAGTAGAGCTGTCTTGGAGGTTGTTAGGTTTGAAAACCCCATTCCTGCTATACAATTGTTTCATGTTATATTAGGTTAGCAGTGTGTGGCTAAATAGACACATTCTGTATTCACGTTATGCAACCCACTGAGTTATCCCTGCAATGTGCAAGCTTTAGTTAGCAAGCGAGACTCCATTTTGTATTTTGCAATCCCTATTAGGCTGCTTAGGCTGTGTCTGAAACGATGCCTCATTATTCGTATTGCTTGCCTCAGTAGAACACTGTATTTAGTTAATATTTTCTTTTTGCCTTTGCATACCTGAGTGTGTAGTTGTGCTCCCACATTAGGAGATGCTGAGACCCAGCACAGTAACCTTGGGTCTCTGATAGCATGCACCCATCCAGCAGGTGTTAGCTCATCCTTCTGTGCCTCCTTTGTTCATGATCAGCCTAAGCCAGTAACTTTCCACTGTGGGCGTGGTTGAAGGTTCTTTAAGGAATGATCACGCATTGCAGGCTGATGGGGAGCCAGTCCCTCGGCAGACATCTTAGGGTGCAGGTCAAATTGAACTCCTCTGCAGAGTATTGCTAATAAACCATTACCTGTATTCTCTACTGTCTGCCTGACTCGTTATTTGTTTGGAGGCAATCAGGTGGTTGTAGATAACCCTGGTGGCCCCTAAGGGCCACTTCCTTCAGTTGGCACCCGAACAGGGACTCCGCTAGGTGACTCGACACATCCATAATTGGGTTGCAGGGTCGGGGTGGTGTTCGGTCGGTCGAGCGGATTGGGGTACCCCACACAAGACCGAGCTTGGTTCTCGCAGCTGCCCCGCCTGTCTGATCGGGTGACTCCTCGCCTAGTTGTCACCGGCTGGCGTCCTGAGAAGGCGAAATCTTTGAGTTGACCGTTTGGTCCGAAAAGTCGGCAGTGGGGAATAACTTGTGTGCACCAAGTGAGTGATTTGATTCTTGGAAAAATGTCACCATTCGTGAATGGCACAAGCCTACTGGCTGTGCCTTGGTACAGTCTCTGGACTGTATTGGTGCAGTTTTCGGACTGCCTTGCTTGAACGTCATGAGCCAACGGGCTATGTCTTGGTATGGTCATCGGGCTGTATTGGTTTGAACTTGGTGGGTTTGCGGACCCTTTTAAAAGACACAGAGTGTTTGTGAACAGCCTACCAGGCCAACTAGAAATTTGGCCTGCGCTTGAAAAGGTCTTGGACTGTTTGCGAACAATCTGCCAGGCCAACTGGTAATTTGGTCAATGCTTGAAAAGGTCTGGGGCTAGAGCCTGTCTTCTTGAACTTGGTACAGTCTCTGGACTGTTTTTTTGAACTTGGTACAGTCTCTGGACTGTCTTCTTAAACTTGGTACAGTTTCTGGACTGTCTTCTTGAACTTGGTACAGTCTCTGGACTGTCTTCTTGAACCTGATGCAGTCTCTTGGCTGACTTGTGGTTTGATTGTTGTGTTTGGGTGCTATGAGGTTTGTGGACCGATGTTGGTGGTGGTGCTTGTGAAATTATTGTTTGAGTGAGTAGCCACTGTGCTCTTCATGTGGAGGTAAGGATGCATTGCCTCAGCAAGCTGTGTTGTGTGGGGTTTTTGTTTGACACAGTATGGGGACCGTCTCTGGGAAAAGTACTTGCAATTCCTTTGCCAGGCAAAATGATGAGAGTGGCCCCTTTTCTTGAAAACATCTTGGATGAGCTTAATTTGTCCTTAGCCAGCGCCTCCTTTTTTAAATAATTAAAAGAAAGAAATATGGTGATATTGTGTATGCATGTATATATATATATGTATGTATATTCACTGAAAAAACCATAGGTTTCACACACGTTATAGTTAGGAATTAGCATTTAAAAAACCTTGCAAATTCACTGGAAAAACCATAGGTTTCACACATGTTATAGTTAGCTGGACATTTCACTCGTAAAAAACCAATGAAATTCCACGTTATAGTTAGTGCAGGCAACTATAACTCACGCGACCGCAATCCTCTGCTGATGAGATATGTGTCTTTATGAAAAAAAAATATTTGTAATATATGTATAGCTAAAATTTAATGGAAGAAGACATGGGCAAATAAGTGTCTAAATACAGTATTAGCATCAGCAGAGGATTGCGGTCGCGTGAGTTATAGTTGCCTGCACTAACTATAACGTGGAATTTCATTGGTTTTTTACGAGTGAAATGTCCAGCTAACTATAACATGTGTGAAACCTATGGTTTTTTCAGTGAATTTGCAAGGTTTTTTAAATGCTAATTCCTAACTATAACGTGTGTGAAACCTATGGTTTTTTCAGTGAATTTGTACGTTTTTTAAAATGCTAAGTTACTTTACGCCGTTCGTGCCGTGCGCGCCCACTTCACGCAGTTCGTTCCGTGCGCGCACGGTGCGCTTCGCGCACCGCGCGCCCACTTAACGCAGTTAGTGCCGTGCACGCACGTTGGGCACGCGGTGCGCTACGCGCACCGCGTGCCCATGTTACGCTGGATGGGCCATGTACGCATGATGCCCTTCGCGCACCGTCCGCACACGGAGGACATATTATGCGCTTCGTTGTGAAAGGTTATCTATATATAAAATATGCACCGCGGGCACCTTTTGCACACGGGGGGGGGGAAATATGGTTTTTGGTTTTTTTTTACTTATTTTTTGCCGTACGCGTACGGTAAGCGCATTCGGCGTTTTTTAAAAAAAAAAGAAAATTTAATTTTTAGACTTGGATGGCCTTCTGGGACACCCTAACCATGGCTAGGTGGTTAGAAGCTGTCTAGCCTGCCCCTTTTCATGATATCCAACTTTGATTTTCCTCCCCCCCTCAGAGTGCGAGAGAGAAAATGGCGGCCGACACTTCCTGGTTTCGACCGATTCGAATGTTTACTAAGATCTAACAGCCAATCAGAATGGCGCTCGCGCACGGCACCGTACGCGTACGGTAAGCTTACGGTGCGCGCTCGGAGAGCGCTTACAGATATATATATTGATTTAAATGCTATTTTCTTAGGAAATACTGAACAGATTTACACCAAACCTACAAAAGGCACATCCTTGACCTGTAGACTACCTCTCTGCCAAATTTCAAGTAACTCTGTTCAGCCGTTCGGGCTGTAGCTGTGTCTAAAGGTCCTATGGAAAAATGCATGGGGAAAACGCGTTTTGGGACCCCCCTTTTTTCTCAGCCCCCGCTTGACGAATCACCCCGAGACTTTCAGGGTAGGAGCGGAGCGTAGCGCCCCATTAGTTTTGAAAATTCGTCAACCGGCGTCAAAGTTATTCCAAATAGAATGTTGCGGATTTCCTATGGAAACATGGTCCTAACTATAACTATCTACTGGCGACCGCCAGTAGATAATATAGTGATAATGTGTGTGTATGTATATATATATATATATATATATATATATATAGAAAAAATGCACCACAACGATGAGGGTCCCGCACCCATGCGCACAGGGAGTCACTTCCTCAAAATATTTAAATTACCAGTGCTCACTTAACGAATGGTCACCGTTAAACCATCCCTACATTGAAATAATTTCACACTTGTAAGGAGCACTACAAATATACACAATATTTCCAAACAAATATCTTTGATTCAAAAACAATTATTCTCAAATCTCATATTTTTTAAACATGGAGAATGTCCAATTGTTCATGTACCAATGTGTTATTGCTTTGATGCCTCGGTTAGTCCTTTATCCTTAAAACACAAGGTACTTGGCAGATTATCAAAATTGAACTTCAATCCTCACTCCCAAAATATCATCTATCAAAGAAGAGAAAAGAAGGGGTGCGTTGATGGTGCCCAGATCTCATATTTAGCTTTGGACATTGCAAAATGGCGAAAGTTGTTCTGTGCTATAGACATGAAAGTTGTATTTTTAAAGTTTGGTACATGAAAGTAAAGGCTGAATGAATGGGCCTTGCGCAGATGCTGATGTGTTTAGTGTGGAACTGACATCGCAATATAACGGGTATTTAATTAGGAAAAGGTGTTTCAAGCACTCCAGGCAGCGTGTATTTTTGTCTGAATGAAAAGGATTTTCAAGGTTGGAAAACATAGCTCGTGAATTCAGTTTGTTCTGGCAGGTTTGCTATGACCTTCGGTGAGATAAGGAAGGAATTCCCAAGGAGGGGGCTCATCGAGCAGAGAGACTTAGAACAGCAGACAAGGGGAGAAAGACGCTGGGGAGAGAGTTCTGTGAAGCCAGAGAGGAAGGTGGGGCCATGCACAGCTCCTGATACAGACAGGCAGAGATGCTCAGCACAGAGCCAGACCTTCCTGAAGGGCAGAGTGCCAGCAAAATTTGTTAATTGGGAACAGATTAAAAGAACAACACAACTAAAAAGAATTGGTTCATGAGTTTTGTGAAAGTGTGTATCTAGAGTTTCCACAACACTATGGGATAGAATGTCCTGGAGCCGATGGCATGAGATTCTTTGTGACTCCATTGGTTATTGGATTAATGTTCTCTAATCAGATTTGGAAGCACGTACAGTAAATATTGGTTTGCTTTCAAAGAAAGTTGATGGTATTCTGAAGGATGAAGGGTACTATAGAGCTGGACAAGGAATGAAGTAGAAAGAAGTTTAAAAATATATATATATGATGGTAGAGAGCGGGTTTGCTCAGAAAAATTGTTTGCAGGGAATGAAAAGTGCGTTAAAATGCATTGTTTCACAAGTGGAAATAAAGGTGCAATATCAACTCTGTTGGAGTTTTAAAAGGAGAAATTACAAAATAAGTTAAGAAAGGGTTGCAGCAACAATTTTTCGTTTGTGACTCAGGCCTGACAGGAAAAGATTTGTTTTGCGAATTAAAAGGAATAGAATGCCTCTTTCTGTTACGTATTTAACATAGCACAGTGCTATTAGTGTTTTAGTGGGTGCTTCAGACACATTGGTTGTAGCATATGTTTTGCGCTTTCTTGCTCTGATTATTGGTCCTTTTATAGTGGATTTTCTGTTTTAGTTAATGTCTAATTGTGGTGAGCATGTGATGGGTTTGGCCTCCTATTATTACTGCTCTCAGGCAGGTGAATGTGTGATGATGGGTTTTAGTGTAAGTAATGAATGGTGTTTGCCCCCCGAGTTTTGCAAATGTGCCATCCACTTTGTGGGTAACAGGCGATGTAGAGCAGGGATTCCTACAATTTTCACAAGCCTTGTTGTGTATGATACAAGATTTGGTTAAGAAAGGTGTTGGTGAAGAGACGGCGGGTAGATAGTAATAGTCCAATTCTTTTGATTGTGTTTACAATTCTGTGCTTGATTGGTGCGAAGTTCATGAAGAAGTGTTTTTTCTACATCCTGCTGTTTTAGCCATTGCTATGCCTTTGCTACTTGCTCCTTCCGCTGTTCACTGTTTTTCTATCCCTGATCTATATTACATCCTTTGGCGGTACTATTTTTTTAAATAATAGATCTTTGTCCGGATTTCACATAGACTGGTAGTAGTCACAGGTTCTGCGGCGCTTCTTAGGTCTATGAAGAAGGATAGAGCATCCATACACAGGTTTAAAGAAGGGTAGTTACTTGTTCATCGTTTCAGACACACAGCAAAGTTGTAGGGACCGCACAGTTAAATAGTGTTAGACATGGCATCCTTGGTGTGGTTTTACCTGACTTTTTGCCTATACCTCCTATGTTTTTGATGCTGGGCTGGATTTCGTTTTTGCTGGCTCAGGTGCTTTGGGCATTTTTCCATTGCTGATCAGTGTCCCAGTGCAAGTGCTTTCTGTGTAAATGGCTATTGTGCTTGGTACTCCTTGATTGGCATATTAGTTTTACTAGTAGATCCCTAGTGAAGTGTATTGATTGTGCCAGGGTTAGTAAATAAACAGCTAACAGTAGGCTTGCAGCGCTGATCATGCCACCCACATGAGTAGCGCAGAAAAGATACCTCCGACCTGCCACCACAGCGCCTGTGCACAGTTTGTACATAGGACATATATATGGTAGGCCCAAGGTACCACCCTAGGCAGGGTGCAGTGTATATGACAGGTATGATATGTACTGGTGTGTGTAACATGGCTTGATAGTGACATACTGCCCATTTCGTTTTTCACTATTGAAAGGCTACCTTGCACATAGGACAGAAAGGGGAATGTGTTGTAAAATTTTCGAAGCATATCCTCCCATAGGGATAGGGTAGACAAGTGGAGCCTGGAATCAGAATTTGGTAACACACCTCTTAGTAAAGGATGGGTTTTAAAGTCTGTGTTTGCAACAGGCACTTTTAGAAAGTGGCTATATTCGTGTCCAATTTTCCTGTGTGTTTCTGCCTCATTGTGGATAGGCTGTTTGGTCCCAGTGTGACAGAGACTGAGAATGTACATTTGGTGTGGTGTCTTCTGGTGGTGTTTTTATTGTGTTACTGTGAGTGTTGATACAAATACTTGACACATTGTATTTGGGATAAGACTATCTGCTCGTGCCCTGCTCCCAAGGGGTGAGCAGGGGTTATCTAAATTGTGTATTCCCCTTAAACGCTCACTGGAAGGAAGGGTCCCTATTTGAACAAAGGTACATACCTTTGCCCACTACAGACACTCATTTTTTTTAACCAATTGTTCTTATCTTTAGTTTTTACTGACCAGGGAGTTTGCTTTTTTAAAGGGGTAAGTATTTTTGACAGGTTTCCTTCTCAGGTCACCTACTGTCAAAGGGGGGTAGGAGATTAGCTCCTTGGCGACTAAGGAACTAACATATTAAATGAGGTGCATGGGGTGCATGGGGTGCATGAGCCTTAACTCTGAATGCCTAACACTTTAAACTGCATTTTTCTTCTTTGGCTTCTGTGCTTGGTACATATATTGTTATATGCTCTTTCGTGTTGTACGTACACAAGATGGTTTGTTGTGCGCTTTCTGTCTTTTGCGTCCGTCCGAGCTGTCTAGGAACGGTCATGACGGTGGCCATTTCCATAATACAATCGGTTGGGCTCGCTTTAGCCACTCATTTCACAGGATGCTGTGAACATGCTTTTGAATAAACAGAGACAACGCACCTCACCAGTGCATGTCTAATTGGCTATAAAATAACACTATTAAAAAAAATGTTGTCATGATTAGGAAAATGTGTCACCTTGAAGTCCGCCATGTTGCTGCTCCTCCTTTCCGTAAATTGATGGAATTGGAATTGAGATGGAGATGAAAGGACGGGTAGACTAGACTGATGTTCCCTTATCTAATCCTTAAGGGGAACTATATGTTGGTGGCTTTCGTTTAAATACCCAGGTGGCACCACCATTATTGCTCATGATACCCCAACACTACATACAGTTGTAGAGACATCACAAATCCATTATTGGTTAGCCTGAGTAACTGGGTTGCAACAGATGACATGGGAAGGAATAATGCGTTTACAGAAAATGATTAAAATAAAATGAGAGAATGTTTGTAGCAGGCCCTGCTGGGTGGGTACTGAAGTCAAGATGTCTAAGTTGAAAGTAAGGCACATTGTCAGGATGAGACATTGCTCAGCCCTTGTACTGTATGGTGCATATGATGCACATTACTAGGAAGGGTACCTGTATGACCCCAATAATTTCGTATTACACATTTTCTTTTTGAGGTTCTTCAGATGAATGATTTAGGAATGGACAGATGCAATGATCCCAAGTAAGTCTGAATTGTTCTTTCAGAGCTTAGTGAATGAATTAAAGCTTACCCCATTACTTGGTTTGGGGAGCGAAAAATAAGTTATATAAAGTTTTATCCTTGCCAGTTAACTACAAGTTCACATTATATCCATTATTAGGTCGGGGACGCCCTGCAGTCACAAAAGAGAGAGAGGGGCCAGGATGCAATGTACAGCCTGGCTGCGTGTTATGAAACATCTATGAATACGACTGAGGCGAAGCTGCAGAGCAAAGAGGTGTTGGACGAGGCAGTATCACTGAAAACAAAAAGAGAGAAGGGTTATCCAGGAGCCCCAGCCTGTTGGTCTACTTGTGCCTGAGTCCCAGCCATTGAGCCTAGTCTGTGGGCTCGCCTGTGTTTGAGTCTCTGCCCCTTGGTCCCTCTTGAGTCTGACCCCCTTCTTCCTTTGACCCCTTTGTGTAAGGTACAATGTACGCCCAATGGAGAAACAGTGCACCAAGGTAAAGTTGTATTAGTAGGGATGGACTTCATGGATGAAGAATAGGGTGCGGGTACCATGTCTAAGAGTTAATATGACCGTTCGTTTTCGTATATAGGGGCGAGGGAGATTAAGATGGGTGACAACATATGACTTCATTTACAGACTGAACATGACAATAGGCCCGTCCTAGAACCTGCCTCATAATGTTCGCTTCGCCTGTGGATCACAAGTTCATATTTATCATCTGAGGGGGATGGTTTGCAAATGCTGTTTTTTTCTTTTCTCTTTTCTTCACTGTATTTGTTGCCCCAGCTAGGTATTGCACCTATCCCCAGGTACAATGTAAAACTATGTGACACGACAAAGTAGGCCCTTGTCTGCACTGTCTCTCAGTTTGTTGCATCTACTGTGTAAGTACATTAACTGCTAAGGAAAGGATATCCATGCAATACAAATGCTAAGACCATGTTTCAGAAGGGGATAAAAGGGCGGATGAGCGTTGATGTGGATACCTTTTAGATCAATATGTCTCTTATAGTTTCCCTGCTTAATAATGAACATTTGAATAGTTCTGATACAGTCTGATTATGAAGCAGTGTTTGAGTATATAGTAGTACACCAGGGGTATACACCTAGATCAGATGGAAAGGAGGGTACCCTACATCCAGAAGTTTGTATAAATGTTTAGGTGATAATTAAGTCTCTACTATGATGATGCAAAAGATACAGGATATGAGGCTCATTAATGAAGGTATTTTTTAACACTAAGTGGATTTTGAGATTCATGTGCTGCTTAGTTTCCCATTGCAATTTGAGTGACTATGCATTTTCTTTCTCTCCACTTAGAAATGTAAAGACCCTACCGGATAGCCTCAATAAAGCATTTAGCCACCCATGCTAAAAGGAGGGTCTGTTAGGTTTGAAAACCCCATTCCTGCTATACACTTGTTTCATGTTATATTAGGTTAGCATTGTATTCACGTTATGCAACCCACTGAGTTATCCCTGCAACGTGCAAGCTTTAGTTAGCAAGTGTGACTTCATTTTGTATTTCGTAATCCCTATTAGGCTGCTTAGGCTGTGTCTGAAACGATGCCTCATTATTCATATTGCTTGCCTCAGCAGAACACTGTATTTAGTTATTATTTTCTTTTTGCCTTTGCATACCTATCTGAGTGTGTAGTTCTGCTCCCACATTAGGAGACGCTGAGACCCAGCACAGTCACCTTGGGTCTCTGATAGCATGCACCCATCTGGCAGTTGTTAGCCCATCCTTCTGTGCCTCCTTTGTTCATGTTCAGCCTAAGCCGGTAACTTTCTACTGTGGGCGTGGTTGGAGGTTCTTGGAGGAACTATCACGCATTGCAGGCTGATGGGGAGCCAGTCCCTCGGCAGACATCTTAGGGTGCAGGTCAGATTGGACTCCTCTGCAGAGTATTGCTAATAATCCAATACTTGTATTCTCTACTGTCTGCCCAACTCTTTATTTGTTTGAAGGCGATCAGGTGTTTGTAGATAACCCGGGTGACCCCTAAGGACCACTTCCTTCAAGGTTCAGTCAGCACTGTTCCTTTTGGAGCACAACCAATTTTGCAATGGTTGGTCACTGTGGCACAATGGGTAAAAAAAATGGTTGACTGGAATGCAGCTCTTGTAATCACAAATGGTTGAGCTTGATTAAAGCAGCCTTTCGATTAATCTCTTGTTTGTTGCATTAGCTGCCTTAAGTGTAATGGGTATGGCCAGATATGGGTCTGGGGCTCACTGTGCCAAAGGTCTTAGGGCTAGATTTAGAGTTTGGGGAACAGGGTACTCTGTTGCAAATGTAATGAAGTACCCTGCCCCCAAACCAATGATGCGCCCACCTTATTTAGGGTTGGTAGGACCACCATTTTTCCACCAAAGTATGCCCCATTGGCTCTATCAATGTAAAGCTTCCCCTGACAGTCCAGTGGAGTTAGGGCAGTCAGAGGATGGGCACTTCACCGCCCGCCCTATTAAGGGTGGATGATGTGATGTTCTTTTCTTTCTGTCCGTCACTGGTAGATAAACCCTGGTGGTGAGGGAAACAAAAAAAAAAAAATAATGACCCTCCAGACCCAGGTAAAAAAGTCCTGGTTATAGGGGTCATTAGTTATTTGTTTTTTGAAAAACTAAATATTGGTAAAGTTTGGTGAATGGCCATCAAACCTGTCTGCTGCAGTCCCCCAAATGTTTTGTAATATGACAGGAATGTCCACAGTGGCTAATTCTGTCAGGTACAGAAATCACTGCAGGCCCTGCGGCGATCTCTAAATTTGGAGCTCGGTATTCCATTAGGGTGGTGAACTTAATGCCTTCAGACAAAATGATGGGCTGTGTTGCATCTCATAAATGCCCTAAATCAGTATCTCATTGATGAGGCACAGGTAGACCACAACTAATCTGGGTTGGTTGAGTTCCTATCAGGATGGGACCTGGTCTGGCAGTTTGAGCAGGACAGTTATTACAGGAGCAGCACCAAGGCTGATTTGCATATGGCTGCTCTCTGAATTAGGGTGGCACAGTAGGTGGAAAACAATGGCCTGGGATGCAGTCTTGGGTAATTACCAGAGGCTTAGATAGATTCAAGCATCCCAGCCATCACTTTCTTTTGTTTTCATTTTTTGTTGTTGTTACCTTCAGCGGGTACCGCTTTTTATACCTGTCCCAGTAGTCCTCTTTCCAAGTATCTACAAGTTCTTACAATAAGACTCAAGCCAATCCATGCCCCAGTCTTATTAATCAATAGATAAGTTTGCACTTGGGGGTATTAGAAAATTCCTCGCTCATAAAGAATGGGGCTGGTAGTAGAACAAAGCAAGTTTTACACCGCGATCAGTCTCATAGCGGATCACGTCCCACATCTTCCTATTTAACACATAGCACACAAGTCAGTCTTATTGTTTTTTTACATTTTTTTATAGTAAAATTTTTTATTGAGTTTTAATAGTATATAGGTCATCCGATAAACAAAAATCTACTGCAAGAATATATGAAAGCAGATTTCTATATCCCATTGTCTAATCCAAAGAAGTCCTTTCTTTACATTTCATTGTCACTTTGAGTCTTCGAAGGTGTATTTTCCATCAGCAACATCTACATTCAAGGTTCAGTGTTTAAGCATATTAATTGTGTTACAGTTTTACAAATGGTAGCAGTGGTTGAATTTAACCACACATCAAAAAGAGATGTAAGGCTCTGTGACAATGAAAACAATATGCATTTAATAAAGCTCAGAAGCAACTGGGTGCTACACAGGTCGCATTTTCACTAACAATTAAGTGCTGACAAAGGGTGGCAAGAAGCCACACTAAACTAAATTTTCAACAGATCCAAAAGACACCACAATTTATAATCCAGAAATGAAGTATCGGGAATCTATGCACACTAAGTAAAAGTTATGATTTTTTTATTGAAGAATAATGTCCATGAGCTAGGTAGAGAGAACCAGTGATAAGACATCCATTAGATATCAGTTGAAAATTTATTTTATTTTATTTATGGGTTTTGTATAGCGCCTGAATCACCCCCTGAGGGGTATCTCTGTGCTCCGGACTGTGCTGCTCAGCGGGCTGATGAGCAATGTTAAAATAGGGAAGTCTTAAGAAGTTTTCTGAAGCGCAATTAGTCAGGGCATTGTCTCAGATGAATGGGAATCTGGTTCCAGTAAAGGGGAGCGAGGTAGGAAAAAGATTTCCCACCTAGTCTTGTTTTCTGACCCAAGGGACTAAAAAAAGCAATTTGCTTCCTGACCTAAGGGTCCTAGTAGGAGCGTAAAGCTTAAGTTTCCTAGAGATGTAAAGAGGGCCTTTGTTGTGCAGGGCTTTATGGACGATACAGCAGACTTCGAATTTGACACGCATGCGGATTGGGAGCCAGTGGAGCTGTTGGAGAAGGGGAAGGGAGGGAGTTTTGAACGGAGCGTTTGTGACGAGGCACGCAACAGTGTTCTGGACCACCTGCAACATGCTGGGTGAAGACTCATTAGCAGAGACCAGGAGAGCATTACAGTAGTCAAGACGGCTCATAATCATGGTCTGAATGAGGGTTTTACTGGTGTAATCTGGAAGAAAAGGAAAGACTCGTCCTAGCAAGCCCAACACATAAAAACAGGTGCCGGCCGTGTGAGCAGCATGCACCTTTAATGTTAAGGCATGATCTAGACAAATGCCGAGGTTTTTAACTAGGGACTTAGGGCCAAGAGGGGCACCAAAGGCTGCCGGCCACCAGTCTGGGGTCCACAGTAGAGGGGCATCTCCGAAGAGCATAATCTCCGTCTTCCCTGCATTAAGTTGGAGAAGATTGCTTTTCATCCAATGAGCAATGGCTGTCATTTCCTCCGAAAAAGTGGGCAAAGCCGACATGGAGGATTTGGTAAAGGAGAAGAGAAGCTGCGTGTCATCAGCATAAGAAATGGGCAGGAAGCCGCTGGACCTAAGGAGGTTGGCCAAGGGAGCAATGTAGATGTTAAACAATGTAGGGCTCAAACATGAGCCCTGAGGAACGCCCTTGGTCACTTCTATCGTCTTCAACCGAAAAGGACCTAGATTGACAGTCTGGGTACAGGAGGACAGGAAGCTTGTCATCCTCTAAGTCCAATATCCTCCAATCTCCTGAGCAAGATCTGGTGTGAGACCGTGTCGAACGCGGCAGAAAGGTCCACCAGCACAAGAATTATAGAGTGGTCACTGTCTAAGGTCATCCTGATGTTGTCCGTGACCTCCAACAGGGCCGACTCCGTACTGCAATTGGGCCTGAAACCAGATTGAGAAGGGTCCAGGCTGCCATTATTTTCGACATGGACAGATAGATGTTGATTGATGTATTTTGCCAGAACTTTGCTCAGGAAAGGTAGTAGGGAAATGGGGTGGAGGTTGGAGAGCTCTTCCATAGGAACCTTGAGATTTTTACGGATAGGGATGACCTGTGCTGCCTTCCATTCCCGTGGGAGATGACCCTCTCTCATAGAGAGGTTGATAATTGTGCCTATGGGTGAAGACAGTTGGTTGGAAAGACAGGAGGCTTCTTTGCTGGGATAACATCCAGGGGGGAGCCTGATTTTACATTATAAAGTAAGGCTGCCACTACCTCGGTTGACAGAGGGAGGCAGCTCTCCAGCAGTTGTGTAGTTGCAAATACTGGTGCGTTGGGAGAAAATGCAATCAGTTGCTGGCTCCCAGGGGGAGACATCTTATCATAGATATGTTAAATTTTCTGTGAGAAATACTGGGCGATGTCGTCACAGAGAGCTTGAGAGGGAGTTTCAGGGTTTTCGCAGGCCTTGGGACTGGTAAAAGATTTCAGTATCTGAAATAGGGTTTTGTGAGCGTTCTCTGCTTTAACTAACTGTTGGTCGATAAACGTTTTGCGCGCTCCATTTATATTTTTGTGGTAGGAGGAGAGGGCATTCTTGAAGTTGTCTTTGTCCCTCGCATCCTGGGACCTGCACCAACGTCTCTCCAGATTTTTGCACTGCTGTTTTTCAGCATGAAGCTCGGGGGGGTACCAAGCTGATTGAGGACTCCTAGCTGTATTCAGGAATGATTTAAGAGGCGCAGGCAGGTCAATGGCACTTGTAACAGCCGAATTGTATCTGGCTAGGCCCTCCTCAGTGTTGGAAGGTTCAACTTCAACTTCCCAGGGTGGCGAGTAGGCTGCCTGGAAGCTATTCGGGGAGATCTTATACCATTGTCTGCGGACGCTGAGGACGGGGTGCATGATCTGACCAAGTCAGAGGTTGTGGGGGTTCACACATGATACAAGGGGCTTTGGAAAAGATGATATCCAGTGTGTGACCCGCAGAGTGGGTCGGGCCATCATTGAGCTTTGTTAGGCCAAGGAGAGCCAGGTCTGCAAGGAACAGCGATGTGTCGTGGAGGGTGTCACATTCACTCTGCACATTGAAGTCGCCCAGCAGTAGGAATTTATTAGTCAAGATTACATGGGGAGCAATTATTTCCATAAGCTGGATTGAAAAGTCTGCCAACGGGCCGGGAGGCCGGTACACTAAGGCACCTTTCCAGCTGAGTTGCGAATGGAAATCAATGTGAAAGACAGAAATTTCAATATTGGCGTTGCAGCGTTGCTCGAGTGTTGAGAGTGAAATGCAGTCTTTATAAGTAATAGCAATCCCGCCTCCCCTTTTGATTGTCTGTCCATCCTTAGGAGCCTGTAGCCAGGTGGTGGCGCTAAGGTAATGGCAGGAGAAGAGTTAGGCTTGAGCCATGTCTCAGTCAGAAACCCTAGGTCGGGTTTACCGAGGTGAGTAGGTACCACACCTCTGTAGCATGTTTAGGGAGGGATCTCACATTACATAAGACACCTTTCCAGCCTTTGTTGGGCCTGTTGGACGACCTTACTGGTTCCGGGAAGGGAGAGGAAACGTTCTTAGGGGGTGAGAGGATGATGTATAGAGCTATAACCCCCAGGGATATCTGATGTTAGATTACTATTAGTAGTGTTGCACTGGAACTGACAGCGAATGCATGAAAAAGGGCCTTCTGGTGTTGGCCAGGACCGCACAGCGTCCCGGGCAGGATGCCCACAGGGGGGTAATAGAACTTTTCTTAGTTCGTATAGTGCCTTGCGAGAATAAGAAAAACCTGGGGTTAATACAGTATCTGGGGTAGGACAGGCAGGGTTCCTGGCTCCTGGGGACATCCTGGCGTGGACGGGTGCAGATGGGCTTGCCTTCGGCGCGCCTTTGGCGTGCTGCCGGCACATCCGCTGCACGTCGTGCAAAGCATCCGGTTTTATGGAGGGGGTTGTGGCCTCTAGACCGCCAACCTCCCTCAAACCGGAAGTCGCCTTTTCCTCCCTCCACTCAAGCGGGACGTGACCCGTGGTGAACCGGGGAGGGGCAACTGAGCCAGAGAGCGTCAAAGGTAAAGCCAGGAGGAGTACTAAATTCACGAGAGGCAAGTAATATCAATTTAAAACTGTGCAAATTCGAGTGCAAATATAGCAAGGTAAAAACAGGATTAAAAATCAAAACAATACAGGCATTTTAAAATATAGACGTGGTTAGGCAGCAGAGAGACAAAATGAATCAGAGCATCAGCCTTGCAGGACCGAACCTGCTGCGCGTCGTGCAGAGCATCCGGATTTATGGAGGATTTGTGGCCACTAGACCGCCAACCTCCCTCAAACGGGAAGTCGCCTTTTCCTCCCTCCACTCAAGCGGGACGTGACCCGTGGTGGACCGGGGAGGGGCAACTGAGCCAGAGAGCATCAGAGGTAAAGCCAGGAAGAGTTCTAAATTCACGAGAGGCAAGTAATATCAATTTAAAGCTGTGCAAATCTGAGTACCAATATAGCAAGGTAAACACAGAATTAAAAATCAAAACAATACAGGCGTTTCAAAATATAAGCGTGGTTAGGCAGCAGAGAGACAAAATGAATCAGAGCATCAGCCTTGCAGAAGCTCGTCCGCACGACCGGTAGTTGAATTAACAGCAATGTTGTAGTCTGCATATGCGTGAGATCAAGATCTTCTTGTGCACTCAGAGGAGGACATATGTTTCGTTGAAACAACATTTTCAAGGCTGAAAGATGTATATTTGCAATATAAAGAAGTACCACAAAAATTCTTTCATTACAAACCATTGTCTTTTGGGACTACACCAACACATAACATTTAATGTGATATGTCTATACAAGATGTGATGGATCTGCATACTCTTATCTCTTTGAATGATGCCCAAAACATTACTTTCAAGGAACTATTCTTTGATCTAGATATCATCACAGGTTTGACTACTGACAGTGGTCTTAAACCGAGGTCTACTTTCCACCCTCCCTTACCTTCTGCAATAATATTGATCTCTTTTATAAACTTGTGGTTCAAGACTTTTATCCTTCTTATTGTAATTCTGCAATTGACTGAAACCTTATTTCATACATCATACATACATCACAACCTCTCCTCTTTAAAGCCCAGTCCCTGTAATCTTACACTACCTAATCTTCACCCACCTATCTATGTCACTGACCATTCATCTGAAACAACATGGCCCCCACTGGTGATCACACTTACTAGGTATTAATATATCACAAGATAACTGGAGTAAATGCATGCACTTTTTTTTGAGAGCACATTACTAATCACAATAACCACTAGATTAACCACTAACCTTGGGTCCGCAGTAGTGTGCTACTTGCCGTAAAGTGCTTCAACGCCTCGGCAGGGGTAGTAAGAGCTATATAAATCCAAGTGCAATTATAATTATGGCATCTGGCACCGCAATTGTAAGTGGCCTACCTACTCTGTATCTAATAAAAGTTTGAACTGCTGCTGTCTGTGACACAGCTGTTCACAGATATGGAAAATGGATTAATGTATGTTTTGGCATTAAACAAAACCTGCCTTGGCTCATCCTTTTTTTGTAGCCAGTGTAAAAGAAACTTGATATGATTTGAGACTTAGAAGGGGCAGTGCTTCTGTTGACAGTTTTACTACACCCCAGTGACCTTTTCCACCTGGCTTTATGTATTTCAGCCTTTCGTTTTCATTTTTGAAAGACCAGGTTGAAATTACTAGAGCAGGGTAGCAAAGGGCACGTGAGTCTGCTCAGGGCTGTCGGTAGCCCCTGTGAGCTCTCATATTTATGGAGTTACTATTCCTTAAATGAAGTGCTTCTGGGCTCCACCAGAATACATTAACTACTAAATGATGTTCAGCATGTGACCAAATGTTAAACACACGTCGGCAGCCAGAACTAAACAAACAGGGCTATTTAAAGCATTAAGTCTGTATAAAAATGCTTGTATAGTACTTTCTAGCTTCAAATTGCACTCCGCAAGTCGAATAATTAAAAAACAATTTGAATCGTTACAAAAAGAAACATGGTACGCTTTCCAGCTGCTGAACTAAAACTACTTGCAGCTATAAAGAACGTGTGGATTTAAGGTTAATCACTATACTGGGTTTGTTAAATATGAACACTAAGCACTTGGAGCGACACTACCACCTAGAGGTCAAAAGTAAAATCACACATTTTCTATGACTTCGTTTTACATCTGGAAGGACAGACAGATGAAGACTGAGTATAAGGGAGCGGATTCATTCTAGAGGTTAGAACTATAAAAGAGATTTGGCTCTTTTGCTTCTGTCGGAGATCCTTAAACAATGAATGATGCTGCATAGAGCAACTTAAGGATTAAAGCAATTCTAAGTGAATTCAAACAGGACATAAATTAAAGCAAAAAGGAAATTGACTTAAAAAGTTATTATAAAAGGTCAGTTTGCTGAAAATAATAAAGGGTTTTAAACAGGAAGAATAGGTTCCCATTCCTAAATTAAATAGAGGAAAATGTCTTTTGAAAGACATTTTTTTCAATGTACTCCAGAATTTGCAATAGTGAACTGTGATTGTAATCAGGGCACAAGTCCCAAAAATAGAAGTGGGAGAACTAACCTAATTAATCAGTATGCAAGTGCCATCACGGCGCCTGACATCACGGCGCGTGACATCACAGCGCGTGACATCATAGGAAATGGCATCACAAGAAGTAACATCATATCTTAAGCCTTCACATGTATGTTTGGCGGGTCTATCACAAGTACAATTAAGCACATTTCCAGTATACTTATGAACCCTCCTGATTTAGGCAGAAGATTCACACTTTTGAAAGCTTCACGTAAACCAATGTTGCCTTTTCTCAGAGTAAAGCTTCTCATAGTGCTTTAAAAGAAAAAATAGTGAAATTTAAATTATTACATGGCCTCCTCAGGGGTAGTATGCGCTATATGAATGCTATTTATTTTGTGCAAATACTGGGAAAGATCAACACATCTGACGTTCTTACAGTGCATGCATATCTCCTAAACAGAGCCTGAACAAAGTGAAAAGCTGCCTCTCTTAAGTATGTGTGAAGTGCTAACAAGGTGTGAGCCTTTGTTTCCCCTCTGATGCATTTGCTTTTAGGTGTGAGGCTCCTGACTGCTGCCAGCCAGGAGACTCGAACAAAAGGAGGCCTGATGACCCCTCCTCTTTCTTTGTTATAGGCCCAGCAGGAGTATGCAATAAGAGACCCCCGTCCCCACCTGCACCGCACATTGTTGAAGATGGAAAGCAGACAACAACGTGCAGGCGCTGCTGAAAGTGTCCCTGGGATTGGAAATTACACAGGGACGAATTCAGCATCTTTTTCTGTGGGGCCCAACTTCTTGGCAGGGCGGACAGCGTCCACCCTGTGAAAAAAGTGGGGGGATGCCGTCCACCCACATGTACCCCCGACTCGTACCCTGTTTGTAATTGGATTGATATAGCGCTTACCACACCTGATGAGTAGCTGAAGCACTTTACTGCAAGTACCACGCAACTCGGGTGGTTAATCGAGTGGCTATTGTTAGTTATTGTGATTAGTCATGTGCTCTCCAGTTACTTTGTGATATTAATAGGCCTGGGCGAAGCACTACGCTACGCTCGCGAAGTTTGCGAAGTTCGCGCTACTTCGCACTACGCGAACTGCACGTAGCACAGTGCGAACACGCGTAGCGTAGTGTTGCGTAGTGCTGCGGTCATTTTTTGCTTGCTCGCGGTCCTCAACTTCAAGTTGGCGACCGCGAGCAAGCAAAATGACATCCCGGCGAGACTTTTTCCTTGTTCGCGATCGCGAGCATGGAAAATAAACCTCCCGGCGAGATTCCCAACGCGAGGAGGTCAGGTTTCTCATTGCGAGGGGTCGCGTATGCTCGCGACCGCTTGCGATGAGAAACTACCAGTTCGCGTTGAGAAAGCTGCCGCTCGAGTAAAAATCTACTCGAGCAGCAGAAAACTGCAGCTCGCACTGTGCAAGATGCCATTTTCAATGATTGCACAGTGCCGGTTGCTTGTCCGCACTGTGCAATCATTGAAAACTACATCTTGCACAGTGCGAACATGTTACTACGCAGTTCGCGAAGTGCTACGCGTAGCTCGCGTAGTGCGAACTTCACTTTGCGTAGCTTCGCGAAGTGCTACTTCGCGAACTACGCCCACCCTTAGATATTAATTGATTAATATACCAGATATGTGTGTGATCATTAGTGTGGTCTATGTTGTTTCAGGTGAATCGGTAGTAAAATAGGTTGGCAGAAATTAGGTACGGTTAGATTACAGCATTAGAGTTTTAAAGAGGAGAAGTTGTGAGCTATGAAATTAGGTATCACTCAATTGCAGAATTACAAAAAAAAGGATTGAGGCAGGCATGATACTGAGAGGAGGCTATTTTCAGAAATAGAAGGTATGCAGAGGATGAAATGTAAAATCAGGGTCACTCTGAAGAAAGAAATGAGAGAAATGAAATGGGAGTAAGTCATGGTCCATTTTTCATGCACGGTTTAGGGGTGTAGTAGGAAGAGTGTTTTTGAGTTAGCAAGAAATCAGAGAATGTAAGCTGTAGAAAGAAATAACATTATACATAGTGCTCCATATCCAGGGCAGACAGTTAAAACATGTGATTCGGTGTGCACACATCATTTAAACATTAAAAGCCATAGCCTATTGTGCCCCAAGCCTGGGACAGCTCTTTTAAACATAGTCTGAAGTATCAGAACCTCTGTACAGGGTCTGTACACTACACAAGGGGAGCTGGTGCAGAAAAAGAAAGGTCTGATTTTAAGATTTTACCTCACTATTCTGTAAATAGGTGATTTTTATTCACTCACAAAAAATTAGTAATTTGGCACTAGTTGAGAGTCTCACTAATGCACAATCAGATTTCTACTCTTTATGTCACCTAATTCCATCCAAGTGTAAGCGGGGAGAGGAGTTGGCCTAACGGCTATGGCGGTCGGCATCAAATCTGGGGAACTGGGTTTGAGTCTCAGCAAGGACATGCAACATCCTGTGATTCTGGGCGAATCACTTAATCTCCCCGTGCCTAACTAAAAACAAATGAATGTGTCCTCATGTAACTCAACTGGTGCTTGTGTAAAGCACTCTGATACCCAATACCTTCGGGTCACGTTCGCGCTATATAAAACTCCGTAAAAAAAAGTGTATGTTTGTGTGTGTGACTATTTTAGATACAGTTCTTCTGAACTATTTGTGTTGACTTCATTAGGACTGTAACTGCCTACTGACTAAGATTTGTCATAAACCAGAAAGACATGAACCACCCACCCCAGAAATCCATTTTAAATTGAACAGTCTGATTCTGGGACTGACAGCTCAATGGCAAGATGCATCTATCCCATGATCATAGGTTTGAATCCCGGCTGGTCCACAGTTTTTTTTAATACTCTACAGACACCCCACAGCATGATCTGGTGCCAAGAGCCACCCAACCTTTATCAGCGTGATGGGCACATCATTGCTAGTGTCCACCTCTGTCTGACCTCTGCTACCAAGAACCTAATTTTTCTGCCCAGGCCCCAATCTGTGCTAGCACAGACCGCTTGCCTAAGTTCATGCTTTTTCATTCTCTTGCCAAATCCTGCTCATACCAATCCTCATCTCTGGGCCAAGCCTCCTCATAGAGAAGTCATGAGTGCCCCCACTTCAGGTCTATATTGCCAGTTCCCTGCCTGGGAGCTGTGTGCCTTTGATCTGCTACAAATGTGTTGCATTCCAACATGCCTTACAATTGGAAGATGGCTTTCTGCTCCCTTTGCTATAACTTTTTTTGTGAAGCTTATTCTACTGCATAGGCTGCACTGTCTCATGTGAGGGAAGCTTGCACCACTGCTGCCAGTACTATACAGGGTAAGTCATTACTAAGGGTAGGTTTTGCTTTTTGGCCCATCAAATAATAAACACAGAGGTACCAAATATAATAACTCATGAAAATAATAATCCGCTTAGCAAGTCTAGCGCAAAAGTAGAATCAAAAATGTGGTAGGGCTCAGCCACCTTTAGTTAGGGGTAGTTTAATAAATCTTAAAACCTTCTTGGTGTTTGGACTCCCGAAGTAAAGCCTGGTATTTATTGGACTGTCAGGCCACTGGGAAAATGACACAGGTATGTATTACAAGACAGAAGGATAGAGGCATTAAATATTTGGTATAATAGCTATTTTAACTAGGAAAAAATGGCAGCCAGCTGATCAGGCTGTCAGGGTGCCCACCAATAAATTCCTACTAGCTTCCCTCACTCTTGTGATTATTGATAACATTTAGAGTAACAGTGTCTTTTGAGTTAATATTATTTCACAGAGGGAGATGTTTCTGGTAGTCCAAGGGGGTGACTTCTGTGGGAGTTGATCCGTGTTCATGAGACCCCTAATCTGTTGTTGTGCATTGTGGAGGAACTGGCCTCTCTGCAAGTAAACTGCAAATTCTCCGCTACTGATCTGTAGGGTCATCCCAACATGATCTCTTATTTACAATCTTGATCTCTGTATGCAGCTGCCGTCTCTGGCAATGGTCTATTCCTGCCTTATGGTGGTTTCCCTTGGTCAGAAAAGCTTGGACAAAGGATCTAAATTTATGAATACCACTTTCACTAAACTTATCAAAAAAGAAGTCCACACAGAGAATAAAGGAAGTAGAAGGCCTCACCCCTTAGCGACACGCAATCAAAATCTATAGCCTTGGTCCACCCTACAGCAGTCTCTCTTTTGGAAAGAGACTTACAGCCAGCTATAAAGACAATTTTTTGAAAGTCTGTTCTGATGGCTCATGTGATCCTTTACAGTGCTCCATGATCTGCCATGTTAAATTTCCTTGAGGAGACCTTTAGGAGCTGCACTTTGTCGCAAATCAACACGCACAACACAGAAAAAAAGTTACACTTTTTGGAATATGCGTGTAGGGACCTTGAGGTAACCCTGCTACTGGTTTAAGGACCATCAAAAAGCAAAGATCTTTTCATTACAGGTACAGAAAAGTAGACAAAGAAAAGGAACATTTGGCTAAGATTAGTGATGATGAAGGGAATTTGCTTAGACTGTTCAATGAAAAACGGTATGGCTTCACCACTCAATCTCTTCTTCCAAGGACTTGCTCCAGGGTAATTGGTGGCAACGCCCTGTAGTGAGGCTGGTGGATTCATTGCTGACATTGCTAAGTTAGCACAAGCTTGGCTCCCATGCTGCTGCTTTTGCGCACATTACTACATGACTTTGTTTTTGCAAAACTCTGCTTGTGTCTGTTCACATAAGAACCGTCTACCTTTCGCGTTTCTTGCTGTTCTCTGTGGTTTTCATCTGCACATGATGTACAAGGTCGAAAAACAATGTCCCTTGTTATTCTGTTCTGGTCAGTCCCCTGCACCTAGAAATAACATGAAGCACAGCTGCACTGCTGAAAATCGAGTGCTTTTAATATTGCACCCATGCATGTTAGAGACACTTGGAGAAATACCTTTCCAGACAGAAGAGCTGTGCTTGTCCGGAGATATAAACCTTTCATCTAGGCCTTGAGATATCGGGTCCCGCTGACAAAGCCCAGCGGTCTTCTAATCTTATAATAAACTAGTTCCTAGCACGGGGAGGGTGGCAAGGCACAGTAGTCCTTTTTCCACTATCTTTATAAAATGATAACCCTGTTTATATTCTATGGACTTGTAACAATGCTGACTATACTGTGTTTATGCATTATGCTGATAGTACTGGCACGTGTACTGTATCATAGAGCACGTTAGTTAAAATAAACATTTTAAACTATACAATGTCTCTGATTACTCATGTTGTGGACAGGCATGAGTGAGTGAGCGATAGAGTGTTCTTATTCCCGCAATTCCTGAGAGGGTCAGAGTGACATGTTCTGGGGTGTCTAATTATTGGTAGCTTCGCTGTAGTATGGAGAACGAATGAGACACTATAGCTAGTCAGATTGGAATTTTGGGCACTAAGGTGGGTAGTTGGTACACCACTTTACACCGAGGTCCTGGTTTCCTGCGCATAGTTCTGTATATGTGCAGAATCCCTGCAACATGGCGCCGCCAACGTTTGGTCTGTTTCTTATCTGCAAGACGCTTGAGTAGTACTTGTGCTTGTCCACAATACCCTCACGTCTGTTTCCGGTAACAGCTGTGACAGTGTAACCTCCTATATTGATGTTTTTATAGGTTCTTTCAAGCTTGACATTGTTAAAAATGTTTTGACTCTTCATTGTTAACCATTTATTGTGCTGCCATCCAGTAGGTTTATTGTCGCTCTTTGCCTTCATGGCTGATATAGATATTGATATAGACCAGAATCGGCTCTATATCATTTGTACAATGCCCAGCCGGACATTGAAGTTTTAATGATCAATAGAAGTAGTTTTTGACATACGTTAGAATGTAGAGTGGGACACAGTCCTGTGTCCTTACACACTAAACAAAAAGTACAGACAGTCAAACACATGAAACATTCATCAGGCTGAAGAGTGAAGCTTGTAGCCAATACGAGATACAAGGGCAAGCTTTCTTAAAGGTACAGTGTCATGCACAATTTTTAACATATGCGTTTAACATGCATGTTTGTACATGGGGTCGACGACGTTTCGATCTATTCAACCAATACATAGATCATCATCAGGACTAGAGAGAATATAAGCCTGAAATTACAATTCCCATTTCGGAGACGAATGACTCCTAGAATTAATTCACACAAATCCAGATAAGGAAGTAGTTGCGCGGAACAACCGGCCAGGACAATTCCATGGAATGGCACAGCTGAAAACACTTGATCGCCGCAGCGTGTGGAGGGAATTTAAGGGAATCACCAGCTACCCAGCGTAGCGGCTTGAGAATCCAAGGTCCGCCAGCATCAGGGGGAACTGCACAATCGCAAGTTCCCCCTGATGCTGGCGGACCTTGGATTCTCAAGCCGCTACGCTGGGTAGCTGGTCATTCCCTTAAATTCCCTCCACACGCTGCGGCGATCAAGTGTTTTCAGCTGTGCCATTCCATGGAATTGTCCTGGCCGGTTGTTCCGCACAACTACTTCCTTATCTGGATTTGTGTGAATTAATTCTAGGAGTCATTCGTCTCCGAAATGGGAATTGTAATTTCAGGCTTATATTCTCTCTAGTCCTGATGATGATCTATGTATTGGTTGAATAGATCGAAACGTCGTCGACCCCATGTACAAACATGCATGTTAAACGCATATGTTAAAAATTGTGCATGACACTGTACCTTTAAGAAAGCTTGCCCTTGTATCTCGTATTGGCTACAAGCTTCACTCTTCAGCCTGATGAATGGTTCATGTGTTTGACTGTCTGTACTTTTTGTTTAGTGTGTAAGGACACAGGACTGTGTCCCACTCTACATTCTAACGTATGTCAAAAACTACTTCTATTGATCATTAAAACTTCAATGTCCGGCTGGGCATTGTACAAATGATATAGAGCCGATTCTGGTCTATATTTATCGTATATTGTATTGTTTTTGAAGGACCTCCTGTTTTTCAAACTAGTAAGTACCCTGGGTCCTTCCTACCTTACGGGTTTCCCCTTGTCAAGTATTAATATGATATAGATATTGAGGCACATAGCCGCGCAGTGCTCCGTGCTCATTTAACAGCTTATGGAGTGCCAGATGCGGGTGTTGATCTTATCTTCATGGTAGAGGCTGATCCAACTTACCACTTTGAAGTATTTTATTCTTGGGTCACTTTTCCGGCAGGGGATGGAACCGATAATTTTTTCCATGTATACACTGCCACGGCCCTTCCTAATATTTATAGACCTTGTCGAAATCTTGAGGCTCCACTCACAGCATGGCAACACCGCATTTTGTTTAATGGAGCCCTCCCATGCCTAGTGACTCCGATCCGTTTAGGCCCTTTATCGATAAATGGTGCCACTTGGCCCGTTTTGGCTGGGTACATCCCACACCCACCTTATCTGACAGTTCGAGTGGAGGAACTCCGCGTGTTGCACACCTCCTTAATAAGGGTGCATAGAGCTGTTGTATGATATGTCAAACGCAACGTCCAGGTGAGACCACCTGGAGCTGCGGTGCATCCAGCTGGACCTTGCGGAGTAACTATCAGTCCCGTCATGGTTAATTCGGTGAAGGGCAGGCATTCTCAAAATAAGTATGATTTACCTTATTGGCTTGCTGAGAAATTTGACCAACTGGAGGCGGTATTTCCGAACACCTCTCCTGTGGAGAAACACAGGATATTAACTATAAGTTTGCAAAAAAGACTGATTGAAACAATTGGGGATAAGGTGTTTGCAGCAGTATATGAGAAGTGTTTTGGCACTCCCTCAATGACTGTACTCTCCACCATGATTAAGCGTGTTCAAGATAAGCACGGCCCTGAAGCTGCTGTTGAATTGGGGATGAGGATGGTGGGGGTGTTTGACCTAGTTGCTGATCTGATCCTTGCAAATGTGAAGGGAGATGCAGTAAACTTTCAAGTAGATATTGCTTTGGCTCTTGTCCCAGAGGAGGACAGGCCACACAAATTACCAAAAATGATTGCGCAAGCTTATAAAACCATTGTCCGCAATAGTTTGGGGCTTAAGCCTTTTGCTAAAATACCACCGCAGACGTAAACAAACACGAAGGCTCAGTCAGATAAAGATGAGCGACCGTTCTTTTCTAAAAAGAATTGGAAAAATAAGAAACAGTGGAAGCAACAACAGCAACAGGGGTCGCGTGCTGTGTCACCGACACCCGAGTCACTCCGGCGGGAAGCAAAAGGTCCCGTTGCTGAGATTCTGACGCAGTTAGAGTATTAAGAAGTGATTGAGACATGGGTATTACCAATGAATAACTCTGTTTTTACATGGGTCATACCACTTAGTTTTGGATTACAGGCATTTGAACTCTCATTGTCGCACTTTTCCGTTGCAGAATACCCATAGTTCTGCTCTTGTAGACAGTCTTGTTCGTAAAAAATATAAAATGACACTTGACATTTCCAATGGCTTCTACAGTCATAATCTTTTCCCTGGATGCATTCAATGGACAGCATCCCCAGCCGACGGGAAACAAAAACAATTCAGGCGATTAGCAATGGGCTATAACAACAGCCCCGGAGTTTTCGCCGCCCGTGTTGTCTCTTTGCTAGACAGCATAGACCCGAAGGCTGCTGTCTTTATTGGCCCAGGTTACTTGGACAGACAAATAAGGAGGCAATATTCATGCCTCCATCACAGACTAACACAGCCTGAGTTGGAACTCTGACTAGGCCAGAGTCCATCTCAGATCCCAGGGTTAACCCTACTACACCCTGACTCTTTGCATTACCACTTTGAGCTGAACTAGGGGTAACAGTTGCCTTAGGAGCAGTGGTGGCTGGAGTAGATTCCTTGGCCCTTGGACAATCAGCATCATTTGTCCAATGTGTTTTCTGTTTACAGATATAACACCAAGATTTCTTTTTGTTTTTACCCTTGCTGGATTGTGACTCCCCCCCTCCTACTCCCCACCCCCCTCCCGATGAAATCTTTTGGGGCCCTTGTGAAGACTTCTGGTCTTTACCTTTCTCCCCACCCTTATCTGAGGTTTTAGAATCTTGCTTCTTAGAGTCACCACCTTTGTTCTGAGCTTTCTGCTTCACCCTGGTTCTTATCCATTTGTCTGCCTTCTTTCCCAATTCTTGGGGAGAGATCAGATCAGAGTCCAACAGTTACTGATGCAACAACTGATTTTGACAATTATTAAGGATCTGCTCCCTCATAATTAAATTGTACAATCCTTTAAAATCACACACTTTACTGCCAAGTAACCAGCCTTCCAGAGCCTTTGTAGCACAATCTACAAAGTCAACCCAGTCCTGAGGCTGTGTCTTCTGGGTGTCTCTGAACGTAATCCTGTATTGCTCTGTGGTTAGGCCAAACCCTTCAATCAATGCACTTTTCAGACTGGTATAATCATCTGCCACCTCCTCTCTAACAGTGAGGAGCTTATCTCTACCTTTGTCAGCAAAGGAGAGCCACAAGATTGCTGCCCACTCCTCCTGGGGGACCCTCTGTACTTTAAAGGCCCTCTCGAGTGCAGTTATCCATTTGTGGATGTCATTCCCACTCTGGTAGGGAGGGCCTATCTTGTTCAGGTTCTTATGATGATGAGTATACTCTCTAGTTCTAGGGACAATGGTGCTGCCACCATGGGGCTCGAGCCCCCACCTTCTGGAAGCTCCCTGGAGCTCTAGGGATTCCCTGTCTAAGGCCAATTGTTCTCTTCTGAGCCTGAGTTTGATTCTCTCATACTCTAGTAATTGGCATTTCTTATCATAAGAGGGGTCACTTTTATGAGAAGCAGAGGTCCCTACAGAAGTACCTGAATGATTAGATTCCTCAGAAGGAGATCTTGATCTTCTAGGTAAACTTTGTACTCTCCCTGGTGGGGTAAAGAGAGAGCCACTGGGGCCTTCTCCTCCACCTACAGGAAGAGTTGGATTTTCCAGGTTGGAATCATTTTGATCCTCCTGGCCAGGGTTAGAGTCCATGTCAAAGACGTGTTCACTTCCTGGTCTGTCCTCACCTCCTGTCCCTCCCACTCTTTCTACTTCATCAGACCCTGGGGTCTTTCTGAGGTCATCTAAGAGCAACATATCTATGAGATGTTGGGTGCTTGCACTTCTCCCTGACCTCAGCTTCCTAGATGTACACATACTTCTCAATCCCTGAAATGAGAGATGATCATATCTAATTGGCAGAGAGCCATTGGCTTCTCCTTTAGAAGACATACTAGTGTTATGAGGTGTAGGCACCTACCTAATCTAGTGGGAACTAAACTCTCTTGAGTTGGAGAAAAGGTGTGCTAGACCCTTAACTACCCAACTCCAAGTTCAGTAGAACTTACGTATTCTAGTATTGATGTATTATATGTACCTAATACCTTTAGTGGTTTTCAGTTAATCACTCAATGAGATTTATCTGGTAAAACAATAGCAAGCTTGAATCCCAACCGCTGCACACCAATGTGAGAAGCTGGCCTGGTATATGCTGTCCACTAATTAAAGTGGGCACCTTGTACCAGTCCAAACAACCCTTATTGATGATTAGTTTTAAGACAACCTTAATAGAAAGCTATGATAGTGGTAGCTAGGGAGAGCAGCCTTCAGGCTAAGTCTCGAAGGAATGTAGAGAAGCTTGTTTTACCAGATCTGAGGAAATTCAATTTTCGATCTCGCTTGTATTCAGTTGTGTTCCACCGCCATTTTGTGTTGCCCTCACTCAGGCAGCACAATGAACAAAGTTTTTCTGCTGATCTTACTGCGACGTGTCAAATAACCTTCTGCCTCTGTTTACGAGACTGATGTCAGGGACTGGCTGAGTCCACTAATCCTTGTCTGGTTTGACTAAACCCTGTCTCAACTGTCTGTCGGTTCACACCATTCTTTCCTGACTTTATCTTATCTTCTGGCCTTCGCTAATCTCTACTTGTATTCTCTCATTTCACAACTGTCCTCCAAAGCATACAAATATGTCCTGCCACCTGCAAGTTGAGTTGTAGACACTACCACTGATTAACTTGTGGGGAGGGGTGACAAAAACAGTTGGAAGAGAGGTTTATTTGGGTTACTTGATATCTTGTTTTCAAACTTTTCTCATTGGTTATATCTTGTTTTCAAATTCTACTCTTTGGATAACCATGTATGCATTGGGAGTGTTCTTGGTGAATCTATGCGCTATAAAAGATTGTGCGCCACGGAGTAAAGTGGCAGTCTCCTAAGAACATACTGAGTGTACTTCTGGGACAACTGTACTTAGCTGCAGTTAATAAACCTGATCTACTACCCTCAACAGAATGTCCTGTGTCTCTGTTCAACAAAGCAGGTGAACTCAGGAGATTAAGGCGTGCCCTGCGCAGCCAGGCCCATAAGGCCCTGGTTCTTCAGATCAAAACCTCCTGAAAGACCAAATGAAAGGAGAACCACACCAGAGTTATATAAAATATATGTATTTATTACTAAACACTCTCTGCTAACCTCTTTATGAGATTAGAGCACAAGATACACAATACTTAATCAATAGAACGATAGTAAATAGCACAATACACAGCGGGCTCCAGGGGGAGACTGAACCATATACTAAACAAAAGGTATAACAACAACGACTGCACTGGACACAGTGCCTAGAGCACGTAGAATCGCTGGGACCCCAAGGAACCACCCAAAGTAGTGACACAGGGGACCGATGGAGGGCGGGTGCAGTGTGAGAACACAGACACGAGCTCCATATAACTCTATTGGAAAGTCGCGGTTGGAAAATTACAGTTTAAGGACACCTCGGAGAGGACTTCAAGCAAACCCCTTGGAACATAGAAGGTTATAAGGCCAGCACCCTTGTGAGTACCAAGGTACCCGTGTTACCTATCCCAGATGAGCCGGGTGCATAGGGGTCAAGTGGTGTCGCAAAAACCCTCGTCGTTTTCAATGGATTGATGCGAAGAAGTGCTGCTGCCGGTAAGATGAAAAGTGTCCGGTGGAATTCAAGCCTGGATCCAAGGTGAGAAGAACCTGAAAGCAGAGGGGACAGAGTCTGGGTCACTTCAGGGTGACCAGGGGCTCAGTGAACGAATGCCCACCGATGTTGGGTGCTTCAGGTGAGAAGATTGGATGCTTGACTCTGCAGCCACGGGGACCAGGAGACGTCGACGGCGACCAAAGTCCGGAGGTGACCTGTCCCACGAAGGATGTCGAGTGCTGGAGGGTCAGTGTCCGGATTGAACACCCACAAGCCTTGGCAACGGCAACCCATGCGGGCAGAGGAAACAGGTTACGGTGAGGACCAGCCAGGTCCTGGGGACTCTCCAAGCAATGGAGAGTCAGGGCAGGTCTGGAGCAACCAGGGAAGCCCAAGGATAGTCAAAGTTACCTTCACAGGGACCCACAGGCCAACGGACCAGGGATCACGAAGGGACCTCGAGCTGAATCACGAAATACCAGCCCACTGAACACTCGTGGAGTGGAGGCCGGAAATCTTCGGTGGAAATACTGCTCAGGGTCAGGACTACACGTAGCCGAAAGCACAGCTTCAGTGATCACCAAAAAGCATATGCTGCTGCAAAAGTACAGGGTGCACAGGGGTTCGGGTTGCACGGTCCCCACGAGGGATACTGGTCTCAGAATTACTGAGAGGTCAGATCAACCTCAGGGACGCTCGGGAACTCACCTCCTGTGTTACAGAAATCTTCGGAGTCCTCAGGAGCTCAGGAGATGCAAACCGGTCAGATGCGTTAAGGTGCCTGCTTCAACAGGGGAGTAACTCATTTACTCCAAGGGAGATTCTTCTGTCGTCCAGCGAAGTGTAGATCTTGGTTTCTGCTTGCAGAGTTTAGTCCAGGTAAAATCTAAAGTCCTGTAGTCAGGGTTTCTACTTTATACCCAAGGAAGGGATTGGACAAACTCTGGGGACCCACCTATGTGAGGGTCAGGACAGAGGGGTGGCTACACCAATGTCCTTTGTCCAGTTTCACGCCAGAACATGAGCAAATGGCTCCTGCAACTGGTTTGAGCTGGACTATGCACAGGGACACCAAATGTGCCCCAGTGTAGACATTCAGGCACTCTCAGAGTGCACCCACCCAGCCCCAATACACTAAATCCTGTCTGGAAGGTGGTCATACCTCCCTGTGACAGGAAACCTATTGTCAAGTCTTCCCCTACCCGAGCTCAGCTCAGCAGTAGGAGGGCAGACTCATGTCTGTGGCTGGCAGCATCCATTTTGTGATGCCCAGGTCGAGAAAGCTGGTACCGGGTGTACCGGTGTTTCACATAAGTCCCTCTAGAAGGGTGGAATCATACCTTCCTCACCAGTTACTGGTGATGAGGTATGATTCCAAGGTGTTTGACACCAGATGTTTCTAAGCAGCCGTTTTAAAGTTAGCATTCACCGCGAGGTTATAATGTACTTAAATATATAGGGTTGGCTGCATCACAGACAACCCCGGAGACGAGAATAGGTTCCGAAGGCTGCAGAGGGGCTTTGCTCATGCAGTGGCACCCTCTCACATAAAACCCAGCACCCTGCCTTCAGGATTGATAAGGCCTGCCATAGGGGGTAACTGATAGGTTTATATGTGCGGTGATTTAGAATAGATATAGTGAACCTATATCTAAGTAAGGGGTGCATACACCACCTTACACAGGCTGCAGTAGCAGACCTGTGGTGTCAGTTTGAATAGTCTCTCAGGGGTGGCATAATACATGCTACAGCCCCTGGGAGGCCTCTGGGGTACCTATGCCCGGGGTACATGGTGTACCATATACTAGGGACTTATAAGGGTACCCCAGTATCCAATTTAGAGTGTACCTAAAGTACATGCAATCAATTTAGAGGAGAAAGCATCTTGACTGGGGTCCTGGATAGCAGGATCCCAGTCAGTCTAAGTCGAAAACAGTGATACATCAGCAAAAAGTGGGGGTAACCATAAGAAGCAGATCCTACTCTCCTACACTGCCCCGCTGGTATTTTGCTGCTTCTGTCCATTCATCCAGATATCTAACACAACAAACAACATTACATATACAACAAGCCAGGACTATTGGCTTTGTCAGTGGTTGTTAGTTGCATAAGATAAATAAGCAACTACTATGGCTTCGTTGTGTAGAAGATTGAAAATGCTTCTGTTCTTACGGGCCAGGTTGTGGCGTAAGGTTAGAGCTGCCAACTTTCGAGCTGCAAAGCAGGTTCGGGCCTCACGATGCCTCAACATCCTGTGATTTAAAACATGAATATGTCCTCGTGTAATGTAACTTGTTTGCTCCAAGTTTGAGGAGTATAAAACTGAAAAATGAGTCTCTTTGAAGTTGCATCAAAAGCAGTGACAGATGGTACTATTGCAGAGTCAAGCTTTTTTTTCCCCCCACCTTGAAGGTAAAAATGGAGAGCTCGATAGAGACCCGTCTTGGCACCTGATTTTAAGAACTGCCGGTGATGAGCACCGATGGGACCCGGCCCACTTAAAGCCCTGGCTGTGGGCATCATGAGCTTTGAGGTTCCAGGAAGGGAGATATGGAGAATAGAGTATCTTACGGGCTCTCTGAACTGTGCAGGACATAGAAGTGGGCGAGCCACTAAAAGCATGTGCAGGATGCCTGGCTCTGGTTCAGGTTGAAGTCTTCTTGAATTATTGAACCTCATATCCGTGCTGTAAGAACATGAACAAGACATTTTTGAAGAACAGTGTATTCTATTAGGAAAGCTATGAGATACTTCTTTTCTCGTACAGATGACATCAGATTTAATTTTGGAACTTCTGTCATACACTGCACCTGGCGCTTTGTTTAAACAACATGGGTTTAAAACCAACCGAAAGTGAAGCTGAATTCTTTGTGTGCCCAGTTTTCATGCAACAGTAAAAATGTCAAGATAACTGGTGAATAAGGAAGTGCTTCAAGACCAGCGTTTTGTCTAGTGACAGTTTTCACAAAAGAACATGAATCACGCATATTTGCAAAACTGTATTTTATGAGGATTAGCTGTGAGTAACTAGGTCAGTACCATTCCATTTCTGGTGGTTTGAGGCAGTTTTAAGATCTTCTTAAAGTTTCTTGTTGTTCAAATGGGTGTAATTTCTGATATTTATGTTTCCCTAGTCTTAATGGCTTCATTTTGCTTGCGAGAAAGTGTCACTCATAGTCATTGAATGTCACTCATAATTACACTGAAATTATGAAAATGTCACACATGCGAAATCTGAAACCTTGGCAGCTATGGTCTGGTAATGAGTATGGTACTATGTCCAGCAATCATAGAAAGGTTAAATTACAGTCTAGGTTCTTGGATTAAGATTTATCAGTTGTAAAGGGGGAGGTGTGTGTAGTATGGGGCTTGGGAGTTATTTCTTGTGTACTGAACTTAATGTTTCTATTTGTATATCATGTCTTGCACATAGATGTTTTGGAAGGGGAACAATGTCAGAGTTCGGATCCCTGGGGTGCATTCTTTGCCTGCGCGCGATGTCCTTCACTTCATTCTCCTCCGTCGTGGGTCTTTGGCTGGAACTTGGAAGAATAAATATCTCATTGGATATATCGCCTATGTTTCCATACCACATACCACACTGGTAACCTGAAATCACAGTACGGCGTGCTGATTGTGAAAAGCTACTGTAATAAACGTTCGCTTTGGTTTACGACTTACGAGCAGCCGAGAACCATCAAATATAGACATTGAAATAAATAAGGGACTAACCGTACCCGAAAAGTGTCGGGAATGCACACTAATGATGTACTTAAAAAGGCTTCCGATGAAACCAAAGAAGATCGAACTGTTTATAAAGAGAGTATAACAAACGTAAATAAATATAGAATGAGAACAAATAGCAAAAAAAAATGTTAAGCTGCATCAAAATTAAAAACAGCATTCATGATTTCATAGTCTCACATTTCTGGATCTTATTAAAATATATACAGTGTTTCGTATGCCAAAGGTTTTCGTTCTTCCTAATAAAGAAAACGCTGTTCACAAAAAGCTACCTCCACCTCGTGAGCTGGTGCGAGTGCTGCCAGTTACATCTATTTCCATTCAAGGGACAATCTTTAGTCCTTCCTCCATCTCAATAGCAGAAACTGTGAGCCGGTGCATAAGCAACTTGCCGTAAAGCGTTTCTAATTGCGACACTTGTCTTGAATTGGTTTCTGTACTCTAGAGAAATTGACCTTTTAGAGTGGCAGGCAGGGGATGATCTGTTCTAGGGGCTCGATGTACGACAGAGCCCCCTCCTACGCTTCACTTCAAAGGACACCACTGCGCTGCTAGCCTGACAATGGTAAGTTTGGTCACTTATCTGCAACTTATCAGACTGAAGAAGCCCTGGTCTGTCAGTCTAGCCTGGGAACTTCGAAGAATGTGCTTCTTTGAACACGTTAGTTTAATTAACATTGCGATTATTATTATTTTAGAACTAAACTAATGATAACCTGTATACAGGCGTTTACCGGTGCTAGTAAATGACTGTATGTGAGACGTTTAAACGAATCCTGGATTTCCCTATTAAGACAAGCCATGCAATCAGTGGCAAGTGCTTTCAGTTGACTCCGCAGAAATGCCTTCCAAAGCATGAACAGTGTTTACTGAAAAGCCAACACTTGCACAGAGATCAGTGTTCACGTGCTATTTTGATACACAAAAGTGAGTAAATAGTACCCTGGAATTTAAGTATGAATGATCCTGTCGTGTCTCATACCCGGCAGTACATAATAAGTGTCTTTGAAGCAGATCACTTTTGTACCCTATATTCTCGTGACTGTAAAATTCTTTGAGACAACCAGATCATCAATGGAGCCGTTAAAGTTTTTAGATGTTTACTTCATCTTGCATTCCATAGGAGGATTGATTTTGTTTCCCCATGTTGTGTCTTTGTAATTTTTTTCTTGCAACATATGACTCTTGATGGAGTGGCCTCAAGGTATCTGGGTAAGTTCAGACTGTGGCCGACATATCAGGGCAAAATATACTTTTGGGGGGGAAGCAGGTGGTTGGATGTTAAGCTTATCTATCAAGAATGAAAAATTTCCTAGCTACCGCGAAGAAAAGTTTCAATTCTATTACGGACACGGAGGCGTGGACTATCCTTTTCTCTTCCATTTTTATTGATCAGCAACCTTAACAACAAGATAAGTAAAAGACTACAAATCCCATGAGTCTTTTCATAAACAAATTACCATAGAGGCAGTCCCATAAAAACAGAATCCGGGAACAACACTTTCTCTTTCTTCGGGCGAACCGCAACATTCAACTTGCATTAATATTCTTGTTTCTGATCCAATCCTGAAATAAAAGGAACAGTGTCAGCCCATTGAAAACTATCATTATACCTACAACAGTAGATGTATTAAGCATGTCAATCCAACTCAAAAACAAAGTTACAAGACAAAGTCACCACCAGCATTTCTACAAAGCCCTCTAAAGAATCCATACTTATCCAACTCAAAGCTTATTCTTGGGAGTGTAAGAGTAAGACAGTACGCTGGGTGGGATAATCCTGGCCTCTGCGTCATTAATAGAATTGAAACTTTCCTTCGCGGTAGCTAGGACATTTTTCATTCTATGGCAGGACCGGAGGTTCGGATTATGTTAGTTCAAAGCTGATCGACAACCATAGATGCCATGCCCAATATAGGCTTAAAATAGAACGTTTTGAAGGTGGAGTACGAGGACCAATCTGCAGCTCTAAGGATGTCCTCTAAGCTCCCACCAAGGGCAAAGGATTTCGACGCCACGGCTCCCCTTGCTGAGTGTGCTCCAAAGGCCGAGTTACCAACTCCTGCTTCCTGGAGCACCCATCTTACCCAACGGGCAATTGTGGCGGCTGTCACAGCTTTGAAAGGTTTCTTGAAAGACAGAAAAAGTTGTGATACTCCAGGAGGTCTGTATCCCTCCCTCCATCATCATCTCATATGCTGGTATAAGACTTAGTACACTACGCGACCGTGAATGACACCCCATCTGTTGTGAACACGCGAGCTGATATCTCCAAAGCTCGGACATCTAATACTCGCTTACAAGAAATCAGGCAAAACAACATCGCCAGCTTACCTGTCAGTTCCTTACGGGAAAGATATTGATTATCCTGCCAAGATTGCAAGAAACGGAGTACCATATTAACGTCCCACAAAGAGGAATACTTCAGATGAGGAGGAAACGACAAGCATATGACTCTCAGCAGCCTGCAAACTAAGGGGTGTTCCCCAATTGGAACCTCATGAACGGGCCGGTGGCCCGCCGAAATGGCGGATCTACTCGCATTAATCGAGCAGTAGGCAAAGCCTTGATCCACTAGCTCTGATAGATAGATCACCACGTGAATCACATCAGACCCCACAGGATCCAGACCCCGTCGCACATACCAGCGAAACCACTTTCTCCAAGATGATCTGAAGCGTTTGACCATAGATTCTGCCCAAGCCTTTCTGATAAGGGATGAAGCTCTTGCCGAAAGGCCCGGGACCTCCCAACGTCCCCTGTAATCCTCCAGCCCATGAGATGGAGGTTGCCCTCTCTGAACTAGAGGGTGCAAGTTGCCCTGAGCATCTGTCAGGAGAAGAGGCGTCTGGGTTAGTAGGATTGGAGAATCCATAGAAAGTTCCATAAGAACTGGATACCAGACTTGAGATCTCCAGTGTGGCGTCATTAGAATTACTTTCGCCTTCTGCCTCCGGATTGGAGCCGTGAGTCTTGGGATCATGGGGAACGGGGGAAAGGCATAGACGCGGAACAGGGTCCAATCCTGTAAGAAGGCATCCGTCACCTCCGCCAGGGGGACCGGGGGCCAGCTGAAGAAGCGAGAAATCTGAAAGTTGAGATGCGACGCAAAAAGATCCACTTTACACGGGCCCCACCGAGCCACCAACATGCGGAAGATGGCCGGATCCAGCTTCCAAGCACTATAATCCTGTAGGTGCCTGCAAAACCAGTCCGCCGTCTGGTTGATGGAACCCTGGGAGGTATTCCGCCGTGACCGACAAATTGTGAGTCAGGCAATGTTCCCAGAATTCTTTGGCCAGGTCCGCTACAAGTTTGGACCAAGTGCCCCCTAGACGATTGATATATCTCTCCGCCGAGATAGTGTCCACTTTAGAAGGATGGGACACAAGACCTTGTTGGCTGCTAGGCTGCGAATCGCGAACGATCCGCTAGGAGCTCCAAGCAATTTATGTGCAACGATTGCTCGTGCTCTGACCAGGGCCCGCCTGTAGTAACATCTCCACAGCGGGCGCCCAGACCGAGACGACTGGCGTCTGACTTGATCACCAGGTCCGGATCTCATCTGAATATGGCCCTCCCATTCCAGGCTTCCATGTGTTCAAGGATCTCCGGGAGGGAGATCTCATCGGAATACGAGAGACCGCGATGTAGATGCGTCATCAAGCATTGTGAAGCCCGATAATGCAATAGGCCTGGAAAGATCGCCTGTATCGAGGAGGAAAGAAGCCCGACGATCTGGGCTAAATGATGTAACGAGAATATTTTTCTCTCCCTATCGCCCTCTCTCCCCCCCCTCTCCCTCTCTCCCCCTCTCTGCGTATCAAGCGCATTTTCTGTTAGGGTAAGCGGAGGCACTGCCGGACTGTATCAACCTCGAAACCCAAACAAGACATTTGTTGGGCTGAAATGTACACCGATTTCTGATCATTCAAGATGAGCACCAGATTCTGAAGAAGGTTCTGGGCCACACCCAGTTGCGATATCACGGTGTGTTTCTCCTGGTGCATCAGAAGGATGTTGGCCAGGTACCTGATGAGAAGAACTCCTCGCACCCAGAGCCATTCCATGGCTGGACGTAAGACCTTGGTAAAAAGGAGCTGAGGATAGCTCGAACGGCAGGCACATAAACCCGTAGATGAGGCCGCCCCACTGGAATTGTAGGAACCATCTATGAGGCGGAAAGATAGGTATGGTCATATAGGCATCCTTTAGTTCGAGCAGTACGAGCCAATCTTTGGGGAGTAACACATCTCTGAGAAGATGGATGCCCTCCATCTTGAAGTGGCGGTACACATCCCATTGATTGAAATCTCGGAGATTGATCACTGGACAGAACCCCTTGATTTTCTTTTCGACAAGGAAGATATTGTTTAAGAACCCGTGGGGATGAAGAGAAGTTTGGACACTGGCCTTTTTATTTAGGAGTTTACGAACCTCAACTTCCACTATTTGGGTACTCTCTTTAAAGAAGGTCAGAGGTCTGGGACGTGAGAGTTGCTGGGGAACCCCATGACACTCAATGTGGAAACCCCCACCGTTTGCAACACCCAAGCGTCTCCTGTAATTGCCACCCAATTGTGACGGAACCATTGCAACCTTCCCCCCCCCCCCCCCGCCCCCACCCCCCCCAACCTCTGGTTGGAAAAAAGGGATAGGCCTTACCGGTGGGTCCACCAGGTGCGTTGTTTGCTCCTCGGGGATAGCCTTTCCCCCCACGGCCTTTGCCACGTCTTTTTGAGGGGTAGAACACTCCAAATTTCTTCTGGTCCTGCCACTGCATGGATCTTTTAGTCTGGAGCTTATGGGGTGGTTGGTATACGGCCGGCCGGAGGAGCGCCTCCTACCTCTTCCGGCCCCTCCAAAAATCTGCTGCCTGAACACCGTTTTGATGGATTGTTGAGCTTTATCCAGTGACGAAAAGGTGTTGACAAAACGGGATAGCTCTTTAATAAAAGGTTTCCCAAAGAGACCCCTATTGGCCACCGCTCCAGCCTTGGTAGAAGCTAGCTCACCCAGTCATGGTTCAATTTTAATGAGCAACGAGCGTCTCTGCTCAATCGACAGCGCAAAATTGGCATTGCCAAGAAAACAGAGGGCTCTTTAGGCCCAGCCCGAGAGGATCTCAGGATCTATCATGTGCCCCGTTTCTTTGGAATCTTCCACCATATCCATAATCTTGGTAAGCGGGCCTAAAATATTCAAGACCTTATCCTTGCAGGAACACCAGGAACGGTCCAGACCCTTTTTAGGGTCCTTAATGAACTTGCCAATGAAAGTGGCCATCTTGGTGTCAATCTCTGGAATACACGCCACCTTACCTGGGAGGGAAGGCCGAGTACATTCGCCTTTCAAGCGGCCTTGGACCTCCTGGTCCATCAGCTTCTGAATCCGGCTAGCCACATAAGACGCCTCCAAGGGCGCGGGAATCCAGTCCGCAGAGCGGGGGTGGTATATATCCTCCTGGTTCAGTAATCCGAGATATCTATTGAGTCCTGAGTGTAAGGTACCTCCAACCGGGATTTCTTAGCGCCCCCATCCTGACGTCAGGGTCTGCTCGACTCGGTTCATCATCAGACTCCTTGTTAGGAGCGCCTGAATCACCCCGGTATCTCCCTCTGCCCCCGCAGGGTGGCAGGAATCGTCATCGGGGGTCCCCTCCGGTTGGTTATCCTCAGGCCGATCCACAGCATTTAGGCGTCTCTTAAGGAAAGCCTGGCACAACCTCTCAAAGGCGTCGGACAAGGAGTGACCCTCGGTAGCCTTACCCGGGGTTTTAGCCTTGCCCTTGGACGGATCCCTAGTATTGGGAGGAACAGCCTCCGACCAGACACCCTCACTAGATGAAACCACCCTGCGCCGGACCGTAAGTACAGTAATACGGCGGCTCAGGGGTTTGAGGGCTGAGGAAACTGCCCTTTCCAGTGATGCATCTATTGCATCCACCAGCCCCATGTGAATGGGGAGTAGTGACTGGTCCTCCTCCTCCTGCTCCCAGGTATGAAATGTACCTGCCATAATCGACTTGTAAAGCAAATGGCCAATGGGGGGGAAAAAAAAAAGCACCAGAGCTCTGGGATAGCTTTAAACTGTCCCTGAGAGCAATTGGTTGTGCCAATGCTTGTTAAGCACAAACCACCTAAGTACCAGGCTCCGCGGGAAAACCGCACTGCTGGAGCAATATTAGCCAGAAATTTGCTACGCCTAACAAGAACGTACGCTGACTCGGCTGAATCACCCTCGGGCACGAGGAACTGTCTCCGCTCCTCAGCAGGAAACTGTCACCGCGTGCTGAGGAATGACCGGAATGCGCAGAAGCATCTCCTCCCTAGTGACCACACCGTCATCCGCTCCACTCAACACGTATGCACAGACGTCACCCAAAGATTACACTGACACATTCATTTATGGGTGAAGAACTGCTGCAGGTTTATTTCATGCAACATAAGTATGACGATAGAGTGGGTTATCTTACGGGCGATCCAGGGCAAGCAGCCCCTCGCTGCTCCGCCTGCCTTGCGAGCCAGCACGCACGGTGGGTCGATGCCCGGCAGTGCGGCACATTCTTTTCAGATCCTCCTTTGGATCACGTGATCTGTCTAATACTCCCGCCCCTTTTTACGGGGGCGGAGCGTGTTATGGCACACCCCCGGTTGGTCAGGCCCCCCAACCGCCCGAAGGACTAACTGGGCGCCGTCGCGGTCTTCCCAGAACCTCCTTCGGCTCCCGGACCTTGGCTCGGGCACCCTTACTGTGCCGGACAGGGGTACCCTTACTGTACCGACTGTCGCAGAGGTACCCTTACTGTACCCTTCTGCCTCCAGATCGCCCTGTAACTCCGCCTGCTAAACAAGAAAAAACATTATAACATTCCAGTTGCGCGCTGCCTACGCCGCGCAGGGTAAGCGTGGGATCTCGCGCGGCCAGGAGCGTACACAGGAAGCAAAGGGCGATCTACGGGGGCGGGAGGCTTAAATAGGGCCTGGCCCCGCCCAGCCCAGTGGCCCGCCTCTTCCAGCAATGCCCATTGGGGCCTCCCCTCCCCAAGGCGCGGCCTCTCGAGAGAGATGGACCAGGGGGGGGGGGTGGGGGGGGAGGCTTCGACGGGTGGCCACTAGAGAGCTGCCCTGCTGATGTCCCCCTGCGTGGGACACGGGCAGCGGCATTCTCAGGCAAGCGCACATCACGCCCTCTACCGGGGTGAGTGCATCCACGCTGACGGAGACTGCGATAGTGAGGACGCCCCGCAGGGCGCAAAGAGCAGCTAGAATTACCCAACCACGCAGGCCGAGCCCCCGTACAGCTGCCAATGCCGGAGCATGACAGGGTGCGAAGGGGTGCGGAAGCGTCCTAATGAGCGACGTGATGAACTCACGCGTTCGCCTAAACACAAAATGGCTAAAAATTGAAACACTCCGGATCGCCAAACCGTCGCAGGCTGCGTGGAGAGCCGCAATGCCCAACCAGTAAGTAAGCGCTGACAAAGGCCAAGCTTTAGGTTATACCCGCAATGACATAAAATTATATCCACACATGATGTCCCAACACATAAACAGAATCGAGTAAAGGCACTTATCTGGCTGCTGAGCAGCAAAGAAAGAGGAAGTGCTGTTCCCAGATTCTGTTTATATGTGACTGCATCTATGGTCATTTGTTTATGAAAAGTGTCATGGGATTTGTAGTCTTTTACTTATCTTGTTGTTAAAGCGCTGAGCATAATCCGAGCCTCTGGTCCTGCCATAGAATCTGAGTTTCACGTTTTTAAGGTATTTGAGATATATTTGGTGCATGGTTCAGAAAGTCAGCAGGCAGTGTGGGAGCTTCCTGTTCATCACATGTGTACTTACTAGTTTACATGTAATTTTCTAGAATGTTATGGTTAGAATGGTCTGAATCGCTACTGGTCAGTTACTCCAAGGCTGCACTCCCTGTTGGACCCCTTTACTTCTGTAGAGTAAAGCTGCTGCTAATACAACTACTTTGGCCTACAAGCATCACCACACCCACTTAACACTATTGCTCAGGTTTATGATTTGTGTGAGTGCATTTCACAATTTAAAAACAATCCTTTCTATGATAACTCTACTGCTGTGTGGGGCCTGACCATACTCTTCGCAAAACTGATTAAAGCTGTCGATCATGTAAGGTTGGTGCAACCTGTTTGCTCTCTGAGCCTGTAAGGTCGGTGAATGATCAATACTATTGCTGTATGAATCAGGAGTCAGTAGGATTTGTCTTGCATATTTTGCACATTTGTCTATAGTATGTGAAATTTAGATGTGCATGACATTTGATTTTTCCACCCGAACAAGTTGATTCTCAGTCATAACTTGTAACATGACTGAGAAGCTCTATTTGGACATGAAAGAAATAAAGACTGGCTAGGTGTAAACAGTATGTTTCCACCCATGCACTCACTCATTCAGTCATTAGCTATCCTATCCAACCATTTACCATTAGACTCATCCAATTCCTAGGATGTAGACCGTTCTAGATGCTAGGAGCAAAACCAGAGAAATACTGGTTAAAGATTAATTGCTTTTTAAGTCTGGGTTGACAGCGCAGCTATCTCCATATCTGATATTGTCCTCAGAGATAGGGGTTTACGAAACACTACTGAGAGAGGGGCCTAAGTTCTACTTTATGTTGATATGATTGGGCTGAATGTTTGTGCTACCACTGAAAAGAATATATATATATATATATATATTGACCACCAAATAACACCTTACTGCTGCTGAACTCTTTTCACGATGGGTGCCTCCTCTCGTGCAGGTGTTTGGCACGTATTTAAATAATCCAACAAAAGTCCCAAATGAGACAGGAGCACTCTCGGGATTCTAGTATCATTTAATTGCTCCAAGAGACGCGTTTCAGCAATTTATGCCTTTCTCAATGTTGGTCACGCAATCACAGTTCTCACGTTGCTGGTGTTTAAAAGAGCATCATGGTGCACTTCCATTTAACCTCTTCTGTTCCCATTGACGAGATAGTCTCGTCATGGAGCACGGTCGCGCTGTGCCCATGACGAGACTATCTCGTCATGAACCCCACCCACTAATGCAACGCCCGGCACAGGAGAGGGAAAGGGCGTGGCACTGAAGGGGTTAATAAAGCTTTAGTTGACAGAAACAAGGGACCACTTGGTTCACGCCCCCCGTTAAGCCTGCAGGTCGCCATGATTGAAAGGGTATTTTTCAGCAAAATACATTCATTTTATAATGCTTTCGTAGATCTTTAATCATGTGCTGAAAGTTTTATCACATGTAGGCTATTGTTAAACACCAGCAACGTGAGAACTGTGATTGCGTGACCAACATTGAGAAAGGCATAAATTGCTGAAACGCGTCTGTTGGAGCAATTAAATGATACTAGAAACCCGAGAGTGCTCCTGTCTCATTTGGGACTTTTGTTGGATTATATATATATATATATATATATATATATATATATATATATATATATATATTTTAGTTTTTTATAGCGCGAACTCGACCTGAAGGTATCAAAGCGCTTTACAGGTGCACCAGTTACGTCACAGACGGATACATTCTTTTTTCTCCGATAAACGCGAGGAGATTACATTATTTGTACAAAATCACAGGATGTTGAGCGTCCCTCCTGAGGCTCGAACCTGGTTCCCCAGCTTCGAGGTCAACTGATCTAACCATTAGGCCACATCATCTCCCCTGTCTGGCTTAGCGGGAAAGGGAAAGCTTATTCTCTGTACATAAAGTATTCCAGTTATTTTTTGTAAAGTTATGTACCTTGGCATAATTCTAATCTGTTTATTATCAAAAGTTGGGACTATTTTTATCTTTATTGCATGATTAATAAAAACCGTTCCAATGTAATAAATAATAAGCACTAATGCAAAACACATGAAATAAAATCATCACCAAATATTTAAAGAATGTGAAATCAATTAAAACCCCATTGAGATTACGAAATTGTGTTCAAAATTAAGAAAAGAAGGCTCTAGCCAATCAAAACAACCATTACACAGAGAACAATTAAGACTAGAGTAAAGGCACAAATATTTTTTAACACGTTAAAATACAGAGATTAAGATTATAAAATCTGGTGGAGCAAAAAAACAACTAAGTGGTACGTGTGGTGTGGTGTGGGGCAAGCTCATGGCACAGTGTCATTTTGGCCTCAAGTTTGAGTGGCTCATTAAGTACAGAAGTGGCCATCTCAGTCTTTTTAAAGTGCAAATACTTACGCCGTAGTCATTTACGAACAAAACAAGATTCTGGGAAAAGTATTAAGGTGTAAGTATGTAAATAGTCAGAAACAGTGGTATTGTCTCATATAATTACTTCTATCTCGCCTTCTGCTGAGTTCTTAATCGCAGGCTTCTGTCCAAGTCTCTGTAAGAACTTGACCATGGCACAATTCTGACCTACATCTGTTGGATCAAAGCAATCCAGTACCGCCTCCCTGCATGACCTTACTCCCGATCTCTCCACTGCCTTCGCAGGAGCCCTCATCGATCCTGCTTCACACAGACATAAGACGTAAACAATGTCATCCTGCTCATTTTTGCAAAGCCGGCAAATGTCTTGCCCCGAGCTCCTTCTCCGTGGGGTAGATGACTTAATAATGGTAATAAACGTAGTAAAGTACATTTCAGGAAATGTACTTTACCCTGATTCCTAAATAGTTCACTAAGGTTGCTTTGAGGTTTTAAGTCTATCTCTGTCCATAAGCATTGATAGGCATTGCAAGCTGGATTTAGTTTGTTTATTTAACTCAGGATGGCCTAAGGATAAATCCAAGGCATGAGTTAGGCTGAGAAAAACCAAGGCCTAATTCAAATCGACCTTTGCCGGGGAGCACAGCTTGTGCATCTGTTCTTGCCATTAGTGGTGGCTCAAAGAACCCTCAGAGGCTATCCTTATCTTGTGACAACAGATCACAGAAGCAACCTTTTGTGCCAAAGACTGTTTGGCAATGCCAAACACCAGCCTGATTTGCGCATGCGATGTATTAGGTGGTAATTGGAAAACAGACCTGTAGATTTTAAGGACCATTCTGTCCAAGGTGGTGCAGTCTTGACCTCTGAGTGCCTTACGCCCATAGGCCAAGGTAGGGAGGCTCCACCTGCAAGATTGGTGTTGGCGTTGGCCCCATTAATTTATTATATAGAGATCTCAAACCAAAAGCCAAAGCATTGCCTTTCTTCCGCATTTCTTCCAGTTGTTCCTGATAACCTTAATACACATTTAAATAGACACAAACTTTTTACTATTTCAATTTCTTCATGGCCAGGAAACCAGGTTTGCTTCTGTGCCCTTTTTCCTTGCACTATCGGTACTTTTGTTTTTTTCTATTAATGGTCAGACCTTTCCTTGTGGAATAGACACTAGTAGCATAAAACAGGCGTTTTAGGTCAGCCTTAGTTCTGTTTATGAGGGCTAAATCATCCTCATACAATAAATTCGATAGCGAAAGGCCCCCTAAATTGGGTGAATGAGAATTTACACCGTTTAGTAAGGGACTGAGGTCAGAAAGAAAGAAAATAAATAAGGTGGAGGCCAGGACACACCTCTGCTTCAGCCCTTGCGCTGTTTGGATTTCTCTTGATACATAGGAGCCATCCCCCTATTTTCTTCTAACCCAGGTTTCAGTGTGTAATAATTCCAAGGCTTTTAACAATCCAGATGGAATGTTTTAAGTTTGTAAATTTCCTTCAGAGTTTACCCCGGTTCATCTTATTGTATTCTGATTTATAGTCGATTAATCCAGAGTAAAGTGGGTGTTTATTTGTTTGAGCGGAATCAACCAGCAGTGAAAGTGCCATGATGTTTATGATAGAGATCAGGGTATCACAAATATGCCCACTACCACAGATAGAGTAATCTCACAGTTACACGCACATACATTCATCATACACTAGGGCCCATTTCACTAACACACGCTCAAATACTCTACCAGCAATAAACCTGTGGGAAGAAAACTCCTAAACCACCCTGCATCTATATCTAAGCGATAGGACCTGATTATAGTGGTTGTCCCTAAACATACTCTATAATCTATACAACAATAATCAAAATGTACACAATAATTGACAAGAAAGAATATTCAACACCATATTTTAAAAGTTATATTGCTTTATCTAAATTAGTCAAAGTAAATCAATCAGAATAAATCATTTCTCATAATTACCTATTCTAACTAAGTGTCAGAACGGGTCAGGACCAGTCTCTCGGTAAAGTCTCTCGGGACAGAGTCCTCAGCATCGAACCTCAGCAACGCGTGAAGGCGGTCAAAGAGTGGGGAGAGCCCTCCCTAAACTAACAGTTTTTATAATGGAAAATACAATAGAAACACACATAAAGTTGGCTGAATAAACTGTATCACCGAGCAGAACGAGAAGGAAGAAATGTAGCTTTGCTACATCTGGAAATCTCCGCTCAGGAAAAGTCACAAGGCATAAACTACGGAACAGGAACCAAGGAAATAAACATGTAACACTTTTAATCCGATTCCTCCTCGGCCATCGAGCCACAGTTCAGAGTTTCCCTCTAAGGCTCCTTTGTCCTTTGAGAAAGCCAAGGACACTCTCATTTTTCTTGGAGTACACCCAAAGCTGCTGCCGTCCTCATGGAAATTTTCATAGAAGGACTATGGTCAGTTGTCTTCGACCTTTCTCCAGCAGGGGTCCCTCTTGCCACATCACAGAAATATTCACTCGAGGCCAGGCTCTCAAATCAGCCAACAAGAATTAGGCCTCCATAGGCCACAATAGACCATCTCAATTTAAAAGAAATAAAAACAACGTTAATACAACATAATGATTAAACAGTGTTAACCCCACTAATACCCTTATGTGTATGCATTTATCTAGCTTTGCAAAATAAAAAGCATTAATTCTGACAGCATTTTGTGCTCAAAATAAATAGCACACAGCAACGTTTAAACATGAAAACTTGCACGTTATTGTAAATACATGAACAGCACACATAAGCTAACCCTCATGTAACATTCTCTTATGTTAGAACAAACGAGTTGATTATTGAAACATACCTTCACAAGACAAATAATTAATTGTTAATTATTAATAAAATTAATAAAACGCATAGACATGCCAGAGCTTCAAAAGCCCAGAATTTTCTAAAGGAAAACTCTGCTCCAGCAATCCCCCCTTTGGTGATTTTATCACCAAATAAACCCAAAAAAAAATTAGTGAAAATTTTAGTCCCATTCTAGGAAATCAGAAATGTCTCTTCCCTTTAGACAACATTAAACACCAGTCACTCTTTCATCATCTCTCTTTGTCTCCAAATAAACACTCTCCCTCAATTCTTCTAATACAATCTCTTCTGGTTCTCTTTTCGCAATTTTCGAATTCTTGTTTTTCTTTTCATTTTTCAATTTCTCTTTCCCTCTCCTGTTTTTACAACACACACACACCAATCTTAGTATCAGTAAAGCAACAATTATACAAGACAAAGGAAACAATATTCTACCTATAATAGTACTACCTATTTTTGCAATAAAATCCTTAACAGCTATCATTTTATTAGCTAATTTAGTCCATAAACTCCCAGTTTCAAGTGGTACTAATTCTTCATGCAAATCAGTAATATTTTTAATATAGACCTTCAGGTCTTTACTTTCGTCAGGAATGTAAGTGCAACAATGTTGAACTTTTAAAATTCCACAAACTCCACCCTCCTTAGCCAAAAGAATATCAAGGGCAAGTCGATTTTGCATGGACATGGCACGTACGGCACTTAATTCCGTATTCACTAAAAGAAACCCTCCTGCGGTATTTGTTGATAAGCGATCAACCACTGTGGACAGTTTCCGAATTCCATAAGCATTTAAAGAAATTCCCACTGCTGGAATCAAAACCCCAAAAATGTCACCCACAATTTCAGACCAAGTTTCTCTCTTAAAACGTGTTAATAGATTAATATCTTCTACATCTTTTACTTTATCTGTATGAAAAATCTTAGGAAAAACCAGGCCCACATAACATGTGCCATACCAATGGTCAGGCAACTTGTAATAAGCCTTGTTCCCACAAACATAGTACACTCCTGGAAAAATCGTATCTTCTCCACCTCTGAAACCCCAACCTGTCGCAATGAAGTATGTATCATGGCACTCACTAGTTCCCACAAAATATGTATCATATTGGGATTTCCTTCTGGTAATGCATAGTTTACCCTTCTGCGGTGCATCTAGAGCCAAAGTTGGACTAGCCCCATTCCTCAACTCCTTTCCCATCTCAATGTCCCAAATTGTCTCACTCACTTCATATTTTCCCCCTTTCTCATGCATGTTCATTCTCCTTTCCTCAACCATGTCCAGGAAAGCTTTCTCCTCTCCTTTCAAATTGCAAGTTAAATTATTCTTAAAAATGTAATCTAATGTTAGTCCTTTTTCTTCAATAAAAATCTCACCAAAAGTGTTAGCTTCTTTAGCTGGATTCAGCTCTTTGTTCATTGGCAAGTGCCCAAAAATACTATCTCTGTTAGACATCTTATAATCTATTTTCCCTAACAAATAAAAAACACTACTTAAAATACTACAAGAAATACCATATGTAGCTGGTAAATGGTGATAAGTAACACCCTCTGAAACGGATGCAGGTAATTGCATGCAGACATAGCAATCCCTCACTTCCATCGTCTTCACATATTCATATAACAGTTTAGAAAAAACATTACTTGAAAAATTATTAATTGACCTATCCTTATGTAAGTAACTACTACTTCTAATTGGAACTACTTTTTGTGAATTCTTCTCTTCATTAGTCACATTTGCTATATCCATTCCAAATTCTACTCTAAAAGTAACTAATAAAATTAAAACACCCCATAGAAGCATTAATAATCCAGTACAACAGCAGCACATTTTGCACCATCTCTTTAAAAAGGCACATCTATTTCTATTCTCCTCTATGTTAGCCATTTTAGTTTATCTTCTACTACTCCACTACTGTTTGAACTTCTTCAATTCTTCAGCAATTCTTCAGCTTTCAGTCTATCCAAATGATCTCCTTATTCACTTGATCCAAGTGAATCCTTCTTTCACTCAGTTTGGATACTTGTCGATCTTTACTTCAATTTCCTCAGCATCAAATTGTATCAGATCCCCAACGTCGGAATCCTCAGTACTCGACTCTTCTCCAATGTCAGTCAAGAGTACTTTCAGAATTTCACCAGTATCTTCCTCAACCACTTTTCTCAAGACCACTTCCGGATTATCTCGAGTCACTGTTTCTTCTTTTCCTTCTTCAGACAGTGTCACATAAGACCATTCCGGTGATCTGTACTTTTGGTTGGGTCTTTTAACTCTTCTTATTTCTACTGGTTCTTTTGTTTTCTTTGTTTCTTTTTCTTCAGCTCTCGGAGTTTGGCTTGATACTTCATTCACTTGTTCAGCTTTTGATGAATTTGCTCTTATTATTCTGTATCTCACCCTCTTTACTCTGTTGTTAGGCCAACGATCTCCTCTCACAACCTTTTTCGGCTTCAATTGTTTAACACTCTTTTCTCCAATCGAAGTTCTCTTTCTCAGAACTCGACCTTCTGTTTGTTCATCTTCATCATCTGTTTCAAGTGCCTCTTGTTTCCGTTTCCCAGTAGCTTTTCTTTTCTCCACAGATTTTTCCACCACTGTTTGAGACTTCCCTACTTCTGTCCCTCCTCGGGTCTCCGACACGCAATCTTCTTGCTGTCTACTTGTCCCTTCACCTAACTCCTCATCAATGTTCCCTACACCTCCTCGGGGGTCTTCCGCAATCTGTCCCTCTCTATCTTTTTCTGACCCTGTTTCTTCAAGAATAATCTCAAGTGGTTCTTCAATCTCCTCCTCTTCTGATTCAGGAGTAATCTCTGTGTGATTTTTCTTTTCTTTTCTTTTACTCCCACTGCTACTTGAAACTTCAGGCTCTGTAACAGAATTCGATTCTCCCTCTGATACTCGCAGTGAATCTCTTGAAGCTCTCTCCGCTTCTTTTCTCACTGATTCTGTATCTTCAGGATCTTCACCATCACTGGAATCTGACTCTTCATAATACTCTTCACCAGTTCCCTCTCTCGGGCTTGGAACTCTCAGAGTATGACTTGCATGTACCCAGTGCTTCACTCCAGCACACTTTACTGCAGTCGTTGTAGTCAGAATGACTTGTCTCGGCCTTCCCCACCTTGGAATCAAGCAATTTCTTCTTCTGTGCACCTTAATCCTTACCCAGTCACCTGGACTCAGATCATGGGCTTGCTTCTTCTCAAGTGTGGTAGCTTCTTCTCCAATCTGGTGAAACACAGAATGAACTGCGTCAGCCAGGCCTTTACAGTAATCCAAAATCATGTCATCAGTTATTGACACCAATTTATTCACAGGCACGAATGCATGGCGCATAGCACGTCCCATGATTATTTCATGCGGGCTCAAACCAGTAGTTCTATCTGGAGTAGATCTCATTGTCATCAGGACTAGAGGTAACACATCTGGCCATTTCATGCCAGTGGCTAAACACATCTTTCCAATTCTATTCTTGATTGTGCCATTGATCTGCTCAACCACACCAGAAGCCTCTGGTCGGTATGCACAATGTAGCTTCTGCTGTATTTTTAATGCTTCACAAATTAAACCAATGAGCTCATTTTGAAAGTGTCTACCTCTGTCAGACTCAACTGTAACTGGAAACCCGTACCTAGGAATCAATTCCCTCAACAGTAATTTTGCCACTGTTAATCCATCATTTCTTCTAGTCGGGTAAGCTTCCACCCACCTTGAAAACAAACAGACTACCACTAGAACATACCTTAGTCTGTTCACTTGGGGCATCTCAATGAAATCAATTTGCATTCTCGTAAAAGGACCTCCTTCTCTGCCAATTGTCCCTAGACTCACCACTGTCTTTTTCCCTGTGTTAAATTGCTGACAAATCAAACACCTTTGACAGATGCTTTCCGCAATTGTCCTAAACTTTGCATTGTACCAGGTTTGTTTAAAGGACCTTACCATTGCGTCCCTCCCCAGATGTCCCTGGCCATGATACATCCTTGCCATTGACGACAAAATTGAGTTTGGCATTACTGGTCTGCCATCTCTGTAGACCCAAACATGGTCTGTTTCTCTTGGAGCACATCCTGCTTTAACCCAATCTTGTTTCTCTTCCTCTCCTGCCTCATCTTGTAACTGCTTTACTTCATCCCACGTTTCTAAGACATTAGTAAACATCACAGAAAGGAGAGACATTTCCTCCATCCTACTCCGGTTAATAGATTGGTTGGTCTTAGCGCAATATTGCGCCACATCGTTGGCAAACCTGTTACCAACAGAGATAAAATCGTCCCCTGTACCATGTGCGGTACATTTTACAACCGCTAACTCCTTAGGCAGCTGTATTGCCTCAAGCAATTTTCCAATCAACTCAGCATTCTTTATCGGGGTTCCACCCGATGTCAAGAAACCTCTTTGTAGCCACAGTTGGCCAAAGTCATGCACCACTCCAAATCCATACTGACTATCAGTCAACACGGTTGTTCTCATGTCTTTCCCAATCTCACAAGCTCTTGTCAATGCCACCAATTCAGCAACTTGCGCAGATTTCACTCCTTTCAATGGTGATGCTTCCATGATCTCTGAAACTTTGCACACTGCATATGCTGCACATAGCACACCATTATCATTTCTCAGGCATGATCCATCCACAAACAACACATGGTCATTCTCAGGTAAGGGAATATCCCTTATGTCTGGTCTCGGTTTTGTACAGTACTCAAGCACATCCAAACAATCATGATCATCTTCCATCTTTATACCCACATTTTCAATATCCGGCAAGAGTGTCGCCGGATTCACATTCACACATCTCTCAAGAGTCACATTTGATGCTCCCAGAATCACTTTTTCATATTTAGTCAGCCGACTATGTGACATATGCTGAGTTCTGCTTCTTGTCAAAAGAATTGCCACATTGTGAGGTACGAATACCCTTACAGGATACCCCATTATGATTCCCTCACTCTGTTCCAGGCTTCTGCATGTCGCAGCTACAGCCTTCAGACAACCTGGTAACCCCACGGCTACAGCGTCAAGTGTCGATGAAAAGTATGCAATAGGCCTTCTCAATTGCCCATGTTTCTGGATTAACACTGAAAGTGCACATCCATTCCTCTCACTGCAGTACAGTTCGAATTCTTTTTCATAGTCTGGCATACCCAAAGCTGGAGCCTCACACATTTTAGTTTTGAGCTCTTCAAATGCTGCCAGTTGTTCTGCATCCAGATCTAACGGATCTGTCATTTCATTTTTTGTCAATTTAATCAATGGCTTTGCTATCAGGGAAAAATTAATTATCCACTGACGACAATATCCCACCATACCCAGGAACATTCTCACTTCTCTCTGGGTTTTCGGAGCTTTCATTTCTTTGATTATTTTGATCCTGTCAGTAGTCACTTTTCTCAGACCTTTTTCAATATTATGTCCAAGATAATGCACCTCTTTCTTGCAAAATTGCAATTTGGCTGGAGATACCTTTAACCCTCCATCTGCCAGATGATTCAGTAAAGCTATGGTATCCACTTCACAAGCTTCACGTGTCTTTGATGCCACAAGTAGGTCATCAATATATTGTACTAGCACTGAGCTCTCAGCCATGATCAAACTTTCCAACGATTTCTTCAATAACTGATTAAATATCGAAGGACTCTCCGTATACCCCTGTGGGATACGACACCATGCTAAGATACGCTGGCCAAACCTAAATGCAAAAATTGACTGGCTGTCATGATGCAATGGAATTGAAAAGAACGCATGACACAAATCAATCACTGTATACCACTCAGCATCATGTGGAATTTGATACAGAATCACTGATGGATTTGGCACAATGGGACAACATGCCACCACAATTTGATTAACTTTTCTCAGATCTTGCACGATCCTAAACTTGCCATTGGGCTTTTTCAGTCCCATTATCGGTGAATTACACGGACTACTCAGTAGTTCTCTCAGAACTCCCTGCTGAATCATTTTCTCAATTATAGGAGTTATCCCTTCAATTATTTCTGGTGTCATTTTGTACTGAGGAATGTTAGGATATGTAATTCCCTCTTTCACTGCAATTTTCACTGGATCTACATTATTCATCAATCCCACATCCTCTCCTGTAAAATCCCAAACTGCTCTTTTCACTGTATCTCTCAACACTTGAGGCAAATCCTCCGGATTGAACATTGGAAATGCACCAATTAACTCATTTTCTCTATTCTCTAGAGTCATTCGGTAGAATACATCATCATCTGGTGTCTCAAAAGCTATTCCATCTGGTGTACAAAAAATTGTACAATTCATTTTACACAATAGGTCCCTACCTAACAGGTTCACTGGACTCGTGTCACAGACAATAAATCTGTGCATGTCTGAAAATTTCCCTATCTGTACTCTTACTGGCTCAGTAAGACGTGTTCTGATCTGTGTATTGGCTACACCAACTACTTGGATTGCTTCATCCGAGAGAGGAAGATTTTTAACATCTGTTGACCTGACAGTTGATCTTGTCGCACCTGTGTCTACCAAAAAAGTAACACCTTCTTCATTTATTTTCCCATCCACAAATGGTCCTGCCTGGTCTACTTCTAGAGTTGCACCAAGTATGCACTCTTCTTCCTCTCCTCGGCACCGTCAATAATCACCCTCAGACTCACTCCCTTCACTTTTTAACAAGTACTGCTGTACTTTGTTAGTACGTTTCGGTTTGTTTACCTGCTCATCATTGAAGAATCCTGAGTCCTGATTGTACTTTTGTACCCCTCTATTCTGCGGTAAGGGCGGTTTTGGCTCTTGACTCTGCTGCTGTCTCACCACTTTCTGCTGTTGTTGCTGCTGGTTATTCCCATCATTCTGCACCTGTTGATTTAAGGATTTACCCTCATTATTCACTAATGGTGGATTAGGACATTCAGATCTCCAATGTCCCAGTTGGCCACAGTTGTGACAAGGGAACTTCTTTTTGGCTTCCTCAAGACTTCCCCTTCCTTTTCCTGCAAATCTCGGTCTATTTCCTCCATTATTTCCTGGATTATTTGCCTGTTCCACCAACTGTGCTTCCTGTCTTTCTGCAACTTTCACTTGTGCCCACATTGCTTTCTCTTTCAGCTTTCTTTGTTTTGCTTCAATTTCATCACTGAAATATTTTGCATGTCTCAAAATCTCATCTACTTTTTTACTCTGCCAATCCACTGTGTGTTCACGAATTCTCTCACCAATTTCAGGTCTAAGACCATGTACAAACCTGTATACAAAATGACTCAAATCCTTGTCACCCAGGTGTTCATCTCCACTGAATTGTTTAAATGCCAGTATCAGCCTTTCGTAAAAAGCATGAACTGATTCTTTTGCTTCCTGTTGTGTTCGATCTATCTTAACCCAGTCTGTCTCTTTTGGAGGAACTTTACTCTTCAGGTATACCATCACCTGATCATACTTCCTCATCACTTCTGGATCTGGTGCCCCTGTTCTTGAATCTCTTGGATATTCCTCAGTAGGCCAACTCACAACTATTTTACACTCAGTCCACAAGTCTGCTGGAACAATTATATCAAACAGACTATTCAGGTCAACCCACAGCACTTTTGACAATTTCACAAACCTATCTACCTGCCTATACCACTCGACGGGCTTTTCTCTCAATCGAGGAAAATCATTCGTAAATGATAAAATATCCTGTCTGGTCCATGGAACATGTACATATCCTCCTCCAGGTATTTCTCTCATAGGATAATTCTCCACTGGCTTCTCTTTTTCTCTCACTGGAAATGCTGAATAAGTTGTTCTATCTTCAGATTCCTCTCTTTTCTTATACCACCTATCCTTCCACTTTTCTACATCACCCCATCTTCGCAATAATGCCACCATTTCTTTAATCTGTCCTGTTCTTCCAGAAGTATTCAAATTCTCAATGTCTTTCTCAGTGAAATCCATCCTGTACGTTTTCTGCAAAGCCTTTACTCTATCAATGTCAACTCCTTGCTCATTTGCTATCGCTCTTAGTCTATCATGAGTATTTCTTGCTCTCCATGTTATGCTCTTGCACATAAACATTAATTCACCATCATGATGACTCTTCAGGATTTCTGTTGGAACTGTTCCTGTCACAAGCTCTTCTAATTCTATTCGTAACTTAACCACATCAATAACTTGTGAATCTTTATCCTTTTTCTGAAGAACTTTCATCCAATCATTTAAATCGTCCACTGTTATTTCTGCAGTTTTTCTTACTGGAACCACTTTTTTCTGCGGTTCTAAAATCGGCATTCCTGAACAACTAGGTTCACTGACATCCAATAGTTCACTACATGTTTCATGTCTGGTTTGTCTCAGGTCACTTCTCCCTGTCCTTTTTTCTGAATCTCCTGAAGGACCAACTGAATTTGTCGATTCATTTGCAATATATGGAATTACCAGTCCATTCTCACCTGCTCTCTGTTTGTCAAACACAGGCATAACTGGACCTATAGTTACAGGCACCGTAACAGCTTCCAGATTCTTCGTTAACTCTCTAATCTTCTCAGCTAGTTCTGTTGTCGTCTTTGCTAATTTTCTAGCATTTTCCTCACTACCTCCATTCTCCCTCTCCCTGAAGGAACTACTACCTCTTGATTCAGGTGTCATTTTTTCTTTCTCAACTGTATCTCTTATCGGAGAAACAACTGGTGTACTCTCATCTGGTTCTGTTCTATATGGAGGTGGTCTCTTGTAAATCATGTCATTTAAGACCTCATCCTCATATTCTCCATACCTTCTCATATCTGACTCAGAAGCTCTTTCTGTCGAAGGAGCAGAAGCTTCAACTGTTCTCATTGGATATAATCCCTCTGACATACAAGCATCTCGCCATCTTTTCATTCGATCTTGATGTGTTTCCCGATCATGTCTCCTCCCAAACATGTACCTATAATACCCTCCAGACCTTTGTTTTTCCCGGTCATGAACTTCCTCTTCCCATTCCACTAAAGCCTCGAACTGTGTAGGTCTCGGCTTCGGGTCAAGACATAACATCTTTTCCCGTAAATTTCTTAACACGGCCAAATTAAATGAACCATGTTCCGGAAATGCTAGAACACCATCTTCTTTAGTATACTTAACCCAATTCTGCAACCATATACAGGTATGCAATCCATATTTCACAGCCATGAAGGATGCAGGCGTTTTCGCTGGAGGTAACAACTCACCCTCTCTCGTTTTAACCTCTTTATCCTTGGTAAACCACTTTTTAACCTTTCCAAAGAAGGTCTTTTTCTTTTTCTCTTCTTGGTAATACATTTTAGCAAGCGCTTATCAAATTCTCTACTTTCTCCGTATTATAAATATACAATACAAGTTTCTCAACCAATAACAGCGCGACTCACACTAACGCACCAATCCTGGAGCGTCTACGTCACTAAACGGCTCTTCCAATCCCTGCGCGACTCACACTAACGCACCAATCCCAGCGCGAACCCTATTCTGATTCACTATCCAATCAGTGCGCGGACCTTCTGACGTCAACAGTCGCTGCAGTCTCTGTCTCCTGTCTCTGTCATTCGTCTACCCCTCCTTTACAAAACTCTCAATAGAGTTCGTGTGTCAAAATTTCTACAAATCTATTAGTTACAACATAAAAACATCTCCATTGTCTGCTTCGCTAACCACAGAATAGTAAAAGAGAGTCTATTTCTCAAGAATCAACAACTTTCATACATCGCATAACCGTTTTCTCTAGGACTTATCCAAAGAGTCTTACAGTCAATAAATGTATATGCATTCACGCACATTCATACTTGAAAAATATAGTATATGCACACAGAATCCTGCTTCTCGAGAACAGCATAACCTGTCTCTGTACAGAATTATAACTCCCAGTTCCTCAAACAAGCTCAGAGAATACCTATTACTCCTCCCGCGATAAGCTTTAACGGCAATCCTTACGGATCCCTGGGACTTAAGACCAGAGTTTCACAGATAACCTTCACTACGATACACACTCCTTATATACCAGAAATGTTTTCTAATAGTAACATACGACGATGTCACTGATTCCGAACCCAGACAATGTGAACGCGCAACTTCAATTGTCACACGTAATTCCTTACAATCCCGTCTTTCCCGAGAGCAGCATATACACCTTCTCTGCCCTACTACGGAACTGTTTCCAGCTTCCAAATTCCAGAAGCACTACATATAACTCAACATGACAACCCCAACATATAATATTAGTACATATACCAACAACATCAAAATAAATCAATAATCAATAAGCTAATTTACAAGCAATCTTATCTCATCTTATCAGATCAAGACAACCATCTACAACCATCCTCTGCTACCAGAGAAATTGATAGAGATCAGGGTATCAAAAATATGCCCACTACCACAGATAGAGTAATCTCACAGTTACACGCACATACATTCATCATACACTAGGGCCCATTTCACTAACACACGCTCAAATACTCTACCAGCAATAAACCTGTGGGAAGAAAACTCCTAAACCACCCTGCATCTATATCTAAGCGATAGGACCTGATTATAGTGGTTGTCCCTAAACATACTCTATAATCTATACAACAATAATCAAAATGTACACAATAATTGACAAGAAAGAATATTCAACACCATATTTTAAAAGTTATATTGCTTTATCTAAATTAGTCAAAGTAAATCAATCAGAATAAATCATTTCTCATAATTACCTATTCTAACTAAGTGTCAGAACGGGTCAGGACCAGTCTCTCGGTAAAGTCTCTCGGGACAGAGTCCTCAGCATCGAACCTCAGCAACGCGTGAAGGCGGTCAAAGAGTGGGGAGAGCCCTCCCTAAACTAACAGTTTTTATAATGGAAAATACAATAGAAACACACATAAAGTTGGCTGAATAAACTGTATCACCGAGCAGAACGAGAAGGAAGAAATGTAGCTTTGCTACATCTGGAAATCTCCGCTCAGGAAAAGTCACAAGGCATAAACTACGGAACAGGAACCAAGGAAATAAACATGTAACACTTTTAATCCGATTCCTCCTCGGCCATCGAGCCACAGTTCAGAGTTTCCCTCTAAGGCTCCTTTGTCCTTTGAGAAAGCCAAGGACACTCTCATTTTTCTTGGAGTACACCCAAAGCTGCTGCCGTCCTCATGGAAATTTTCATAGAAGGACTATGGTCAGTTGTCTTCGACCTTTCTCCAGCAGGGGTCCCTCTTGCCACATCACAGAAATATTCACTCGAGGCCAGGCTCTCAAATCAGCCAACAAGAATTAGGCCTCCATAGGCCACAATAGACCATCTCAATTTAAAAGAAATAAAAACAACGTTAATACAACATAATGATTAAACAGTGTTAACCCCACTAATACCCTTATGTGTATGCATTTATCTAGCTTTGCAACATAAAAAGCATTAATTCTGACAGCATTTTGTGCTCAAAATAAATAGCACACAGCAACGTTTAAACATGAAAACTTGCACGTTATTGTAAATACATGAACAGCACACATAAGCTAACCCTCATGTAACATTCTCTTATGTTAGAACAAACGAGTTGATTATTGAAACATACCTTCACAAGACAAATAATTAATTGTTAATTATTAATAAAATTAATAAAACGCATAGACATGCCAGAGCTTCAAAAGCCCAGAATTTTCTAAAAGAAAACTCTGCTCCAGCAATTACACTGGTCCCTGTCTAATTTCTGATGCCAGTTTGATTAGGAGGGAGGATAAAATACTTCTCTGCCCAGTGCTGTAATTTCTCCAAGAGCACACCAGCAAAATATTTTGCATCAGTGTCAATGAGCGGTACGAATTGATAGTTTCCAGGGTTGCTTGTTTCCCCATTCTTCGAAATTGGAGAGAGAATCGAACCCCTCCAGAAAAATGGAAAACTATGTAGCTGAATAAGTGTGTTAAAGACCAGGGCTAGTTCTGTTGCCCAGAAGGATGGGTCCTCCGTGTAGATAGCTGAGGGATGCCATTCGTACCAGGCACTGCTTACCTGCACCCCCTTGCTATTTGCCTCTGAACAGAACATGCACTGACAGTGCACCAATGTGTTCTTTGATCCCTCTCCCTGTATGGGGATTGACATTACCTTACTGTAACTGAATCTTTTGAGTTGTTTTCAGGTTGTTCCACCTGACTCCCTGGGTTGTGGGGATTGAACAGAAATTGACTCCAGGTGACCTCAGATATGTTGGAAATGGACACCCTCGGGTGGGCACTGCTGATTCCATTTACAGTTTGCCAGAAAGAGGTGGAGTATGCTTCCTTATATCGTGCAACAGTTTGGCCCAGAATGAATCCTGGCGCTCCCTTAGGAGCTGCCACTTTGCCCTTTTTAATTGCCTCCTCGTGGTCCTAAGAGCCCTCAAGATAGCAGGTTCAGAGGTTGATCTTTTCAGAGCATGCCTGAGGAGATTTAATTTCCTTTTGATGATCCTAATCCTCAGGGGGCACTTCATCCCCATATGAGGGTGAGCCTTACCCTCATACCTTTGAATATTAGATGTCACTGGCTTAACTGGTTTTGCATTCTGCTCTCCAAATGTTTTGATTTACTTACGACTAAGGTAGTAGGCATGATTGATTTAGTGTGAAAGCATATGTTAATATATTATTATTACACTGTGTTAAAGCCTATTAACACGTATTTAGTTAATTTGAGTCTCATAGATTAATGTAGTAGGCAAGGGCTTTGGTGTATCTTTCTCTCACTGGATGGGTTATATATTGTTTAGCCAACTGTGATTTTGATTTGTGTTAAAGCTTATTCTCGACACAGTAGCCCTGATTGGTATTGACAACAAACCACTGAGTAAAGGATGGTGGCCTGATTGGTGCACTAAGAAAACGTTATGTCTGTTAGCATATATCTGATCTCTTTATAATAAAACATTAAAACAAAGGCAGTAGGACTGACTTGTTTATTTTGAAAAGGATCTGCTAAAGCCTGGCCTTTAAGAGGGAATTTGCATTATACTCTTAACCAGGTTTGTGTTATGTTATAAGGGAGTTCACAGATTCCTGTGGTAGGCAAGGGTTTTAAGTGTTGGTTACTGTCCTCTAACACTCCCTGGTTGTAGAAGAGTGTGAATAGATCAATGGACTAGCCCATTCAACCAGCAGCTCTGTTGCACATATGTCTGAAAAGTCGTGCCAGGCGAGTCCTTTTTCTTTTTTCTTTCTCTTCTTCTTTTGTAGGTCACCTTCATATATTTTCTTCTGTTCCACAGTCAGTCCTGCCTGGCTGCTCTCATGTCACTAATTTGATCTGCAGTGCTATGCATCTGGGTGGCCACCTGTTTTAAACTGGATGGTCTTTTTGGATTTTTATTGTCCATATTGTATCGTTGTATTAAGGTCAGACTCCATTCAAGGGCCACAGGTTAGACCAGGGCTATTGGCCCTACTTGAGGTTATTTTACACCAGTGTCCTGGGGTTGCTATTACTGCGGCTCTGCAAAGTACATGTACATCTTTTCTGCACTTGATTCACGGGATAGTAAGTTCAAGCAGTCAACTGCTCTTCAGGGAGGTCGTGTGGGGCACAAGAGCTCAGAACTCCACAGTCAAACAACATATTGAATATTGAATAACTGTCCAGCCCGTTGCTAATTTTTTATTTACAATAAAAGTATTTTAAACATAGAGTAAAATTGAAATATCATACACTGCAAAGCTGGCAGAGTTACAGTATAGCAATACCCCTACAAGTTTAGTGAAAGGCTGGTACCCACCTCCCATCCCCTTTCTCTTGGGAGTTCCCTTCTGTCTAAGATTCAGGAATGGAGTAGATTAAGCAGAGGTGAACAGAACCATTAACTATCCCAGTTTTAGCTCATAGCCCAGTTTATTTTTCTTTCAGAGCCATGAAGTTTATATTGACAAAGGTTTGCATTCTTGGAGCCTTTTTTTCCTTTTTACGCTTGTTTGGCCATGCGATACCTACTCAAGACGTGTAGTGACTCACTGACGCAAGCCTGTGCATTGAACAACTTCGCCCCCAGGCATCCGCTTCGGTGACAGGACCATGGCTGGTGGTCTTGCGCCTCTGTACTACTTGAGTTTAACAGTGCTATGAGATAGCTAGTCCGCAGTTGCAGTAACTGCAACTCCAGAGGCGAAGCAGGCAGGCACTGGTCTTTGGCAATTGTTCTTCTTGGCCGATGCAGACAGGCATATTTTTTCAGCAGTTGTGGCTTTCAGGGCCATACTGCAGATCATGTAGTGGCAGCAACAGTACCAGTTCTTCGGGATCAGCAATGGGAATGCTCGGCAGCAAAATGACAATTTGATGCTCAAAGTCTTAGGCACTTCACAGCAGGAACTGCAGCAGGAGACCGAGGGACTGATCACACTTTGCATTAGTACCTGCTTCACTCTTTGTCAGCAGACACTGTTCACTCTCTGATTAGGCCATCCAGCCTTTTATGTGCTTAGTCCTCTTGAATTTCTAAAGTCAGCCCTTTTCTCCATCTTCCCTCACTTCAGTGTCTGGATCTCTGCCATACAGAAGCAGGAATGCAGGCAATACACATGCACTGTTTGGAAAACCTCTACCCTCCTTCTTGTGGCATACAACACCAAGGGCTACCAAAAAGGAAATAACTGGTCCTACTAGTCCGATTCTTTCTACACAGGTTACTTACCTACTACTTCTTCACAGGTTACTTACCTATTACATATATATGCACTTGACATGCACATGGAATGTCAAAGCAAGGGCTGGGGTTTACGTACAGAGCTGACTTTACACGAGCGGTTTAGGTAGGCTCGCTGTTGACAGAGAGAAAGGGGTCTGATCAGAATAAAAATTCACAATAAGTCGGTACACTTTCGAGACCACTTTTGTGATTTACCCCGTGCATTGTCAGTAGTTCTATGCCCTCTATGAGCACAACCTTTGGTGCCCCTTGAGGTTATTGTACCCGTTCTGGACATCACAATACCAGGGACTGGCCTAGGTCTTTGCGCACACAGTAGATTAGCGTGACTCCAGGGCAAACATGTCACAGGGAAAGAAGTCCGCTTATAAAGTGCCCAACCGGCACGAATACACAGCCCCTCCTCCCCCTTAAATGGCTTCATGTACAATAGAGTATGCTTTGCTCCATGCAGCACAGCCTCCCATGCCGCAGGAAAAGAAGACCGCTTATAAAATGCCTGACCGGCACAAATACACAGCATCTCCTCCTCCTTCTCTTTGAAGGGCTTTATGGGCAATAGAGTCAGCTCTGCTCTGTGCAGCGAGCTGAGAACGATCACAATCCCCTGATACTTAAACTAAAACAGTCAACTTTATTGTTCTTTGAGGCTATAGTGGAGGGACATCAGAACCAGCTAGAAGTCACGAATAATAGGAGGAATGTTAAGTGGAAGATAGTGAGCACTGCACCCAATGCAATTCCTGACTTATATTTGATCCTTTCCACCCAAATAGAGACTGGGCTTGCTAACTGGGGAAATAACACAACAATCCTGACTAAGCACAATGCTGTGTTCTTAAAATTGAGGGATCCTTTTACCAAGCGAGTCGTAGGGCAACCTAAATTGATTTCCTCAAAAGGGTAGTTCAGTGAGTCATGTAGAACGGCAAAGACCAAGCTGCTGGAAGCAATAAAAAAGGGCGTCCCCCGGGTCATCAGGGAAAGCAGGGCCCTATATCTGTCCTCTTTAAAGCAATTCAAAGCAGAATGGGGAATTTTAATTTGACTAGACCTCTTGAATGACTCCACTACTAACAACCAGAAGAAATTGTGGTATTTAGTCAGGCTTGGCTGGGGGAAACTGAGGAAAACAGCGGAGTCTTTAATCCTACCCTGAGAATGGGTATTCTATTTCTGAAACCTGTTCTCCACCCCATATGAAACAAAGAGGGTTGTCTCCCCTGGGAACGCCTAATTTTCACTTGCCCCCCAGTAGTTTCTCTCTAGAAGAAACTGCACATGCCGTGGCCTCTTTCAGAAATGGGAATGCACCCGGGATCTTGATCCCTGAAGACCTCTTTAAATTGGATAATTCTGTTTGGATCCCCTACATCTATGCCGTCTCCAATGCAATTGTGGCGAAGGAGGCTATTCCTACATCATGGAAGGGTGCTGAAATCTTGCCAATTTTTACGAAAGGGAACCTCAGCATCCCTTCTAATTACCGCCGGATCAATCTTATAGATAATTTACAAGAGGTCTTCTGTAAGCAGGTTTGGAGCTACTCTTAGATTGGTGTGAGACGAATTATAACCTCTCAAACCTGGTGGCAGGTTTCAGGCATTAAACCAATACGCTTGACCAGGCCTTCCGATTTCCCTTGGCCAAATGGAAAACGGTAGACCTGGGAAGGGTAACCTCTTTGTGGCACTCATCAACCTCCGTGCTGCATTTGACTTGGTGCCCAGGGGAAAATTGTGTGGAGTTCTTTGAGAGATGGGTCCCTCCTAACTAGTTGCACATAGTCATGCTCCTCCACGATGGAAATTTTGCCAAGGTCTGGTGAGTCGGGAATTGATTGAGGTTTTCCCAGTTGAACTAGGTGTGCATCAAGGTTGCCTCCTAGCCCCAACACTTTTTCTCTTATACATCAACAATTGTGTCAGTTATCTGTTGAACTACTGTGGAAATTATTCCCCTTCCCTGGCGGGCCACAAAACCCCAGCGCTACTGGCATAAACTATGAGGGGCCTACAAATTCTGATCAACAGCTTTATCAGTTTTGCGTAGAGCATGGTCTTGAAATTAACACCACAAAAATCCTACTGAAGGAGAGGAAGGTGAGGGGTGTCATCAGAGTGGGGAATGTGTCCAGGGTCCTGCAAACCGCAGATCTTTAAAAGCTCAATTGCAGTCAAACACAAAGTTAGGGCAATATGGAAAAAAAGCCACCTGGGCGCCAATCCTCCCAGCTGTGGTGTGGAAATCTACAAGGCCCAAGCAAGGGGGTTAGCCGTATTCAGAGCTGAATTATGTAATCATTGCAACATGGATGTCCTGAGTGTTGCTGAAGACTATTTTCTCAGAGCTCTTACTGGCCTAGGGAGGGGAACACCAATAGTACTACTACACCTGGATCTAGGTATCCATGAAATAGCTGTGTTGGCTGCATTAAGGCCTTTGTTATACGGGATACGTATTTGGAGCACCAGTGAGTTGTGCCACTCTAGAGAACGGTTAGCAGAAATTTTAAGAACAAACCAGCAGTAAAAATCAAATGGTTGGGCTTTGTGAAGAAGACTTGGAGTGACATGGCCCTGAAAATATTTTGGATAGATCCCTGTTCTATCCAACCAGGAGACCTACAGATGGAAAACAATGGTTTTTTGCGTATTTTGACACTTACAGAGAGCCCTAAAAATATATGGGCAGTTTAACCAGATCCAACCTACTACATTAATCCATCAACAAACCTGCGGAATTGTTCGATTTCGCATACGCAGCACGCGCGCGTACAGTGTTTCTACAGTTTCGATATGGAAATCTCCCAGTTGCAACCTTTACTGTTTTTTGGGTGGGCGCCAAGCCGGTTCCATGTTGTTGTTTTTGCTGTATAACTGTTGTAGATGTCCCACCTGATACGGTGTGATGCTCGGGTTCGGGGATGGCAGTTGGAGGGTGGCATTGCGGACCACAGTGCTTTTAATGCAGACGACGTTCTGGTGTTCCTAGGCGACCCAAATTCCTCGGGCCCCAGATCCCTTGAAATCCTCCATCTTTATGGGGAGAAATCCGGCTTGCGAATTAACATACACAAATCACTTTTGGTGGTGCTGGCAGGGGATACCGCTAGGCAGTACGGGTGTCCTGTGATACCTATATGACTTAACTCCTTTAAATATCTTGGTATTCATGTCTCCTGCCTCCTGGATCTGAGTTGGTCCCTCAATTTTCGGCGGGTGCAGCTGCCTTAGATAACGACTTGTGTAGGTGTGGCTGCCTGTTGTTAAATCCAATGGGATGCATTGCTGTCTTCAAAATAATGAGTCTCTCTCTATATTCTGACAAACTTTCCCCTTCCGATCCCTCGGACGTGGTTTCAATCCCTGACTTTGAAGATGATGGTCTTTTTTTGGGTGGGGCGACACCGTGTGGTCTTTGCCTCTGTGTAAAAGTCCCTGTTCGACGGTGGCCTTGGCGTGCCCGATGTTTATGGCTACTACCGCGCTTTCACAAAAAATTGGGGACCTAGAGCGCATAGAGGTCCAGCATACATGCTGCACTGTTAATTCAAAGTTAAGAAAAAGGTATGCTGTTACTAAAGGGGATAAAGGACAAAGGGGAGTAGGTCAGAGAAAAGGAGCCACTACAAGGGGAGTAGTTCCTTTTTGGAAATGGGGCCCTCACACACCCTTGCAGGTGTCATGCTTAATCATTGGGTTTTCTCCTCGTCAGGCCGGCGCTGCAATATCTGATGGGCACCCTCAAGGGGGCTCTTTATCGGAGACCTTTTCCCAAAGCTGTGATGTGAAGTGCAAGTTAAGGGCCCTTTGTGTCGAGGTAGTGATTAATGACTTAAAAAAGGCTAGGCAAGTCTCAAATCAAATTTTAATCCATGAGTATGCCTGACTTATTAAAAACGTGATGTCACCAGTGGGGACAATGATCCCTGGTGACTTATAAGGTCAACATGTTTCATGCCGTCAATTAATCAAGATGTGATCTAGGTCAATTCTTCAGGACCTTAAAATTAATAACTATTCTACACAGTTTCTGGGACCAAGGATGCAACAAGTACTGTCCAAACAGTAAGTACCCTATAAGTGTGCCTGCAGAATATAAAATCACTGACCCCGTGAGGGTGATGTCATCACCTCCTCGAGAAGAACACTGATAAAAATTCAAACATTTTTAGCGTGGTCATCCATTGGAGAACTTCACCAGCGACCTACCCCTTCTCATGTGCCTCGGCTCCCGTTATAAATTTTACGATCCTGAAGAAATGCACTAGATCACATCCCGACTAATTGATGGCATGAAACATTGACATCAACATCAGTCATAGTAGCCATGTCAAAGTTTCTATACACAGCTTGGAAAATGAGGCAAAAGTTATTCAGCAATATGATGGCATGAGATGTTAGGAGGTTCTTACTTGATACACTTTTGCCTTTAATGATTTTTTATCTCACTAATTAAGGTTGTTTTTATCTATGTGTAAACCATGCACACCTATGCATTACTGTAATAAAATTTTTTACTGGTATTTGTTTTTATGCCGTTGATGATGACATTTTTCGAACTGTCAATAAATTTGACTTGTTTCACGTGCAGTCTGGCATGCTGGTTAGGGGTATACGCCATCATGCAGTGAAATTCCTGTCCCAACTTTATTGTTCCAACATGGCTATCCTATTTAGAAGCATCTTGGTAGCTTTGTTTGAATAGTGTAATGAAAGACTGTGCACAGTACACTTCCAAGATGGTATGCCAGTATGATGCTTAATAAGCGGCCATCTTTGAATGGTAATGTGCATAGTGTAACATTCTTTTACGGTCCACAATAGCTGCCACGTTTAGAAGACATGTGGAGGCTCTTTGGACCTATAAAACAACTATACATGATGGAGTATATCTCTCCAAGATGGACATCCACTGCTATGTTTCATTTATTTTATTTATTGTTTTTGCAAGAATATACCTGCCACATTTAGGCTGCATCATTTTCCCTTTTCCTACTTTTTATTCTTTTAAGTTATCTTGCATATGTTTTTGAGGTTGTGTGTGTTTTTGCATGAATTATGGATGAGTGAGCGGGTGAATGTAAGGATGAGAAACTGCATGGAAGAATGGATGAATGAGTGCAAGGATGAGTGACAGAATGCATTCATGATGACTTACTGAGTGTGTAAATTCACCAGTGACTGAATAGACACTTTGAGTTGCAAGCTAGACCCTAAGATATTTCCAAATCTTGATAAGTCAGTGTCTCTAACTCCATAACTGGGAACTAGAGCTGTAAGTTACATGAAATACATGCCTGAAAGGTAAACATAAAAAACTAATATTCTTTCCTTCATTGCTTTATAGGCCAGTACTATGATAGCAGCAGGCTTGACCATTGCTGTCGCTGGATTTGCAGGTTAGAAGATGAAAATAGTGATTTCTTTACATTGTGAACCTGGTAATGTGTACTATTTGTAGTAATTGTGCTCACATTGTTTTGCAGTCTGCATATTGTTCTCCACAGAGATTTTTAAATGAGGGCAAACAAACCATGCTCTTACCTCTGGAGCAGTCAAAGTCCGCACCCAACGAAATTTTGGGTTTAGACGTTGTGGGTAAATGAAGTAGAAGCCATTTTTGAGAATGTTGTAATGTAGTATGAGTTATTTGTTGGTTGCAGTCAGACTAAAGGTGAAATAGTTGAAATGAATCATTGCAGTCCTTTGTAGACACTTCTCTTACACAGTTTCTGGTCACGGTACAATAATCTTCTCTGGGCACATACTAGGAGCCCTAACTTGGCGATGAAGCCCTTCCACTCCCTTTTAACTTAAATTGTAGGATCAGAATCCCTTAAAGCAAATGAAATGAGTTGTGACCAGTATTGTGCGCCTAGGGGATCATAGAACCTTCTTAAAATGTCAAAACTGTGTTCTCACCAAAACTCCCGTTGTCGCTAGATGGGAAAGGGTTCAAAAGCCCCTGGTAGAGCCAGGTAGTACAGTGCAACACAAAATCACTTATAAAGCACACAGCTTCAATACGAAGGCGTCCTGGCGCAACTTGCAAAAACATAGGCCAACCATGCTAACACTCACTGGCAGAATACCGAAGTCTTAATTTGTTTTCTAAACTGAACTTCGAATGAAATTCTACAAAGGAAGAGAGGCAACTCATTCCATGCCTTGGTGGCCAGACACATGAAAGAGCAGCCACCCTTGGAGTTCAGATGAAATCTAGGGGTTGTTCGCAGCAGTGTCTCGTTTGATCTAAGGGGTAAGCAGGTCTATAGGGACAAAGCTGCGTGTGGGGGGATAAGAGCTCAGACCTCAGCAGTCAATCAACAGATGCAGTAGTATGTTATTTTCCATCCCAATGCTCATCTTTATTTAAATTAAAGGAATGTAATCATAGAGCAAAATGAAATACTATATGTTGCAAAGCTGGAAGGATGAAAGGGTTGCAATAATCCTGCAAGTCTAGTGAAATGCTGCAGTGCCTCCTTTGATGTAATGTGAATGAAGCAGGTACATAAGGACAAAGCCATGTGTAGGGGACAAGACCTGAGAACTCGTCAAACAACAGATTCAATATGATGTTATTGTCCAGCCCAGTGCTCATCTTTTGTTAAAAATAAAGCACTTTCATCATAGAGCAGAATGAAATACCATACACTGCAAAGCTGACAGTTACAGGGTTGCAGAGTTACTTAGGAGTCATCCCATGAAAAAAGCCAAAAGTAGCGCCTGCGCTTTAAAAGTGGTATACTTCTCAGTAGGGAGCCAATTTAATTCTTTGAAGCAAACAGCTATCGAGTGGTGTCTAGGAACCCCCAATATCAGTCTAGCATTTTGAACTACTTGCAAATGTTTGATCTGATAGCCAGGCAGGTACAAAAATAGAGCATTAGCGTATCCGGTCTGGAGGTATTGCCACATGTACAATAGTTATCTGTCATTCAAAGGGAATGTAGTCTAGTGTCTTCTTCAACGAGTGAATCTGAGTAAAACATATCTCTAACAGGGAAGTGAGGTGGGATTGAAAAGAACGCCTGTCGTACATTTTTACCCCAAGACTTTTTACCACAGGTACATAGGTTGGGGCCGAGCCCAGTTCAGTTGGCCACCAGTCATTAGACCTGCCGGTTACTTTGTGCCCAAAACATAGGAATCTCTGTGTAGCAGATTTACAACGTAAACTGTCCAGATTTAATCTGCTTCACCACTTCAGTATATGGTGCTTGAAAGTCTCCTGCCCATTGCTGGGTTATCCCCTATAGAAAATATAAGTTGAGTGTCATCCACATAGGTGATAACCTGAATGCTTCAATAATGGAAGCCAAAGGTGACATATACACATTATATAGGGTGGTACTCGGGGACAAACTCTGAGTAACCCCACATTTAAGGGCTTTAGCAGGGGAGAGAAAAGGCTCCAATCTGACAGCTTGCCGTCTATCTGACAGGAGGGACTGGCAAGTTTTGTAAGTAGTATTTAATGTGAATTGGAATCAAACGCTACTGAAAAATTCAAAAGGATTACATTTTTGCCCTGGCCCTTGTCCAGATACCTCTTGATAGATTTAAAGACCTCCAGCAGAGCTGTCGCAGTAATAATTCTCTGACTAAATTTTAATTGAGAAGTATGCAACAGCTCATGGTGTTCCAAAAAGTTATTTAATTGCTAACTAATTAACTTCTCAAGCATTTTAGATGCGACGGGTAGCAATAAAATAGATCTAAAATTTTCTAACTTAGTGGGATCAGCCATTAGTTTTTTTTACCAAAGGAATTACAGTAGCTTGTTTTCAGACCTTATAAACCACTCCAGAAACCAATGAGTCATTTAACCTTTTGTTAAAACTTTGAAATGTCTCTTCGACAGACGCTAAAACACTGGTGGACACGGACCCGTTACTGAACCTTTCTAGCACTGAAAAATGGCCTGCTTGGATTCCTCTAATGAAATCCTCTTAAATCAAGATAGGGGGTCTAAAACTTTAGCTGGAGAAATACTGTTCGGACCATGAAAGAAAATGGAAGACTTAACAACTCTCTCTTGCATGAAATTATGCTGAATGGAGTCTACCTTCTCCTCAATAAAAGATGACCGATTGTAGCATAATTCTTGGGTCTGGGGAACTCTTGAGATACAAGCTTTCGGCTTGAGAAAAGCTTACGCAACTTTAAAGGTTTCCTTTGTAGAGTTATCAGCTTCTCTTATCTTCATAGAGAAATACTCCACCTGTGCTCTCTTTGTCCATTTCCTAAAATCTTTAAGCACCTGTTTATAAATAATGTTATCGTCCAGGTAGTAGTTTGAGCTCCATTTACTTTCCAATTGTTTACGTTTTTTTATCAAGCAGAAGTGTAATAGAGAACCATAGGGCTGAGGCGTAACACCGAGGGGAGTGAAGAATTCTGCTCAGCATAACTTTATTCACAGCAACCCGCACAAGATGAGGGCCCAGTCTTCTTCGGCACAACCTGACAATAGAGGGCAGGAGGACTGTAAGGTAGCCTCAAAATCTACTTTGTTCGCTAACCTTTGGGGGCATGAAGTTCTTGGGATAACTGGCCCTTGAAGCGCCATAGGTTATAAGGACAAGTGGAAAGGAATCGACCAATGATCCGTCCAAGCTAACTCACAAGAGTAGTCTAACTCAATATGAACGAAGTTACAGAAAACAAAGTCAATGGTTTCATCAGCCTTGTGAGAGGGCATTTTAATGAGTTGCTGAAGATTGAGTGAAGCCAGCGAGCCAATCAAACGGCCAGCCAAAGCATCCTTTGGATCATCTGTATAAATGTTAAAATCCCCAAGAAACAAAACCTAGCCAGCTTAAATACATAAAGGTCAAGAACGTTGGCAATAGAATTAACAAAATCTACTTCGTGTCCAGATGGACAATATAGGAGGGCCTCCTGAAATAGTGAAGTTAGGGTAGAAACCCATCCCTTACTTTGCTGCAAATTCTCCAAAGGAAAGGACAGACCCTGATATAGTTCTTGAAATATAATCCCCAATAACCCCCCTCCCTCCCACCCCACATTTTGACCAACCTTATTTAAATGGATAACAGGGTAGCCCACAGGGAGAGACAATGCAGTCTCTGGATTTGAGGAATCTCGGAGCCAAGTCTCATTGAGGAATTATCGGTCAGCCATTACATCAATAAGAAAATTACAAATATTAACAGAATGTTGAGGAAGCAACCAAGCATTGATAAGGTAGACAGATATCTTAACTGGGGTGCAGTGAGCAGACTAAAGACCTGTATTTATTTTCTTCTTACATGGTGTTGACTCTTGAGAATCCCCTGGCTTAAAGTTCAAGGGATATGAAGTTCCACCTTTCTAGTGCTTGACCCATGCCCCAGATTACTGTAGTGATGTTCACAAGATAACACTCCAAGGGATAAACTTCTTTACTTCCCATAACAATCACTATCTTGTAGTCTTGAGGCCACGGTTTACAAATGCATAGAAATGATTGATTGATGGAAACTAACAACAGTAAAGTCATCATTTACGTCTCAGTTGAAAGGGCTGTATTTATATTTGACCACATGCATCCGTTCTCTTTCTTTCCCTTTGAACTGATTTGTACACCGAATTCATGACCTGGCCAAATGCAAATAAAAACATTGTAACTGGGGGAGGAGCCAAGATGGCGGACGGACAGGACGTCTGAGCTCCCGGCTCCGCAGCCCGTCTGCTGTTTACATGACATCCTGATCTTTAATCCTGCCTACGGCGCGAGCAAATGTAACCACGAATGCGCTGATACTTCCCGCATTCCTCCGATGTTCCCGCCGGCTTTTTTGGTCGAGGATTCATAGAGTTTGCCGACTTTGGACTTTGCCCACGCATTCTGGCCCGACCACCACCGCCGGACACCGCTTATCACGTACGGTGAGACGACCTGGGGCTGGACCGGCGCCGGGGGAAATGTGACCGGACGTGGAGTGGGCGGCCTGGCGGAGCCTTCTTCGCGACGGAGAGAATTCCTGTACGATTGGGTCCGGGCTGGCGAATCTTCCTTTGTCCTCCTACCAGCGGTCAGAGCGGTGACCGTTTGAGAGCGCCCACCACCCGCATTGCAACACAGCCGAGGGCTCTCCCATCGTGTGAGCCCCGTATAGCGAGCAGCAACTCCTCTTGCCCTCACTATTGTTCCTCCGTCCTATGGAGTCGCCCTCACCCCTCCGAGGTGGGCTGGCGGCGGAAATGGTGTCGGCGCCGGTCTGCTTCGCCGGAGAGGCGGAGGCCGCCATGTCCCTGACGCAGGCTTCACTGCCTGCTGTCGAGCTGGAGGGTGTCCCGGTGGCGCCTTTACATACAGTCGGCATGCTGCAGCAGGGAGCAGACCTGACCTATGGTGATATCCTTCTAGCCCTGGGGGACTTGCGGGCGACATGGTGCCAACGCACTCGAGAACTGGAGTGGAAGATCGATGCTGCTATGCCATCCAGGGAACTACTGCGGTTGTCTGACCCCCCAATGCCTCTCATTCCCTTTGAGGCGGATACAAATTGGCGACAGGGGGGTACTATGGATCGTCCTCTCCCTGGTTACAGTGTCGAGGGTTTGTCTAATGATCAAGTTGCAGATACAAAGCTCCCTTCCACTTTACAAGCTGAGACTCTGCCTCTGCGGGTGTTGCCGTGTCTGCCTCAACATCGCCGGAGTGTGTGCCGTTCGGTGGGGAAAACTGTGTTTGTCACTATCGATGTGGTGATGGTCTATGACTGGGAACTCTCGCTTCTTCTCCCTCTGCGTCTTCTTTGCCGTGAGCGGCCATCTTGCTCCTTTGTTCTGCCTGAGGTACACTCCCAGCGGCGGCCATGTTTGGTGGGGTCTCCGCGTTCAGGCCAGGGTTGATGTTGCCTCCCTTGATGATCCTGCTTGACCGCCTGGCATGACCCGGACTAGAATATTTGCTTATGTATCGGTTGTGCCGCATGTGTGTAAATTGCTACTGTTTACCGCGGGGGTGGATCTGTGGGGCCGCTCAGGATCGGGCCGGGGCTGGGCGATTTTCTTTAGTTTGCTGTACGTATTGGCGGGCGGGGACTAGGATGAGGCTGCTAATTATCTGCTTTGCTCGCACATTTGAAATGGAGTCTCCCCACCTGCCGCTTTGCTTGCTTCTTCAGTTGTGCTGATGATTTTCAGGGTGGGGGATGCTTAATGGGCTGTGGTGACCGGGAGTATGTAACATTTCCTCCTCCTGCCTTCTCTGGGAGTCGGAGACTGGGAGGTTATTTCCCACTCTCCGGACTCTCTTTCCTACTTGGGGTTCATTTGGGGCGACAGGCATGCCTATTGGGGGGGGGTGGGCCATGGCCTTCCGCTGGTATGCAGGGTGGGGGGATGGGATGTGTTCTATGTCTTCTTCGTCTCTATGGCCCTCTCTCTCTTTCTTTCTCCCTTCCTCTTTGGTTTCCTTTTCTTTTATGTTTCTTTGTTTCTTCGGGGTCGGGGTTCAGTGTTAGTAAGGAGCTTATTGTGTTTTATCATTCTGTGGTATAGTGTATGCTCTTCGTCCCTGGATGGTGGCCACCTGTCTCCTTACCAATGCCTTCCTATATAACGCTTCCTTCTGGGTGCTCCGTGAACGGTGATGTCTCTCCTGGTCAGTGATTAGCTTCGACTCTGTTCGAAGTACACTACGTTGTACTCGACAAAACCATAAAATTAAACCTTTTCTTATCCTGACATTATTGTTCTATGTTCTCCAATGTCATAGCGGCCGGCCCCGAGGGGGTTGTAGGCAGACGCTGTGTATTGTGCATCTATCGAAATAAAGGTTTTTAAAAAAAAAAAAAAAAAAAAAAAAACATTGTAACTGGCTTAAAACCTGTATAGAAAACACGGACAATTAAAACAAATATTTTAGATAATTGGATCTGCTGTAGGAGTTGCATCCCCTTCAAAGCAAGGTATCTGTTTTGTGTAGAAGACTTATAGCTTTGGTACCATTCGATCTTAATTTTGCTTCTGACATACTTGCATAATTAACAGTAGTCTTATAATCAGTGATTGTTACTGACAATAGGCTATATTAGTCTAACAATAGGTGATTGCTACTGATAATTGGCTATATTCTTACACTTTGCCCTAGAATGGCTTTCATTGAGCCCTACTTCTGGGACAACATCACGCCTAGAGACATTTCTGGTGAACAAACCAATTTTTCTTGTTTAGTGTTCTTAGAATGACCTAAGAAAAATCCTCTATCACTTTCTATTTAGACATGTGGTGGTCATGTCATATGGTTCCGCCTCGAAGCAAACAAGGGTGGTTGGCATACAGGTTCTCTTACAGAATTGGTGCAGTAAGTGTTTATGTTTGTTGATATGCACGGTCCGCAATTCTTCTTTTTTTTTTTTTGTTTTTGTTTTTTGTATTAGGTCGCTATGCCTTGCAGGCCATGAAGCAGATGGAGCCTCAAGTAAAGCAAGCTTTTCAGAGCTTGCCAAAGTCTGTAAGTGATTCCTCTCAATGCATATGACAGCTGTTGCTAAATGTACATGTTCTAATTGACAGGTTGGAGTGTTGCATTCATTTCTACCTTATTTGCTCCAGAACGTAGCAGCGTGCAGTAGGCATCCCTGGGAAAGATGGTGTAAGTCCAGACCTCCAGCATATATTCTCAATCTTCATTGCCACCTCTCAAAGCCTTGCTGCGTTCAGCAGCTATGTTACTCTGCTCTGCCAGTAACATTGATCACATTTCACCTCTATTTTGCAATTTTTCATTAGTTGAATATTTGGGTTAGAATTAAATACAATATCTGCTGCCGTGTCCCCAAGACCTTCTGTGATAACAATCTACCTTAACTGGCCGACATGTTCAAGGTCCCCGACAGTCAAGGAGGAAATAAATCTCTTCTTGATACTCCAGAGTTTAGAACCTTAACTACTCAAAGCAATCCGTCTCCGATGTGCCCCCCTGCAGCCTGGAACTCTCGCCCTTCAGGCTTCAGCCTCTTTAGATAAAACGTATTATCATTGTATTGCACAAATCTGATAAACTCTATTCTCATATCCTCTGTCTTGAATGTTCTATGCATTTATTTAATGACAGGATATTTTTTGGTCCATCTTGATGTATCTTTTGATTTTATAATGCTTCGCTGTAAAGCGCCCTAGTACCGATGAGATCTAGGTGCACTATGTAAATGTTTAAAGTAAATGAATATGTTTGAAGTTGTTTATATCAAATGGCATTTTCCAGAATTACAGTGCTGATTAGAATTCTTAGGCTTTAATTGCTCAATTCAGTCAAGATAAGCTCTCCTGCAGAGAAATTCTACTCCTCTGAGTGTCCACAAACCAGAAAGAATAAAGTTTGTTTCATGAGAACAGAGTTCTCCTTTTGAGTTCCAGGTCTGTAAAGGCTTGTCACTTCCTAACTTATTCCATATACTTCCAGAATAAAAAGGAAATTCTAGCCAAAGGCGCATTGTTCTGGAATAGTACTACTGCTGGTCCTGCAAACTCCCCAGGCACCTTTGATTTTGCAAGATTGAGGAGATTTAAAGTGGCCTTCAAGAAAGCATTGATATTTTGGGAGGGTGGAGAAAAGCTAGGCACCTTCATGTTAATGCATTTTATGTTACCATGGAAGATGACAGACTGTTCTGTTACATCCAAGCCCGACATCAGCGTGTTATTCACGTTAGAAGTGGTCACTGGACAGACATGGAGGATTAGGTTTCTTATTTCTATGTTTAAACAGGATGGTTTTGCTGAAAATTCTTCTTTCACGGAATTGTAATTCATAATCCTAGTTATCTTCATGAAAGACCAAATGCAGTGCAATCCCAGTGACATACTGATGCCTTTAAACCTATTTGTTTTAAAGTACAAACAAGTTTAAACTCAAAACCAATACAAATATTTTACCATTTAAAGAAGTAAATAGTTTTTAATAAATTGCCTTTCACCAACTCCAGAATAATTGTGCTGTCTAGCCTTCTAGATCCAGGGTGTCCAACTATGGTCTGGGGCTAAATTCATACTGGGCTTTCAGGATGACCACTGACTCTAAATTTTGATTTCGATTAATTCTATATAAATTAATTGTATGGATACCGTAAAAATCTGATGTGGATCTGCCTCTCATGGACCTACTTTGTACTCCCATGTAAGTTGTCATTCAAAATTAGAGGTAAGAAACATTTCCTTCACAGTCATGCAATCTTTATTAAAAGAGAACCTTTTGGATAGAATGGAAAGACGTACCCACCACAAGCCTAGGGAACAGGACAGGCACTTAATATGGTACCAACAATGGTTTTTGAGAGTAGAAGCCCAACTTGACAATTTGTTTTAGGTAAAAAAAAAAGCTTTGCCACCCTGTGGATTGATCTCTGTGTAACAACATGTGCTGTGATAGCAGTTTTATCACTAGTAAAGGCAGATCGACATTTTCTGAGAAATGTGGGCGTTTGCATTTTCATAACCTAAACAAATGCTAGAAGCTATCAATTGCCCATTGACTCCTTGAAACGGGAGCCTCTGCACCTAGAATGTTTTGATCTAATTTTACAATTACAGCTTTGTCTTAGCTAAGCATTATACAGGAACCCACTTAGCCTCCAGCTGTAGGGTTAGCAAAGAAAACAACTGAAAGGATTGGTTGTTTAATTGGCGACCTAAAATTATATTTGGTATGAAAATTGTGAGAACAAGTGTATCCCGATAGCAGGTAACTGTCTTCAGGGGAATTTTACTAACCCTCCTTGTTCATACTATAGGTACCACAAATGTTAACTTCTTTGTTATATATTTTAAATCAAAATTGTGCATCAGGTTAAAATGAGAAGAGCACTTTGAAAGCACATCTTTTAGATTCCAAGAAAGAGCTATTCTCCTGATGGATGAAAAAATCTTATACAGACCTTCTAAAAAAATCTTCAATACCAAAAATGAATAAACATGAACTATGCTTGAGGTTATTAGTAGTGGCAGAAAAATTCACAGGTAAACAAGATTAGAAGCTCGTCCTTGCAAAATGAAGATGCTTTTTTCTCGGGTTTCCATGTTTCCTTTATGAAGTAGAGCCTCTGCCTCTTAAAAACATATCACTTCATCTTGGGCATCTTCACTTCTTTTAAGACCTGTTTACAGTACAAGTAGATTTAGATGATCATAATAACGGAGGACTATAGGTGCATGTAATACAACACTGTTATTTTGTGATAACATGTCTTTCCTAATGCCCTGTAAGAAGGTTCTGCCTTCATCACAGCCTCTAGTGTTCCTGGGCTGATAATTGCTAATGTTACGGTTAGCACAGCTGGTGAGATGTTGGGCAGTTAATGTCATGTACTAGTGGGCATTTTTAAATTCCTAAATCATTCTGGGAGTCCTGTGAATTGAAATCAATAACCATATAATTGACTGTGCAGAAATGTTGGTTCCCAGGATCATTGTCTTCTGCAGCCAATACATTTGAAGATGTTGGCATATAAATAAATATATTAACAAATGTAACCTCACTTAATATAAGATTAAAATATATCCTTAAAATTCATATTTATTTTAATTGAGAAACCTTTGCTTTTTAAATTCTTAGCAATTGTTAACAAGTGACCCTACACCTTCATAAAATTGAGCAATTAAAATTTTTGTCAAAAGGCACCCGTGTGCTCTGCCCCTATAAGATGTGGTTGCTAAGAAGCTGTGTTCTTAAAATGTTTTATGGTCACAATAAGTATGGTGCTAGTAAAATGCAAATGTTCAACCTATGAATCAAATGTAGACGACATTGGCACTATTCGCTCTTTTTGGGTATAAATTATTCTACAACACCTCGTATTCTTCTAACTGGAACATTTCTAACTCACAATTGCAGCAATTATTTAGAAGAAAGGTGTCTGGTAAATTATATAAGTAGTGCCAAGACAATTTTAACCTCAAGAACAGAATAACTTTCTCTGTAGACTTTTCCCCCGCAAAGTGCTACTGATCTTTTAAAGCACTAATAGGGCAAGCCTTTTCTTAAAAAATTGCTTTCATTATTAATGGGATGTCTGATAATCTAACACATTTGTTAAACTGCCCTCCAAACATCTGTTTTTCTCAAGGTATTGTAAGTTGACAGGAATCCATTTGGTTTCAGATACTACCAGGAGATATTTTACATTTACATTTCCTCTTGTTAATTGAGTTTCAGTAGATGTTTTAGCAGATTTAGTAAGGAACAGATGCCAAGATCAATTTTCAGCAGTTGGACTGTGAATGTTATACCAAAAGCAAGCCCAAAGTTCAGGAATTTCGCTTCTGTTATCTAAAAGTGTGCTTTCTTATCAATTAAGAGGTTTACTGGTATATAGTGTGTAATAATTACTTCACACTAAAAGCTTTTCACTGCTTCAGTAAGGTATAGTGGCCACTAAACAACTCCAAGAGAAACCACCAAATTTTCTTGTAGAACCTCATCCAACCAATCGTTGTGGAAGACCGTTTTGTTCCAGCACTGTTTCCAGAATAGGTTTCAGTCAACTTTAATTCCCAGATACTTAAAGTTGACTACCAGTTCTAGCTTTTATCTCTCCAACACTAGTTTGTTGCCATTATTTCTTCAGCAGCACATATTCATTTTTTTTAAACATAAATCTTCAATGATTCCATTCAACTCCAGCAGTGTAGCATGTGCATTTTTATATCCCAAGCACAAAATGACCTCTGATAACTGCTTAAAAGGCATCCCAGCAAATCCTATAAAACTGGTGTTCCTCGGTTTGAATTATTGAGTTTATTATGTTCTTAAGTTGGTTGAGTTAGAAATTAATTGCCCTGAATCTAGGAGTGTCTGTCACCATCTTAACAACCACCTCAGTCAATTTATGATCTAGATAATGATACAGCCACCCACCTAGCTTTGAATTAACTGGTGCTCGGTCGTTAAAGAAACATAAAGCTTAATCGCAAGAAAGGATATTCTCTCCAACAGTAATTCAAAACTGACGGTAAGGGTGTCAAACATTGTGTGCCCTTCTCAGGTGAATTCTCTTCCAAAGTCCCAGTGAGGGTTCTAGAACAGTAGACAATGTTGAGATCTAGGATCTCTTTGTCTGATATCTATATACTTTATAGTTCTAAAAATTCCTTGAGATACAATAATGTTGTGTATATTATTTCCCAGTGATAATCAAATCAACCTGAAGTTTTATTTTATTACTTCGTCCAATATTATTTCCACGTTTTCAGTCATGAGCTGCATTACATCTTAATTTTTAAAAAGTAGCAGTTAGTTGTTCTTAAAACAGATACTCCTTAGTTTTAAGTGTAATGCCTCTATGAGTATGAATACCTCATGCATTTATATTAACTGACCTTGCTATTACAGAACTAAACAGTGCATCTCACCTAAAAAAATGTTCTTGCCCAACTTCTTGTTTCTGAATTGTAAAATCTTGATGCAACAACCTTTGGTGGACTAAATATATTATTTTGAAGCATGTTGATATTTCTGATTTAAAGCGGCATGCCTACTCCTCTAGAAAGAAAGAAACCTATTTTGGATATGTGGTTAGTTTTATATACCGATAGTGGTTTGCAGCAGGGTTTACAGTGCTTTACATGTTCTTAATTTATGTTTTCTTTTTCCTTTAGGCCTTCAGTGCTTATTACAAAGGTGGATTTGAACCAAAAATGACCAAAAGAGAGGCTGCATTAGTCCTAGGAGTGAGGTAACTAGTTATTTTCTATAGAGCATCGCAGATGTACTTCCATGTCGTATAGACCCTTTGGCGTTTCGCCTCTTCAATCTAGTTGGTCTGTTTAAACCTATGCACTTCAAAAGCCATTGCTTTAAGACATGAGTTTAGCAGTCTGTACCATTTCCATTAAGTGACTTGACTTCACCTTTTAAAAAGTTGCATTGAAATGTATTTACTTGCAAGGGCCCTTTCTTTCTAACATTTTCTGCTGATGCCTTAGTAATTAGTTTTGTTGTTTTGCATTGTAGTGATATAACGTCTCTTTGTATTATTTACAATGCATTCAATATCTATGGTGATTAGACAGTAACAGCCACAGTAACTGCAATGTAATTTGTATGACATAATTGCACTTGATTGTCAGAGCTTAGCAGGGTGTACATCTGTACACTTTTCTAGTCTGTGTGTGTGTGCCTGTGTAGGGGTTGCTCTCTCTGGTTTGCCTCTGGAAAATCAATTTGCCACAGATTTGAGAATTCATTTGTAAAGCACTCGGGCTCAGGTCTAATTTGTGAGATGCACTGAGTCATTTCAGAGTATACTCTGAGAACTTACTGAAGGTCTCACTCGGTTCTGGGTCAGATTACACCTCTAATATTGCAGTCCTCATTGGGTTAAAACAGGGCTGTGTTTGTTGCCCTTGTTATTTTCCTTATACCTCGCTGATTTTCCTGATCTGATAAACAATTTAAATGCGCACCCTCTGAAATTAGGTTCAAACCCAATTTCTGTATTAATCATGCCGACGATTTAACTTTTATGCCTCTAAAGCCTGTTGGTGTTCAAAGGCAGTTCAGAAGCTCTAGCACAACTATATCTATATATATATATATATATATATATATATATATATATTCAAAACCACAGTTGCCCAAGAGCGAGGCGCACTCCCCCTCGGCGTTGTCAGGTCAAGGAAGGTTGCAGGCAACACCTGCGTCTGCAGCAATCGACGCGTTTCAGGCTAACGCCCTTCTTCAAAGGTTAATGCTGCTCCCCACAGAATACCAACAAACAGAACATCCAGTGAACGCCCTTTATTATATCCACAATGTGACTCAGGTGAGTAAATGTTGCAATGAATTCTGGGACTGGAAGTTCTTTGTAAAATAACACCCAAGTGGGCTGTTGGCAGCTTAGAGGCAAATATCAAAGTTAATATCCTCGGTATGTCCACACTTCCTTCCTCCATTCCGCCTTTCGCCTGTTTGGCCCACAGCGCTATCACAAGAACAGCAGCGGGACCGCTCATAAGCGGCGGTGCGCCTCCCGGCCGGACCGGCCGTAAATATTCAAAACCACAGTTGCCCAAGAGCGAGGCGCACTCCCCCTCGGCGTTGTCAGGTCAAGGAAGGTTGCAGGCAACACCTGCGTCTGCAGCAACCAACGCGTTTCAGGCTAACGCCCTTCTTCAAAGGTTAATGCTGCTCCCCACAGAATACCAACAAACAGAACATCCAGTGAACGCCCTTTATTATATCCACAATGTGACTCAGGTGAGTAAATGTTGCAATGAATTCTGGGACTGGAAGTTCTTTGGAGTCACATTGTGGATATAATAAAGGGCGTTCACTGGATGTTCTGTTTGTTGGTATTCTGTGGGGAGCAGCATTAACCTTTGAAGAAGGGCGTTAGCCTGAAACGCGTCGGTTGCTGCAGACGCAGGTGTTGCCTGCAACCTTCCTTGACCTGACAACGCCGAGGGGGAGTGCGCCTCGCTCTTGGGCAACTGTGGTTTTGAATATTTACGGCCGGTCCGGCCGGGAGGCGCACCGCCGCTTATGAGCGGTCCCGCTGCTGTTCTTGTGATAGCGCTGTGGGCCAAACAGGCGAAAGGCGGAATGGAGGAAGGAAGTGTGGACATACCGAGGATATTAACTTTGATATTTGCCTCTAAGCTGCCAACAGCCCACTTGGGTGTTATTTTACAAAGAACTTCCAGTCCCAGAATTCATTGCAACATTTACTCACCTGAGTCACATTGTGGATATAATAAAGGGCGTTCACTGGATGTTCTGTTTGTTGGTATTCTGTGGGGAGCAGCATTAACCTTTGAAGAAGGGCGTTAGCCTGAAACGCGTCGGTTGCTGCAGACGCAGGTGTTGCCTGCAACCTTCCTTGACCTGACAACGCCGAGAGGGAGTGCGCCTCGCTCTTGGACAACTGTGGTTTTGAATATTTACGGCCGGTCCGGCCGGGAGGCGCACCGCCGCTTATGAGCGGTCCCGCAGCTGTTCTTGTGATAGCGCTGTGGGCCAAACAGGCGAAAGGCGGAATGGAGGAAGGAAGTGTGGACATACCGAGGATATTAACTTTGATATTTGCCTCTAAGCTGCCAACAGCCCACTTGGGTGTTATTTTACAAAGAACTTCCAGTCCCAGAATTCATTGCAACATTTACTCACCTGAGTCACATTGTGGATATAATAAAGGGCGTTCACTGGATGTTCTGTTTGTTGGTATTCTGTGGGGAGCAGCATTAACCTTTGAAGAAGGGCGTTAGCCTGAAACACGTCGGTTGCTGCATACGCAGGTGTTGCCTGCAACCTTCCTTGACCTGACAACGCCGAGGGGGGAGTGCGCCTCGCTCTTGGGCAACTGTGGTTTTGAATATTTACGGCCGGTCCGGCCGGGAGGCGCACCGCCGCTTATGAGCGGTCCCGCTGCTGTTCTTGTGATAGCGCTGTGGGCCAAACAGGCGAAAGGTGGAATGGAGGAAGGAAGTGTGGACATACCGAGGATATTAACTTTGATATTTGCCTCTAAGCTGCCAACAGCCCACTTGGGTGTTATTTTACAAAGAACTTCCAGTCCCAGAATTCATTGCAACATTTACTCACCTGAGTCACATTGTGGATATAATAAAGGGCGTTCACTGGATGTTCTGTTTGTTGGTATTCTGTGGGGAGCAGCATTAACCTTTGAAGAAGGGCGTTAGACTGAAACGCGTCGATTGCTGCAGACGCAGGTGTTGCCTGCAACCTTCCTTGACCTGACAACGCCGAGGGGGAGTGCGCCTCGCTCTTGGGCAACTGTGGTTTTGAATATATATATATATATATATATATATATATATATATATATATATATATATATATATATATATATTACCTACTGGCGGTCGCCAGTAGGTAGTTATAGTTAGGACCACGTGTCCATAGGAAATCCGCAACATTCTATTTTGAATAACTTTGGCGCCGGTTGACGAATCCTCGCGAATTTTTCAAAATAGGTGGGGCGCTACGCTCCGCTCCTACCCTGAAAGTCTCGGGGGGATTCGTCAAGCGGGGGCTGAGATAAAAGGGGGGTCCCAAAACGCGTTTTTCCCATGCATTTTTCCATAGGACCTTTAGACACAGCTACAGCCCGAACGGCTGAACAGAATTACTTGAAATTTGGCAGAGAGGTAGTCCTCAGGTCAAGGAAGTGCCTTTTGTAGGTTTGGTGTAAATCTGTTCAGTAGATTCTGAGAAAATAGCCTTTAAATCAATATATATATCTGTGGCAGCTTACGGTGCGCTTACCGTAAGCTTACCGTACGCGTACGGTGGCATGCGTGAGCGCGATTTTGATTGGCTCTTAGATCTTAGTAAACATTCGAATCGGTCGAAACCAGGAAGCGGCGGCCGCCATTTTCTCTCTCGCTCTCTGAGTTGGGCAGCAAAACCGAAGCCAAAAAATGTCTAAAGAGGCAGTTTCTTGAGATCCTAACCACCCAGCATTGATATAGGGGTCCCCAAACAACCCCTAAGCCCAAAAAAAAAAATTGTTTTTTTTCGGAAAGTCACGGATTACGCTTACCGTACGCGTACGGTAAAAATTAAAAAAAAAAAAAAATTATCCACACTCTCCCCACCCCATGTGCAAATGGTGCCCGAAGGGCACCATTTGTGCATGGCTTATTAGAGATAAGAAATTAACAAAGAATAAATTTCACAAAGATGCGCATAATATGTCCCCCATGTGCGCACGGTGCGCGAAGCGCATCGTGCGTACATGGCCCATCCCGCATAACGTGGGCACGCGGTGCGCGCAGCGCACCGCGTGACCACCGTGCGTGCACGGCACTAACTGCGTAAAGTGGGTGCGCGAAGCGCACCGCGTGCTCACTGTGCGCGCACGGAACGAACTGCGTTAACTGGGCGCGCACGCCACGAATGGCGTAAAGTAACTTAGCATTTAAAAAACCGTACAAATTCACTGAAAAAACCATAGGTTTCACACACGTTATAGTTAGGAATTAGCATTTAAAAAACCTTGCAAATTCACTGAAAAAACCATAGGTTTCACACATGTTATAGTTAGCTGTACATTTCACTCGTAAAAAACCAATGAAATGCCCCCGTTATAGTTAGTGCAGGCAACTATAACTCACGCGACCGCAATCTTCTGCTGATGACATATGTGTCTTTATGAAAAAAAAATATTTGTAATATATGTATAGCTAAAATTTAATGGAAGAAGACATGGGCAAATAAGTGTCTAAATACAGTATTAGCATCAGCAGAGGATTGCGGTCGCGTGAGTTATAGTTGCCTGCACTAACTATAACGGGGGAATTTCATTGGTTTTTTACGAGTTAAATGTACAGCTAACTATAACATGTGTGAAACCTATGGTTTTTTCAGTGAATATATATATATATATATATATAATACCAGCCTGACAGCGTCCAACAAACAGGCACCGACTCCATGAGTAATTCAGCAAAGAAAGAGTTTATTCCAACTTTTAGCACAGACGCGTTTCGGCGGAGACAACCGCCTTGTTCACTGCATCCAGTTCTAAGTTAATCATGCATGGTTAAATAATCATTATCGTTACACTCTCTTAAGGGTTGTCATAGTAACCAACAGAAAAACGCAATAGACATAGTGAAGGTCCTGTTAGGTTTAGTTGTTATGGCAACTAGAAGACAGACCTAGTTTGCTTTCGATACGAAAATATAATAAATAACGTTCAAAGTAAAAAACTGTACTATGGTTATATAGTCACACAATAGCAGTGAAAAAATTTTAGACAATACAGAATAATAAGCATTATACAATTTTTACAACGTGTTGGTTACATATGTAAACCCCAAATGCGAACTTGCCCAAGAAAAGAAAATACAGCACTAAGATAGTGAGAAAGAGAGGTGTACGCTTTCTAGTTTCGTAAATTAAGAGTACTCAAAAAAGAGATTAGAAGACCTAGTGCAAAGGTGTGTATAGAGTACTGGCCAGGAAACACTGGTTGGTCCCATGTGTGAAGAACTATTTTTATACACTTTAAGTAAAGAAATATTTGTTTTGGGTTTCAAGGGACTGTTTTTAACATTGATGCCCGAGTGGGCAGAGAGGTAACCAGTCAAATACAGTGTTGCGTGGTTAATGAAAATCTAATTGTATCTTGGGCAGGTAGTCACAGTTAAAAAAGACAGTGAAAAGTGACGGGTATGCCAGAGATAGGATAGTAGAGCGTGCGAGAACTGAACGCTAAGAGGAATGGAACAGTGGGAACGGAGAGTGTATTTATTATTAAAGATGGACACTGAGAGCTTCATCGACGTTCATCCCATGTGGGATTTTGGAATTGAGGAGAATGATGTATCTTGACTCCAGTCTCCTAAGTGCCAATTGCCTGTTGCCTCCCCTTGGATTTTTGGGAATATTGTCGATGACAAAAAAAGAAAGATCCTGGGATCTGCCGGCATGTTGTGAGTTTATGTGTCTGGCAACGGGATATGTTTGGTCATTGTGCACGATGGCTCTAAGATGTTGCAGGATACGGATGTGTGCTGGGTGAATGGTGCTTCCTACATAGTTTTTACCACATGTGCATTGTAGGACATACACAGCAAAGTCTGTTTTACAGTTGAAACTCCCTCTTATTTCATACGGTGTGTTTCTGAAGGGCATGTGGACTATTTTGGTATTCATTCCATGTTTACACGCTTTGCATTTGCTACATTTAGTGAATCCCTTAGGTGTTTGAAACCAATTTGTTTTTTTGATGATGGTAGGTGCATTACGCACTAGTTCCTGACGCATGGATTTGGCACGTCTGAAACTAATTGAAGGGACTTTAGCGCATGTTGGTCCTATGATGGGGTCATTCCGTATGTTGTTCCAATGTTTGTACAGGATTTTTCGCAGGGAAGTATGATACGCATTAAACCCTGTAATCAATCTTGGCGTATCTATTTTAATGGGTTCATGTTTAGCCTGGTTGTTTCTTTTCTTAGTGAATAGAAGTTCCTCTCTGGTGATTTTCTCATTTCTAGTTTTGGCATTATTTAAGATTTTAGTTTCGTATCCCCTGCTCTGTAGTCTATTGAAGAGGTCATTAGTGGATTTATTTAGACTCTCTTCCGTGCTGCGGTTGCGCTTCATTCTTATGCATTCTGCATAGGGGATGCCCTTTTTGACACTATCATAATGGAAAGTATTAGCGTGCAGGATAGCATTGCCTGCTGTAGGTTTCCTGTATGTTCTCGTTTGGATTTTGTCTTGTTCTATATACAATTCTATGTCCAGAAATTGTATACATTCTTTACTGGTATGGCTGGTAAAAGAGAGGTTGGGAGTGTTGTTGTTTAATTCTTGTGCAAACTGTTCTGCACTTTCTTGTGTACCTTGCCATGAAACAAAAATTTCATCTATGTACCTGACATAGATAACTACATTTTCTTTCATTTCCAGACTGTGTCTTGCCATGAGTACTTGCTCCTCCCACCAGCCCATATGCAAATTAGCATAGCTGGGGGCGAAGCAAGTACCCATGGCTGTGCCCTGTAATTGTCTATAAAACAAATTGTCAAATATGAAGACATATATATATATATATATATATATATATATATATATATCAGTGAAAAAAACATAGGTTTCACACATGTTATAGTTTGCTGGACATTTTACTGATAAAAAACCAATGAAATTCCCCCGTTATAGTTAGTGCAGGCAACTATAACTCACGCGACCGCAATCCTCTGCTGATGCTAATACTGTATTTAGACAATTATTTGCCCATGTCTTCTTCCATTAAATTTTAGCTATACATATATTACAAATATTTTTTTTTCATAAAGACACATATGTCATCAGCAGAGGATTGCGGTCGCGTGAGTTATAGTTGCCTGCACTAACTATAACGGGGGAATTTCATTGGTTTTTTATCAGTAAAATGTCCAGCTAACTATAACATGTGTGAAACCTATGGTTTTTTCACTGAATATATATATATATATATATATATATATTATAGCATTTTGAAGGGTCTATACTACAAATTGTGCGTATATATAGTTACCTCAGAACAGTTATTACAAATAATCTCTCTTGATCCAAACATGTAAAGGGCCAAATTTCTAAAGCGTCTGCAATCGGGCTAGGTTTAAAGAAATGTTTTTATTCGGTAGTGGGTAGAGACACCTCATCGCTATTAAAAGTGTATGTCTCCAAAAACCCGTCCGTGGTAGTTTATGCGTCTGAGTCTCATCCAGTAGCAGCCCTGAATAGTCCTGCCAGCATTGCGTCTAAACTTTGGAAACATTACTCAAGTTTGGGGCAGTCATCTTCCAGTCAAATGATTTGTCTAGAGCTCGCAATAACCAGTATTAAACATATGGCCCTTGGGTAAATTCTTCGCTATGCTTACAGGCTTTTTAAGTTGTGATGATGTTCTAAAAAAAAAACATGTGGCGTGCATTTGTGCACGACTCTGAAAGGTTTTTCCTTCACTAAACTATTCTGGTATTCAATAGTCAAATTAGACATTTCCAAAGAAGTCATTTTTGTGTCAAACTTGTTAAAAATTCAGTCTTTTAAAATTGAATTTTTTTAATAAAACTCAAGTTATTAATGCGATTTTAGCACACTGCCAGCAGAGTTCAAGAATAAAATGGAGCTGTTCTCTTGTCAATCATGGTGAGGTGCAATTTTACCTAAGAGCTCATTTAGACACTCAAGTGAGATCAATTTATATGAAGTTTAAATTTGGTCTGCTCCCTTTAAACATGAACCCATGGGGCAAAGTCAGAGGAGTAGAGTGTCCTTGCAATTGTCAATGTTGCAATGCTGTGATTCACAATTTAGTGCATGTGTTGTTATTCTGTCCAGGTCTACAAATTTTGAGATCTAAATATTTGGTCCAGATATGGTAGAAATTCTCCTGTGAGGCTAGAGATGAAGCATCATTTTTATTGTTCAACATCCTTCTGTAAATATTTGCTGTAGTTAGTTTAAAAAAAACTTTTTATGCCATTTCTCAGATTTTAAGGAGGCTATTTGGACTAATATAAGATGACTTTAGAATATTATACTGCATTTTGGGAAACAGCATGATAGGCTTTATGCTACTTAATAACTTTTTGTTATTTAATTGTAATTTTTTTAAATTATTTTTAAGTATAGCTAATATATGTTTATAAGGTCTGTCTGGAACACCTGGTGTTCGGATAGAGCTCACTGATTTTCCCTACAACGCATTTATAATATCAGATCAGTAGCACAGTTTAAATGGAAGAACCAACAGGACTCAATAATAGACAGATTTAGATCAATTTGGTTATTGTATTACAGAATCGAAATTCATTAAAATAAGCAGTTTCTTAAGGACTTAAGTAAAAAATATCACAGCTTGCATTAAAGCACCAAACATTTAGGCAAATTCTTATCGAGTGGTTATGAAGTCAGTTTGCAGAGTTACAAACTCCTAAGGCAGACAGATGGTTTAAGTTTCTAATACCTCAGATCCTACGGGAAAAGGGGAAAGTTCAGACTTCAAGTCCATTAGCTTAGAGCTAAAAATATAAGGAAAATTGGAAAATGGAAATGGTTCAGCAAAGAAGGTCTAAGTCCGTCAGCTACCAATTGTAGCATCAACAAACAGTCCAAAGTAAAAGATCGATCAGCATAGCACCCGGGACTCAAGTATGAAACGTCAGAATGGTGGTTGTGTCAGGAAGCAAAAATCAATGGCATTCTGGTGCCCCTCCTTTGAGGTTTCTTCTTTTATAGAGTTTATTTGTAAGGGTGGGCGGTGAACTCCGCTCCGCCGGCCGAGTTCGCAGAGTTTTGCCCACTTTGCGTGCCGCTTGGAACACGGAGTGCAGCAATAACTCTGCAGGCCACTGCGTAGGGGAGTTTACCGGTGCCAGCCGCTAAATTGTAATACTGAAATTGGATGATAGTCGGACTTTGTTGTTCAGTGGCAATGCTGCAGTCTTTTTTGGGCTGTCACTGTTTAATATATGCTGGTAGCTCCATCTAGTGGCCACCTTACAGCATCTATTAGTAAACAGTAACACACAGCATCCCTTCGTGCTATGGTAGTGCTGGGGACTATGAGAGAGAAGGGCCCGGTTTCTACTTTCAACTTGAAGCCGTTCTCCACAAGTAACTGGGCAGCAGTCTTTTCAGGCAGGTGTTGGTTTATAAATTACTTTTTAGTTTTCATGGAGCGAAGCGGGTAGGATTAACGTCATTAGTCACAATACCTCTTAAAACATGTGCAGGATGCGCTTGGCAGCATCTGTGGGCATATCGTTCACTCTGTCACGCACCACAATGAGGAGCCTTTCTCTGCTCCCTCCACCCCTGTAGCAGTGTAGCCCAGATATGCTGACAGTCACAGACCGTGGAGGGTGTCTCGTTTTCTGCATATTGCTGTCTGTGATCACAACGTGCAGGCTCTGCCTGCCTCATTGTGAAGGGCCCTTTTGTTATCATGCCGTAAAGGGTCAGTACTGGCTGTCTAGCACTGTGCAGAGTGTAAATATGCAGGTAGCTGTGTGCAAAGCACACGGCGTGCGGCGCATTATGTTTGTACTGGATGCCTCACATTATGAAGGCTGCTTATAGTGTCGGGCTTGGATTGTGTAGATGAAGCCTGTGCACACACTGTGACGGGTGTGACTGTGTCTGATTGTATGGCTGCACAAGTTGTATAGTGTGCTGACTGCGGGGGATGTTGACTGTGCTCTAGATTATGTGGCATTGGGCTGTAAAGGGTGTTGCCAATGCTCTGGTTGTGTGGTGCTGCACGCATTGTGAAGGATGTCAGTAACTGTCTGAGTGTGGGGCTGCACACGTTGTTTTTGTGGGTGATGCTGACTGTGCCATTGATTGTGTTTTGTTGGACTGTGCTCACTATGTGTAGGGTGATGCTTGTGCTCTGGTCAGGACTCCTGTGGTGCTGGTAAGTAAGTAAGTAAAATGTTTATTGTACAGTTAATTAAAACCAATACAAAGAATAAAAAATAAATAAATAAAAAATGGAAAAAAATGGGGGAAAAAATGGGAAAAAAAGAAAAAAAATGAAGAAAAAAAAATGAAACAAAATTGTGGTGCACATTGTGGAATGATTTTACTGCCTCAGGTTGTAGGAGTGCTCAGGTTGCGTGGTGTGCTGGCAGTGCACAGAGTTTGCGTGGCAGTGACCCTGTCATAAGTAAGATTGCATCGGATGCCTTGCAGGACATCGGTCAGTCACAGATTTTCAGCCACGTATTGTAGGGGCACAGCAGTGGCCCAGCTACCTTCAAAAACAAGAAGTTAGTTTTATTTTTTTGTGCGCCTCTGGCAGTGTGACAAGCCTGTCTTTAGTTTTAATTCACCCCCGAATGACACAAAAGAGATGGTTGGAACCCATCTCTTTTGTTTTTTTCAGTTTTTTCTCATTTCTTTGCCGGGATGCTTGATAATGGTGCTGTCAGGGTAGGATTCCAGTTAACATGTTCGCATCCGAGAGGTGCCTCGACCTCGCTTGTGGAAGCGCAGTGACTCGGTGTGGCCCGCACGCCTTCAAGTGCCTCCGGGGTGAAGTGCCAGTGGTGGAACAGAGCAGCAGTCATTCACCACACAAGCTCCACATTTCCTGCTGAGATCACTACAGCTGACAGCAGAACCTTCTGAGACCGGACGGAGCTCACAAGAGCCAGCTCCAGTCCACATGCAGCTGTCGGCGGCCGGGGTGGGTGAATACCAGATTCCCGATCCTTCACATTCTTTGTAGGTTGGGGCTGCTTCCAATCCGAGTCAGGATTCACAAATGCATTCCCTGTCACAAACAAGGCAGATGTCAGGGCCAGAAGTGCTCAGGAATGCCAGAAACAATATACAGTTTCGCCCCACTCCGCTGGCAGGCATACAGCTGCAGAAAGCCTTATAACAGTAATCCTTGGCTTCATCATCACGTTCCATGCAAACACATGCAAATGAAGGACAAAACTGTCCTGAAAAAGAAGATATGTTCCTTACACAGTGCGACAACACAATAACATAAACATCAACGAACAGTACCTTTGCATTGTTGTATAGCACAATCTAGTGGATAGATAGAGAAGGCTCTGCATTAGAAAATGAATAAAGTACTACTATACTGCTGGTCATGGAACTCCGCGGAATCTCGCTGAGTTTTTAGCTAACTCCGCAGAGTAAAATTCTGTGAACTCCGTCCACCCTTAGTTTTTAGCAATGTCCAGTGGCGTGGCATCACACCACCTTCGAAAGACCATCTCATGTCCATATTGACACAATGGCACCGGAGATGGTTGAAACATCAAGCTGGTCTCCCATGCTATTGATGAGAAATGAGAGATTTGTGAGTCCTCACAGGCCTAATTGATAGGAAAGAAATACAAAGTTGTGAATTATAGGCATAGCTGAAATTCTATTCCCACAGGAATATTCCACTGTGAACGTTGAAGAGACATTCAAGAATGTCAGGGTTCACTTGCAAAGAACGATCCATTGTATTAAATCAGGGAAAAGGTCTGCAGTAGAGAAAAAGCATTTTAAGAAGGCCTTTAAGTTAGCATTGCACGTTTAAATGAAATGAGCTCTAACTTTAACTTCAAATATAATGAAATTAAATCAATTTATATGAAGAATATATATTTATATATAACTTTCACAGATATTATTACATGGAAATAGCTAATGTTAGAAATACCCTACTACCACAAAATTTCACGATATTCACATCAATGTACGTTTTTCATATTTCATACTTCAGAAGACTCTAGTATCCTATTGCCAAACATCAAGATTGCACTTCATTGCTACACATTTTTGCTCAGACTTTTCTAACTGGTGCATTCTCAGCAAAGAGCATAAAAATCACTAGGCCACTTCACATTGTATCACAATTTTCATTAATATATGTCAATAAGAAACATATGCATTAAAATTCATTATCACAACTCATTTATATGTATTAGTGTTGTCTTCTAAATGTGTTTTCTTTCTTTCACGTTTTAAAGCATGCTTTTATAATGCTTCTACTACACTTGTCTTTGTTTCTTGTGTCACTGTGCCTAACGTATGCAACGTGTACTTTCAACCTTTCGTGTCTTCTATGTATAAACATGTCATGTAATATATAATTTTATAATCGTGCTGCATCAGAAACCCTATATTGAACAGAGTGCAGGCCTTGAAATACCTCTTCGCCCTCGTTATGCCAAAAGGATTTATTGAAGGTCAACCTGCTTTAAACTCTTTACTGGTCCAAAGTGGAGAGGCAGTGGATTTTTCCATTAAACACTCGTATGTATAGAACAGACTTACTTAATGGGAACCTAGAAGTAGACCTCCTCGATGAACAAATTGCATCACTAAGGAATGTATTCACATTGTGTGGGATTTTAGTAGATCTATGGGGATCTTTTGAAGCAGTTCTGATGTGCCTGTCCGAACATTTTAAGGATAGATTGCGGGGGGCGTGGCCAACCGGGCAGCGAAATGGCCGCTCTGTGAGCGAGCTCCGCCGGCTACATGAATAAATCCTGAAATAATCCTACCCAAGCACGCGAAGAGTCCCGTTTTCTACACCGGAGGGTGCCGCACATCGAGCAGCGCTGCCGTCTGCCATCTGAAGGCAGCTGGAAACCGCGGAGCCGAGCTGTGCCCCTGTCCTCCCCACCCGCGTGGATCCTCTGGTGCGAGCCCGCCGCTGTGAGGGTCGGAGGCGGCTGGTTGCGGCTGCGCGAGGCCGGGGCTGTGCGGGCTTGGAGTGAGGCGGCCGGCTGCTCCCCCGGACCTGGAGCGAGTGGAAGTGTGGGGTCCGTCGCCGCAGGAGCGGAACCATCTGGGGACCCGGCCGCTGTGCTCCGTCTGCCGCGCTGTGTGGAGCGCTGCCGGGCCTGCCTGCGCCCGACCGAGGAAGGAGGTCACCCGGGCGGCGCGGGCGCCATCTTGTGAACACTAGCGGGGGCGGCCGAGCGACTGGCCAGCGCGGCGGACACCGGACTATAGCTTGGCCCGCGCCCCTACACGCTTGATGTGAAGGTAGGCGACGGCCTGTGTGAGGTGACCTGCGGATGGGGCTGGCGCTGTGATGACTGCTGGACACACGCTATAGACTGTCACTGGCGCTGCTGCGGGCGGCCTGGAGGCGATTGGAACCGCGAGAGGCCACGGTGTTGCCTTAACATACCGCATCGTCCCTGTGCCGGACTCGGAGATTGTCGGGTTGAGGACGCGGCTTGGTCGCGCCGGGTGCGGCCGAGTCGGGACAGTCGGGCTCCTGTGGACACCTGCGGATGAGGAGGGGGCGGCAGCGAGACTATACGTGGCGCCACAGGTGAGAGATAGTTGGGCTGCCTGTGGCCCATCGCACAACACCCGCGCTGCCCGGCGAGAAGGGGGCAGATTGGACCGGACTGGCGGGTGCGATTACATGCTGCGCCCCAACTGATCTGAGCCCGCAGGGGTGTAGAGGAGGCGGGGAGACTGCACCCCGGGGGTTGATCCCGGCGCACGGGGCGCTGTCTGAGATACGTTGCCATACCGGATTATCTCAGCGGACACCGTCCTGTAGGGGTCCGTGGCGGGCCAGACGCCATGGGAGGGAAGAACGAGGCGAAGCAGTCCCGGCTCACATTTGAACACAAACGCCAGGCCAGGCAGCAGACAGCGGAACAGGAGGCGGCGGAGTCTACCTCGCAGGGGTCGGGGCCTGAAAGTGAATACCGCGCGCTGATGCTGGAGGTGCGGTCGAGCCTGAAGAGCATTGATGCAAAACTGGACGCCATGGCCTCACAGCTGGAATCAGTCAAGCAACAGGTGGACTCGCACGAATCACGACTCGACAGCCTGGAGAACGAACGCACTGAATGTTGTGAGTTCAGACGGGAGACCAAACAACACCTCACGTTTGTGGATAAGGAACTGGCATTCCTCAGGGCCAAGACTGATGATTTAGAGGCCAGGTCCCGCAGATCCAACATTCGCATCACTGGCATCCCGGAAACGACGAACATGGGCAAGATGGAGCTCTATGTGTCGGAGCTGCTCCACGAGCTCTTTGATCCGGCGCTTTCCCCGATGTTCGCGGTTGAGAGGGCACACCGGTCGCTGGGGAAGAAGCCTCCAGTGGGGGCGGCGCCGCGCCCGATCCTGGCTAAGATCCTGAACTTTCAAGATAGGGACCTTATCTTACGCCTTGCACGTGAAAAGGGAAAAATCGAACATAAAGGTAACCACATCTCCTTTTACCCGGATTTCACTCCTCTGGTGCAGGCCGCCCGGAAAGAATTTTTGCCTGCCAAAAAGCTGCTCCTGCAGGCTACCATCCCATATCCACTGTTATATCCAGCCAAGCTGAAGGTGACACATGAAGGCACCACTCACTACTTTACCGAGGCAAAGGAGGCGTTGAAGTTTGCTAAGCGGCTCGGTGGAGCTGCGGCTAGACGCACGTCGCCACGTGCGGAGATGGTAGACGATCGCCTGAGTGACAATGACTGAATAGGACGTGAGTAGGCGGCTAGTGCCACCCATGTTGTTCATTGAGGGTTCTACGGGATGGGTTGTCTTCTTCCCGCCGGTGATCGCTCCGGTGGGCCGGATACATGTTTCCGGGTTGCCGAGGGAGGCCTATCCCTGGTATGTGCAATTTAACTCCAGAACTGGAACTCCTCGACAGTACAAGGGACTCGGATGTGTTATGGGTTGCTTATGGTGTAGCCACCCTGTGAAAGCGGGGGAGTTCGTCTGGAGCACCACGCCCCATGGGGTGTCTCCCATTGTTTGTGGGTTGCATGTGCACATATGTTTTGCGTGTACATGGTGGGGATCTGTCACAACCTGATTGGGGGGTTGGTGAGGGTGGAGGGCGGGGGGGGAAGTTGGGTTCGTTACAGTTTAACATGTTATGGTACGATGGATATACTTTCTGGCATTTCAACACACTGCAGCCACACACAGGGCACGGGCTATACACTGTGTTGGTGATACAGTGCAGGGGCGAGGGCGTAGAGACATCACGTGACTGATGGGATGACGACCGTTAGGTTATTGACGTGGAACGTTAGAGGGCTTGGGGACTACAAAAAGGCTCGGCTGATGCAGGGGTATCTCGCCCGACACAAGATAGATATCTGCTTTCTGCAGGAAACACACCTGTCCTCCACTCCCTCACACAGGCTGAAACACTCACGTTGGGCAGGGGTGTACTCCGCTGTCTATTCGAATTATGCTAGAGGGGTGGCCATACTCATACGGGCCGGGTTGGATTGGAAGGAACATCACACTGTATTGGACAAAGAGGGCCGCTATGTTATCACACACGGGGTGTTACAGGGGAGGGAGATTGTATTGGCTGCAGTGTACGGACCTAACGTTGATGACCCCGACTTCTTCAGGGAACTGTGGGCTCAGATCGTGTTACGGGATTGTTCCACTATTATTCTGGGCGGGGATTTTAATGTGGCACTGGTGGATGCAATGGACCGTAAGGGGGCGGGTGGGCCAACCCACATCAGAGCGCGACAAGCCGTTTTCGATATCATGGCCGAGGGATTGCTGTTGGATATATGGAGAGATAGGCACCCCTCTGATGCTGTGGGGACTTGCATAACGAGCCAGCATGCGGCATGGTCCCGACTGGATTACTGGCTGGTCTCGCCGGATGTGGCGACCTGGGGGGTTGCGGTGGACATTCAAGCACGGTCACTATCGGATCACGCCCCCTGCTTGCTAGGGATTCGAGTACCTGATGCCCCCACCCGCGCGTTCTCCTGGCGGCTACCCCAGCATGCACTCACAGACTCTGCTTTCACCGATGAAATCAGGGAGGACATTGTGAAGTATTTTGAAACCAACACGGGGTCAGTGGCTACCGAGGCGTCCCTCTGGGACGCATTTAAGGCGGTGATCCGAGGCCAGTGTATTTCCAGGCAGGCCGGGGTTCTCAAGGCCATCCGCGGGATCCTGAGCAGATTGGAGGGGGAGCTACGGGACTTAGAGGAACGATTCTGTGCTGACCCGTCGCCTTCACTGGCGGCCCAAATGAAGGCCAAGCTCCTAGAGTTCGAAACCGAGGCGCAGCGTGAGGTAAAATTCCTGGGTAAACAGGCGGAGGCCCGTCGGTACGGGGAGGGGGATAGACCTAGCAGGACCCTGGCGCGGCTGATTTCCCCGCGTGCGCAGTCCCACTTTATAGCCGCCATACAGGACGTGGGGGGTGAGCTCCAGCTAGGGCACGATGCAGTCCTGACTGCTTTTGCCCAGTTCTACTCGTCCCTGTACACTTCTAGACAGACTGCAGTCCCTGAGTCCCTAGATGCCTTCCTCGACTCGATCGCCCTTGTCTGGTTTAGCGACCACCACCGCCGCTACATGGATGTCCCGTTCACTGCCCGGGATGTGGCGCAGGTGATAAAGAGCATGCCCGCGCATAAAGCCCCTGGCCCGGACGGCCTGACCACCACCTTCTATAAAACATACGTTGATGAACTTGCCCCCAGGCTCCTCTCGGTATTTGCGGAGGCCCAGGAGACTGGTTCCCTGCCGGACTCGATGCGAGAGGCACTCATAATCACGCTGCTGAAGCCGGACAAGGATAGTCAACTGCTGGACTCGTACCGTCCGCTCTCCCTTATTAACGTAGACGTTAAAATCTACGCTAAACTGATTGCAGACAGGCTTCAGCCCTTGTTACCGATGGTGGCGCTGCCCGATCAATCGGGGTTTATCCCCGGCCGCGCCACGTCCCACAATCTGCGAACGATTTTCTCAGTATTACACCACCTACACCCCTCTGTACAGGCGGCGGTCGTTTTCCTAGACGCAACGAAAGCGTTTGACTCGCTAGAGTGGCCCTACCTTTTTCGGATTCTTGGGAGAATGGGATTTAGTCCCCTCTTCATAAACCTGATTCGGCCCCTGTATGCCGCTCCAAGAGCACGGGTGCGGGTGAATGGGCTGATCTCCCAGCCTTTTGGCATATCACGCGGGACCAGGCAGGGGTGCCCTCTGTCCCCTCTACTTTTTGCCATTGCCATGGAGCCTCTGGCGGCTCGGGTCCGCCAGCACCATACCGCCCGGGGTATAGGCTTCAGCTCTCGCAGCCTGCTGATCTCCCTGTACGCAGACGATGTGACGTTATATGTCACCAATCCCGCCGAGAACCTGAGCCCACTTCTGAGGGAATTCGTGCGGTTCGAGGGATTGGCGGGTGTGGCGATTAACTGGTCCAAGTCTGTCGCGTTCCCCCTGACGGATGCCACATTGGAGGTGACCTCAGACTATCCCCTGCGCTGGGAAACAGACTCGGTCAAATACCTGGGGGTCTGGATCAGCCGTAGCCTGAACGACTTGTGGTTGCTGAATTTCGGCAGGGCGGTAGACTGGTTGGAATGGAAAGTTGAACTCTGGAATAAGCTCCCCCTGTCTCTGGTTGCGCGGATCGCCCTCGTAAAAATGGTGGTCCTTCCTAAGTTTTTATACCTATTCGTGAATGTACCCTTGCCCCTGACGACGCATTTCCACACGCGGGTGCGGTCACTTCTGTTGACGCTGGTTTGGGCTGGGGGCCAGGCGCGATCTTCCTGGGCGCTGCTTACTCTCCCGTTGCGACAGGGCGGACTGGGGGCCCCTGACATGGCATTATACGCGCTTTGCGCGCAGGCGCAATTTCTGCACTTTTGGGTGTTCCCCACACCTTACCAACCGCATATTGCAGTGGAGACGGCGGCCGCTGCTCCTTTACCCCTGAGTGTGGCAGTATACGGAAAGCCGTCCCGCCCCTCCGGGGATGTGGACACGGTAGCCTTGCTTCGCTGGACATGGCGGGAGCTGAGACGGCGGGCGCGACTCCCCCTCCTGTATGCACCGGCCGCCCCCCTGAGGGGCAACCCCTTGCTTCCCTGCTTGCTAGACAGAGGGGGAGCCGTGGTGATCAGAGGAAAAACGCTGCACACATTTGCTGACATTTATCCGGGGGGCACCTTCGGGGTTCCAGTGGAGGGTGAGTCTGACTCACAGGGGACCTTTAGTGATCTCTTTACCCTACACCAGCTAAGAGAATCCTGCAAAACGCTGTGGCCTCAATTCCCGGAGGAACCCCCACAACTCCAGGCATTACAAAACTTACTCTCGAGAGCCTCCCCCAAAAAACTGGTGTCCCGGCTCTACAACTGTATGCAAGAGCAGGCCCCTGTCGTGGTACCTACCTCGCTCACTGTGTGGAACGAGGATCTAGAGACCCCTTTGTCTGAAGAGCAATGGGCCTTTTGTTGTGGGCAATTGAAGGAACTATCCCCTAATTACAGGTTGCGCCTGGTGCATTTCAAGTTCCTACACAGGTACTATCGCACACCGAGATCGCTGCATCGTATGGGCCTGAGGGAGGATGACAACTGTTGGAAGTGTGGGGCCGAGCAGGCCACTTTCCTGCATGTGGCATGGAGTTGCCCGCGCCTGGAGGAATACTGGGTGAATATCTTCACGGCCATCAATCAAATCCTTCACAGAACCGACACCACTTCTGGGGCTGTTGGGATATGTCCAAGCTACCCCACCAAAGACCAGGAAACTACACGCGCTACTGCTCCTTTATGCTAAAAGGCAAGTGGCGGTGCGCTGGGGCCGTAAATCCGTGCCTAAATTTACAGAATGGGTGAAAGATGTCACGTATGGAAATGCACAGCTGGAATGTTACTGGGAGACGATGCCGACCGCTTCCCGCCCGAGGGACATTTGGGAGCCCTTTCTGCAGTGGACCCGGGAGGGGGCGGGCTCCCCCGACTCTCCACGTTCCCTGGCAGGGGCAGTTTCGGACGACATGGGTTGAGGAGGTTGGGGGTCGGGTGGGGTTGGCCTAGTATGCTGGGCTCTAGCCTATTTTACAGATGTCGGTGGCTGACTGGGTGTGCATGCATGGAGACGGGACGGTGGGAAGAGTGAGGTGTTTCGCCTGGCCGGGCCGGGCAGTGTGCCAGTGGGGGATATGGCTGGGACCACGTGGGTCGCGACATACTTGGGTCCGATACATACAAAAGTTCGTCATTGCTGTGTGCCACTTGATATAAGGTGCCCCCTTTGCAGATTTCGCTCCTGAATTGCCACGTGTAAACTGTTTGTGCGCTGCTGATTCCCATCTGTACCGGAGTTTGTGTTGGTTTTGGTTATGTAAAAATGTATTTGGGTGTAATATGAAAACCGAATATTGCATTCACGCTGATTTACAGTACTTGATATGTTCGGACACAGCCCGCAGATGCGGCAGCTTGGAGTATCTATAACTGTATTGTCATTTACTTGCTGACCTGAATAAACAAATTAAAAAAAAAAAAAGGATAGATTGCAATCAAGGAATGAGAATAACTCTATTGATTTAAATCATAGGAACCAATGGGTCTTAGGTGATCGTGTCCACTGATGGTAAACTGTGTGCACCTTTCAGAAAACCTGAAATATGTGCTTCTTGAGGACAACATGAGGAATATTTGTAGCGCACTATTTGTAGTCAGACTGAGTCCTTAAAGTTAGGATTAAAATACTATGAGGGACTAGTGGCTTGTTCTCCTGACATCCTGCTTCTTTCTGTTAAAAGTCTTATTGTAAAACATGTTATGGGCAAACACTGTTGATAAGTGGAAAATCTGACTGCAGCGGTAATTCACATTGCCAAAGCCAACAGGTCTCTGCTTCGAAATGCAATTCAGACGCTGTTGTTGCATTAGGAATACAAATGATGTGCCTTACAATATACTTCCTGTGACTCTGTTGTCATACATATTGGTGACAGGGCTTTCTTAGAAGGGGCTTAGTCTGTTGTTAGGTGACCTATTTTAACCACTGATGGTAGTGGAGCCTAACGTAAGAAACTGTGCTATTTGGACGGTATCCAATGTAGTTATTTGCTTTGAAAAGAAAGAGGTATTTTTTTTGTAAGCGTTAAAAAAAAGTATTTTTATGTTTTTTATTTTATGCGCATTTAAGTCGTAGAACCTCCTGTTTGAGAACATGCTTGATTTTATAGTCTGTTTTAACACATGAAAGGACAGTGAGGTTTGGTGTTTCTTTGGTTTTTTCTTTGTAATTTCCAGATAATGGTTCTCTTAAAGGTTTACCTGCGGGGGGTATGAACGTGGGTGGATGTTTTTTCCTACTGTATCTTCCTAGTTCGGGCTAATTTGGCTGTGTGTCCCTGTGACCCCACTCTGCTAGGCTGGTGTTTTGGGTTCTGTTACTCTCTCTTCTCTTGAACCCGATGTGGAATATTGCATGACTGTTCCAGCTACTGTTATGTAGGTTTATATACTTTTTTGGCAAGATTTGAGACTATTTTTAGCTGCTTAGTAGATAATCCATTTTGACTATTGTGCAGATACAAACATTAATGGAGAACGTAGCTTGGATTGATGCACAGTGCACGTTTATGTACATATAATAACAATTTTGAAAGCACTTGAGGATGATGTTTAAGGTGACGAGTTTTAATGGCTTGTCATGCTCCCATCGTGAAATATATTACAGTGCGCATTTGTCAGAAAATGGCGCTTTAGTGGCCGATGATGCTGGAGGAACTGTTTAAAAGTAAGTAAAGCAGTAACGTATTCTTGCCACAAGATGGGGCTGAAGCGCGACCAATGGTGAATGAAAAGAGGAATCTGTTTTTTTTGTGTGCAGATTGATATTGCGCAAACTCGGCCCGGAGGTATTAGAGCGCTTTACATGAACACCAGTCACGTTACACAAAGACACATGCATTTTTTGGTAGGTACGGGGATATTAAGTGATTTGCCCAGAATCACAGGATGCTAAGCCGACGCTGAGGCTCGAACCTGGTTCCCCAGCACCAAAGTAGGCAGCTCTGGCCGTAAGGCCACATCCTCTCCCATGTGCTCATCTTGCACGTTTCCAGAAGCATACCAGTTTGTATTTCTTATTGTTGACGCAATGTTAACCCCTTCAGTGCCCATGACGAGATAGTCTCGTCATGGAGCGCGGTTGCGCTGTGCCCATGACGAGACTATCTCGTCATGAACCCCGCCCGCTAATGCAACGCCCGGCACAGGGCGGGGAAAGGGCGGGGCACTGAAGAGGTTAAAATAATATAAAGCAGACCTGCCATCTCTCACCGTGCCTCTGCGTTTCTCGCTATCGACTCTCCTCACCCAGTCATCCACTGAAGAACCATGTCACACGGTGAGCAGCAGGTGAGCTGGAACTCCGACTCATGGTGGGTTTCCAGCTTGCTTGTAGGGGCTCCACACATTTGCAATGCATTATGGATTTCGCAGCTTCTCCTGACCACATGCGAAGTGGCATCAGAAGCATTTACGCTCTTGGCCCTGGTGGGATGAACCACCCCCTCTAGGACCCTACTATCTCCTTAACCGTCTAACTGGAATTTAAAGTAAGCATTGAAAAAACACAATTACAGTTAGCATGTAAAGGGCACCTGTCTGCAGGTACATAGAGTGTGAAGGCAGATAAAAATCAGAGCCCGTTCTAGAAGGCACAATGTCTAATAGAAAATAGGTATGTGGAGACCTTCATGAGTCTAGATAAAGCCCAGAGCTCTTTGAAAATAGTGTTTGGAGGATGTGTTTTTGACAGGGCTGGAGCAAGGGGACATTTCTCTAGCCAACATACAGCAGGTCCCATTATCAATCACCGGGACGTGGTTTGTTTAGAGGCTTCCAGTCCGCTACCAGGTTCTATTCTCTAAGAGGAAGAGTTAACAGAGGTCACCAGCCCAGAGGAAGAGCTCACATCACCAAAGGAAACCAAGGTAAGTATGAGGACCCCTTTTGTTTTTGTCCTAGGAAAGGTCGGAGCAATTAAAAATGTTCGTACACAATTGGAAAGCATTAAGAAAGGATCAGTGGGTTCCTGACGCTGTCCAAGGTTACACAATAGAGTTCAGGGAACAATTAGTTCAAAAAACAGAACCATTGGAGATAGTGTTTCAAGTGGACCAACAAAATTTGGTGGAATTGGAGGTTCAAGAAATGGTAAAGAAAGGAGCGATAGAGAGTGTGTCAGAGGAAGAGTTGACGTTTGTGAGCACAATTTTTTGGGTCAGGAAAAAGGACAAAGGTTGGTGTCCTGTAACAAATTTAAGGAACTTGAATTGGTTTTTGATTTACAGGCATTTCAAGATGGAGTGTATCCATCTTCTAAGAGATATTTTGGAGACGAACGATTGGTTGATAAACTGGATTTAAAAGATGCTTATTTTACCATTCCAATAGCGGAAAGCAGTCATAGGTATCTGCAGCTAAGATGGTTATCAAACCTTTATCAGGTCACTTGTCTACCTTTTGGACTGGTATCAGCTCCTTGGTGTTTTACAAAGGTACTGAAGCCAGTTGCTGCATTACTTTGAGAAAGGGGCATTTGAATGATTATGTATCTTGATGATTTTTTGATCATGTTACAGGAGTAAGAAGAACTGAGGACACAACTTTGTTTAGTGTTCGCTCTGTTGGAATTCCTGGGATTCTTTGTCAATATGGAGAAATTAATTCTGGTTCCTTATAAGGAAGTGGAGTTGCTTGGGTTTCAGGTGAACACAGTGCTTACAATTTTAAGTCTGCTGGAGAAAAAAGTTGTGAAAATAAAGACAGAAGCCAAACAGGTTTTGAAAAGACAGTTTATTACGTTGAGGACTTTAGCAACGATTATAGGTTTGCTTTCATCTTCTATTCAGACAGTCTTTTTAGTGCCACTTCATTACAGAGGCTGAAGGTGGAAGGCCTAAGAAGGGTTTATGGCATGAAGACCAAGTGAAGGTTACTCCAGAAGTGCAGGAAGAGTTGAATTGCTGGCTAGAAAATGTGGATGCTTGGAATGGCAGAGCCATATTTGAATATGTACAGATTATATATAGGAGGACAGATGCATGTCTTTTTGGTTGGGGAGCACTTTTGAATCAGCAAGAGACAGGTGGCTTATGGTCATGAGAAGAGAGTTGGGATCATATAAATGTTTTGGAGATGAGATCAGGTCTTTTTACACTGAAAAGTTTTGGAAGAGCATTAAAGAACTGCAATGTTTTTAATTGAAAATGGACAGTGTTTCAGCAGTCAGATATATAAGTTGATTTGGTGGCAGCAAATACAAGAACCTAACTCAGATAGCAAAATACATTTGGAGTTTCTGTCTGGAATACAGGATAGGTTTATAGGCAGAGTACTTACCAGGTCTGTTCAACACTGTGGCAGATTGGAATTCAGGATATCTCGTGGACTAAAGCGATTAAAAGGTGAATGTTCTTCTTTTCCAACGAATTTTAGAGGTTTGGGTCTGTTTGATGTTGATCTGCTTGCGTTGAGGTTGACATTCCAGTTAACTCAATATCTCAGTTGGAGGCCAGATCCCCTTGCGGAAGCAGTGGATGCTTTTCAACAGTTTTGGAGGGGATTTCGGGGGTACGCATTTCTCCCTTTTGCGATGATAAAGGGAGTGTTTTTGATGTTTCAGGCTGGACTGTCACCAAGAGGCACAGGGTCAAGACTGATTTGCATATGGCCACGTCTAAACTGGGGTGGCATAGTGAGCAAAAGAATGATGGATTTAACCCGGGTCTCTTGACTGGGGGTGAATATTTTGATTTGTTCTGCATTCCATCCGTCTATTGTGTGGCTGTTGATGGTGAGGAGGCAGAAATGTTAGGTAGTTCTGATGACTCCATTTTGGGCTGCTCAACCTTGGTTTCCAGAATTATTGGTGTTACTGGAGGAACCTTATTTGATTCCAGTTTCAGACGAAATGTTTGGTCCAGAAAGAGAGGTTCATCCTTTAGTCATGGAAGATTTCAACGGAGGAAAGCACTTTGCAGGTCTTTCAGAACAGGCTCATAAATTACTCAAAGAATCTTGGGCACCTGGAACAAGAAGATACTATGTTGGAACTTGGAAAAGATGGGTTTGTTTGTGCATGGAGAGGGACTTTGATCCTGTGGAAACATCTTTCATAGAACTCTCACATGTTTGTCTAAATTATTGGTAAAGGGTTTGAGTTCTAGGATAATCAATTGTTTTAAGTTGGCAGTGGTGGCAGGACATACTCCTGTGGGAGGATTTTCTATAGGAAGAGATAGTTTCATTTGTAGATTTAGGAAGGGTAATACATTACAGAGACCACCTAGACCAAGGTATAGTCGTTTGTGGGATGTAAATTTGTCTTTGAGAAATTAGAGGGTTGGCCTTCTAATAAATATTTGATTTCATGACAATTATCTGGCAAGATAGCAGCCCTGTTATGCTAAAAAAAAATTAGAATGGTTTCAGATGAAGAGCCTTTGAGGTGAGTAATGGTTTTTATAACCCAGATGGGGTTATGTTTCAAATCACAGAAATAACTAAGTCTATGTCTTCCTCAGTGTTTTGTCCACGATTTGCTGAGCATTCAAAATTGTGTAGTACGGTGTCTGAAGGAGTATGAATCCAGGATGAATGAGTACAGAAGAGATGATGTGACACAGTTGTTGATAACTTATGTACAGCCCTATAATCCTGTGAGTTCCGCAACTATAGTGTGGTGGGTTAGAATTTGTATACTTGAAGCAGGAATTGATTTACAGAAATTTGGTGCGCATTCAGTGGGAGGTGCGATGACGAGTAAGGTTTTTTCTTCAGGAGGTCACCTTAAGGAGCATTTGAAAGCAGCAAATTGGTCTAATGCTGGTGTGTTTGAGAGGCTCTATTTGAAATTGATGGACCATGTATCGTCTGTTGTTATTTCACTGCATTGAACATGCACAATGCTAGCCTCCAGTCTTGACATGAAATATAGATTCTCCTAGTTTTTTTATCAGAAAATCTGGATTTCATTCAAGACCCAGTGGCTAGCATTATCCTATCCTCCCTTACCAAGTAAGAGCAATTTTGGGAGGGGAGTATTTTATGCAATTTAACATGATTTATAATATTCTGTAAATACATTTTCTTTGGTAAGGAAATATTCAGATGACAGTTTACATTTATTTCAGTGTTATATTTTTTACAGAGACTCAATGAAGATGGAAAACTTCAGTATATAAGACGAGTGGAAGCTTACAATGTTTTGGAATTTTTCATTATAGTTCAAGTTTTATAGTATGATGATTTAGCCTTGGAGCAGCTGTAAATTGGAAGATGGCTGGTGGGCTTGGGGTTATATAGACTGTAGTATTGGTTCTAATTCTAGAATTTCAAGTGTGGTTAAAAGTTGCTCTAAAGTACTGCATGGAGTAGCAATAAAAGGTTAATGCACAATGCTAGCCTTCGTGTTTTTAATGAAAACCAGATTTTCTGATCACAAAAATAAGAGAATCTACATTCCCCTCCATTGCATTTGCAGTTAGGTGTGAGGCTCCAGATAGCTCCCAGCCAGGATCACGATCAAAAGGAAGCCTGATGGCCCCTTAACATCTGCCTTTGTTTAGGGCCCAGCTGAAATGTAAAATATAAAGCCCCTCACCTGCACGTTGCTGCCCATAATGAATGCAGACAACATGCAGGCACTACTGAACGTGTCCCAGTGTGTGAAAATTACACTCGGAAGAGTTCAGGATATTTCTGTGGAGCGCAACCGCTTGGCGAAAAGTGTGGGTAGACCCGGTCTACCCGCATGTACCCTCGACTTGTAACCGGAATAATTATCTTGGGTATGTGCTCATTTTATCAGTACAGCTGCCTTTCATGTAGTCTTTTTCTAATAGCATACTCTTTGTTTACATTATTCTGCGTATAATACCACGGACAACAAACATCTTACTCCATCATCCCATGGTGTCGGGTGATATGAACAGCATTTGCATTGTACTCACCACGCAGAACTGTTAGCAATGTGATGCTGCCCGGGGCAGGACCATCTATGTTAGCAACACACATACATGAATCTTTTGGTGCCTGACAGATTAGTATGAGGAAGGAGGAAGCGGCCAGGTAAGCACTGGCTCCAATAAATGACAGGCTCTGACTCACAGAAGGTGAGACCTGGAGTAAAGGTGCTACTCTGACGGCGGTGGGCACAGCAAGGAAAAACAAAACTGCCGCCTGCGTGTGCTTGCTGCTGGCCAATCAGACCATGGGTGGTTACAGGCAAGGTGCCCCCTGATCCACGTGGGGCATCGCCTTGTCTGGTTTTATTAATGAAAAAGACCCATATGCTAACACTCAGGAGCTCGGCTTCTTTGATCGTCAAGGGGTGTGGGGGAGGCTCGATGTTCTCTTGATGAGGTACTGAAGCATTTGAAGTTGAGTCACTGCCATTAAGGAAACATTAAAACAAAGGAGACCGCACTCCCACCTAACACAGCACTTGTCAGCGCGATTGCTTAATGATGTGCAGCTGAGCTTCTCGAGCGCACTTCATCAGGTAGTAGGAAATACAATAATTGTGTGACTAATGCATTTTAGTGCAGTGATGCGTACACCCGCCCTAAAATGCGTTAGACTTGATGCATGGTAGTTGGCAGGGCTAAAGCTGTGGTAAAGCGGGTGTGGAGTAGTGGGAGGGAACAGGGAAGAGGGGCACATAACATAAATAGCCCCTCGCGTCAGCAGTACAAGGATACAACCCATCCACTCAGAACACAGTGAGTTTGAAGTAGTCCTGGACAAGACAAACCCAACACAAGAATACGGAAGCAACCCACTATATCAAAGGCTGACACCTGATATTGACCACAAAGCCATCCAGTCATGAGCAAGGGGCTGGCTCAAAACTCACTTTACACATCTGTTTTTCAATCTATTTTCGATCGATGTGAAAATAACATTTTGCCAAGACAAGTCATAGTCCTTATTTTTAACAAGATCTTGAAGGCAGCATGTAAGAAGGCAGGAATGGCTTCCCATATAAACTATTTTTATTTGAAGTTGCTGCCAATCAAGCTGTTTCTGAAAGTCAAAAGCAAAATTCCTTTTTCAGGATGGAAGATCTTCTGATGTGCCCATGTTGTTACAATGAAGGAGGTCTAAACAGGACAAAATGAAAGCAGCAGTAATATGCTAGAAAGGCAAAAGTGCATTAAAGTATGTATTTTGCCATGCACCCCCAAAACTTTCAATTAGAAAAAGCTTGAGGAGCAGGGTTTTCGCTTTTACCTTTACAATATCAACAACAACAGACTGCTTAAACGTTATCAGGGACTACAAGTGTTTACTCATTAGAAGTCTTGTAATTCCCAACCTAAGCTTGAACTTTTTACTCCTTTCTCCTTGCCCAGTAGTTTCTTGGAATGTAATGTAAACAACTTGTTCACTTGGAAAAGCAGCCCTACCCTGTTTTTTCTTTTTGCTGACCTACTTAGTCCTCCATCCTTTTTCAGAAGCTTAAACAATCTGCAATTCCACTCGCAGTGCTCCCCATTTTAACAGTAAATCCCCAGTCATCGCAAGGATGGTTACTGCCCCCTTGAACGAGACTAGGAAGGGGATTGGTGGCTGCAAATAATAGGCCTGGGGTAAAGGTCCTTCTTCCTGCATCCCTGTTGAATAAGCCTCCTACTAGCCAGCCCTCTGAAGGTTCCAAGTCCAAAACTTGGGAGCTTTGAACTATTTAGTCTAAATGCCTTCCCTATGTGCGCATGTGATGCATGGTTTAAGTGAGCCTTCCAAGTGGCCACGGACCAGTAGACAGGGACAGGTGGCTATTTGGGACACTGTTCAGGTTATACAAAATGGTGACTAAACTGTCTGCTTCTCTTTTTCCATTGTGGACTGATCCTTTATCCTTTGCCACCTCTCCAAAACTGTTGGGCTAGGCGTACAATACTCACGGTCCCTCCCATTGTAGAACCTGTTTTCTTCCCCTGCAAAACCTGGCCACTCCTCTTTTGTTGGGTTGTGCTGTGCAGGACCAGCAGCTAGAGCTCTGTAGTTTTACCAACCTATCTCTACTCTATGAACAATTCTGACGACTTTGGACCTGTTGACCTACAATACATATCTAGAAAAACCTACCAAGGCAAAACCAAAGGCCATGCATGTGGCTTCTCCTGATTGCACGAAATTATTGAACTTTAAAACAATCTTGAACATTGGTTGGCTTGGGTACTTTCTAATTGCCTAGCAGAAGGATAATGATGGATTCATTCCAGACAGTAACATCTGCTTTTTCTGATCTTCATGGAGACTTTGCACAGTTAGTAGATTAGATGTGTCCCGGTGACAGGGCCTGATAACCTGTCCTCCAGGAAGATGGAGTACTCTGGAAGAAACCTTTCTATGATGACTGGCTAGAAAAGGAACCTGAAATGCCCAGTATTCAGTATAGGGCCCCAAAGTGTAAGGAAGATTTGATCAGGGCCTACTGGACTGAAGTCCTGCTTGAAGGTCACCTTGCTGGAGCGAGTTGCTCATAAGCCACATTCTTTGCGGAATAGCTGCCCACAGAGACTGAGTCAAAGATAATTAGCTAAGGTTGTGATACTATAGAGTTGCTTTCCTGCCAACATATGTATTGAACCTGCATTGTCACTTACCAATGGATGACGGTAGAGGAACCAGAACATTGTCCCTTGTGGTAAAATTAACCATAAGGCATAATATTATTTGAAATATAACACCTAGTATATAACCATTTTAAAAAAAAGTTTGTAGTTTTGCCTCCGCTTCAGAATGTGCTAGCCCATTCTGATTGTTGTGTAGATTGTCATTTTGCCTCCCCTGTTGCACTTGCCTGTTAATAAAGTCCACATTTTCTTTAAAGTTAAAGCACTCCCGGGTGACTAGGTTTGTGTGTTATTTACTGGTGTTATGGTGTATCTGAGTATTTATCACCTAACACCTCTGAGTTATCTTAACTGCTGTACTTTATTGCCTCTGAAGCATGAAGTCACCAAGGGAAACAGCTTTGTTATCCAAATAAAGTATTGTCCAATAACCACTGACTGCCACCTGGTCCCAAGAAAAGGCCTTACATAGTTAGATAGACTTCTTGATGGTGCTGTTGTGACAGGAGGCATTAATTGTAAAGTTTACATTGCTTTCATCGTAGCTACATTAAATATTTCGGTTGGATGATGATGTTAACCATCTTCTCATGCAGTGGCCCTCTTAATCCTTGGGCTTAGTTGAAGAACCCAGGTGGAGCTTAATGTGATGCTTAGTTCAAGACCATTACAAGGTTTACAGAGGGAATTGCCGCAACTGTCCTTCTGTTTATAACTTCGAAAGGATCTGATGAACAAGAAGCACGAGGTTCTGATTAGGTCATTGCATGCCGAGTTTGCATATAAGATCTCGGGTCTAGAAAGAGAAACTCCAGATCAGTTAGGAATAGTGGAGGTGGCCTGGTGTAAAAGAAGTACTGAATAATGGCTCTTGATGGACAACTATACCATATGGGTAGATCGATATTTCAATTGGTACCGATGGTCACTGGTTCCATTATTGCCTCTACAGCTGAGCCCGGTTTCAGTGATCCTAATGACAACAAGCTGCTTCTTTCTTTAATTTATCCATGAGGTGGTGGAAACAGCATTTTTTGGAATGTCAATTCCAGAACTACCAGAGGAATTCCAAAGTTGTTTTTACTGCTCTTTGGTAGCAAATTCTGTCTGCCAAGAGTCTATCGTTTGGAACCAAAATCCAGGAATGAGGAACAATCAACTTCCAAGGGAGAGGTTTCAGATAAGTTGACTCTCCTAGGAGATTTGACCAAAGCATGGTCCGCTCAGAGCATTTGTCTTCTAAATAGAGTGCAACCGGGGTCTGGCATATTACTTTTATTTTGAAAGTGAATTACTCATCTAGTAGCATGGGAGTTCCATCTTTCAGCAAAGTGTTTTCACTCTGAGTTAGCAGTCATCGGGAGGGCAAACCTCCAAAACTGTCGAGTAGAGCACTCAAACACCGAGGAGGACGGTGCAGGCCTCACACTGATAGTGAAAAGTGAATCATATTCTAAAACCACATCCTCTGCCAGATCTCTCTAATCTGTGAGGGCTTGCACCAAATGATGAAATCGGTTGTTGCTTGGGATAGCTGACCCCCATCAGACCGTAGGATGTATTTTTGAACAAAACAAACAAGTAAACTGCAAGTATACGTATATAAAGCAGGATATGCTGGCTTGCGCAATTGAGTCAATTCACCATTTGACGCCTTAACATTTAAGGCTGCAGCGGTACTTTTTTCTTTAGGTTGGATGACATGAAAGGAAAAAAGGTTTTCTTTTGTACTTTTACCACCTTCTGATGTAGGCCTACAAAGATCTATCCATCCTCTCCCAGCTGTTAAATTGACTCTCAGAGCTCTAATACTACTTTCTGAGGACACGCTCACATTTTCAGTCATCAGTTGGCCGCTTCGCAGTGATTATTTTCCATACTCATACTTCCTAGAGTACCCAGTGAATAGTATTCTTTTCTCACCTTGGCACCGGACCAGAAGTTGACTGAACTAATTTTCACTGTACCGTCCGCTATTAAAATGTAATTGTTGTGTTGTGTAATGTTTTGTCAGTGATTTATGTCTGTCTCAACAATTTCACTATCACTTTATGTAATCAGTTTTAGCAGACATATTGAACTGCCATGTTACTGTGTACAAGTTCTTGAAGTACCTCCTATAAGCCAAAATACAGATGCAGAAATGCAAGGAAAACAAAAAGAACATAGTGGGGCAGTTAGTGGAGAGAGTGGAGATTTGTTCAGACCTTCTGGAAAACCCTATATCAAGTCAATGTGGTCTTCGCCTGATCATAGTTTCAATCAATCAATCCATCAAGTATTTATATAGCACAGCAAATCACCCTTGTGGGTCCCAAGGCGCTGCAGATGCTACCGGCTTGGTTGAGCTTTGTTATTGGAACAGCCATGTCTTGAGCCCCTCTCTAATTCCGGAGAGATGCCCTCTTTCCTGTCCAGTACGAAAGTTACACCCACACATGTTGGGTTCTATTTATATTGAAAATCAGGATGGTAGCACGTTTGCAGTTGGCGACATATTCACACATATTTTGCAGTTTCTATCACATAATGTGAGGAAATTGTAAGTGTTGTGTGTGTTTTAACCCCTAGCTCGATGTTTGCTAGGTATTTGAGAATGCTGACTGGTAACCTTTTTCTGACATTTGCGGTGAATTCTAGTGTTCTCTGTTAAGTAAATGTAAGAAGTGGGTACTCTCCATATTTTACTTTTGCAGGGTATTATGAGGAAGGAAAGCTTGTACAATGCTTGCAAGTACCAACCACTGAGACTTTCCCAGGTCTCTGCTCTTCAAAAATAGGTGTTGAGATGATAGGATTCCCTGGCTGCTGTCGAATCTCTTGGGGCAAAAACTGTAGACTTACCAGATAACTGTGTGATAGGCGGTACAAGGAACTTAACGCTATACCATGTTGCACAGGGCTTTAGCATTTCTAGAAAACGATTCCTTAGTTAGTGGGTCTCAGCGCCTCTAGGGTGCCGAGACCCACTACTACCAAGGAAGGTAAAATGCACATGATAGGTGGGGGGTCACAAAAGAGCACACCTTGTGCCAGTAACCCCAACTGGCCACTGTTACTTTTTTTTCCCTTAACAAATACTTACCTATGATGTTTAGATGGCATTTCAGGTTGACAGAAGGACCGAATATGGGTTAAAAACCTCAATGCACTCCCTTAGGGAAGCTGAAATGCAGACTATGGGTACAGGGGAGAGTCTGTTTTCCTTGTGCCAGGAAGCCCGGCCCAGACTGTTTACATTTTATCCTTAACAATATATGATCCCTGATTTCCAGGAGGGCATTTTAGGTCCCAGAGAGAGGCATATCTGGAATACCAAGCCCTAATCTGCTCAAGGGTGCTTAAATACGGACAGTGAGTTTATGCCAGAGAGGAGCCTATCTTGTGCCAGGATCCCCAGCCCCCCCCCCCCCCCCACCCCCCAGGGAACAGAAAGGTATTTTTCTCAAGGAAGTTGAGGTGTGCTACGTACGTGTGTGAAGGATGGGCTCCCCATTAATCCTTCACCACTCCCTGGAACGACTCCTGGTGGCCCTCGGAACTAGGACAATCACCCACACTGACTGACCACCACAGAAACGTCAGCATCATCCTGGAGAGCAAGCTGACCAGAAAATCTCAGATCAACCCAGTCTCCTTCGCCTGCTTCCTCACATTGTTCATGCCACGAAAAATCTTCAAATGGCTTCCCAGGACACAAGATGCTCCGTCACACAGGTCCTAATCACCAGACGACGGGACTATAGCAACGATCTATATGCAGCGATCGCCACACAACTCCTACAGAGACTTCAAACCATACAGAACACTGCAGCCAGACTCATCCTCCACGAACCCATATCACCCCATCTCAGAAAGGAAACTCCACTGGCTCTCCATACAGAAGAGGTGGGGATTTAAGTTGATGATCCATGTGTATGAGACACTACACAACCAGGGACCCCTCTACATCAACCACCACCTCGCCTACATCAACCACGGCCTGAGCTTCCACCAACCTTCCAGAAAAGCTACTCTCCGCATCCCCATCCCTCCACCGAAGCAGAAGCAGAGAACGCTAATTCTCCTACCTCGCAGCGAAGACATGGAATGTGATAACGCAGAGGGTGCAAGATTGATGAGGTCTGTGTGCTATTGACATCAGTCTGTTGAGGGAGTTGCACGGACTTGCAGGAAGCATTTCTACAACAGTCCCTAATGGCGGTAGAAAGTGTGGAAAACATAATTTGTGAGCACCATGGGTTTGCCTGCACCTCTGGGCTAAGATGTGACATCAACGTCCTGTGCACTCTTTTGATTGTGCAGAGGATGTGGAGATCACTTCTGCAGCACTAAAAGTATTAAGTGTGGTTTCTATTATTTTGCCATTGCAATTTGCTTAGCATACAGCCTGGCAATATTATAGCATGCAGCTTTAAGTATTCTGACAAAAAAGGCTTTTCAACGATTTTGTTGCTTGCATCGAAGGCCATGGACAGATTCAACTTTTGGATATGGGCTGGTGGTAGAGAGGTTTTTGGACTTTGTTGAGTGAGACCTGTAGGCTGTACCAAATTATTAATGCTTTATATTGGTTGGTGTATGTGATGCCCATTGCTTAGCAAAAAAAAACTGATCATGGACGAAATGCTGAACAAATCAAATATTCACCCCCCAGTCACAGATTTGGGTTTAATTCATTGTTTTTTTGCTAACCACGCCACCCCAGTTTGGACCTAGCTATAATCACATCAGTCTTGACCCTGCTCCCCATGGGAACAGTCCAGCCCGAACAGCCATGCCAGGTCTTCCCCAGACTGTAAACTAGCATCCTGGGACAGGTTTTGAGGTATCACCCCATATCAGCCAGGCTAGCTTGAATCCAGTGGCATAGTGAGCACGGTACCCATGTCGGGGCAAACCCTTTCCACGTAGGGGACAAAAGCAAAAAGACCTGATGATGGGCAGGGTTTGTGGTTGGATCTTCTGGTTTGAAAGTGGAGTAGAATGTTGGGTCAGAACTTTGGTGGGTAAATGAGGTAAAGATTCTTAGTTTGGCAGTTGCTGCATGACCATCTGTGCTGCTGGATGTAAACGCACCACAAACTTACCACTGAGTGTCTTCTTTTTAGTTACGTTATAGGGTAGCGCGGAGAATGCTAGCGTGAGCTCAGTGACGCACAAAGATATGGTGCCACACCACTTGCATCCATAATGTTGCTTCAGGGCATATACTCAAAGTGCAACATATCAGAACTAAAATAAGAGTTTTCCACAAGCTTCATGCACATTGTTTTGTTTCTGCCAGTTTCTTTGAAGCTTGGTCCAAACGTCTATCCCTCTCTGGTGGGTGGGGGGGGGGGGGGAGTGTTCATGGTCCAATGTATTTTAATAAGACCTGTTGGCAACTGCCAAGGTTGTCAGTCTTCATTAATCTTCTCAAGTCTCAGATAAATAAGTTACTGTTATCTGACAGACGTGCGTGTTTTACTTTGCATGGAGTGGTAAATGTTGATATATTACAGGCTAACTAGAATTAATGTGTCCACTTGCGTTGCATGAAATGTCACTCTTGACAAGATTACAATTATTTTCACTGTTATATCCGTGAAAATCCAACCCATTGTGACATTAATAACTAAGGCTACTCTGATGTATCAAGACTTGCATGGTATTTATAAGAACACCCAAATGCATATACTTCACATTGAAAACAATTACTTACTATATGTTCTGTGTTTTTTTTTATTTATTTTAGCCCCACTGCTAACAAAGTGAAGATCAGGGAAGCGCATAGAAGGATAATGCTTTTGAACCACCCCGACAAAGGTAATGAAAGGCAAACTCCGGAGGAGCTAATGTCCTATGTGCAAAAAATTAATAGCTTTACGAAAATGTAGTATTTGGTTCACACATTTATTACGAATTTATTGCTATACTACTACAGTGCAAAGGTCGAATTCCAGTTTTTTTGCCACAATAAAGAGAAATTGATGTGAGAAAACACTGTTTACCTTCTCACAGATTGCACGTTACAACTAGTTTACACATGGAAAGAACTCTCCTACCAGTTAAAAGCCTCTTCAACACGATTTTACCTTACTGCACAAATGTAACCTCTTAATCCTAGCTTTGGTTAAAAACCTTTTTTTAAACTAATGCACCTAGTTGAAATGCCATGGCATAAACCTTATGTGCAGATGGACAGAGTGCAATATGCTAATTAATATACTGTTGCCAAAAGAAAAGGGAGCGGCATCTTGACCTGTTCTCCTGAGAGTTTTGCCTCTCCTGAGTCATGGTCCCTTCCCACCCCAAAAATAGTAATCAGTAGTATATTACACTTTGCGTCCATAACCCCCCCCCCCCTCCCCTCCCCCCACACACACACAAAATATTATTGAAGGCGCATTGAATTTTACCTGGAAAAATAAAAAGGAAAAAATATATATTTCCCTTAATAAACTATATGAAAAATAAAAGAATGGAAAGAGGAACGTTGTAAATCATCATAATACTTGTATATAACAAGAAGGGAAAAGAACCACAAACAGATGGAGAACACAATAAGTGGTTCTAGATCAGTATATAGTTTATTCAATAAAGATACGCTGGCCATCGGTTCCTGCAGTCAGTAAGCTAGTGACGGGAGCTTTGATGAGCCACCCCCTAAGCCAGTGAGATCCGACAATCGCCTTGCACTGAGTTTGTGTACTACGATCAACCCTGAGGCTGCTTCATGTCTTATTCCAGGTGAAAGATGTATTGCATGTTGAATTTATTTTATGAAGTATCTTAGACCAGTAAATGATAGCATGCAAACAAGGATATCACATTAGAATCCGTGGTATTATGTTATGGTATCTGGATTTGTAGAGCGCAACTTGTCACCCAGCAAGGTTATCCAGGCGTAGGAGCAGGTGTGTAGGTGTGGATCTAAGGGGGATGACCGAGAGGTAAGTGGGAGGTTAGTTGATTAGCCAGATCTTCAGCTTCTTGCGAAATTCAAGAAGCGAGTAGGAGACCCGGATGGACGTTTAGATGTTGGCTTCAGGCCTTGAGTAAATGGCTTCCTTTTCATATAATGCATCCTTGGAAGAGTGCTGGGACATTACGTGTGCAGGTTAGCAGGTTGTATAAAACCCACAATGTTACAGAAAGCATATCACATAATGGACCTAGAGGCACATAAAAGTATTTTTTCCGCTAAAGTGAGCGAAAAGATGCTCTAGCCCCACAATAGTAATTTTTGTGTCAATTTAATAGGTGGTTAGCTGCAAGCACTCAGTATTGATAAGGCCTTTGGGTATCCCTTCCGTATACTAAGCGGATGACACATGAGTGACCATCAGCTTCAATCACTGTATGCCTTCCTGACGGTCTGGAAGCTGTGGGTCACTTTGTGTGAACTAACATTTTATTGTTTTTTAGAAAAAGAAAATGTGTTCTCTGTCTGTGGCAGTCTTGAGTGCTCTGTTCACCGTGACTATTCTCTGAGACCTGAAACAAGTGCTGGTTTAAAAGAAGCAGGTAGAGCCGCCTTGTTTGTAGCAAGGAAACGGAGGGCGAGGAGGAGAACCAGTGTTTATAGTTGGGGACCCCCAGGAATGCCCAAACCAAGCCAAGTCATCATGGACAAGTGTGGTGCTCCTGGAAACCTCCTCACCCAGCATGCTCATAGTTAACGGCCCTGCATTGTTGTCTGTAGACTCCCTATTAAAATGCAGAGAAGGTGCAGATGGAGTGCGATCACAGAGTGCTGTAAAAAAAAAAAAAAGGGAGAAAATGTATGTCATTGCAAGATGATAGCGATGCAATGTAAATTGCAGCTAGGGCATCAGTTTGCATAAAACCTGAGGTAGGACTCTGCTCCCATTTCTCATCCTTTCCTCCCTGAGATAATAGTGTCATTTCAAGAGCATGAGGGGATGGGATTATATTATTTTCCTTCCTCTCTTCATCTCTCTTACTATCCTCAAAAATGTTCTCATTTTCAGTGAAAATCAATATTAAAATATATATATATATATTTTTTTAATCAGAATTATTTTAAAACAATACATTGAACTGTTTTTAAATTGTTCTTTACATATCACATTAAAATTTCAATGTAACTTCGATTCTAGATGGAACCTATTTGGGTATGTGCAAAGCGAACAGAAGAATCAAACCTGCCTAGCCAAGGCTGTCTTAAATTGAACAAACGTGTGAAATATTGCCTTGTGGTAGATCATTAGGACCAGTGTTGGCCTGTCTACTTTCATCCAGAGTCACTCTGTGCACTTGGTTGTGCCATTTGATACATGCCACATCTGCTTGCAAGGAAGGAATAAAAACATCACTCCATGTTTTTTTGCTGAGGTATCTGTTGCGCTCTACAAATGCTATTATTATTATTATACACTGCATAATGTTTCAGACACATTTTCCTTAATTATCTATACCAAAGATCCCGTCTAAGGTCTGTGAATGGCTGTTTCAAACCCATACCATAAAATATACTGATCATTCCCTCAGGTAATAACCCCACCTACCACACCATCCGATGCTACTCAGTTTTTAGGTCTCGCGCCTAGCGATGCAGTGCGCAGCACTGCTCCCGCAGCGAGAGTCCTTTTGTCCGGGGTTCCGAAACGGACCCTGGAATTGTACACGCTCGTGCGTGTGTTTTTAGTTTTGGCTTCCGTTATTATGCTTTGAGTGCGTGTTTTTTTTAAACAGGGCACGCAATAGGCCAAAGGCGGGCGCATTGCTCTGCCCATGGCCTATTGGCTGTGGCGCGCGCACCACTAGTTTCATATGTCCTTGATCATTTATAGCATGTATAGCTTTTACTATAGTTCAAATACATCACAACCAACAGCACCGTACAATGAAGAACTGGCTGCGTCAACAAGTCAAACAAACATTTACAATGCAATGGTTTCGGCATTGTTAAAGTTAGAGCTGTTGGCATTGTTCATGACATTATTCTTGTTTGTTTTTGTTTTTAAAACATTAGAAGAAACTGCATTGTTATTTACAATGTCAATAGCTTAATCACTCTCCAATGCGAGACCTATTGCATTTGCACCCACACACAGAGCCACACACACAAAGCCACCCACACACAGCCACCCACACATACAGAGCCACTCACATAGAGCAACCCACACACCAATAGAGCCACCCACAGAGCCACCCACACACACACAGAGCCACCCACACACACACAGAGCCACATACACATAGTGAAAGCTCCAAAGGTCCCATATACCCTCCGCATCATGCCCTTTCTGCCAAGGATATTAAAATGCAAGCATCACAACAGGTAGGCAATGGGGGCCTGAACAGGCTACTAAACAATGAAGAGAGACCACACGAGCTAAGCAGTGCGTATCTCTTGTCTGGCTTTAAAAGCAGGAGGTTTCAACAGTCTGCTGCAATAGCCTGAGTCTGAATGCTCTAAGGCTGGTTGGGTCGAAGCATGTTGAAAGGGCTGGGACTCCACGGGTGCTGCTGCAGCGTGAAAGATTGGCGTTTATTCTCTTGTCAGTAGTCACCAGAGCTACTTTGTGTCGGTTGGGGTTACTGGAAGACCGTAGCCCGGCAAGTTGCTTTTTCGCAAAAATATGTGGAAAGAATTTGGCAGGAAAAGAGGACAGCTAAACATTTCCACCGATTAAGCCGAGCTGAATGACAGCAGCGTTTGAAGGCCGATGGGGGATTCTGAAAGCCTTTTTCCCCGTGATTCAGACAGGAAACCGGAGCCTGCGGTGACACACTGCATCATCAAATCTAGACCCGCCCCTGGTTAGCAGGAACACCTCTACTAGAGCCCAGGCCTGGCTTTGTAGCCAACAGCAGTGTGTGTGCCGGGACTTGTCCTAACACACTGCTGGGCCTTGTCGGACCGTACTGCTGGGACTTGCCCATAGTACTTCTAACATGGAAAACAACACATTGGCAAGTGGCGGAATGCCTGCGTCAAATACTAATCCTGGCCTTTCTATATAGGGTTTCATCGCACACCTCTGCCACTTCTAAGCGCTGTACATAACGTTACTATTGTCCAAATAATGGCACTCAGTTTATTGACGTAGGTAGTATGAAAGGCCGAATCAGACATTTAGATAACTACAGTCATCAGTGACAGGTATTTACTTATAGAGCCGTCCTTTACACGTCATTTGCATTTTGTCCGCCCGAGGATGCTTACTTACCAGAGGCAGGCTAGCTTTTAGTCTATTTTGAGTTCCCTGCAAACGCTCGGCGCCTCTGCAGTGCCAGTAGGGCTGGGCCAGAGTCAGACGTTTGTCAGGCCCCTTCCCGCCACGAAATCTTTGCCCCCCGTCCCGCCTCTGTCCTCCGAGGAGCCCGCCTACCAGGCTGGCCTCCATTGTACCCGGCTCTTGGAACCAGCCCCCATTTTGTGGCCTCTTGTGCCGTGGACAGGCCTTGTTATTTTGCTCGCAGATTCCCCACTGTAGAAATGCCCAGAGGAGCCATTCTTCGTGCATCAGCCGCAGACGCCTTTGTTTAAGGCAACACTTTCAAAACAATAATATTTGCGTGTGTTATTATAAATACAGATTTCACTACCTCTGTGCACTAATAAAGATATTGAATGGAGACCCCGTTCCTCAGGCTGTCATCTAAAGAGGCAGCATGTGTTTCCTGGTTGGGGGGGTCGGCGGGTGGGCGCTCTGTCCTGACGACTCTGGCAGTGACACGGGTGTGTTTGTTAACGGCGCAGGGTAGCTCGGTGGGTGCTGGCCCGGGATGGGTGGGGTCTCCTTCCTTCCTCATGGCCCCTGCCCACACAGGAGGATTTTTCACCCTTCTCTCGCTCTTGTATTTTCACTGCCCTACCCCCTACAGCGCCAGTTTAAGCATTTTGCCCCCTGGAAAGGCATATTTCATGGTACCTGTTTGGGAAACCTTTAATTTTATCATCTATTTTCTGCTAATTCAAGACTGCAAGAAACCAAACAATACTGAAGTATATGTCAAAGTATCGGAAACGGGGGTCACACAAAAGCAGCCATGCTTTGCCTTGACTGGGGCCCCAGATCAAATGCAATAAAATGGCTCTGGGTAAAAGAGAGCCCTGGTGAGATAGAAAAATACAGATGATGTGGAGAGACAACTCGCTTTTCTTGGGGGGATGTTGGGCTTTAAACATGGGGGTCCCGGGCGATTGCCTACTTTGTCTGCGACTTAATACGGCTCTGTCCTCGTACCGCTAAGCTGTTGCTTATTTACGAGCCCCGTGTGCCTCAGTTGGGTGGAGGGAGGAAGGATTCGGCCCCTCAGCCCCCCGGCATGAGGTGGAGGGCTCGGACGGCCCCTGCACCCACAACTGCTGCTTCTGCAGAGAGGGGCGCGTGAACGGGGAAGACGGGGGCAACGAGAGGCCCAGCTCTGAATTTAACATCACAAGCACCTCACAGAGAAAACAAAGAGCGAAATAATATACATGCACCTGTGGAAACTATACACAGACACAACAAAACACACAGTACATTATATAATTCATAAGTTGATTTCGTCTAACGTTAGAAATACTACCCACGTCATGTAAAGGAAACTTACCAATATTTTATCTGCTTTTGAAAAGCTTGCTGTAGGCCTTCTCTTTTCAAATGTATGTTTCGCTTTTTTGGTGTAAACCTTCTTTTTGTGGTGGAAACATTTTGGTGTTAAAAGTTGCTTCCCTGTACTCCCTTTTAATTAACGTGTTTGTAATACACATAAGTATACCCTCTGATAGTTTTGTGTTGGGAACATCACATGCAGCACACCAGGTGTGTTCACATGAGTCAGTTCTCGCATGCGTTAATATAAAATAGAGTGCTATAAAGTAATTGCGGACAGACTGGTTAATGTAGCCTAGTGGGCTGAGCACCTGCTGAGACTCCCGCAGTCTGCGAGGTTCGTACCGACCCTGCCTTTCATCATTCCGAAGCTGTTGTAGTTTATGGTGAGCGCGCTACAGGTGGAAGGTGTGATTGTGGTCTGGGTGGTGGCGGACCCACGAGAATAGTTAAGTCCCTCGCCTTACGAGGAGCCGTAGAAGGGACACATAGGATCGGGTCGGAGCGGTCAATGAACGGGAGGGGTGTCCGGCAGAGAGCAGCTCCTTACTGCTCTGATGGGGCCAGTCGGGCAAAAGCTCAGCATCTTTGAAGTACTCTGTGTGCCTTGCTTCCTGGCCCTGCTGTAAAGCCGGGGTCTCAGCTCTGCGAGTTCGGGCCACTTTCAACTCTCTCGTCTCTGTTACTAACAGACAGTGAACCGAAGGAAGAGAGTGTGCAGCGAGTGACACTATCCCACACATCCTCCCGCCCTCTATCTTTATCCCTTTCCCCTCCAGGGGTTTGCCGGGCCGTGCGGGCGCCCTGCGGCTTGTGGCTGGTCCCTGTCCGCCGGCCGCCCCTGCCGGTGTGCACACGCCCGGCCGTATATTAGCCGAAGGTGAGCAGGGGTGCGCGCTGTTTATTTGAGGTGATAAAGCTGCCCTCAGCAGTAATCTGCATCGATATGTGCCAGCAGCGGATCTTGGGTCATAGGAATCAGCGGCATAGAGAGGGAAAAAAACTCAAGTGCGCCACAACCTACGTGAGGAGAATGGAAGCAGCGGCGCCAGCCCGGCAACAACAAACGGCCCATGGATGCGACGCTCGCGGAGGTAAGCGGGAGACAGTGCAGCAGCCGAACACGGGAGCCGACAGCAGGGGGAGAGGACGCCATTAACACCACCGCCTTTCTCCGAGGTGAAGCAGAAATGCCTCGGAGAAACGCAGCGGCGTTTTCAGATTCGGGGGCGTGTTTTCCTTTCTCTCCTCTTGCCATTGGCTGGAATGTTTACATTCCAGAGGAGAGAAAGAATCGAAAAAAACACGCCCCCGAATCGCAAAAAGACGGGGCTTGTTTGGAGCGACAAAGCTCTTCTCCAATGGCTGACCAGCATTTAAGAGGCCAGCCAATGGAGAAGAGGGAAAAAAAGCCCCACTCCTAAAACATTAAATCTCGCGAGCGAGACTGCGCAAGCGCAGCCTTCGCTAGCCGAGACCTAAAATCTTTTTTTTGTCTCATGAATATGTTTTGTAGAACATTGTCTTTTTTGTGCACGACGATTTTCAGTGTTTTGAACTATTCTTGAACCAATTATTCAGGCCAAAGAGAGACTGGCTTCTTACATGGATCAATGCCTCTGTTAGAGGGTCTGATGGTGACGTGATCGAAAAGCAGCCACAATCTCCAGACTTCCTCTTTATTTCCCCTCAGAACCAATCCACATTCAGTACTACTAGACATGCCCCAAGAATTTGGGAATATATCATTTTGTATGTGGAATTTGCAATGCTTTTTGCAACCAGTTCATATCAATGAAATGTTAACACTCATTGAATTGTTTGACTGAAAATTTCCATACTTTATCATAATACTTGCTTGTTCTATTTTAGGTGGTTCTCCTTACTTGGCAGCCAAAATTAATGAAGCAAAGGATCTACTGGACGGTCAAGCTAAGAAGTGAAGAAGACCAACATCTAATTAAAACATGATAGTATCCCTGAACTGTTGTACATTTTATAGTAAAACAAATGAAGAAAACGGATTCTTGGTTCCAGACAAGGCTATGAAGTAACACCAAGTGGTACCTTCTGTTACTTTGTAATGGATGATTCGTTTGGCTTGAGCTCCACTCAAAAACTGGCTTACATACTGTTGAGGACGTTGATTTCGTTGTATTGGACCTATTCTTTTTCTGACCAGGATTACTGAGCAATTAAAATGGAGACCCATGATTGTGGAAATTAATGCTGCTTTGGTTCTGTGTAATAAACCGAAGAGATACCTCTTGGATGGAAAAAGCATTTTAAGAAGCCACATTTTACAGGGGATTCGTTTTTGAAGTTTTAGGAATTTAGGTTTGTGAGAGTTGGCCCTTTATTGGCACACCTACATTTGGATATTTTAGTAAAGACAATCCCAGTCCAATGTTTCTCCGAATCTTCCTAGACTTCATTGTATTATCCACTCAAATTTTGTCTTGCAGCCATGACTGAATGGAACAATCGGCAAAGATGTAATTGATTGCAGAATTGGTGATCTTTAATGTAAACCTACATCTAAGATGCTGCATAGTGAACTTTGTCACATAATATTGTTGAGTGGGAAATGTCCTCCACAGAGGTCAAGTGTGGGTGTGATGTTCATCTAAGGGAATTTTAGAGCTGCTGCGTTATATAATGGAACATTATAATCACAATGTGATGAACACACTATGAATGTGGCGGAAAAGTACTTCATATAGAGAAAGTAGAGTGGCTAGGTAACCGGTTATATTCAGGAACATTGTATTTCTGGGGTAAAAATGGGGAAATTCACAAAGTGAAACCTTGATTTAGAAAAATGGCACTAACTTTGTTAAACCCGGCTCAGACAGACCACTTTTAAAGCTACAAGATCTTGCACGTTTTTAGGTCTGGCCTATGCAGCGCGCATGCACTGCTTAGGAAAAAGACCTTTAGCCATCGCTTCACTTTTGCACGCAAAAACGTGCACGCGTTGCATTGCTTTGAATGGCAACGCGTGCAAGTTTGGCGATTCCCTTGCGGGAGCGAGCGGCTCCATGTGTTGGCAATTATCACGCTCGCTCCCGCAAGGTAAACGCTGTGTGTCCCTGCTGCAGATCTCCGTACAGTGACTGTTGCCTTTATGATAACGGGCACCCACGTGACCAGCCGCCGAACCTTGCTCCATCCGGACTGGGGGGCGTTGATGTGTGTCCACAGGAGGTTAGGGACACATGATGGGAGGGCAAGGTAGGAGTCTAATAAGGTGCTAGACCGCAGCATGTTAATGACTACTGGAAGCACTTTAATGGAAATCACTGGAACCCAGGAAGCCGGGCGTTCCTGTTTGCAGGAACATTATGCAAACAGTTCTTTTCGCCCTATGAAGATTGGCGCCCTAGGTCTGCGCCTACTTCCATCCCAAAAGCCGGCACTGAGCAAGAGTTGGAAGGTGGCTGACGGACCGAGCCCTTCCTACGATGCACTTTCTTTTCACACACCATATCCGGGTGCACGAATGTGGTCACGAGCTACGACAAAGACATCAAGTACCCTGCGCGTTACCTGGATTGTGGAAAAGAAGGGCAAGACAAATCAGGCGTCTCATCGAAAGCAGCTTGTAGTCGAGGTGAAGACTATATACAAAATAAATAAGGCTCTTCAGCCACTGGCGAGAACTCTCTTCTCAAGGTACATCAAGACTTCTACTTTCGCTTTCTTTATCGTTCGCTTGAAAATGGCATATCCGGATTTGTGCAATACAGAGAATAGCCATCAAGGGGCACACGTACATTAAATAAAATTTAGACATCATTTATTTATCGAATTTCGAGTTTTCTCGACCCAGAAGTCTACAGGATAGACTAGAGTGCAACCAGTAAGAGGTGCCAGTGACAAAAGTTGGATTCGTTTTTATATTTAACTTGACAGAGTATTGATTTTAACATTGAAGTACGTGTTTACTGTTGACAAAACGAATATCACTGCTTGTTTTTAAAACAGCTGGTTCGGAGACCCCTTTCAGGCTCGAGGGGGGAGGGGAGGGGAAGGAGATTTATGTGACTTGAGTCAGTATGGAGGATGACTATAGAGCTTTTTCACAAGCGTCCACTCTAGGTGGACGACCCAAGGAAAACAAGCATTGGCATAGCCAATAGGTCTCGCCTTTGGGACCTTATAAGTATTTAATTATGTAGCACAATATCCTTGGTGCAACATCAACTGTTGCATGGCTAAACACTTACAATGTCCCAAAGGCGAGACCTATTGGCTATGCAAATGCTTGTTGCTTGATGGCTTTTCGACTAAACCATCACCTGAAGCTTTACTGCCAGTTGTCCAAAACCTGGGGCCAGTTTTCGCTCAGTAAAAGGATCAATCTAAGGTGTTCTAAATGAGATTCTGTTATCTTTTCTACATTCGGAATAAGAAGCACACATGGTGAAAATGTTAAGAAATTAGCATTTGGGCTGAACAAAAATATATTTACGCAGTCCAAGATAAATAGGACTCCAACTGAACCCACTTCCCATTCTCACCCAGTAACTAGCCCAGTGTGATCACTGGATATATTATGGTTACCAAGATTGGTGGCGCTCTTGAAGAATTTGAATAGCAAAGCGAGAGTGATAGGCGCTCACATTGAAGGGGATATATTTTAAAATCGGAAAAAGACCGCACATGTAGTTTTGTACGTCTACCTGGCTACCCAGTGTTTATGATTTCGTTCTTGGCGTGGCTGCAAATGATAAAGACGTATATCTTCTGGTTCCTTAACGGTAGTGTAAGAAATGCAGTTCAATTGAGTTTTGAATAGATGAATGAAACAGAGACCCGATTTCAGAAATCTTCGGGGCTACCAGACCACCCATTGCCCCCAAATCGTTGCAAATGCATCTCTGGTGACACTTTTCACATGACCTGAATATGGGGGTCTCTTGATCTAATGCGATGCCTTCATGATGACTAATACGCCATCTCCCATAGTAGGAAGAACTGTTTGTCAACAAGGCTCGTCCTGCTGGAACTCTCTTCCTCCTCATCTACATAAGGAATCAAATGAGTAATCATTTTGGAAACAGTTGCAGACCCACATCTTCCTCCAAGCTTTCACAATTGAATGACTCATTCCCCTACCTCCTTTTACCTCTGTCCCATGATAAGATTCGGTCTCTCAGTGAGTACATGATTAAAACTGTATAAATTATTTGGAGTTTTGTACCTGCTTAACCTGGCCTTTTATTCAACTAAATATAATGGTCGCTCTGTTAGTCTGCATGACTTTGGTTTGCAGTTACAGGCAAACCTTTGGTCTGTGACCTGGGATTCACAGGCCAAGCTTCACTGAAGCATAGTTCAGATTAGTGTATTCTCTAGCCCATTTGTGAAGAGATGTTTGGATATTAATGTGTTTCTGGCAAGCGGGGGGCAGGGGTGGGAGTTCTGCAGCTTTCGCAATATAGATACAGAATACTGTGGTCAAATTTTGGGCATTCAGCTAGAAAAGCTCAAGGCAGACCAAGATCAAATGAAATATGCATGACTCTGTATCCAGGAAGGTGTGGTCAAAGTAGTAATTTGATGACTCCCGAGAAAGCAGGTGTATTCTGGTTTTGAATGGTGATTCCCTCAGGATGTGTCATGGGTGCCCAAGTTTGTCATGCATTCTAAAATGTGGAAAGAAGTGCACAATTGTGTTTTTTGGGGTGTGAAGCATTGGCTACAGACCCAATCGCCAATGGGTTGCAGTCCCGTTTGTTTCCCCACTTTTTAGGTCTCGCCTGACCCAGCGCATGCGCTGGTCTGGCGAGACTTATTGAGAGGGCTCCAAAAAGTGCTACCAGGCCAGCCTAGAGCTACAGTGCATGTGCGCGGGCACGCGCGCCGCGCTTTACCACGATTACTTTCACTTTCAAGGCCGCTTTGATGTTTGATCATGATCGCGATTGCGATCACTTTCACTTTTGCGGCCGCTAGGCATAGCCAATAGGTCTCGCTTTTGGGACCTTATAAGTATTTAGTTATGCAACTGTTGCATGGCTAAACACTTATAAGATCCCAAAGGCGAGACCTTTTGGCTATGCCAATGCTTGTTTCTGCCCTGTATGCTATGCAATAGGCTTGACCACGACTGCCAGTAACTTTGTAGGCTTAGTCTAGCTCGTGATAACAAGTCTTAGAGTTGACCATTATTGATACAATAGTGTGCCAGCAGGAATAAGCATCTGGTATGGATTGCACTTTGGAGGGATGCCCTCATATAGAAAGAATTTTAGCATTTATTTATCGGTGAAATTGCAGGCAATTAATTGTTGCAGTGCAAGCAAGGAAGCCCTGTGTGCAGCCCTTAGTTCCTCCAACCAACTCTCTGTTGCCCATGTGCTTTCCCCAGTCCCTCCTCCGCTCCTCTGCTTAACCTCGACCCCTCCTGCCCTACCTCCATTACATGCCTGTTTGCCTCAGCCCCTCCTGCCCATCCTGTTTTGTCTATATGCTTGCCCCTCTGCCCACTCTCTGTTTTCTCTGTGGTCGCACACTCCCGACCACCATCCATTGTTCATGTGCATGCCCCAGCCCTCTTCCAACTTTGTTGTCCACCTGCTTGCCTCCTGCCCCTGACACCCACCCTCCTTTGTCTTTTTATTCCCCTAGCACCTCCCGACTACCCTCTGTTGTCCATCTGTTTGCTTCTAGTCCCCCTGCCCTCCCTCAGTTGTCTATGTACTCCCTATATCCATATCCCCTTGCGTGTCATATCCCCAACCCACGTCCTTTTCTCCCACACTTTGTGTTGCCTCAGCAGCACACAGCAACAAAAAAATATGACTCTTTGGCATAGTGCTTTTTTTCATTATTGGTTTTAGCCACACTTCTGTACAGCATGGCTACAAAACATTGCCAAAGCCATTAGCTCTTGAAGGCCAGAACTGCCGGCTTTTGCAAATGCTGTTTCCTCTGTTGTTGTGTTTGAGAAGTGTTTCCCATCACTTGTTGGACGTCAGATCTCTCTAAAAAGGGACACAAGTACACATGTCGTAGAAGTCACCAATATTCAAATCCATAGTGTTTTTCGTGACAAGGGTTGCCAGACTCCTGCCACATGCAGATCCCCATTACTGCATTTTAATGCATTTCCTGTAGCTTTCTAAATACTCCCACTGGTGGTGAACATTGTGACATTCTTGTTAAAGTCAGTCATTCAGCTCGATTGTACTTTGAAAACTATGTTGAACATTCCTGTTGGATGTCTGTCCTTTATCAGTATGCTTTTACCCACGTGAATTTTTTTTTTCTTTCTTTTTTTGCCCGTGACTATGATGTGCATTTTCTTTTTCATTTCTTTGCATTTCCCTCTTGCGAACCGTTGGGCCCCCTTTCTCCTACTGAGCGGGGCGCTTCCAACCTCAGCCCTGTCTTTGACTCATCACTACTCTGGCAACAAATCCCGTGTAACACCTAGGTTTATTAACCACGGCAGACAATATTTTTGCTTTGGGTATTGCCTTGTTACCAGAGAAACTAGACAGTCCCTCATTATCAACGAAAACAAAGTTAAAATGCATCCAACATCTGTTTCTAAGGCAAGTAAGTCGGGTATTGCAAAGTTATGGGTAGGCGTAGGCAGGAGGTTGCAGCTGCTAACCCTGGCTCGCCCTTCAATACCTCTGGCACAGCCTTTGCTGCCCCTGGTTTGAGTGGCCATGAAATCTGTAGATTTAAAATATTGTGTTTGGTATGGCACATCCGCATCAAGTCGCTGGCTTTTGACTGGCCTAGGATGGAACAAGTGATCAAGCCTGTGATGTCACTGAGACATAGGAGGTATGACTTCAATGATGCCACCACTGGCATTCTGGTGAATCGAAGTCCATGAATAAATACATGCAAATAAAATAAACAATACCGCCATATGGGAACTTTTAAAGGTAAATTCTTACAAGACTGAATTGCTACAGTTCCTCTTGGTGGCACCCATGGTTCATTTATGGCTCTCTATTATTTTTTCTATTAGAGCTTTGCTGACTTTCTGTTTATTGAGAACTTAATATGAAAGGTCATATTGCTAAACTTGATAAATTCTGCAATTTTCAGTTGCGTTTAATACACCAAATCAGTACACTTAACTATTTTGATTGTAACCCCACTGGTTAATTTGGGTTGGGTGATGGTTTCATTTTTGCTCCAATGAGGCAGCTCTCATTGATGGCGCTACACCGTTGCTGGGGAGTGTTAAAAGTAGGAACACATCAGTTCTGCTACATTCTCACCTCACTGGCTTCCGGTAGACTTTGACTCTTAGCTCCTATCATTTTGAGAGCTAGTCTTCTACCAACATGCTTTTTAAACAGTGCTTTGAGTACTCTGTAATGCAGATCCTCCGTTCACTGCCCTGCGTAACAGACACCAGGCCCACTGGCCCAGCAGTAATTCATGTGTAGGAGCTCATTGAATCTGGCCTGACCTATTGGAGACACCTCAGGAAGACCCAAGGAAACTCTTCACTCTTTCCCCTTATGGATCCTCAGACTAATGCCACATGATGTCTGCTTTTTCGGTGGATGTACGTGTTTCATGGCTGCAAGGAAATCACATATAAAACAGCATTTGGAAACCATATTGGAGACTTATCAGAGCGTGAACAATATCCGTTTTAATTGTATTTTATTATTATCACTTTGCGTCATTTAAAAGTTCGACTACCCTTTAATATGTGAAAAAGATTTTATTGAAATGGGTAAAATAAAAAAAAATTGAAAAAGTTTGATATGACTTTACAATTGGGAAACTTGCTAATAAAGGTTCTTTTCACATTTCTGTGTGCGATATGATTTCATGACATATATAATGAATGATAGCATAAGAGGGTAAAACTTGGTAAACAAATCTTTCCACTTCTAGTTGTCCGTTTTGCTGCAGAGCAGGTATGATTAAATATGTGTGCCTGCATTACTTTTATAAGTATGCCCGTGCATCACCTCTAGAATTCACCATTGTTTTTCAGTAACAGAAAAATAGGTGATAGTTAGGAATGTGTGGTTTATATATGAACATGTATATCTATGGTACACATATTTATATAAAATAGACATCTATGGTACTTTGCACATCAGTTTTGATAATTTTCTTGTTGAACCATTCTGTGTGCCTCTGCCTGTTTGTGGATTGACAGTCTGGTTTTCAATTCAATTAATCTTTATTCGGATGCAGAATGTATCCATAAAAGCACAGGTCAAAAAGAGCAATATTAAAATACATAAAATATTTAAGAACACAGGAATATAAAAAGAACAGCATCATGAAAGAAAATATCCATAGAATAACTTATTCGTACAAAATAGCACTGCAATATAACTATAAAGTGCATTTAGTTTCTTGTATTCGCTATAAAGTGCCTCAGTTTCACATATTTCCAGAGAAAATAACATGTACAATGTGCGCATAAGTATTTTACGACTCCTCCAAACTGTAATTTTAAAAGCAGTGAGATGCGCAATAAAAATCAGCCATCATTGAGTGCTCATGGAGATGCATGAGCAAACTGCCGCTTTAAAAAAAGAACATACGCGATAAACCAGAGCATCCTCCTCCAACTTAAGAATTACAGAAAAATAGAAAATGTAACATGGTTTGTTTGCTATAGTTATCACATGGACATAGCATTTGATCAAGCTTGGCATTGAACCCCAGGGGAAAACAAAGCATGTATTTTATGGTACCTGCCCTTAGGCGGAACAACAATCCTCTTTCCCAGCGGCCAATATTCTTTAGAAGGTAACTAGATGGCAGATAAGATGGCGACAATCGTGCATCTTCTAAGGACATATACCTTACTACTGAGGATTTCAAGAGCCTTCTTCATGTCTTGCCCTGCTATACTTATCATATAACGCCTCTTGAAGCAAGTTTTTGCTTACTCCGCCCATGTCACTTGGGTTTAAAAAAGTGTGTTCAAGGTTCACACTGTTCAGGCTTTCCCGTACGGCAGCAAGCCACGGTATGTCCATGCCCTTTTCACATTTGAGGCAGTCGTTAATTATGTTTCTAGTTAGGGTTGCCGCAGGGTACCACCAGATTTTAAGCCAGAATATAGCTGGCCGAGCCCTGATGTAATCCTCAAAATATGTCAGTTTTAACTCCCCGTGACAGATATACTGTGATGAGGAGATCGGGGCCCCCAGCAATTTCCTGCAGAACTGTTTTCCTCACCTTGTATGCCGCTGCAACCCGTGAAGCCCCAAACTTCTGCACCATAAGTTGCAGCAGGGATACATTGTAATTTAAAATAAATTGTGACAGGACAGAATTAATTGCTTTTACGAATTTGCCCTTACTATATGCCACGTGATTAGTCCAGGAACCATTGGCTGCAAATACTAGCCCCAGATATGGAAAAGTGCAAGTGCAATGTAAACGGTCATTACCTATGGAAATTGAGTTAACAAGATGCTTTTTCTGGGCCACATGCCATTAAAAATGATTTGTTAAAATTTGTACGAAGATGTAAAGCGGCCATAAAATCAACAAAGCCCTGTACTAAAGTGCCCAGTGCGTTTGGTGTGCGGCCCATTAGGACCGCATCATCCGCATATAATAAGGCGGGTAGGGTGTTACCATTAATAATAGGAACATCATTGGTGAGCTTGGTCAGGGAATCATGCAAATCATTGATGTATAAAATAAATAAGAGTGGGGCCAATACGCACCACTGCCTGACCCCTCTGCCAATAATTATGTCCTGTGAGACCTCTCTGCCTTTACCAATCCGCACCCGGGCCTTCAAGTCCCTATACAGATACACCAGGAAATTAACTAAAACTTCGTCCAACCCATATTTTAAAAGAATCGACCAAAGATGTGACCTGTTGTCGAAATCAAAAGCTGAAGTAAGGTCCATGAAGGCCAGATAGATAGGGGATTTCTGTGCTACGGTATATTTACCAATCATCAAGTTGAGGTTTAGGCACTGTTCGACTATGCCTATTTTACTTCTGAAACCTAACTGATAAGAATTTAAAATATGTTCATTCTCGGCCCAGGACCTAATCTTGTTAAACAGGACGCTCCCAAGGATTTTTAGTGTATTATCAATCAGGGTAATCGGTTTATGTAGCAGCTAGGGTTGGAACGATCGCCCTTTTTAAAAATAGGGACAATAATACTAGTAGACCATGTGCTAGGAATTGAAGCAGCCGTTAAGTTATTAAAAACATTAAGTAAGAGGGGTGCCCAAAATTCAGGTTTGTGTTTAATAAGGTCTATCGGTAGCCCATCAGGACCAGGAGCTTTATTGCCCAAACTTTGATGTAAAGCGTCCTCGACTTCTAACACGGATATCTCGATCCTTGAGGTTCTTTGATAATTATATAAATCCTTATTCGGTGATGTGGCTTGATAGATCTTTGAGAAATGGGATACCCACAATTCGCTGGTAACGGTACAGCTTATCGGTGTGAATGTGAGACCTACAGATCTCATATCCTTGACTGCTGACCAGAAGCCATTCCAATTATTGAGTCTGGCGGCACAAGCAAGGTTATCCCATCTTTCTTTTAAAACCTCGTCTTTCCGCTGTTTCGTGATACACTTATATTGATGCCTCAGGGACTTTACTAGTGCCGGGTCCCTTGGGCTCATCACAAGGGCCTCACGAAGCTCTCTGTTTGCTCTAGAGCAGGCACTATTAAACCATTGTGGTCCCCGATTGGGCTCCGTTATCGGTCTAGATATCATTTGTTTAATACCCCCACAAAGTTGGACAAAGGCGTTAATTACCACAGGGTTATGACCACATGGTGACAGGCAAATTTCGATAAGTGTTGAGTGAGTTTTTATCATTCTGGGAAATAGATCATTGTTATCGACACATCGCCAAGCCAATCTTAAAGTGTCAGTAGAGGGCACTAAGTTACTGGCCCCACATTCTTTCCCAAATTTCGGCCTAGGGGCGACTCTTAATGTTGTAGCAATAGGATTATGATCGCCCAAGGAAGTTGGTATGACCTCAGCCTTTAACAAACAATCTTCCAATGCAGCAGATATAAACACGTAATCAATAATAGAGGCACAGCCTCGCCCTCTATATGTTGGTACAATATGATTATCTTGGTGGGGTACTGCCGCAATTTCCATTACGTTTGTTAAATTATAGTTGGACAAGAAGTCCAGCAACTCTACCCCCCTGTTACATCGTGTTTGTTGGTGTGGGAATCCCTGTCTAGTTTGTTATTGCTTGAGATCCTGACGTTAAAATCACCACCTAGACAGATACCAACTAATTTGTCAAACAGCTTTTGCCTTTGTAAGTGAGAGATAAAGTTAACCAAATTAGTGAAGTTCACATTTGGGACATTGTGAAAATCATTATTATAGAAATTAATAAAACAAATGTAGACACCCCGTGTATAGATCAGCGCCTGAAGGTTGTCATTGTCTGTTGTTAAGGCCTAAGCACTACCACCTGTAGAGATTTTGACCCAAATAGAGAGTCCACCTGATGGGCGGCCAATCTTGGGGGTAGTGGCGATTATATTATAACATTTGAACCCTTCTTGATGTAATTTCCGTGTTTCCCACGTTTCGTGCAGCATAAGTATGTCATATGTTTGAACAGTTTTTATCCAGCCCTCCAATTCGATTTTAGATGCCAAGCCGACGACATTCCAGTTCAAGATATTTAAATTTGATTTGCTTTCAACAGTGGATGTGGTGTCTTGGCCTGGACATACGTGCGGGGCTGGTGAGGAAGTAGTCATGTCAGATATTAATGGAGGGGCCAGTCAGTCCTGATTATCAAGGCCAGACAGGGTGGAAAACCTGTTATGCGTAGTCACTGTAGGGGCCTCGTGGGTTACCATCCCTGACACTGGCTTGTAGAAATAACCCAGCGGCAGTGACCAAATGAGGGTGGAGTACGCTGTGTTGGACTCCTCCGAAGTCAGTAATAATTTTACCAACGCTGGTTTTCTAAAATTGATAACTATGCAGTCGCCCTTAATATTCTTCCCGGAGGTACCAACCCACCCTATCCTCAGTACCATGATAATGTCACAAATATTTGCTGCCTGCAACCCTTTATGTTTTCTGAGCCAAGTGGCCCATTTATTACGCAACTGGTCCCAAGATTCTGTCTGATCATTTCTGAGTGGAGGTACTCCTGCTAAAACCAATATGTATGGGCAAGCTGCTGGGGGGAGGCTAAGGACTTCCCTGCTGCCCTCCATTGTTTCCATGCTTGGGCAGTTAGGGCCCCCACCACTGTGTGCATTGTGTGAGCTACCCCCTAAATTTGCTCGAACTACAGTGCTCACTCGGGCATTATGTGGAGCTGATAACCTGCATAGTGGAATAGCGGGTGAGCAGCTTGTTTGCCCAGCGATAGATGGTTTGTCGTGGACAGCAGTGGGTTTAGGTAAAAAACATTCCTTAACTTTGTGACAAGTGTCACAGGCTTCTGATAAAGGAGTGGCTATTGAAGCTGATGCCTGTGACTGCTGGCCAGCTGTAGGTGCACCAACAAGATTAGAATTTGACCCATGTTGTGTGACAATCTTAGGGATATTAATTTGGGAGTTTAGCCTATTTGACAATGTCTTAAGGCAATCTAGACGTTTCCAAAGGGCGGAACAATTTTTGTCCACAAGGTCTTTAATGCGCTCACATGCAGTGTCCACAATGGAATTAATTTAGGCCTCGCCAAATCTGCAGCTGGTAGAACAAGCCACAGCGGCGTCAGTTTGTGTGCAAATGGAACAGGTTGTTGCCTTGTTTTGTGTGGGCTCAGCTATTGAGTCAGCGATACCGCCGTTAGAGGCGGTTACAGAGCCCTGAATCCATGAGCTCATGGCGGTACGGGGGTGATTTGCACGGGGGTTGTTTTCTCTTGAAGCTAATCGGTTTAATTAGTTTTCTTTTCCATTGCTCCCCTGTTAATGTCGTTATGGGAAGAGCGACTGCATCCAATGAGCCGTTACAGGGTGCCACCGGTAAGTCCTCGTTGTTACAGTCGCTAGGTATTATGAGTGGCTGGGTGCTGGGGATTACAATCTGTGTATTAGGTGCCACAGGATGGCTGACATGATCATCTAAGACTTCCCCTACAGTAAGGCCGCACTGTGGTGCCACCAGTCCCAATGCCTCTCGGTTAGCACTATTTCATTGGTGAATATATTAATTGCTCTTTCCAGCATGCTATCAATACTTGTGGTGGTCCGGGAATTTGAGCTTGATACTCCGTTAGGTTTCCCAATATTTTATGTGTGCAGCAATGCTTGCAATTATGATGGATGTGGCTCACCTCAGTACACTTGGTTGATTGCACTTGAACGAGGGGTGGCCCAGCCCGGCCTCTTCTGGGCTCTGATGGGCGCAGACGGGCCCACCCTTGGCCCAGGCTTTGCCCGGGCTCGGCCCGGGCATGCCTGCGCGCGTCCCGCGCTGCCGGAGCCCCAGCCGCCACTTGAGCGCCTCCTGGCGCATGCGGCGATAGTGGTGGAATGCGCGCCGCTTTGCGAGTCGGGAATTGTAGTTCGCTGGTCGTCCTGGCTCCTCGTGCCCCTCAGCAGTCTGGTTGGTGGCAAGAATCCAGCAGGCAACCGCAGGACAAAGAGAAAAGAGCTCCCGCGCTGCGTGAGCCCCGGCTGCTACTTGAGCGCCTCCTGGCACGTGCGGTGATGTTGCTGGAATGCGCACCGCTTGGTGAGTTGAGAATTGTAGTTCCCTGGTCGTCCCCGCTCCTCGCGCCCCTCAGAGCCCCTCAGCAGTCTGGTCGGTGGCAGGAATCCAGCAGGCAGCCGCAGGATGAAGAGAAATGAGCTACCATGCTGCGGGAGCCCCGGCTGCAACTTGAGCGCCTCGTGGTGCGTGCAGTGACGGTGGTGGAATGCGCACCGCTCGGCGAGTCAGGAATTGTAGTTCCCTGGTCATCCTCGTGCCCCTCAGCAGTCTGGTCGGTGGCAGGAATCCAGCAGGCAACCGTAGGACAAAGAGAAAAGAGCTCCCCCGCTGTGGGAGCCCCAGACGCTACTTGAGCGCCTCCTGGTGCGTGCAGTGACGGTGGTGGAATGTGCGCCGCTCGGCGAGTCGGGAATTGTAGTTCCCTGGTCGTCCCCGCTCCTCGCGCCCCTCAGCTGTCTGGTCAGTGGCAGGAATCCAGCAAGCAACCGCAGGACAAAGAGAAAAGAGCTCCCATGCTGCAGGAGCCCCGGCCGCTACTTGCGCGCCTTGTGGTGCATGCGGTGACGGTGATGAAATGTGGCCGCTCGGTGAGTCGGGAATTGTAGTTCCCTGGTCATCCTCGCGCCCCTCAGCAGTCTGGTTGGTGGCAGGAATCCAGCAGGCAACCGTAGGACAAAGAGAAAAGACCTCCCGTGCTGCGGGAGGCCCGGCCGCTACTTGAGCGCCTCCTGGTGCGTGCGGTGACGGTGGTGGAATGCGCGCCGCTCGGCGAATCGGGAATTGTAGTTCCCCGGTCGTCCTCACTCCTCCCGCCCCTCAGCAGTCTGGTCGGTGGCAGGAATCCAGCAGGCAACCGTAGGACAAAGAGAAAAGACCTCCCGTGCTGCGGGAGCCCCGGCCGCTACTTGAGCGCCTCCTGGCGTGTGCGGTGACGGTGGTGGAATGCGCACCGCTCGTCAAGTCGGGAATTGTAGTTCCCTGGTCGTCCTCGCGCTCCTCATTCCTCTCAGCAGTCTGGTCGGTGGCAGGAATCCAGCAGGTAACCACAGGACAAAGAGAAAAGAGCCAGTCTGGTTTTGGAGTGACAGGGGCTGGGGATGTGCATTCATTGTATACAGCCACTGGGAGGTTGAGGTTGAGGTGTGCCTGGCCCTTCATGGGTGACTCAGAGCTGAGCTAAATGGGGCTAGGCTGTATTTAGAGTAGTGGGAGAAGATTTCCTTGCACCTGAATAGGGCCAGTCTCCCTTGCACAAGGCTGTTTCAACCCCCTGTGGTCATACTGCACCAGTGAGGACAGAATTGTTTTGGACTGGTCTCAGAGACCCATGCATAAAGAAGAACAAATACATAATGGGGCATAAGTAGTGGGCCTTAAACCCCTAGAACTTCAGATCTCTTCTAGACTCAAGAGGAACCTTTGCCAAGGTGAAAGCTGTGAGGAGGAGTACTGCCCCATTGTTGTGTGCTGTGTAGGGTTGGCCTGTAGTTGCTGTTTCTGCCAATGAAAGGACAAAGACTGAAACTTTGCTGTGAACCTGCTTGAAAAAGTATCTCCAAGGGCATGTGTGTGCTGGCCTGTTCTGAAGTCTCAGGGATACAAAAACTTCACCCCCCAGCTCCCCTGAACTCTACTGCTGAGAGTTCTGTCCTGCCCAGAGGTGCCTGTTCGAGTTTTGGGCCTTTGAAGGTTGTTATTGCTGTTGGGAGCTGGAATAACCTGAAGAAATCGACGCATCGCCCTTCTTGCGGCTGTTTTTCCGAGGCAGCCCCACCGTGCAGGAAGAATCTTCATGCCCCACCTCCACATGGCTGTAGAGACGACGCAATGCCTGCAACTGCCAGAACCAATGGCTCAGGGGGATCGCGGCTGAAGAAACCGATGCAGTGCTGCTTGCCGTATCGATCGCCAGCGCATCCCAGATTTCCTTGCATCGCACCTGATGCAAGCTTTCCCAACGCATCACCCATGGACCAGAGCTGTCTTGGAGTTGACGCATCACTTACCCCTACAGTCCAGATTTGACGCATCACTTCTCCTGCGTGCAGCAGAACTGTCGCACTGCCTCCCCAAGGACTGAGGAGCTGACGCATACCTTTGCTCCTCGACCCTTCTCTTCTCTTTGGCTGTTTGGCATTGTGAATTTTGATGCAACTACAGGTACTTTGTGTGAAATCACGCATCCATAGTTTCCTAGGGACCCAGTTGCTAGAAACCTTTTAAAAGTTGTATTCTTATTACATGTATGTACGATTTTTGTCGTTTTGGTACTTTTGAGTTTAGATAAAGATACTTTATTTTCCTAATCTTGTGTGGTGTCAATATGTGGTGTTCTCATTGTATTACTGTGTGGTTTGGGTACAAATACTTTACACATTGCCTTTGGGATAGGTCTGTCTGCTCTTGCCAAGCTACCAAGGTGGTGAGCAGAGTTTATCTAAAGTGAGTATCCCCCTTATCCTGACTAGAAGCAAGGGTCCCTATTTGGACAAAGGTGCATACCTCTGCCAACTAGAGACCCCCAGTTCTAACAGTAACTAAATTATGCATGGCCCTTACTAAAGTAAAATGCGACCTTATACTTCAAACCTTGCATCAAAACATGGTGTTCGAGGCGTCTTATGGTGCATGTTATCGCCTTTGCACCTTACAGATGGTACTTTTGAATATACAGTTCTCATCAATATCAAACTGAAATCATTTTGCATACTCTCAACACCACATCTAGTCCTTTCACGAACTGTATGACCGGCTCCCATACAATAGTCAATCAATTGATTGAGTAAGGTGGATGGAGGAGAAAATATACAATCTACTTATGATCCTAAGAAACGGGTAACAGTGTAAACTCTATGTCCCCATGAAATAAGCCATATTCCATCTGGCACATGAGGACGACTAAGCAAAAGTAGCAGCAAAAAAATGGTGATACAAGAGAATTGGTGTGTCTCTTTGGATAAATTGGAAGAACATACCCTTATTGAGCATCTGATCTGTCAGAAAATATGTGATTCTGGTGGCACTGAGCCACTGCAAATATCTATGTTCCCTCTGTGCATATAGAAGATGTTGCTTTTGACTTCCTTGGTCGACTGCCTTCTGGTCTGTACGTATTAGTAGTTATTGATGAAGATTGGGGGTATACAGAATTATCAGATTGGAGGTTGTCATCATTTCGGTGCCTTTCTCCACCTATGCCACACTTGTGGCAGTAAAGTGAGATATTACACCACTATTCAATGGCAAAGAGTTTCAGCACATTGCTAATTATCTATGTTTACAACACAAAAAAATTCCACCAAACTGGCATCAGGATAAAGAAGTAGCTGAGTGGAATAGGGCTCTCTGAAGAAGGCTGTACATGTAACTCAGCTCTCCAGAGCAGTCATTTCACAAGTGTGTATACGAACTTTGTTATTACTGTAATACCCTGCAGAGCACTATCAGCAAGTACCCATACTGTCTGATGCTTAGTGAGTGACTCTGATTCTCCTGCTCACGGCCACCAGCACTAGGTCATGGGCTCTTGATGAAAGTCAGCATAAGAAATAAATAAATGGGAATTCAGGTTGAAGTCCTTGCTGTCTCATCTCACTTAAGGCTGCCAGCATGGGTTTGTGGACAAGGCTTCTGTTCAAGAAGGTCACATCAGGTTATTGCCATTATCCTTTCATTGTCACTGAAATAAAAAGTATAGATGTGTATTACACTATGGGGTCAATTACAAAGTTGTTCGGAAAGGCACCGAACAGCATTCGATTCGTCCGAATCCGATTCGGAACCCGCCTTTCTGACCGACTCGGACACATTTCCGAATGACCGATTACGATGGCTGGAAAGCATTCGGACTGTCCGACTCTGTTCTGAAAGGCATTGGGAGTAACCGAGTCGGTCGGAACTGAATCGTAGCGGTCTACGGACCGCGTTGCCAGCCGAGCGATGATGTCAGATTAGGACAGCCTTTCCGAATCAGTTGTTCCGACACAGATCAGCTGTCAGAATCTGACTTTGGGTGCCTGTAGCAGGCCCCCCTTCACCCCAGGCCCGCCGAATCAGGCCACTGGTGGTACCTATGGGTCCCCACCCCCTTCTCATGCATGTACAGTGTGGCAGGCACCAAGGGGTGCCCGCCACAGGGTGCAAGGTTTTCCCCAACCACACCTTTTGTCAATGGGAGCCTGTGTTCTCATTCGGGACACAGAATCCCATTGAAGTCAACGCGAGTCCGACCGAACGTTGTACGGAAGCATCGTAATCGTTCGATCTGACTCGCAGAACCCGATTCGGTCGGAAGAGTTTCTGAGCGACATCGTAATCAGCCCCTTAGTGGGGGTCCAGTGTTTGTGATTAGTCAAGCAGCAGAGTTGTAGTTAGTAATGTCTGTTTCAGTTTGGTGACATGCAATTTAGAATATTCCCATCACGTACATTAGTGCGAGGTTGAGCAGGTTTTACATAGAAGGCGAATTTCACCCCCTGGATCCTTTATATTCTGAAGAGATGTGACGTCATCATATTTGGGGAGGACTCTGCGGCAGAAAAGGGTGAAGATGGACAGTAAATCAAATCAAATCAGGTGTTTGTTAAGCGTGGCTACTCACCCGTAAGGGTCTAAAGGCACTGGGAGGTGTGGGTTCGCAGGTTTCAGTCCATCAAGGAGGGGGTCTGTCGAAGAGCCAGGTTTTGAGGTTTCTTGCGAAGATGGGGAGCGATGTTATCTGTCTGAGGTGGAGCGGAAGGTCGTTCCTGGCTCTGGCCGCGCAGAAGGAGAAGGAGCGGCCTCCTGATCTGGTCTTTCTGGTGCTGGGGACCACGGCCTAGGAGAACTGGGCTGATTGTAGGGTCCTTTGGGGTGCGTGGAATTTGAGTCGGCTAGTCAGGTATGCTGGTTCGGTGTCGTGGAGGGCCTTGTGAGCGTGGGTTAGCATCCTGAAGGTGACTAACTTCGATGGGGAGCCAGTGAAGTGTGTGTAGGTGCTGGGAGATGTGGCAGTGTCTTGGCAGGTTAAGGACCAGTCTTGCGGCGGTATTTTGGATGTTCTGTAGCTTGCGGGTGAGGTTTTTGTTTATTCCAGCATAGAATGCGTTGCCGTACTCGATCCTGCTGGTGACCAGGGTGCGAGTGACGGTTTTTCTGTGTTTGAGGGGGATCCATTTGAAGGTCTTACGTAGGAGGCGGAGGGTGTGGAAGTAGGAGAACTAGACAGAGTTGATCTGGCGGTCCATTTAGAGCTCTGAGTCCAGGATGATTCCCAGGTTGCGTCCGTGGGCGGGGGGCCACCAGGTGTCGTTCCAGACGTCTGGGCCCATGATGAGTACTTCCGTTTTGTTGGTGTTTAGTTGTAGGCAGCTGTTTTTCATCCATTTGGTGACGGTTTCCATGCCTTCTCGAAAGTTGTGTCTGGCGGTGTTGGGTTCGTTGGATAGGGAGAGGATGAGTTGGGTGTCGTCTGCGTATGACACAATGTTGAGTCTGTAGGTTCGGACGATGGGGGCGAGAGGACCCATGTAGATGTTGAAGAGCGTAGGGTTGAGGGAGGACCCCTGGGGGACTCCGCAGGTGGTAGGTGTAGGGTCCGAGAGGAAAGGGGGGAGTCTGATGCGCTGCGTTCTGCCGGAGAGGAAGGAGCAGATCCAGTCGAGGGCCTTGTCTTGGATCCCTGCGTCATGGAGTCTGCGTATTAGGGTGCGGTGAGAGATTGTGTCGAATGCCGCTGAGAGGTCGAGGAGGATGAGGGCTGCTATTTCTCCTATGTCCAGTAAGGTACGGATGTCGTCTGTTGCGGCGAGGAGGGCGGTTTCCATACTGTGGTTTTTTCTGAAGCCGGATTGGGAGGAGTCGAGGATGTTGTGCTCTTCGATGAATGTGGTGAGTTGGCTGTTGATGGCTTTCTCAATGACTTTCTCTAGGAACGGGAGCAGGGAGATGGGTCTGTAGTTTTTGAGGTCAGTGGGGTCCGCCAAGGGTTTCTTCAGGAGGGGGTTGATCTCAGCGTGTTTCCAGTCATCAGGGAACGAGGCGGTTGCCAGGGAGCGGTTGATGGTGTGGTAGAGCATGGGTGCGATGGTGTCGGCGGCTCTGTTGAAAATGTGATGGGGGCAGGGGTCCGTGGGGCCCCCGGAGTGGATTGACTTCATCGTCTTCAGTGTGTCTTCGGTAGTGAGGGATGTCCAGTTGTCGGTCGCTGGCTTCCGGGTGTCAGGGTGGTTGGTGAGGGTTCAGTGTGTTGGTTGTCTTTGTCGAAGTTGTCGTAGATGCTCTTGATTTTGTGGTGGAAAAATGTGCTGAGTTTGTCGCAGAGGTCTTGTGAGGGAGGGATGTCGGTGGACTCACTGGTGGGTTGGGCGAACTCCTTGATGATGTTGAAGAGTTCTTTGCTGTTGTGTGCATGAGTGGAGATTCTGTCTTCAATCGCTTTTTTCCTAATTTTTCTGATGAGTTGATGGTGGGCGTTGTTGGCGGCTCTGAAGTTGTTGTGGGCTTCTGTGGATTTGGTGTTCCTCCAGGCCTTTTCGAGGCGGCAGCAAGTGCGTCTGGACTCTCGAAGTTCAGTGGTGAACCATCTAGCTTTCTTGGCATGGGTATTGTTGTTTTTCTTAAGGGGGGGGCTATGATGTTGGCACTGTCGGAGATCCATCTGTGCATGGTTCGGACTGCGGTGTTGGCGTCATTTTCCGCGATGGTTGAGGTGGAGTTGCTGAGTGATGAGGTTAGCTGGTCGTCAGTGATTCTGGTCCAGTTTCTTTGTGGGAGCAGGTGCTGGTGTCTGTGGATGGTGGGTGTTCTGAAGGTGAAGTGGATGCATCGATAGTCAGTCCATGGGAGTTCGGTGGTGTGGCTGAAGGTGATGGAGTTTCCTGTTGTGAAGAGGGGGTCGAGGGGGTGTCCTGCTGAGTGCGTGTGTTCGGTCACGATCTGGCGGAGTCCAATGTTGTGGAGGTTGTCCAGGAGGGATGTTGTGCTGGGGTCCAGTTGGTTGTCGAGGTGGAAGTTGAGGTCTCCCAGTAGGGTGTAGTTGGTGGCCGCGATGGCATGCGGGGAGATGATGTCCGTGATGGAGTTGGCAAAAAGTCCGCAGGGTCCAGGGGTTCGGTAGATGAGGGTTCCTCGGAGGGTGGAGGTAGGGCTGGCCAGTATCTTGAAGTGAAGGTGTTCCATCAGGTCTGTGGGCTCATCAGGGAGTGTGCTCAGGCGGAGGGTGGATTTGTGGACGATGGCTTCCTCCTCCCGGGTGGGTGGGGCAGTCCTTCCTGGAGATCTTGTATCCTTGGGGAATGGCAATGGCGATGTCCGGTCCCGAAGTGGTGTTGGTCCAGGTTTCGGTAAAGAATGCTACATCTGGGGTAGTGCTGTCGAGAAGGTCCCAGTTTTCAGTGGCGTGTTTGTGGAGGGATCGGACGTCGAGGAGAATGCATTGCAGGGTCTTCGGTTCAGTTGTATTGCGGGCGGATTGCGCTGGGTCAGTGGTCTTGGCGGTGCTGCAGGTGTGCCGGCAGCGGTGACAGCTGAAGGGTCCGTGGGTGTCGGCTGGTGATGCTAGATTGCAGTTGTTGCGGCCTGGGTTGAGAGCGTGGTGTGCCGTTGGGTCGTAGCGTTGGCGGTGCAGAGATCCAGGGTTCCTGGCGCTAGTCGGGTCGCGGACGGGTGCAGACGAGCTTGCCTTTGGCGCTCCGCCATTAAGTAGGGGTCGTGGAGGGCTGGACAGCTGGGATGCAGGAGCGGGTAGGGGAGCTGAATTGGGCCGTTGCACTGGTGGTGCTGGGGGGGAGGGGCCACGGGGGCAGCAGCGGCGGGGGAAAACGGACTGAAAAGGGCAAAAGAAAAAAGCCAAAACGAGAGAGAAAAGTGCAAATAAGGCAGCAAAAGTGCAAGAAAGAGTGGAGGAAAGACACAGAGGACACAGGAGAGTGAAAGGGGGGGGATTGAGATAAGGGTAAAAACGAGTGAAAAACGGAGGAAAGACACAGGAGAGTGAAGGTGGAGCTTGAAATGAGGGGGAAACGACATAAAATGGAGGAAAGACCTAGAAGGAGACTGAAGGGGGGAGATAGAAGTGAGGAAAAAAACGAGTGAAAAACTACAGTATAGTAGTCAGTGCGTCACGGGCCCTTGTACAAGGAAGAACATTGGATCCCTGTCTACTGTTTGAATTGCTAAATACTTCAATAATAAGGGTTCAGTGTGCCCCTCAGACCTCTGGACCCCGGTGCCACTACACCTGCTGCACCAATGGAAGCTACACCCCTGAAACTGTACGCAACACTCTAGGGACGCCATGGGTGGTTGAACAGGGAGCAGAGCTGGTGCACCCGAGATCCAGGAGGTGACTATTGAAAAATAACATTTTTGGTTAATTGCACCTCTTAGTCAAAAATACAATTATTCCACATCGATAACAACAATAACATTCAAACTCTCCCAGCAGAATTTACGTTGTGTACTCAGCTGCTACATAATTATCTAAATGTATATGTGTATGAATAAACGCCTCATAAACGATGTGCATTCCTGGAGTGACGTCGTCACAAATGTCTCTTAAAAGTCGGAAGTTTAGCAGAGAGGGGTCGTTTTCTTTTGAAAACATCAAATTGCACGACGATACACATATCGATTGCATTTGTTTTTAGTTCGTTTTTCGTACAGCGCTTCAAGTATCGCATTTGAAAGTACTTTAAAAATGCTATCAACACATAGTACTTGGGTGGGTGACAGTAGGAACGAAAGAGGGCAGTCTTTTACAACAGGCTCTAGCTTGCAGGCATCCGGACTACGTGCATTCTAGGAGTAAGCCAATGGGGGAAATTATAGGGGCTCTGGAACACTGAACAGATGTTCAGCGGCATCACTGCCTTGGGGGTAGACAGTTAAGTGCTTCTGCACCCGGAAGAAGGGATAATTGCTACAGCTAACGGTGGGGGCGGGTAGGTATTATATTAAGGAAATTAAAAACGTAGGTTAAAATAGAAGAATGCAGCCTCTACATACACCGGTCCTTCAATTTCATGCTTGCCCAAATTGGCCATTGTGTGGTTTGCATGAACTCTACGTTGATACATAGTTACAGTTCTGTTTCCTAAAAATGTGTTAAACAGCTGCAGAGCTCCAGAAGTCCCGTTTTTTCTTCGGACTATACCACTCAGCTTGTTTATAGCGGGGGTGATCTGATGGGAGTTTTAACCCTTGCAACGTCTTTATAGATCAGAGGACGCTTCCCATCCATTTATAAGAGTACATTTCTTTTGAAGGACACAAAACGACATCGATGAGCCACGAGAATAATATTTCATTGAACCAAAATATTTATTCTCAGTCGCCCCCCCCCCCGCCCTTCTTGGCTGTCCTGCGTTGGTACGTTGTAGCACAAACGCTGTTCACTCTCACTGACTGCTCACTAAGTCTGCGTGTGTTGGGAGGGGTAAGTCGTGATTTCTTTCGGCTATCGTTTGTGCGGTTAACAAACAGTATTTTTCTAGTTGTGTAACGTTTATATTGTGCTACTCTGTTAGCTGGTTGATATTAGTTTGTGAACACGCACAGAATGCCCGGTTTAAGAAGATGGCTGCTTTAGAGAGGTGATGTTCGAATCGTGGGCAATCATACGCCTCAACTTTAACGTGTTTTGCATTTTTTTTTTCTCACTTCTCATGTAAAACCTGCATCTCATCATCAGGGACTATCTGACGCTCGTTTCCGGGGCATGTTTGGCGCCGTGGGATACAGGAGAAGGCAAAGAACTAGCTTTATTTCTAAATCGATGTTACTAGACTAATGTGCATTATAGGGAACATGAATGATGTCAGCTACATTTTTTTTTACGTACTGGCTATAATTGGCCTAGTGTAAATCAATCAAAAATTATTCCAGGGAACCCCATTAAAAAATGAAATGCATTGTGGGCACCGCACAATGATACCATCCACTTGTAACTGTTTCCCGTGTCCGGAAGTGCCGTCCTTGAATAAGATGGAGCTTTCAAGTTTTCGAGGTCCGTGCCTGGGAACTTTATCCAGTCTTTGTTTTTCGTATGCTTTATGGGACTTGTAGTCCTGATTGTGCAATGTGATAAATAGCAGAAATAGTTCCAGGATACCAAGTGGGTGAGCTACTCGCCCAGGAAACGTGAGGCGCTAATCGGAATTTGGTAAAATCCTCTATTCTTTTTAAACATGCTGATTCTGCTCCTGTTTGCTTTAATAAGGATTTAGGAGTAGCCTGACTAGCTCAAATACATTTGAAATGGTTTTGTAATGTGTTTGCTGCATTACATATATAAAGTGAAAAAACTAGCTTTTACACATTTATTTTTTCCATTTATTTTAACCATCATATACATTGGTTTCTCTTGTGCTACCCTGTTATCAAGTTGCATTTGTTAGTTCTGTTTTGTTTTGCAGTTTTCCTTGGTTGTAGGAATATCTTTATTAAAAACCTTATTACGCGTTATATACACCACCGCATGTGAACCTCGTCTGCTTGTAGAATAGGGGTGGTTGACTGAGTGGGGATTTGGCTGCAGGGCTTTAAGTGGGATGAAAAAACTGGGGGGTCTCTCAAAGGGTCGTGGTCAATGTAATTAAGTGTGTGGCTTAAAAACACATAAACTGCAAAGATTTGGAATGATAAAAATATTGAACAAGGAGGGGTGTAGATCTTCAGGAGTCTGTAGTAGGAGGTGCCTAGGTTTATTGAAATACCAAAGCTTGCACGAACAGAATCCAAGTATTTTTATTTCTTTATTTGACTTTATAGTTTTATAGAGCGCAAACCAGACCCGTGAGGGTATCCGAGCGCTTAACAGGATTAAGGGTGTTATACAAAGCATTAGGAAGGTAGGGATCAATTGGGTAAAATAGAGGATACATTATACAAGAAAAACACAGTCTAAAGTCCCGCTACATGGGCTCCATGCTTATATAAAAGGCACACTAGTCTGGTCACTACACAGGGCCTAGCCCTCAAAAAGTAACTGAAAATGCATTCAATAAGTGAGTGAAGCTTTACCCTACAAAGTCCTTCGCTGATCAATGAGGGAATTTGGTTATAAGTGAAAGTACAATAATAATAAGTAGCAGTAGCAAACACATGGTTGCCATTTTGTGCAGTCATTTTATGAAACAGCAGTCAAAAGTATGCCACTGTCAGGTTTGTATTGTAGTATTTCTGTAACAGTCATATAAGAGCTCTTTCTTGAATGGCCTGGTACGTAATTACTACAGCTGTAATGCATGGCTGGTCGAAGTGTTTTGGTAAGTCATCTATTAGTGTTGAATTTTGGTGTCATTTGAGGACCAAAGCGTGTGCTCCATAGTTGGTGCAGCGAGATGTAAGCACAGCATACAGTTGCAAGCAGAAGTGTGGTGATGGGATCTCAAGCAGCTTATACAAATCAGTATTTGCTGGAGGGGATTCAGTCGAGTCCAGTATCTGGAAGAAGACAGGTCTTTATTCCTCCGATAAGTAATGTAGAAGTAGACAGAGCGTGTTAGCAGTGGTTTCTTCAAACTGTGTGTAGCACAATTACAGCTTAATTGTTGAACCAAACTATTATCAGTTGTCTGTGCCACTAGGCACAGTAATGACGGAGGACAAACTCAAAACCTGGAGGTGGAGGTTGTCATTTCATCCGTCAATCCTGCGTTCTCTCCTAAATCCAAGTCTCACTCTTTTGTCCATCTCAACATTGACTTTTCCCCTGTGTCCCACGTGCCCACTTTACTGGCCTCATACTGGTCATTGTTGCCTCAGTCCTACCTCTTCCTGCCTGCACATTTCTCTTGAATAACTTTTCATCTGGCTCACAGGTTGTATGACTTTCTCAAGTATGCCTTTTCCATGCAGCCTTTACCAGACAGATGTCTTTACCAGGCATGCCTTTACAGCGCATGCCATTAATATGCATGGAGATTACATGTATGGTAAATAAGTGAAAGAAAAAAAAAATATAAATATATATATCTCCCGCTCCTCTGCACCGTAATCAGCGCGTCACTCTTAAGGCGGGTGCTCTGTCGCGGCGATGCTCCTCGATAAATTATCGCTCCAAATTCCTTTCTTCTTTTCAAAAGGAAACCAGCACTCGCGGGGTCGGGTTGCAGCAAATTTAATTTATTTCGAACGCGCAACAAACAAACGCGTTTCGGAATCAATCCTTCGTCCGTGTTTACAGTTGACACTGCGAGGCAGCATGATGGGTGCCAGTGTATTCCTTCGATATGCTTGATAATGTCAGTAGTATCCTTAATGTAAGATGACAATTGTAAAACTGACAGAAAAAGAAAATGATCTACAAATCTAGGAAGGTTTTCCGTTAGACTGCCCAGGGAAGAAACTATAGGTCTCCTTGGTGGTCTCAAACAGTCCTTATTAATTTTTATCAGATGGTAAAATGTTGGTAGTATAGGATTCATTGATCTCAGAAATAAATACTCATCCATGATTGCCAGTCGCCGATACACGGCAAGATTATTCTGAGTTAATGGTAATTGCATATGCCAATCACGATTACTGATGATACTGTGACAAAAAATTAATTTGATGCATAAAGAATCGTCATGTGCTTATATAAGCATAAAATCAGGCATTAATGAGATTGTAAAAATACCATTACAAAATGGCGCTTGCATTTTTACGAGCACCATCCCTCTTTTATTTCAATGTCCGAAGCTATGACGTTTAAAAACATGCTGCCTCGCAGTGTCAACTGTAAACACTGACGAAGGATTGATTCCGAAACACGTTTGTTTGTTGCGTGTTCAAAATACATGAAATTTGCTGCAACCCGCCATGCGAGTGCTGGTTTTCTTTTAAAAAGAAGAAAGGAATTTGGAGCGATAATATATAACTTTTTTTTCCTACTGGCAGTTGCCAGTAGGTAGTTACAGTTAGGATGTCGTTTCCATAGGAAGAGCATTATTTCATTTGCCAATAACTTTGGTGTCGTTTGACGAATCCTCGTGAAATTTTCTAGTTCGAGCTCACTTCAACTGGTGTCTTGAAAGTTTTGGATAATCCATCAAACAGGGGCAGAGAAAAAGGGGAGGTCCAAAAAGGCATTTTCCCCATGTTAATTTCCATAGTAAACTTTAGGCATGGCTACAGCCCGAACGGCTGAACTTAATTACGCCAAATTTGGCAGAAAGGTAGGTGTTGCTTCAGAAAGCGACCTTTTTGTGAATTGGTGCAAATCCGTTCAGTACTTGCAGAGTTATTTAAATATTTTTCAGATATACAACTGGAGACCTGGCCAATCTGCGCCGCCTCCCGTGATCTTGTGCAGAGATCTGATTTGCTGCTAACACTTCAAACAAGGAAGTGTCAGCAACCATCGTGTGACTCAGTTGAACTGAGTCACTGGAAAAAACGTTAAAAAAAGGCAGGGCAAAACACCCTGACCCCCCTAGACTTCGGGGGGGGGGGAGGTTGCAAAGGATCCGCAAGTTCAGCTGAAAATGTAAAAAAAATGAAGTGTGAACCTCCAGGCTTCGTTCTGAATCATCCCCCGAATGGGCCAGGTCCCAGAGGCATTGTATAAATTGAGGAGGGGGACGCACAAGCCCCCCCCCCCCCACTGGGGCTTATCATACCACATGGGCCAACACCTGAACAGGGCTTATTTTTAATAAAAGTGCAGGGTTGCCTGTTTTGCAATCCCTGTGCCCTGGAGACCACCACCTCTCCAAGGCAAAATGTGAAATTTATGCGGTGGCGCCTGTGCGACCTGACCCCGGTGACCACCACCTCCCCGTGGCAAAATACATTAATGCGGGGGGGGGGAGCTGCACACCTCCCTGGGGACCGCTACCTCCCCGGGACTAAAATTTAATTTGTGCAAGGGCCCATAGGGCACCCCACAGCCTTGGGGACCACCACCTCCCCACGGCTCAAGTAAAGATTGGAGGGGGTCACGCGGCTCCCCTTCTGGAGCCCTAGATGGACGCCACCCCCCAGGGCCGGCTCCTGCTATGTCCCACGGTGCCCACCCCTGGGACATACCTGTTTGCTATGGCTTAGCGGGAGCTTTTCCTCTCCGGCCAAGCCATAGCAAACAGTGCTCCCCTTTCAGCAATTGAGAGCATTAAAAATGCTCTCACTTGCTTAAAGCGAAGCAGAATTGCTGAACATGCAGCTCCCTCTTTCTCAACGCAATGCCGGCTCCCGCAGGACGTGGGGAGCTGGCAGGGACCGCGAGGGCCTTGCGGCTCCCCCCGTGGTCCCCAACTGAGTGGGTGCCCTGGCTGGGACCAGGGCCCCCACAAGGGAGGCCAGGTACCGGTGGGTGGCCCCGGGGCTGAAATAGGCCCGGGGAGGGTCCTTTTGACCCCCTCCCTCAAAATTATTAAAAACATTTTTTTTTTTTAAAGGCTGGGCCCCGGTGGATTGAGTTCCCGGGGCTGAAATTTGCCCCTCCTTGAATAAAAGGAATACACAAATAATTACGAAAAACACCAGCAAGTCGCTGGAGGCCACGTTCCCTTTCTCCACCCCTCTGCATCACGCCTCCTGTCACAGTACTGGTGGGGGATGGTTTTGTATGAGGAAAAACTAACCCTAACTATAACGTCCCTGCAACCTGTTTTTTTTTTTTAAGGGTATATGTGTGTGTGTGTGTGTGTGTGTGTGTGTGTGGGGAGATACACACATATATATATATTCACTGAAAAAACCATAGGTTTCAGGGGCGTTATAGTTAGCTGGACCTTTCACTCGTACAAAACCATTGAAATTCTCCCGTTATAGTTAGTTCAACTAACTATAACTTGCGCGCGCGCAATGCACTGCTGATATCACATATTACATCACTCATGACATCTGAAATGACATCACTCATGACATCACTGATGACATCATCCAGTGAATGTGTGTTTTTCTGAAAATTACGTATGTTTTATATATGTATATCTCAAGGTCGATGGAAGAATAAATGGGTATATAAGTGTCTAAATGGATGATTTGTTTTTGAAAAATTGATTTATAACTGACTGATTAAGTGTATCTTAGTGAATACATGGCTTAGTGAGTAATGTTTAAATATGTAAATATCTGTATCAGTCTCTCACTTTGTGTATAAGTGGCTGCATGGGTTGGTGAGTAGCTACATGAGTGTCTATATAGGTTATTAGTTGGTTTTTTGAGTATCAGTATGAGTGTCTGTATGGTTCGGTGGGGGGTATTACGTAGTGCATAGGTGCATGAATGAGTGACTCACTGTTTCTATGTGTTGAAGACAGCATGTGTGCAGGACTGTATGGGTGGATGAGTGTGTGCATGGGTGTGTTAGGGAGTGAATGACTGTCTCAATAGTGTCTTTATGAGTAACTACATATGTGTTAAACTAGTATATGTGACTATTGGTGTATATAAGTGAGTATATGTGAGAGTGAGAGATTGAAAGAGTTCCTGTATGAATAAGTATGTGTTTCTATAAGTGATTGTTTAAAAGACTAAGTATGTGTAAGTTTCTGTAGAAGTAAGTGTGGTGGTGTGTGTATAACTGTGTATGCAAGTAAATGGATGTTTGATTCTTTATTAGCATGAGTGACTATGTGTGTGAGTAACTCATTGGATGAGTGGTGTTGTGTAACAGGATGTATAGGTGTAGGAGTACATATGATGAGTGAGTACATGTATGAGTGACTGTATAGGACTGTTGGTGAATGAGTGGATGTGTATGTGGATCTTAAAATTACTGAATAGGTTGTTGTAACTGGTATTGGTATGTCCATTGTTTTGAAAATGTTAGTTTCTATTTTTGAATGTGTGTATCAAAGGTTATATTAGGGGGAGAGGAGGTCTGCCACTCTAGCACAAGGATGATGTCATCAGTGATGTCATGAGTGATGTAATATGTGACGTCATGAGCAGTGCATTGCGGGTGCGTGAGTTATAGTTAGCTGAACTAACTATAACGGGGGAATTTCAATGGTCTTGTACGAGTGAAAAGTCCAGCTAACTATAACGCCCCTGAAACCTATGTTTTTTTCAGTGAATTTTTAAGGTTTTTTAAATGCTAATTTCTAACTATGCCTACAGAGATAGGACATGTGAAGAAAGAAGAAAAAACGCACAGAAAGAAAAAAAAGAAATGCAGAAAGAAGCAACAGAAGTCCTCAAAGACGAAGAAAAGTGCAGGAAGAAGGATAACGTGCAGAAAGAACAAACAGAAGAGCAGAAAGAAGCCTTGTTCAAAATCATCCTGTACCCTCAACTTTTTCAGACGGATACTGGTGGTAACTGAGTCTGCCTAACCAGTCCTAGAGCCAGTGCTATGTTAAAAGACACTCAGAATACAGTGAAAACACCTACATACACTAGGGAACACTATGTGTTGGGGTCCCCCTGTGATTAGCATGACCTCCTCTGTAACCCCTAGTATATAATAGGGCAGGGGATTAAAACTACCTCTTAAAACGCGCCACAGGGCGTGTTTGCACACGTCACCTCAGGCCCCGTCCCCTCCCTTCCCCACTGTGTAAACACGCCCTGTGGCCATTTTAAGTTGCGAGATTAAGTCCCCTTGAATCCTGAGGGTCCAACTAGCCCACTAGGTACCTCCAGTAAGTGCCACAGAGCTGCGTTGCAGAGAGATGTAACAAGCATTTACAATGCAATGGTCTCTGCATTGTTAAAGTTAGAGCTGTTGGCATTGCTCATGACATTCTTGTATGTTTTTGTTTTTAAAACATTTAAAGAAACGGCATTGTTATTTACAATGTCAATAGCTTAATCACTCTGCAATGCGAGACCTATTGCATTTGCACCCACACATACAGAGCCACATACACATACACAGCCACACTCACAGAGCCACCCACACACACAGAGCCACCCACACACACAGAGCCACCTACACACACAGAGCCACTCACAGAGCAACCTACACACAGTTACCCCCACCACTCACATAGAGCATTCTACACAGAGTTACCCCCACACAGACTCCCACACACACAGAGCCACACAGACACAGAGCCTCCCACACACACATACAGAGCCTCCCACACACACATACAGAGCCACACACACACACAGCCTCCCACACACACACACACCCTCCCACACACACACAGAGCCTCCCACACACATATACGCTACAGCCAGGGCTTTAAGAGGGCCGGGTCTCACCAGTGAAGAGCATCGGCAGTTTTTTTATTAACTAGGGCCTCGAAACGGGTCTCTATCGGGCTCTGTTTTGTGCCCTGGCACCAGCGGTCCGTTTTTTGTCAGTTTTGTGTCACAGCAGGCACATTGACGTGCGTGCTCACTTCTCTCTAGTGGAGAAGTTAGCTTTACCGTTGTAACCTTTAAAGATTTCCCTTCTGTTGAAACTCAGGAGCAGCAACATCATCGTGTTGTCACCAGGGCTTAAAGTGGAAGCTTTTTCAATATTACATATAATAAGCCCTAGTAAATGGTTCCTGAGTACCTAGGGCATAGAGACTGTAGAGGGTCCCCTAGGGGCGCCTCACCTAGGCCATGCAGACTGCCCTGTCACTTCTGGTTAATTTATTTTTTATTTTTTTACAAATTAAGCACTGAAATGGAGCAGACTCCATACCCACTTAGTACCACAGTAACATTGCATACCAACTCAATTTCAACCCCTACACAACAACAGTAAATCAGTGTTTGGCTAAAAATACCCTTCTCATTCACCCACCACAAGTACGCACCCACCCTAAGCCTTATGAAATTGCTCTACAAATGGAGAAACACTCAGACTCGTAAAAACACCTAAATGGCTATGTAACCCAGTTACAACAGTGTCAAATTTGCACTTGCACGTGACTGGTTGAGGAGGGATGCTGGTCCCAGACACCAAGGAGATGAAGAGCGAGTGCTAAAACAAAAACATAACACACACACCAACACCTGGGTCTTTGAATGATGCCTGCAGCACAGCGCCTAGATACCTCCCGGGTATTAAGTTGCGCTCTACAAATAACGTTTTATTGAAAGTTGGCAAAGGGAGCTCAAATCAAGCGCTTTTCAAAACAATGTGTAACTGACACCAATAGAGAAATACATAACTGTATCGCAGTGAACCAAAATATACTCTTACCCGCACGTCCTACATATCCCTACACTGCTCTCTCCTCCACTATCTCTCGTATTCTACTGCCCCTCTGAGGCACTAAGAAATATTTGTTAATTGTGGAACATTTGTTCTTCGTTAGCACGTTTGTGGAGTTTAATACACCATTAATTCGCAGGATACACCATCGTGGGCCTTCTGGTAGTGGGGTAAACGTCTCCAACGCAGACCGGGGGCCCCAGTGGCATAACATAAGCCCCCCCTTAGCAAAAATGCTGGATTGGAGCCAGGGCGTGGAGTCCCCCTCCGTGCACTTTACAGCGCCCCCCTCGAGTTTCGTTACGCCGCTGCGGAGCCCTGCTCAGTTTTGTGGAAGGAAGTAGTCGGTGTTAGTTTTAATAAATTCGGTTTTTCTGGCCAATGACAGCTGTGCCAAAGTGCTTACGCATTCCATCGGTTGCACAGGGGCTCTTTTCCCGGTAAAAACACGCATGTAGTAAGCATACTGCTGGTTGCCTTAACAGCCTGTTATTGTATTTTCAGGTGCGTGGCTTTGCGTACCGATGTGCGTCTTAATGCGCACTATGTAAGGTAGTTTAGCAAAAATACTGAATAATTATACCGCCATCTTTCAATAACTTTAGATCCCCGTAGTATCATTTAAATTTCAGAAAGTTGGCTGCCTCGGATCACAAGAATGAAATGGACATGCTTTTAAAGGAAGTGCACCTTCAAGCTACGCTCGTCAAACATGGCAGCAAGTGTTTACATTTGTGGAAAGCAGAAGATAAAGTTGCCAATCACTTCTCATCAGCATCACACACGCCGAGTGACACAGTATTTGAATTCCGAGGAGCCGGATACTACAAGTCAGACGAATGAAAGAAACCCGGATCGGACTGCGAAAGAAAAGTTTTCACTCACCAATTAAGACTCCTACCAGAAACGCCAATTAACAAATGCATCCGGACGCCGGGACCCCACCGCCTCTCTCCGAGGCGAAGCAGAAATGCCTCGGAGAAAGGCAGCGGCGGTTTCGGATTCGGGGGCGTGTTTTGCTGTTATCTCCTCTTGCCATTGGCTGGAGGAGATAGACTTTCTGCAAAAAACACGCCCCCCGATCCGAAAAGGACGGGGCCTGATCGGAGTGACGGGACCTCTTCTCCAATGGCTGGCCAGCATTGAAGAGGCCAGCCAATGGAGAACAGGGGAGAAGAGGGGCGGGTTCAAGCCCCTCTTCTCCAAGTCATTAAATCTCGGATCGAGACTGCGCAAGCGCAGCCTTCGAGCCGAGACCTAAAAAGGGGCACGGCCTAGGCCACCTCTCTGCAACGCAGCGCAGTGGCGCTTACTGGAAGCACCTGGTGGGCTAGTTGGCCCCCAAGGTCCCTCAGGATTGAAGGGGAAATATTTCCCCAACTTAAAATGCGCCACAGGGCGTGTTTGCACACGTCACCTCAGGGCCCCGTCCCCTCCCTTCCCCACTGTGTAAACACACCCTGTGGCCGTTTTAAGTTGGAAGATTAAGTCCCCTTGAATCCTGAGGGTCCCTAGGGGCAAAATAGCCCACTAGATACGTCCAGTAAGTCCCATTGCAGAGAGGTGTAAAAAGGGGCACGGCCTGCACCACCTCTCTGCAACGCAGAGCAGTGGCGCTTACTGGAAGCACCTGGTGGGCTAGTTGGCCCCCAGGGTCCCTCAGGATTGAAAGGGAATTATTTCCCCAACTTAAAACGCGCCACAGGGCGTGTTTGCACACGTCACCTCAGGCCCCGTCCCCTCCCTTCACCACTGGGTAAACGCGCCCTGTGGCCGTTCTAAGTTTAGAGATTAAGTCCCCTTGAATCCTAAGGGTCCCTACGGTCAAACTAGTCCACTAGGTACCTCCAGTAAGCGCCACAGAGCTGCGTTGCATAGAGGTGTATAAAGGGGCGTGGCCTCAGAACACCTGTCTGCAATGCAGCTCCCTGGCGCATACTGGAGATACCTGTTGGGCTAGTTGGCCCTCGGGGACCCTCAGTATTGAAGGGGAATTAATTCCCCAACTTACAACTGGCCAGGGGGCGCGTTTGCAGAGTGCTGCAAGGAGGGGCGTGGCCTCCGGCGCGATGCCGGTCCTTTATTTTATTTTTTTAAGAAAGAGGGATGTGTGGCCCCCCTTCTTTTTCTAATTTATTGGCCTTGGGGACCCCATCCCCCAGGGCCTGCACCCTATTTTTTTTTCTGTTGAAAAGAATTAATTTGGAAGGGGGCCGCGTGGCCCCCCTCCCAAGGCCTTAATCGGCCCCGGGGACCCCAACTCCCCCGGGTCATGGCCTTTTCTTTTTGTATTCTTTAGGAGGGGGCTGCGTTGCCCCCCTCCTCAGAACACTTATGGCCCCAGGGACCCCATTCCCCGGAGCCGGCCTTTGTTTTTTATTATTTAAAAAAAAATATATATTTATAGAAACACCTAGGACATGCTGGACAAACCGTATGTACCTATCACCATGACGATTTGCGTGATATTCATTAAAAGGCGACTATGCATACAATGAATCCACGTGGAATGTATTTACACCGCTAGTGAAGCTCTGACGTGTCTGACGCCCTACCGTGCCTAATCCCGGCGCCCCCGCCGGTGGGTACTCTCCAAGTAGACACCCTTGTCGTTTATTTATACAAACATGGGTAGCTTTAGACGGGCACATTTAATACACACGCACACCTAGCCATTCCAAGGGGATTCGACAAAAATTCGACCAAACTATGCAAGAAACCCCCTCACAGATAATAAAACACACATCCACCGCCGGATGTGTAATACTTTTTATTTTACTCTCTGGAAAGGAGACGAACCTCACTTGAGAGTCACAGCGTGCTCCTGGCTGAGCCCAATGCTGTGTTACACCCACCAGTGCCCGCCAAGTGCCACACACCTCTGTGTTGTATTCCACCAGCTAGTGCGTATGCTATGACACTCTATAGCCCATGTGCACTGTACCACCACCCCGTGAATATGTCATGCCACACTTGCCTTCGCGCGGGTTATATTGCCCCATCTAACGTGCCTTTCTCGATGCCTATGTTATAACGCACAGCGCTATGCCATACATATAACAATCTGGGATCCATATCTTTGTCACAGTGCATATGCAACGTTACACTCCCCAACACATATTTTATATTACAACTTTAGAGACTAGTTAGGTTACACAACACTGCCCTGTGCATATTACACTCCCAGGCGCATATCGCATAGCACGCGCTAGTGCCTGTGCTATCTCGCGCTCTCCAATGAATCTGTCATTGCGCACAATGTATTTCATATTATATTTCACGCCCCGGTTCATCTTATATCACACTTTTTGGTGCATAGTTTATACCATATACTATATCTAGTTTTCATTTTCAATCGTGCTCTCAGGACTATGTTCTATATAACACTGCGTCCACCTACCCTTTTCACGGGCATTACATTTGGCGATGGGGGTGGAGGGTCAGGGGGTGTTTCTACCAAGTGAGCCCGGAGTCACAGTCACAAACGTCCTCTTCTTCCTGAATAAAAGTGACATTATGCTGCATACTTGTTCACATTTTAAAAACAATAAAGTTCCTAATACCCACCTTCTCTGAACAGTTAGCTTGCTGCCCCATCCACCTCCTCCCTATCCTCTGTTGTCTGAATCCATGGACTAGCCTCCTCCCTCCTGCCATGCATGGTCTGATGTGCTGCCACTGCCCTCCATTTAGCATGATGTACCAGTCCACTCCTCCTGCCCTCCATTGCCCAATTCTATGGCCCATCATTGACCTCCTGTTTAGCCTCTGTGCTTAGCTTGCTACCCCTATTCTCCTTCCCCCTGCCCTCCGATGTCTTTGTGCATGCCCCCGCTCCCTCCTTTTTGCCCACCATGTTCAATGGACCTGCCACTCCTATCTACTCTGAGTGTTCTGTTGAGCTGCCACTCCCCTCCCACCTGCCTAGCATTGTCAGATGACTGTAACCTGTCCCTGCCACCTCCACCCTACCTGTCCACATGCCATGCCCCTATCCCCTTCCTCCTGTCCTCCATGGTCCATTTTACTGCCACACCCTTCTGCCCTCCCTGGTCTGTTGTGCTGCAACTGCTCCTCCTGCCTGCCCCGCGCAGTCTGTTGTGAGGCCCCTTCCCCTGAACTCTCTTGTCTGTGCCCAGGTCCTGACCCTCCCTTCTATCCTCCATGGTCCTTTGTGCATGCCCCTGCACCCTCGTTCTTGCCCATCATAGCCGTTGTGCTGCCACTAACCCTCCTGCTTGCCATGCATGGTCTTCTGTGCTGCCATGGCCCCTCCCACCTTCCCTGTGTGGTCAGCTAGCTGCCCCTGACCCCCTCCCACCTTCCCTCCATGGTCTCTGTGTATGCCATCATAGTCTCACTGTTGCTCTCCATGGTGTGTCTTGTTTCTAGTGCCCATCCTGCCTGACCTCCATGGTCATCTTGCTGCTCCTGCCCTGCCCCCTTGCCCCAGCATTCTTGTTTCCATGTGCATACCCCTATTCCCTCCCTCCTGGCTTGTCTGTTCCATTGTAATGCCCCAGATCCGTCCCCCCTGCCCTTTATGGTCTGTTATGCTGCAGCTTTCTCTCCTGTCTGCCCATTCTGGTCAGCTAGCTACCATTGCCTCTTCTCCCCCCCCCCCTCTGTTCTCTGTTGTCCATGTGCATGGTCCTGTCCCCTCCCTATTGCTTTCTATGGATTGTTGTGCTGCACTCCCGTCCCGCATACCCTGTGTGGTGTATTGTGCTGCTGCAAACCCTGATGCCTGCCCTGTGGGGTCAGTTTGGTGCACCTCTCCATGTCCCTCTTGTCCTCTGTTATCCAAGTCCATGTCCCTACCCCAATTCCTCCTGCCTACCATGATCCAATGTACCATACTTGCGAACATTTGAACCTGGTAAGAGGGAGATTTTGAAAAAAAAACGGGGTATTGATTTTCCCCTTTGAGTTACATTGAAAAAGAGGAGATTGTAGACAGGAGACAGATCAAATAAAGCCCATTTGAGCTTAAAAACATTGGACGTTTCCTGGCTGAAACGGGTCTGTAGGCATGTATGGTTGTACTACCACTGCCTCTTCCTTGTGCCCACAATGGTTTATTATATTGCCACAGCCTCTCTTGCCAGTCCTGTATTGTTGGTTTGTTGCCCCTGCCCCCCTTTCCACTGCCCTCCATAGTCTGTTGTGCTGCCACTGCCCTTCCTGCCTGCCCAGTGTGGTCAAATTGTTGCCTCTGCACTCTCCTACCTGCCTTCAATTTTCAGAGTCCGTGCCCCTGGCCTAGATTGTTAACATTCTATATTTATTACAAAAGTGTGGAACGCCTGACGTCATCTTATTGTAATCAAAACTGTAATACCTAGAGCATTTCCTTTAGAAGTTACATATATGAGAGGGTCTTATTTGCATCAAAATTATGGTTAGTGCTCTAAAAAACTAAAATGAGGACATATTTTCTGAGTTTTCAAATAGCGACAAAGAACTTTTACATTATTTGTAATCTTTGTTTTTTCATCCAGTTGACCACTTGATTAAATGTTGCACTTAGGGGAGAGGATGTGGTGTTACTTCCTGAGCTGCAGACTTTGCTACTGGGGAACCAGGTTGGAGTTTCTGCTTCAGCTCAACATTCTGTGATTCTGGTCAAATGACTTAATCTCCCCATGTCTACAACCGAAATGAATTTGATCTTCTGTGATGTAACCAATGCTCATGTAAAGCACTCCAATACCTGACAAGTCTGCACTATATAAAACTGCAAATACACAAAAAATAAGTGTTTTGCACACTTCTGTCATTGGGCTACATGTGGGCTACATCTGGGTGATATTTGTGCAGCATTTGGGCTCTTTTGTCTCTGGTGGCCATCTTGGGAGATTTATTTGTTATGAAGTTTCCTAATTTCCTCATTTACTGCAGTCTCCTCAGTAGGAAATGCATTCAGTTTTTTTACTTTGATTCCATCAAGAAGGTATTCAGATTTGTCACACATTTGCCATAAATTCTGAATGTTAGCACTCTAATGCTCATTAGATCACTGTAGTAAAGCTACTGCTCACCAGGCAAGTCTGCTGTTGGTATTAAAAGTGCATGTTTCAGTCTGCATATGAGAATGTTTTAATGAAATGGAAGAGGATTTGAGAAGTCACTCAAAATGTGCCCTAATTTTTCTTTCTTCAGCACTAATCATAATTTCTGTGGCAGAATGAACCCCCTCATTGTGTTCCTTTTTAAATTAAATGTTTTAAGTGTTACCAGTTTATTCCAATCAAGATGGCCTCAGGTGTGCCATACTTTTGTCATATGTAAGACTGTTAGCGCTCTAGTTGTTCGTTAGAACACTCTGGGACATTCTGTCATGGGCTATATTTGGGCTACATCTGGGTGATATTTGTGCTACATTTGGGCTCTTTTGTCTCTGGTGGCCATTTTGGGAGACTTATTTGTCATGAAGTTTACTAATTTCCTCATTTACTACAGTCTCCTCAGTAGGAAATACTTTCAGTTTTTTACTTTGATTCCATCAAGAAGGCATTCAGATGTGTCACACATTTGCCATAAATTCAGAATGTTAGCACTCTAGTTGCTTATTAGATCACTGTAGTAAAGCTGCTGCTCACCAGGGAAGTCTGCTGCTGGTATTGAAAGTGCATGTTTCAGTCTGCATGTCAGAATTTTTTAATGAAATAGAAGAGGATTTGAGAAGTCAAAACGTGCCCTAATTTTTCTTTCTGCAGCACTAATCCTACTTTCTATGGCAAAATGAACCCCCTCATTTTGTTCCTTTTTAAATTAAATGTTTTAAGAGTTACCACTTTATTCCAATCAAGATGGCTTCAGGTGTGCAATACGTTTGTCATAAGTAGGACTGTTAGCACTCTAGTTGTTCTTTAGAACACTCTGTGAAGCTGCAGTAGAACACAAAGGAATCAACTGACAGTCTGCCCTTGTTGGATGTACTTGTTTTACTGAGAATGTCAGACTTCATTCTCACATGACTGAGAAAGATAATGGGAATTTACAGAAAATATGCTCTCAGTTTAGCTTATAGATCACCTTCCAAACCTCTGTGGGAAAAGCATGAGAAAATAGTGTTTCTCTCAAACATGATTCATGATATCACAGCAGAAGGCTTTTTCACATAAAATCACCTTAGAACACACCACAATTCCTAAAATGAGTATGGTGCCATCAACAAATGATTTATAATGTAACTAAAGTCTTAAAACCTTCTATTAACTGCAATGCTTTTTAATGAGGTGCTATGATGTATATTGGTCCCAAGATGGCTGCCAACACTTCTTGGATGAAGTACTGACAGCCAATCAGATCTCACGATGAGATGTGTGGTTAGGCTCTGCCCAGATATATCTATCTTTTTAACTCTAATTTTCTCAGGAACTACTGAACTGATTTACACCATTTAAGCAAAAGGCATGAGTCTGAACTGAGGTCTACCTCTTTGCCAAATTTGGTGTAATTCCGTTCAGCAGTTCGGGCTGTAGCTGCGTCAACAGGTCCTATGGGGAAAACGTGTTTTGGGACCCCCCTTTTATTTCGGCCCCCACTTGACGAATCAGCTGGCCAAAAGTTTGGAAAATTTCACGAAGATTCATCAATCGGCGTCAACGTTATTCCAAATAGAATGTGTCAACGTTATTCCAAATAGAATGTTGCGGATTTCCTATGGAAAATAGGTCCTAACTATAACTACCTACTGGCGACTGCCAGTAGTGTGTGTGTATATGTATGTGTGTGTGTATATATGTATGTGTGTGTGTGTGTATATATATATATATATATATATATATATATATATATATATATATATATACACACAAAAAAGAAGCAGAGAACTCTGGGTAGTTCTCAAGTTTAGGTGGAAAGCAGTTCCTGTATGGAGCACTCTCAACACCAGCGACACTCTAGATCTGCTCACCTCAAATGTCTGTTTTTCTATCAAAATCTTTAAGCATAGGATTAGCACAGGGTCATCCACGCCGAGAAAGAAAAGGACAAAGTCTTTTGCCATTTGTACAGCAAAGTCTTTAAGCATAGGACTAGCACAGTGCTGTCCTTGCCGAGCTATAAAATGACAAAAGCCAATTACCACTCCAGGCACAGTATTACAGCTTTGAATTATATATACACACGATATTTAATACACCCCCTTGTTTTTAATTTACCCATAAGCCCCTTTATCACTGCCCACCCCTAAACCCTACAATTACCTCCCTTTACAAATAAAACAAGCATTGGCATAGCCAATAGGACTCGCTTTTGGTGCGTTATAAGTGTTTAGACAGAGCTATTGGGTTTGTTAACGTTTTTAATATGTGTTGTAGAGCATTGTGACTGTTGTGCAGCACACACAGCTGTGCATTGTGCAGAGATGTCAAAGGTAGCACGCACCACAGCTGCGCAGAGGTGTGAAAGTAAGTGCGCACCACAGTGCTAAAAAACGAGTGTTAAAAGGTGCGGTCAATTTTTAAGCTGTGTACTGTGCAATGGGGGGAAAGGAAGCACGCACCACAGCTGGACAAAGTGCAGAGATGTGAAGGGTAACAGGCACCACAGCTGCGTAGAGGCATTATTTAGCAGCTGGTGCCAGCAAGCACACACAAAAAGCAAGTGCTAATAATTAAGTGCCCATCGGCAGACACCGCCTCAAATTAAGCCCCCAGCAAGTCCCTGCATTATGCCCCTGGATCAAGCGAGTCCGAAAAACAATGTGGGAAAAGGAAGCACGCACCACAGCGGTGCGCTCTGCAGAGATGTCAAAGGTAGCACGCACCACAGCTGCGCAGAAGTGTAAAAGGAAGCGAGCACCACGGTGGTGAAAAAACGTGACTGTTAAAAGGTGCGTTCAATTTTGGAGCCATGTACTGTGCAATGGGGGAAAGGAAGCACACACCACAGCTGCGCAGAGGCATTATTTAGCAGACGGTGCCAGCAAGCACGCACAAAAATCAAGTGCTTATAATTAAGTGCCTATGTGCGCACCAACAGACACTGGCTCAAATTAAGCCCCCAGCAAGGGCCTGCGAGCACCAAAAGCAATGTGGGGAAAGGAAACTCACCACAGCTGTGCACTATGCAGAGATGTCAAAAGTAGCACGCACCACAGCTGCGCAGAGGTGTAAAAGGAAGCACGCACCACGGTGATGAAAAAACGCTAATGTTAACAGGTGCGGTCAATTTTTAAGAAGGTACCGAAAAAGAGGCGACTATAGAGGCCAACTACAGAGTACAGCAAATGTCTTGACGATAACATACTAATACAACGATAACGGTGCAGGAAGAGAGTACTGACATAGATGAAATGCGAGTGCTGGAAAAAGAAGCGTGCACTTCTGTGGCGGTGGGGTCTGTCCCTTGGCCGGGGTGGAGGGGACGCGCCTTGTCAGTATCTTATTGTCATGAATGTGAGTGCTGGAAAAGCAGCTAGCACTCTTGCGGCGGTGGGATCTGTCCCTTGGCCGGGGTGGAGGGGACGCCCCTTGTAAGGAAAGCTGCAAGGTCTTGAAATGAAACATGATCCACAACAGATGGCACACTGCGCGCCGTTGCTCGCTCCTGACAGCTAAACGCTGTGGGAGTAAACATTTTCAGAAAAGGTTGGACATGCACCTGCCTTTGGCCAATTGTGTGCTTTCATTTTTGAAAGCCAACGCAAAGGCCAATATCATGTGTGGAAAATCGAACACCACACGCATGAGTTTGCAGAAAGTCTGAAGTGATTCCAAGAGGCCTTCTCCTCGACAGCGCATGCGCGCTGCGCTAGGTTCGACCTAAAAATGTACACACACTTACTATACGTGGTGAAGGCATCTGCATGGTGAAGGATCTGCATGGTGTAAAGTTTGTTTCTAGGTTCACCACCTCACTTCGATGCCCCATCTCTCTATTTGTATATAGTAGTCCCTGCCTGTTTTCAATGTGCTCCAGTGATGAGGGACACTGTGCTTTCCTTTATTCTGACTTGAAAATAATCTTCTATCTGGAAGCGGTTTGATCGCATCTTTTATGGTACCACTCTGGGGGGGATGGGCTCTAACATGATTTAATTGCAAGGTATGGATGCTTGGAGATTAAAAAAAATAGCAAGTCATCACTCTTTGCCTTTTGTTTGATATAATTGGATTAGCAACCATAGCCGAAAAAAATAAAGTTTTTCACATTTTTGATAACTAGCATACAAATGCATCGTAATGTGTGGGAAAATTAATCTAATTCCACCACATTGCTTAAATTCAATATTATTTAAAAATAATTATGATTATTAATTGTAATAATTACAATATACTCCTTAAAATAATAGCAATAAAACGATTGTTTCCTCATATATTAGTATATGTATATAGTATAGATTATATGCATAATTTTTACTTACAATTTCAAATAATATTAGTTACATCTTATACAGGCAATGTATGTCATGTGTGAACATAAACACGATTTTATCATTCACATTCATTGTTGTCATAGTCTTCTTCTGATGAATAGGTGTCATCATTATCTGTGTCTGTTGATTTTCACATGCGGGAAGTTGCACATGTCACTGTGCTTGAGGTCATTTAGACAGCAGACAGGTACTGGCAGTTTGCAGTTCCTAATGCAGTTGCAAGCTATTTGATCTAAGACAGCCTGAGGTGCCGGCTGCCCCTCAATCCAGTCAATTACTAGTTGCTCTGCTCCCTCGTGTTTTTCCAACTTCAACTGTCTCCCATTTGGACTAGGTGTCTGTGGATCATTCAGAAGACATCCCTTGCTTATAGCGGCTTGATGATTCGCACGTTTGTCATGTTCCTTCAGACAATCCCTGCCAGGTGGAAGTTGATGACTGTCTATCTCACCCTTCCTTGCACAGAATAGGTGATATCAAGTTTTTCACGTGATGAACCAAAGATTTTGGTGCATACAGCAAGAACGAGCATTGCTCTCATTTGGACATTGGTTTGTCAGAGATATCCCATTTGTTTCTGAACTGCGAAAATGTTTCTGTGTATGCCTGTTGGCAGACAGGAATTTGAATGCACATACTTTTCCTTTTCCCACAAATGTCCCTACTGTCTTATATCTGGTAAATGTATGGGGACCTATCCTAGCCCGACAAACATTTTGACCAAGAGTTGAATCTATTTTCCCAATGTCATGGATTTGCATGCTTATTTCAGTACCACATTTCAGAAACAATTTAGCCATGATTCTGTCATGGAATCCCAAACACATAATAAACACATCGGTGTCATCTGAGCTTATCATTACTGCCTCATAACCCTCATTAGCAGTGTGTGCAGCATGCAGCAACCAACGACCATCTGCTTCTTCGTGTGTACTTTTGCGATCTGGCACTCCGTATTTCCCTTCAGATGTGATTTTGTTGCATTTGTCTTCACAGATCGCAAATAGTGTTTTATTCTCAAGTTTTTACAACATACTGTGGTTTCCTCCATTCATTAACAAAAAATGCGATGAGAGTTTTTGTATTCCTTACGTCACTTGGCTTTGGAATTTCTTCCCCTGTCCGACAATCTGGGAAGGTGAGATGCTCTGTAACTGGTACTAGAGTTCTTCCCCTCTGATTGTCCTTTCGCTGTTCTAAATAGAAGTCTCATTGTGTGTATCAAACACAACATCGATCCATTGACTCCTATTTTCTTCCAATAAAGCCATGGACAAGACAGACCTAGCCACCTCACCAAAGTTTGATTCCTTTTATTCTCTGAACAAGGACGATACCATCAATCAGCGTGGCTGAATTTCTAAGTATTTCCTCAGCAGGGGTAACGCTTTTCTGCAAGTATGTTGCAAAAACAGCTTTTTTTTGTCTTGCGCGAAAGACCTTGGTAAAGGTCCTAAGGGACGAGAGTGTACATCCGCCATTTGAAGGTTCGTATTTTGTGCTTTCACAATGATTTGACCAAATAGTGCTTTGTCTTCTTTCATGGTGAGTGTCCTGCCACTGCTGTTTACTGCATTCTTCTTGGACATGTTAGTGAAGGATTTTATTTTGTTTATTTTCATTGTGTCATTAAATTTCTTAATAGGCGTATTATTCTCAAGTCGCTCAAGTTTAACGTCTGTATAGCACTGTTCCCCTATTTCATGTGCCTTCATTATGTCTTGTGATGCCTTTATTGCTTTGGCGAGACTGAGATTATGTGGCCCAACAAATGGATTTATCCAGCTTGGAACCAGACTAACAGCTCTTGTAACAGTATCTTCATCTTTTTCAAATTGTGACTTATGTTGGTCTGCGTGAATAAGATCTGATGATACAAACCATTTCCCTTATCCACCCCAGAAAGGCGCTTGTGTGTACAGCCATCCTATATCTTTCCACAGCACCTGGCTTGAGGTTGAACCTTGTCATACAACCCGGAGTCTGTGTGTCTTTGACTGTTCTCTCTACCATTTGATCAACCAGAATTTGCCCAAACAGATTAACATCTGACGGTTGAACTGAAAATCATCTGTTGATGAAGTTGTGGTGTACCTGGATATTTTCCTGCAAGTAATGTCATTTCGATATAGTATACAGGCAGATATATAGCACAGTTCATCCTGTCATACACAAAACACCATGGGATCATAGAGCATATGGCGGCAAGATGTCAGTTTCTGTCTCGAGCAGCACGCAGCAGAGCCAGCAAGACGTTTTCATCAATATCCACATAAGACACTCAAATTGAAAAGAGATCTACATTGTCATGACGAAGATGTTCCAGGAATTCATCCCATAGCTGTTTTACTTCGGCAAAGGCAGCATTCTGCAAAACGTAATCTAATATTCGTTTGCATAGGTATTTTGCAAAGTCATTAACATCCTCAGTGAAGGAGCAAGTAATATTTATTTCCAAAGCGTGTAAATGCCGAGGCATCTTAGCACTAATATGCTGCCAACTGATTGAAAAACCTACTTGACACTAGAAGCAATGAGCCAAGTCTTCAAGGATTTCCTAAAACGCAGTCTATTTCTTGGAGACCTCAGAGAAAAAGGCATGGAGTTCCGTAGCTTGCAAGCCAGGGGGGAAAGACTTCTGCCACACCAAATAGCCTTCTTTACCTTAGGAATAACCACCAACCTAGCGGTAGCTGATATTAAGGCACATCAGGGGGCCTGCCAGGCAAAGGTCTTCTGAAACACAGGTGGTCCAGAGCTATGCTGTGCCTTGTGTACAATACTCAAGGCCTTAAATGTTACCCTCTCCTGAACGGGCAGCCAGTAGAGGTCCCTAATGCTCTTCCATATGGAGCTAAATTTGGGATTTTTAGAGGCACATGAGCTGCTATGTTTTGCAGAGACTGAAGGTTTGATTTGAGATGTTTATTAGTTCCCAAATAGAGAGCATTACAATAGTCCATCTTCAACAGAATCAAAGCGACTATGACAGTTTTTTCCATGTCTAATGAAATGAATGGAAAAACTTTCGTAAGTATCTTCAAAAGATAGAAGCATGAAGATGTGATTTGATGGACCTGTCCAGAAAAACAAAGTTGATCATCAAGCATGACCCCAAGATGTTTCACTTTTCGAACAGGAGATGGAAGCAAACCTGACTCAGCAGGCATCCAGGAATTGTTGGGGATGTAATTTCCAGTAGACAACCTGAATGTTCTCTTTGTAATTCTTCTCCACCCGGGGGATAGATTCCAACCAAGCCAGTCTCAACATTACTTCATACTTGCACTTGTGTACTGGAACTACACAATTGTACATACGCCTTTCTCGTACTGATGTTATTGAGCCTTCTGCTATCATGTCTGCTTCAATGCAAAGGTTGCGAAGGCCAGTGTCTTGACTGTGTTTTCCAAGAATAGACATGACATTGCAGATGCTGTGAAAGGTGCCTATTTGAAGAGTGAATCTGTCACACGTTACTTTATGCTTCCACATGATCTCAGTTGCTTCTGCATAGAGAGCTTGAACCATGACCATAAAAGTTTTCGCCAAATGCAGTGACTGTTTCAGCATTTCAGAAACAGTCATCAACTCAGTTGGAAGGGCAATAATGGTGGGCAAACAGCCAATGGTCTCCAGTGATACACTAACTAGGTCTCTAGTACTGATGTTAAATCCTGTCCAACTTCGTATTATCTGTGCAAGGCTCTTTTCTTGTCTTGTAACAACCCAGATTATTTTCTTATTTTGTGCAAGCTTCAATTGGGCAACACATTCCAGCGTAACTTCAATACTTGTCATCAATGGCTGAGACCCAACACATTCACCAGAAACATACTTGAACAATTATTTAGTATTTGTGGTGGTCAGTGTTTCTCAATGCTTGGGAGAGGAGCTTTAAAAGGTTGTGGTCCAAACAACTTGGGTTGCACAGCTATACTGTTGACTTGATGGATTGTCCCCTTACCAGTAATAGGCTTTTCCAACCTATCAATGTTATCCCATGGTAAGTTAGTGAAGATATGAGGCTGAATGTTGGTTCATTAAGATAGCAGCTAGTTTCTAAAGACACAAGGCGGTATCGTTTTCTTCCAGCTATGAGTATGAAATCCTGTGACCAAGTCTGTTTAGAGTGCAAATGATTTCAACATTACCTGTGTACTCCACTCTAATGCACTACTCCACTCTACGGCACTCTATGCCACTGCATTCTGACACTCTATGGGACTCCACAACACTGTACTCTGTGCCCCTCCTCGCCACTCTACCACACACTACTCTGCAACACTCCACTCTATCGCAGTACTCCAATCTCTGCCACTCTTTGCCACTCCACTCTTGACACTCTCTGCTACTTCACAACACTCTACTTCACTTTACACGCCTCTGTATTCCACTCTACACCACTCCAATCTATGCCTGTCCTCACCACTCTACACCACCACCCTCCACTCAATGACACTCCAAAATCCTCCACTCTACATCAATCCATGCCGCTCCACTCTACAATATTCCACTCTACACCACTAACTTGAACAGCAGCCAGGATGATGTTCAACATGGCTAAAACACATTGTTAAAACCAATAGCTCTTGCATTGACAAGACCTATTGGCTTGCCAATGCTAGTTTTTATGCTGCTCTTGTAAACATGTGCCTGGATATCTGCATACTATTCAGAATGGGTTGTATCATTGCTGTCTCTAAAGCTCAATGCTTTGTCATCAAGATCCATACTTTATGAATAAAACAATAAAAATACGAAAGTAGATTGTGGCAATTTTGTTGTCTAGTAAAGAGTAGACATAGAATTTTTTGAATAACATTGTTTACCCTAAAGCCAAACTGCGTTCTTTTGGTGCAATGTATGAGAATTGCTCATGCCTACTCCTCTAATTTTGTATTTGTCATTTAATCATTACAGTGATGTCCACAGACCTAAGGCTTCGACGGAAGGAAAGTGAGCAGAATAATGCAGCATCAGAAGAGAAAAGAGGCAAAGAAAAAAGTGAGGAAAAAAGATCATGGAAAATGTGTTCTTTTCTTGTGCGCATCTTCTTTCTGGTTTTTCTGATTCTGGCCATCATTTTGGGCATCAAGTTTTATTATGATGATCAGACTATTCAGCGGCATGAGGCAGCTCTCCGATCCCTAGGGACGGAAGGATTCTTCTTGTTCTCCTCGCTGGATGTTGACAAAGATCTCTACTTAAGCCCTGAGGAGTTCAAGTCAATAGCAGAAAAGCTGACTGGTGTTGCTCCTGTTTCAGACTACGAAGAAGAAGATGTTCAGGATCCCAGTGGGGAGACACTGTCTGTAGTTGCTAATTTTCAGCCTCTGATAATGGAAACCATGACAAAGAGTAAAGATGGCTTTTTGGGAATTACTCACAATGCCTTGTCAGGACTGCGAAATTGGACAGCACCCGTGACACCTTCCAGTGTTTATTTTGCCAGTCAGTTCAGAGCCTTCCTACCTCCAAAAAACAAGCTGAGCTTGGGTGATCCCTGGTGGGTAGTCCCCAGTGAACTCAACATCTTCACCGGATACCTTCCTAACAATCGTTTTTACCCTGCAACCCCCAGAGGAAAAGAGATTATTATCCACAAGCTCCTGAGCATGTTCCACCCACGTCCTTTTGTTAAAACCAGATTCGCTCCTCAAGGAACTGTGGCCTGCATCAGAGCTGTCAGTGACTTCTATTATGACATTGTCTTCAGAATACATGCTGAGTTTCAGTTGAATGAGCCTCCGGGCTTCCCCTTCTGGTTCTCACCTGGACAATTCACAGGTCACATTGTAATATCCAAAGATGCTTCACATGTAAGGCAATTCCATCTTCATGTCCCTAACAACCGGTCACTTAATGTTGACATGGAGTGGTTGTATGGAACAAGTGAAAGCAGCAATATGGAGGTTGACATAGGATACTTACCCAAAATGGAATTGCTAGCTACAGGCCCTTCCATCCCTTCTGTGATTTATGATGAGAACGGCAATGCCGTTGATAGTAGGGACCCCTTGGGTGACCCAATTGAGTTTGTGTTCGAAGAGATACACTGGCAATCGGAAATCAGCTGGACAGAAGCTGCAAAAAAATTGGAAGTAACCATGTATCCATTTAAGAAGGTGCCATACCACCCTTTCACTGAAGCCTTTGACAGAGCTGTTGCAGAAAACAAGTTGGTCCATTCCATTTTGCTTTGGGGAGCATTAGATGACCAGTCCTGCTGAGGTTCCGGGCGAACTCTCCGGGAGACAGTCCTGGAAAGTTCGCCCATCCTCGCCCTGCTGAATGAAAGCTTTGTCTGCAGTTGGTCCTTAGTAAAAGAATTAGAAGAACTACAGAGTGACAAAGACAATGGCTTCTATGCAAAAGTGGCAAAATTGCATCTTGAGAAATACAACTTCCCCGTAGAAATGATGATCAGCCTACCCAATGGGACAGTTGTTCACCATATTAATGCCAACTATTTCCTTGACATCACCTCTATGAAGCCAGAGGAAGCCGAGAGTAGCATCTTTAGTTTTACTGCTTCATTTGAAGACCCCTCCACTGCCACTTACCTGAAGTTCCTGAAGGAAGGGCTGGAGAAAGCAAAGCCATTTATGCTTACATAAGCTGCTGAGGAAAACAGATCCAGAAAACATGTTTTGACTTTTTTATGGAATTCATTTCAGCATCTTTTTCAAATACCTCTGCAAATTTGCACATTATTGGCCCAGTATTGACAAAGTGACTGCCAAAATACTTAAATATGTAAATAGATTTTAATCCGCTTTTTTCTTGGTCTACCAAGTACAACATGTCAATTTTAGTTTTGAAACGTTTGATGTTTCTCTTTTTGGTTGGATAAATCCCACATAATATCGAGATTTTACTTTAAGTAATCTGCAGCAAACATGTATTGTAAATAGGAACATCGCAACACAAATGTGATCATTTTGTTTTTAGAGAATGATTTTGTCTCCAAGGATTGATGAAATAATGCAAGTGTCCAAATCATTCCCTTAGCCGAGCTGACACCGATCTTTAAATTCCATAAGTAAGTAATCTGAGTTTTCAATTTTTAGCCCTTTCCTTTGTGAAAACTGTGATCACCAGCTTTCTAAAATTAAAAAAAGGTGTAATTTTCAACTACTCCAAGACTGCCCTTGGATTAAGGGAAAAGTGGGCAAGTTTAACTAAAGAATGAAAGGCGCACATATTGTTTGATTAATCATTAATCAATTTGCATGTTGAGCACGTTTCTGCAGAAAATAACAGGTCATTCAGGCTAAGACAAAACAAAAATATATTTGGAAGAAGGGTGTTTGAGTAGAGTTAATTTAATACTGTTTAAAAGGAAAATCCTAATTGTGAAGAAACATCGACAACAAATCATGAAGTCTGTCGAGAAATGTGTTGTGAAGTAATGGCCTCGTCTGTAATCGTTTCAGTGGAAATAGCACAATAGCATTTTTCTTCCTGTTCCAAAGCACTCCCAATTTCTTTTAGATGGCAGGCACCGGAAGATTACAGATTTTCCCAAAATCATAGCGTTTCATCGAGTTTGCAAGGCCACTGCAGGATTGCATGTCTTCTGTATCCATGGAAGACAATTAGATTGGAAAATTCTTGCTTCTTGTACTCTGCACTTTTCCTTTTTAGAGCCCAGTCACTGGGTTAGGTAGCTTGATGACACTAGGAGCAGAATATGTAAGGCAATGCACCCTTTGAAGTATAATCTGTGCAACTTGCAGTAGCATTTTTTCTACAATGTATGCACAATTTAGAGCTTCGAGGAAGATAGTAGGCACAAGAAAAGCAACCTGAAAAGACGTTCTTTGCCACTGATTTCCTCATGAACAGTGAATCTCAAACATTGCCTTAAACAAACTTGGAAGGCAAAAATAAGTTTCTTGTGCATCAATGATTTTAAGCATTCACAACTCTTCCCATTCATTTGATCAGTTGTTTTGGAGTCCCAAGTTTTTTTGTTATGAAATTAGGAAATGCTAAATGATGCTGGGCCACGTGACCGGTTCCTTAATTTTTTTGACCATCTGATGCACTGTGCCTTTTTAAATGTCCTAGTTCATGGGAAATCTTACTCACAGTTTTGAAAATGCTAAGTTGGAATAGTTTTCATTTGCTGATACACTGCCCCCCCAAAAAAATCAGCAGAGAGAGCCGTACTAAGATCATTGGGTAAAGTGGCTGGGAATGCCAGTTTAAAGAGACCATTGCAAATTTTGACCGATGTCCTCCTCACATAGACAGTTTGCCTAAACTGATGCACAAAATGTAATGAACATGGATTTGTAGCTTGCCACTGTAATATTATATTAAATTGAGCAGGAGTATTGACAGACAACTAAGAACTGACAGCTGTTTAACTCCAAGCTCAGTTTTGCTTTTCTTTCAGTACGCTTTATGGTGGGTGTAAAGAATGTAAAGCCATTGCGCTGTGCCTTACAGACTTCTCCTGATGTCTTGAGATTATTCAAAGTTATCGCCGAATGTATAAGACAAATTTATGCAGAAGTACCAAAACTTGCTCTATATTTTGCTAGCGGTCGACCAGAATGATTACAACCAGGCTGATCTGACAGGCTGATCTGACAACGTGGGTGGGTACATATGGGAGGAACCAAAGAGGCATAAGTGAATTGGAGAGACATGGGCATGGCAGATGAGGCAGCCCATCACAGTTTGGCTCTACAGTAATCCCTACATTACTGAATTGCGTGGAAAAAAAGGAGGCATGCCAGGTGTTAGAAATGGCCTGGATCAATCCACACTGCAAGAGATGTACATGGAAGCAGGAACAGAGGATGAAAAACAGCATAGAATGGTGTTGTGGGCTATCCTTTATATTCCATTTCAAAGTAAAAGCAGTCATGCAAACCAATTTGTAGTCCAATCGGATACAGTCGTGAAAGGGAAGGAGGGCCATAGGAAGGTTCGACATTACCCCTCACCTCAAACCTGTAATCAGGTCAGATTAAGACCCTAGCAAAAGTGGTGGGTGGAATTGCCCCTTAATAGGAGTACAAGAGGACAAGATGAGCCTAGTGAGCCACAGCCCATGTTAAAATTGTTCCTATGAATATAGTAAGGTCTGTACCCCCACTTTAAATTGACTACTCTCTGCTTGCACTGATTTCCCAACTTATATACATAAGTTTAGTCGGTTCAAAATGAAGCAGCAGGTATTGACACATAAAAACTGTTAAGATGTCTCTGCACATGATATTTAGCACATGGGAAGGCAGGCAGAGAATACATTAATGATCAATATGACACCAGCAAATCTTGGTTACATTTTACCCTTAGTAGTTGTTCTGTAGTCAGTTAGTCAAAAATGACTGATACCTGAAACGTGCATTATTCCATTGCTATACACTGTGTGTACTCATTTCTGTAACAAACATTAAAAATTGTGTAACTGGTCAACGTAGTGGATGTTTATCAGTAAGATGAGCAGCTGTACCACAAAGTTCTTTAACAAAGGAAAGTCTTAACCATCCTCGGCGAATAATACTTCGATTGCCATTTTTGACGACTACTAGTTTTTAAGTGGACTAATGGACACTTTCTGTGTATGTGTGTCACAGTTTCAAGGTCCGTAATAACACCTACTCATACTCCAATTTAAAGACTGACTGTCAGCATATCGGCAAGCTAAGCCTGTATAGGGAATTATAGTTTTCTGTTTTTAACTCCACATTTACTTATTTTGACATGTTGGTAGTCGTACATAACAAATACGGTTGTGATACTACAGAAAAAGAATATGAAAAAATGCAGTACACGATTTTCAAGTGTTTTTGATTTTGTCCTGTTGACATCTTGGCTGTGTAGGTTATTACAGTTCTTCAAGTAAAATCTAATGTTTTAATTTGTTTAAAGCAACATAACCAGGCCAGAGTCTGATGTCTGCCAAACATTTGACTGCACAAGCATAAGCAATTGTATACATTGTATTTTGTACTTGTTAAATGTTTTTGTTAAATGTAGTTAAGGACTTTTTAAATGTTGATCTATTTGTAAAGGAGGAGTGAAAGAAATACGTTGTTTCTCTTGACCTTCTGTTCTTCATGATGATCCAGTCTTAAAGTTAAGCAAGTAAGAGGCCGGGTCTGATTTCCTGACAGTTGCAGTGCAAGAGAAGAATATGCTTCTGTCTCTCCTCTTCCATAGATTCTTGCTATCCTCTGTGTTTTTGGTACACTGCCACTTCTGTTTTTCAGACCAAAGTTCTCCATTTCATTTTAAACATGATCTCAGAAGGGTGTGGAGATTCTGTTTAAGAAATATGTTTTACTATCTAGGGGACTATCCAAAATTCAATTGCACACTGAATAATGGAACATTTTGAAAGCATGCATTTGTGGTAATTTTCATATCTGCCTTTCCTTCGCTCGAAAGAGACTTTTGATTATTGCTGCTGCATTTTATATTGCTATTTCTCTGCAGCAGCAGATCAAAACACTTTAGCGACCAGGGCTTTTAAAAGCAATTTCCCAAATAAAAATACATTGGAACCGAAGTACAAACTAGACATTGGCTACTAGACAATGGCTAGATAGCTTGGTTTTAAACCCCAGTAGCAGAAAGGCTTCCAGCTGATACAAACAAGTTGGAATTTCTCTGGCAGCACACCTATCATGCCAGAAAGTAGCATATTCATGACCACATACGGGGGTGTTTCGCAACATCCAGATTTGGCAGGAAATATCGATGGTGTGGATTATGTCAACCTGTCTAGTACTGAGTGCTTAGTTTATCTTTCTGTGATGCTCTTCACCTCGGACCAGGACCAAATACGGCGTTTGATTTCAAGTACATCACCGAGCAGACTTGAGCAACGGTTGAGTCACGTAACAGAATCCGTTATGTTGGATTTTAATGACTCACTTTACCTTGTGCTCAAAATGCAAATACTAACTGGGAATGCCTTGCTTTTTCTTATGCGGTTTTCCTTTTATATTTGACAGTGGATCCACTTTGAATTTGATTGAGACCGATGTAATATGGGCTCTTGAGAGATTTACAATCCTCCTGAGTGTATATATAGGTCATCACTACCCAGGAAGTTATGGGCCCTGCGACAATAGCTGTTTGCATAATAGTTACAATTATAACTTTGTTGGAGTTTACCATGCCCGGTAATTATAGGGTATGAAAAAATCCGATCCCCCATAGTTAAATTTCGGCAGCTCAAACCTGCCAATATTTAACAAGTAATAAATGACCACTAAACCTAAAAGATTGGGATTTCTTTAAGCATAGCACTAAACTCTGCATGTTTATTTCCCGGTTGGATAATGAACAGTCTTAATAGATAGATATGTATTGGCTTCCATAAATAACACACCCCCACTGGGCCGCTCGTAAAGAGGGCCAAAGTGTATCGTGGATCTAATAACCAATGTTAGACAACCAAAAAGTATATTTTTAGACAGTTTGAGCCACACTTACTTTTCCACATTGAACATTTTGGTTTGACTTGAAGGGGATCAGGTGTTCTCATCCGTTATTAAAATACCATGCAATTTTATTTTCATACCATAACACCTTTTCCCCAGTCTTGACTGAAGGAACTTGCTAAGTAAGGTCCACTGACTGAGATGGACAGTCAAATAGTTTAATTAAAATGGAAACCTTTAGTCTGAGACTCATAATCTGCAAATGAACATCTCATGCTTCCTTATAAACACCTAAAGCAAACATTCTACAAATCAGGAAAATCAACAACTGCTCTCTATCCATACTTCAGTTGTGGCTTGAAATCGTATTTGCAATATGTGACGTATTGATGTTGGCTGTACCTGCAAATGTCTCCGGTTTAGTGAACGTTTCTGTGTTTATATTTGTATTACTTTATATCTTTTAGTCTTCCAGCAGGTGAATCTTCGCCACACCTACTGCCATTTATATGTGTACTGTTTTTATATTTTGTATCGGTTTCATAAAAAGATAATAAAGTTTTAACTTTAAAAAGTCGTTATTTGATTGCTTAAATTTTGCAGATGAAATCTGTTGTTCTGTCTTCGGATCACCTGCACCCATCCCATTTTTCCTTCATTTCAGTCACTCTCTCGATCATTCTTTGTATGCACTCTCACTCTCTCTACCTTCATTCTTTCTCTCTCCTGCTCTCTGTGACTGTCTTATCTCTCACTCCTGATCCTTACCATCTTTACATCCCTCCTGTCTTAATGCCGGGCTGCTGTGGTTTATATGTGGGAGCCGCAGTTTCAAGAGTGGTAATAATGGGTGTGAATTTTGCCCTTTCCCAGGTAAAAGTTTGTGGAAGAAGGTTACTTTAATTGCCATTATTTACTGACAATATGGAATTTCATGGGAGGTGAAGGCAAATGGGGAGATTCTGTTTTATTGGTACTGGTGGAGGTCTTGAGGTGAGGAAGGTTTGAAGTATCCTGTGGGGGGGTCTTCTTAAATGAGCAATATGGCTGAATGAGTTGAACGGTCACCGGTCGAGATGGTTGAGGTGCCTGTTGTGTACTGCGGCTGAAGGCATGAAGTTAGAGCTGTCAGTAAAATGGGTGTTTGGTCACCACTATCTCTCCTTGCACGATTTATTACAGTTCGGTCACCTGCTGAGCTGCACTTCCTTCACCTTATCCACATCTCCTACGCAAGACGCTCCTCCAAATTACTCCTTACTCTGGATCGCGCTGTTGGGCCCAGACTGCTCACAAACTGGAGGTATTGAGAGAGTTTATTTTGTTTTTAAAATAATGCTGGGAAGTGAGCTGGAAGAGATTGGGATACCAGGTTATTTGTGCGACAAAAGCAAAAGGGTATTGGTGCAGCAGATCATAAGTAGTACCCAGACCTCCTACTCTACAAAAAAAACAAGCATTTGCAATGCAATAGGTCTCGCATTTGCAAGATTTTGAGCTATTGGCATTGAAAGGGACAATGCCTTTTTATTTGTGTTTTGAAAACCTGCAAGCAATGACAAGAAGTACAAAGTGCACATAACTAAAAGGCATTTTCATTTACAATTCCAATAGGTCAAAGTTTAGAGAATGCGAGACCTATTGCATTGTAAATGCTTGTTTTTCTATTGACAATTACTTTGGTCCACGTTGGTGGCCCTGTCACTTTCCGCCACCATGTTATATTCTATCTAGAAAAGCTGATTCTGCGTATTTGGCTCTCGTTTCTACTGCCTTTCAGATGGGCAAGTCTACTAGACTTCCTTTTTTCATTGCCCCTTCTCATCCTTTCGCGTAGGACCAGCGGTTGCAAATGCCACACACCCTGCTAACTTTCTCCTATTCCAAGTTCCAAATCTATCCCTTTTTTCCAAGGCACTAGGAGCGCTCCAGCTGTAAAAATGCAATTTTGCCTGGAGCGCTGTACATGCTTGCATCGTTTTTGGAAGCATCTCCGACACTGCAGATGTCAGTATCTTAGAAAGAGTTTGAGTCATACAGACAGCTGACAAGTGATATCCTTATGTTTTGCAGTTAGTCCTTGTAAATTAAGCGACGTATTGGCATGGAAAGTGCGGCGGAAGCAACTGTAAAGCGTGCGCATATGTTTAAGTGGCAGGAGAGAGTGCGTGGCAGAGTGAAAGGCAGGGCAGGGAATAACACCAGGATAGGTGGCAGGATAAAGTGCGTGACACAGAAGAGGCACGGGTAGACAAAAATATAAGGGTAAGTACCAGGACACGCTGCCAGTGCCTATTTTTCGTCCTAGTCCGACCCTGATGAAGAATCATAGCAGTAGAAAGCACTGTAGTAATGCTTACAGTTGCAGAACATATTAATTCTGGGATAGGCTAGAGCAGTGTCTTTTTCAGGTAACAGACTTTCCGGGCATGAGAATTTCCTTTTAAATAAACATCGAGCCACTGCTGTCTGCAGCGCTCTTGTGGGAGAAGTGAATTAGCATGGAACAGACAATACTGCCTTTTCATATAATGGGAATCAACAGGAGAAAACAATCACACAGTGGCATGATACGCCGAGCTGTAAGTAGAGCGCGCTCCGAGTATCGGCGTCTCAGCTGCCGCTTCCGGTAAGGCGAGGAGTCTCACCGCCTGCCTCATTTATTCTTTCCTTTTACCATGAACAATAGTAATAAAGGCAGAAGTCATCAAAGGGAATTGGAGGAGATGTTCCAGGAAGGCTGCAGCTGGGAGGATTGGCGCTGACAAGGACAGAGGCCCCTCTTACCTAATTTCTCCTCACTCATGTTATTTGACGACTGTCTTGTTTTATCTTCCTTTCAGCTGAGGAGAAATCATGCATGCAGTGCTTCTCCTCCCGGTGCATGCCATCATCACCCTCACCGCAGAAGAGGGTTGTGAATGCTGGTATATTTTCTGAAGTTTAAAACCTGTCTATGTCAAGTCCTGTTATCAGCATTTACATAAAACATTTCAAAAGGAAAGTGGGAGGTTAAAAAATGCCCTACGGATTAAAGGACCAATTAAATCCTGCTCCGGCGGTGAATGCTTGCAAGAGCTAATAAATCAAGCGTGTGGTGGGAGCGTGTGAAAGCTCCTATCACAACAAAGGAGATGCCAGAGAGGAGACGCCATGCGTGTGCACATCGCCTGTCCGGCGCGCACATGGTTTGTCCCCCTACGCGAACGAAAGCAACAACACTAGAGTCTCGCAAGGCGAAGCAGCGCATGCGCTGCGTTCACTAGCGAGACCTAAAAAAAAATGACATGATCATTAGTGGCATAGAAATGCAACACTGCACAAAAAGCCTAAATGGTTTCTGGAAGCATGGTTGACCCTCACTCTCTTGTGGCTCTGCTAGACATAGGCTTGGCCCTACTGATGAATACAAGCCCCAGCTAGGCCCGCAAGAGACAAGGGTTCGCTCTTCTGTAACGAAATCTATAAGGAAGTTGGCACGGAAACTGCAAAGTACAAAAACAACGTTTATTAACCCTTAAGGGTGGTCCTACAATCCACACAACACTCTTCAGTATTGCAAGGAGTAGCACACAGCTTGCGTACATTGTCCCCTTTTATACACAACAGAGGGGCTCATGAGTGGGTGGATACCACAGAGTTGAAGAACATTACCATTTAGGGTCATTCTCGATACCAAATCAATACATGGGCGGAGCTAACACACTCCTTGGGCCCGCGAAAACACATGGTCAAGCAAAGCTAATTATAACAGATGTGGTCAAGTCTGGGCATGCGCCAGACGGACAAGAGAGAGCTATTTATAACTGTTGCTAGGCAGATTACAAGAGCAACTAACACAGAGGTCGGACTCTCCTCGTGGTGAACACGTGGCAGCATGTCAATACAAAATGGAGTCCGGACTTCGGCCAACATAGTGAGGAAAACACGATAAAAGGGAAACACTAATGTTTTCAGTAAATGCTTAATCACATTCTGTCCTTAATTTACAACAGACGACCCTTTCAGCATTTACTGAAGACATCTGGCTTCCAAGAATAATCATCGTATATGTCAATTATCATCATTCCTTTAACCTCTTTAGCTAGACCCTTCTGGCGGGCAACATCGGCAATAGCTTTCTTATCTGGAATGCAGAATGAAATGCATACGGAACAGCACAATGGTCCACATTGAATACACATACAGAAAAGAAACAGAATTACTACAATAATACAGAGACCAGTTAGAACCTTCCAACCCCAGGCAGTAACCAACGCCCAAAACCATCCAGAAAAGGACCAAGTGCCGTTTTCTGTGTGGACTTCAGCTGCTATTTTGTGCAGTTTATTAATGGCATTATAAACGGATGGCGTATGATCAGGGATGAACACGCAGCAGCTACTTCCAATAATTTTACAGGCTCCTCCTCGATCAGCTAGCATCACATCCAATACCATACGATTCTGTAATGCAACAATCCTGGTAATCTGTAATTCTTCCGTAAGATTCCCAAGAGCAGCAGCAGTCTGATTAGTCACAGCTTCTACCACTCTTGTTAATCTTCGGATCTTCCTACTATTCAGAGCGGCTCCAACAAAGAAAAACAGTCCTAAATTAAAATCAATATACTGTTGCAAGCTGGTATCTGTTTGATCCACCTCATCAATAGATAGAGTACGTTTATATCTATTTACAGTCACATTATTCAGCAATTTCAAATCCTTATGATATGACGCAGGTGCTAAGAATACAGGAGGTAATAGGAATGATACATAGCATACCCCAGACCACCCAGCCGGCAAACGGTAATACCCTTTATTTCCACATACAAAATAGGTATTATGGGATGCTAGGAAGGTGCTGTTATTTAACCCATCAATATTTAACACAGTTATACAATCACTGACACCGACAGGGATAAAACCCACACTCTGGACGCACAGGTCCGCTTGGGCTTGTGCTACTTGGATTACAATTTATCCTTCCCCACAGTGTCTCTGGTGTTCGTGAAGATATAGGGGATGGATTCATTGTCCGGTCGGTACTCTTCCCATTCCCAAATTGTCCCATTCGCTTGTGGATATCCATTCTTGTCCTGATGGCATTCTTTATTAAGTCTGAAAAGCAATCGTCCCACTGTCGGTTTTCGAGTGGCAAACAACAGAGTGTACCATGCTCTACAAGAGCCATTGTGAGAGAAAGGAAGTGGTATGAATGGCGTGCCTCCTTTCTTCTGATGGGCTGGCATCATCCCACATATCCAACAGTTCGTAGCATTTGTAGCAACGTGGGTGTGATGCAGCATCTGAATGAAAGTGTTATTCAAATAGGATTGTCGATGCTTCAACTCTTGATATGGCAATGTATAAAAGTAGTGCTCCGCAGGCACTGGAGTCGTCAACACAAGTGTCTCTCGGGCTGGAGTTGCCTCCTCCACAAACCATGTGGTTATACCAATGATAGCTACCGTTAGCATGAACCCCAACGCACAAAAAATTTTCTTCTTCTCCATGTCAAAGGAAACAATACCCTGATGTCTTCCTGTAACTAAAAAGTCTGTCAGAACTCTTCCCCTTGGGCAGCGGTTGATTTCTTCACCAGCGGGCCAAGACGGGTGTCGCTACACTAATGCAGGGCTGATCCCCCCCCCTTGCCTCATTGGCTCTCCGTTTCACTAACCCAAGGGCCGTTCTGACAGTATGTCCCGGTACTGGAAACCTCACTTCCTTGGTCGCAGATGATATCGCCTTCCTCCAGAAGTCGTATGGTCCGGAAAGAGCTCCTCAGTGTCGTTTGGCTCTGCAGCACGGCCTGTCTCTGCTGCTAGGATGTCTCGTTGATCGGTCAGCACGGCAGACCCCACCAATCCGGACGGTACCTTTCGACAGTGCAAGGAATGGATCCAATTCTTCCTGTTCGAGACTCGCACTGCCGTCCTCGTTGCAAGAAGGACTTGCTCAGGTCCGACCCATCTCGGCTCCAAACTGTTCGATCTGTCGAAAACCTTTATCATTACATGATCTCCAGGCCGGAGACCATGTCCTTCGCCAGTAGACCGATCAGGGAGCGCCTCTCGGACCTGTTGATGAATAGAAACCAAGTTATCCGTTAACTGTGCCAGATAATCACTCATCATCACACAAGGTACATCATACACAGCCTTAGGCCTTGGCGGACCCCAAATGTTCATTGGGCGTCCAAATACAATCTCATAGGGTGTAAGGCCGGTTCGAGAGTGTGGCACCGACCTAATTGACAATAACGCCAGTGGCAAAGCGTCTGGCCAAGTCAAAGACGTTGAAGCTTGAATTTTGGCGATCTTAAGCTTCAGTGTACCATTATATTTCTCGACTAGTCCTGCAGACTGAGGGTGGAACACGGCGTGGAACTTCTGGGTGATGCCTAGGCCCTTCAAGACATACTTTATAACATCTGCTACAAAGTGAGGGCCATTATCACTCCACAGAAGTCTACAGACGCCGTATCGGGGGAAAAACTCTTTCAGCAATAGCTTCGCTGTAGTCATTGCAGTATTGTCTTTCGCAGGGTACGCCTCGACCCATTTACTGAAGGCGCAAACTACTACTAGAACATACTTCAAATTGTTACAGCGCTCAAGCTGGATGTAATCCATCTGCAGAACCTCAAAGGGTGCAGTGGGTGTCGCAAATCCTCCTGCTGGAGTTCGCGTGCCTTTCCCTGGGTTATACTTCAGACAGATCATACAGGTCTGCACCACCCTCTTTGCCGTGCTAGCAATCTCTGGATGCTCCCAGACTTGGGTAAGCAATTTCACAATTGCGGAAGCTCCAACATGTGCTAGCCCATGTGCCATCTGGACCATAGGTTGTACAAAAGCCGTGGGTAATTTCCATCTATCCATCTGCTTATTTCTCCAGCAACCCTCGTCATCCAGTTCTCCTTCGCTAGCCCATTGTTCCCGTTCTTTGTCAGAAGCGGTCTTCTGTATTTCTCGCACTTCCTCCTTCGCATCATGCCATCTCTCCACCTGTGACTTCACTACATACATGGCAGTAGTACCGGGCTGCATCGCAGTCTCCCGTGCTACTCGATCCGCTAACGCATTCCCTTCTCCAACCTTATCAACTACTTTCCTATGGGCACTACACTTAACAATGGCAATTTTCTTTGGGTATGTCAATGCAGTTAAAAGATTGTGGACTAACTCCCCATGCATTATCTGCACCCCATGTGACGTTAGAAACCCTCTCTCCTTCCAGAGTAGGCCGAAATCGTGCGCTACTCCGAAGGCATAGCGGCTGTCTGTGTAAACATTCACACACAATCCTGTACTGAGCTCACACGCTCGTGTTAACGCTATCAGTTCCGCTGCTTGAGCTGATTTCTGTGGTATGCGTGCTGTCTCCACTATCGTCTGTAACGTGGTAATTGCATATGCTGCTGAAGTCGTACCATCTGGTAGCTTCAGGCATGATCCATCCACCCACAACTCTCCATCTACATCTGAAAAGGGCGTATCCTGGAGATCAATACGACCCTTTGTTTGTTCCTCAGTCACAAGAATACAATCATGCGCTTTCTGTGCCTCAGGCTGGGTCTCGGGGTATGGCAACAATGTGGCCGGGTTTAATGTCACGCACCTTTTTAACGTAATGTGAGGAGCTAAAAGCGTCAACTCATATCCCGTTAAACGGGCACTGGTCAAATGCTGCGTCTTTGTTTGATTAAGCAGGGCATCAACAGCGTGGGGAACTAACACCAACAGTTTATGGGACAATACAATTCCTTCACTCTGCCGTATTGACACAGCTGTCGCCGCAACCGAGCGAAAACACCCTGGCAATGCTCGGGCGACAGGATCAAGTACAGCCGAAAAGTATGCACAAGGGCGCTGCTTATCGCCGTGCATCTGCACTAAGACTGATAATGCACATCCATCTTTCTCATGCACATACAACGAAAAGGGTTTTGCATAATCAGGGGTCCCTAACACTGGTGCTGAACAAAGGGCCTGTCTCAATTGCTGAAAAGCAGCGTCACACTCATCTGACCAGGGGATCGGGATGGGCGTGTCTTTTGTCAAGAGCGCTAGTAATGGCTTAGCTATGTGTGAAAACCCCAATATCCATTGTCTACAAAAAGAAACAAGACCCAAAAATGCACGCACATCCTTCTGCGTGGATGGCCTTGATGTGTCCAAAATTACTTGGATACGATCTGGTGTGAGTGCACGCCCCTCCTTAGACAAAAGGTGACCCAAATAAGTCACCTTTGGTCTACAGAATTGCAATTTCTTCCTAGAGACCTTGTGATTGTGGGATGCTAAAAAGGAAAGTAAGGCTATCGTACTTTTCTCGCACAACTCCAGGGTGTCAGCCGCCAACAGGATGTCATCGACATATTGAATGAGGGCGACCCCCTCAAGTAAAACAAAGGAATCCAACTGTCGCTTCAAAGCCTGACTATAAATACTAGGGCTTTCTGTATAGCCTTGGGGAATTCTACAAAAACGATAAGATCTATTGTTTAATGTAAACCCAAAAAGAAATCGGCTATCAGGGTGAATGGGGATAGAAAAGAAGGCATTTTTCAAATCAATCACTGAGAACATGGTCGCCGTAGGCGGGACCAAGGTAAGCAACGTCGTGATATCGGAAACCACCGGGTACTGAGGTATCACGATCTTGTTTACCTCCCTCAAATCAATTATAAACCGATAGACTTTTGCATCCGTGTCCTTTTTCAAAATTGGGAGAATCGGACTGTTACAGATATTATAGGGAACTTCTTCCACTACTCCCACTGCGATCAGGTCTCGCACAATCTGTATGAGAGCCTCCTCGCCCTCCTGGGAAATACGATACTGCGGGAGGCGTGGTAGTACCGCCCCCTCCTGGACACTAATGTGGACCGGAGGAATCACCATTTGTCCGACATCTGTGTCCGAAGTCGCCCATAAAGCTTGGGGGAGGGTAGCCAACAATGCATCCTCTGAGATTGTACACATCCGCCCAGATCGGGGGTAGTTGTCATTTAAAATCACCCTCACACCCTCAGGGGAACAACGAATTGTAGCCCTAAAGTACTTTAACATATCAAGGCCCATAATGTTATCCGGTGTGTACGGAGCAAGCAGAAACGGACAAGGCGCAGAAAAACAATCAACTTTAAATGCAAGGGGCTGTGAAAGAGGGCTTCGAGAGAGTGTACCGTCAAACCCTACCGATGTAACTATTGAGCCGGATGGGGGAGCCCCCGGAACCAAGTACCTAGACAATGCACTACGTGTCGCTCCTGTATCCACTAGGAACTGATCAGTAGAACCTAAAACCTCAGCCGATACATAAGGACCCGTCTGATCGACCGGCACCTCAACTGATTCGGACCCCCATCCTACGCATTCCTATGCATGCTGAGAATCATGATATCCTGAGCGATCGATGTCCGATACATGATACTGGTGCTGGCGATCAAAAACATTTGAGCTATCTCGGTGCTGTCCAGCGGTATCGAAACGGACATTATCGTTGGAATTCCCTCTAAAGTTCGAGAAGCCCCCTCTACCTCTCGGGCCACCCGGAGTGTGCCCCTGACGCGAAGCACGCAACGCTGGGCAATCCCTGGCCCAATGGCCCAACTGCTTGCAATACGCACACTGATTCCTATTCAAATCCGATCGGCCCGAAGGGGGACCATAAGATCCACCCCTTCCCCTACTATTATTACCCCGGCGGGGCGGGCCATATACTTGTGCTAACATCACTTTGGTTTTAAGATCTTTCGATTTCTTCTCCTCCTGGCCCTTCGCCTCGTGCTCCTGACGCTCATAATACTGAGCAATGGTCAGAAGGGCCGTCGGTGTCGCGGAGGACCAAGAACTCTCACTCGCTTTTAACCGGGCCGCAACTGCCGGCAGCAGATTAGCCACATATTTGTCCGCGAAAAGGTGGCGGCCCGTGTCGTCAGTAAGCGACTGGCCACTAAAATCATGAAACGTCTCCTCAAAGCGCGTAAAGAAGTCCGCGACTGACTCGTCAACTTTCTGTTTACATGCAGCTAACATGTTCCAGTCAATCTTTTTAGGGGGGATAATCGTCTTCAACTTAGCCACAATAGCCGCAGGGAGATCTAAAATATTCTGGGGGGGTTTCTGTGCGGGCTTTCGTTCCCTATCCTCATCCTCAAGGTCAGACCACCGGGCCTTGAAGGCAACCGCATCATCTACCTTCCGGACAGAGCGCCACGTATCCGGCGGTAGGATAAGGCCAAAGAATAGGTCTATATCCGCTAAGGTCATAATGCAAGAATTCAAGGCCCCCTCGACTTCTTCATAGAAGGCCGCTGGATTCTTGCGGGGGTCGGGCAGCGCATTCTTTAATGCCATAACATCGGCCCTATGCCATGGAGTATAAACCCAATTATATACAAAATATCCCCTTGCATCGGCGGAGTTAACATCCGAGCTAGTCCCTGCTCCCTTAGGAGGAACATACAAAGGCGCCGCCTCTCGAATTGGTTTAGCATGCACTATGTCATCCTTATCTGGCTGGGAGGCGGATGGGTGGCCCCCTGCTGCAGACGAATCCGACTGCTTCTCCTCCTCCGTTTGTTGACGTGCTTTCTCTCTAAGGGCCAGCACTTCGTCCCGCAAAGCGAACAGCCGCCGAGCCGCCTCAGAAGCCTTAGGGGGAGAAAAAACACCATTACGTAATGCTCCGGCATCCGAAGACACGTCGGCAGGCTCAAGGACACTAGAATATTTTCGGAAAGCAGCAATTACTTCTTCTGAAAAATGAGACCGAAAATACACCCTCTCTCTATCTTGCCACGACCCCCAAGCATGGAACAACTCCTCCATAGACATCTTGCCCTTAAGTGCACGAAGGGAAAGTTTCCGAAGCTCAGCCATATACTCGGCCGATAACATGGACCGTGTGTCGACCTTACCCGGAGCCGGGCCAGAATCTTGCGGCCGTGGAGCAGATGCGCCAACATAAGGGGGCGGAGAGCGATCTAGTAAATAAAAATCGTCATCAGGATTATTAAGGACAGGATAAAGCGGCTGACGAACAACATATTGACCCGAAACTTGTAGCCTACGCTCTTTCTCTTGTCTGTCCGTTTGCTCTTTGTCCTCCCGACGCTTTGCTTCCTGCGCTCGCATATGATCATTCTTTCGTTGCTCCTTATCAAACAGCGCTTTCTCACGTTTCTCTCGCTCACGCACTTCCTTCACCCATAATCGCACACACTCAAACATATCCTGACGAGCACGTCGCTTACACATACACTGTTCCACATACTCAATCTTACGTATATCAAACGATCCATACAAAGGCCATCGCAACTCAGGATCCTTCCTAGTATATTTCCTCCATAACGTGCTGTACATTATGGAAGAAAGACCATGCTTCACGTACATATCCCTATTAGGAGTCCCCTCTGGGGGAGCTGGAGCAGATTCCTCGAGGTTCAACCGGTTCCCAAGACAGCAGCACCACTTACGAAGTGCGCTAAAAGCAGGCATGCTAGGAATAATGCAAAATATGCAGTATTATCAAAATAAAATGGCACTTAATCGTTGCGCCGTTCAAAGTTTACACAGCTCCGGAGAAATTTCTCCACATTACCTGCCTATATGTGTTGCAACGCATATATTTTCACAAAGACAAATTCAAAATATGACTAGTCACCATCAATCAAACTCAAATAGCCAGACCAGGCTTCAAAACTCGGAGCAAGTACCGTAGAACGGTTCTTACCAATCAAGAGTCCAGGTTCCAACTGCCAAGCTCCACAATCGCCCAAACGGCTCTCACGGCAGGACCGACAGAAGAGGTCTCAGTCGATGACCGGCGCCACCCAGATGGTCAGCTCGGAAGGGAAGGAAGAAAAACCTCGGGATGCCAAGGCTAAGACGCCGCTGGCAGTGATCACGTCCCCGGCCAAACTCCTCACCTTCGTCGCGACCAGTCCTTCGGGCATCCGAGTCGCCGATGAGCCCCACGTGACGGGCGCCAATTGATGAATACAAGCCCCAGCTAGGCCCGCAAGAGACAAGGGTTCGCTCTTCTGTAACGAAATCTATAAGGAAGTTGGCACGGAAACTGCAAAGTACAAAAACAACGTTTATTAACCCTTAAGGGTGGTCCTACAATCCACACAACACTCTTCAGTATTGCAAGGAGTAGCACACAGAACTTGCGTACATTGTCCCCTTTTATACACAACAGAGGGGCTCATGAGTGGGTGGATACCACAGAGTTGAAGAACATTACCATTTAGGGTCATTCTCGATACCAAATCAATACATGGGCGGAGCTAACACACTCCTTGGGCCCGCGAAAACACATGGTCAAGCAAAGCTAATTATAACAGATGTGGTCAAGTCTGGGCATGCGCCAGACGGACAAGAGAGAGCTATTTATAACTGTTGCTAGGCAGATTACAAGAGCAACTAACACAGAGGTCGGACTCTCCTCGTGGTGAACACGTGGCAGCATGTCAATACAAAATGGAGTCCGGACTTCGGCCAACATAGTGAGGAAAACACGATAAAAGGGAAACACTAATGTTTTCAGTAAATGCTTAATCACATTCTGTCCTTAATTTACAACACTACAAAGTCCATAGTGAATTAGGATTGACCTTACGGATGAAAAAATATGTTGTCTTTGATGCTGATGTGTATCATTCCTGTTAGGATATCTTACCCCATTGTTTAGAGGGACACTCCTGATGGTTGGCATCGCAGCGTAAGCAAATGTGGTGGACTTTCAGAATTCACTGGTCTTCCTAGTCACCTAGCTCCTGCCAGTATCGTCACCTGCTGTGCGAATACACTTAACACTGGTGCACTGGCAGGCTGACCAGCTGTAAACGATATAGGTCACATCCAATATCCACCAAATTCTTAGAGGGCAAAACAAAATGAACGAAAAGGGATACATTCCATGATATTTGAAAGTTTGTGAGGGGGGATCCCTGTATGATTATTTTCACTCAAAAGACAATTTACCCAGAAACACCTCCTCTTTAGCACTCAGAAATCCTTCACACCTTCATTTATGCCTTCTACCAAATCTCCTTCTGGCGTCCCCGGCCACAAACTGCCTCTTGGACCACTCCTCACCATCCAAACAATGCCCATCCAATGTCAAATGCATGTAGTGTCCACAACAAAGTTGTCATCTTTCGTTTTTTGTAATCAGAGAGGCTAGGGATTAACCACTTCTAGACTATCTAGGTATGGGAGCTTGGCAGCTTAGTTTGGATCTTAAATGGCAGGTGCACTCAGCCCTACACTCCTCAGAATTATCATTTAGGGCTTATAACGTGCTATTTTACGAGTACTCATTGCCTCCTCGCCCTACAAACTTCTGACCACCTTCCTTTCTCTTTATTTCCTTATTTCTCACTCCACCCTCTTCTCTGCCCTCCTCTTCCGCTTCTCTTCTCCACTCCTTTGCTCTTCTCCCTCACCTCATGCTTTGATTATTTTTTTGCTCCACCCTAATGATGTAACACCCTTAATCCTCAATGTATTCACTTGTGCTAAAATGAACCCTTAATCGACAACAGCAAGGTAAGAGCCTAACACCCAAACTATGGCACATCTGGAATCCACATCCAGAAGTTTCACACAGCATGTACTTTATACGGTATAAATACACAACATTCTATTTAAAACTCCCTCCCTCTGAGAAGTAACTTCACATAGCCACCATGTAACTCCCCAGATATTCCTATCTAATACTTGGGTACTTGCAAACATTTGCCCAGGGGCCACAAAGTACGGTTTGTGGTGTGATTGAGGGCCGCACTAATGCCAGCAGAGTGGCGTTAGGAGGTCTGGGTGGGTCAGGGATTGTGTAAGGAGGTCTAAAAAAAAGTTATTTAAACAGACAAGCATTTATTTGTAGGTTAATACATACTTGCCTGTTTATTTAAAAAAATTTATGAATATTAGTGTTCAGAAACTAAACAACATCTTGTGCTGCTGTTCACCATGGGGGGGCCGCATGTAAAGGTCAAGAGGGTTGCTTGCGGCACCCGGGCTGTACTCTGAGTATTACCGATCCAGTACCTTTAAAACCCTCTCTGCACCATTCCACTGCATTGAAGGATTACTTCCCCCCCCCCCCCCCCCCAAAGAATCCTGATCCCACTCCAGCTTCCTTATGAGCGCACACGTTGCTATGCCAGGCTTCGAAACAATCATCAGTCCCTTTTCTTCAGTAGGTTTTGTTTCCCGCTACTAGTGTTGCCCAACCCCAACCGTATCACCTATGTCATCCTCTTAGCTATTCAGCCTTGTGTGCATCTGGGCAAAGGGCGTCTTCAATGTCAGAAATTGGTAATGGCCTGGTTTCAAAGATTCTTCTCTTTAAGGCCCTCCTTTTTCCCAACATGTCTTCACCTGCTTCTTCCCTTTCTCACTAATCCACATACATTGCTTCCATAGTAATGTAAAGTCCATATGGTCGGACTCCCTCTTGTGTAGGCCCAACTCCATTTTTAGCAATCCGAGTCTCAATCTTCTCTATTTCGGCATAATCTGTGTCATGTCTGCCATTGTCGCAGATGTCATCTGACCTTATCTTTCTAAGAACTATCAGTGCCAAATCATTTAGGCAGAGACATAGATAAAACAAACACCTAATGCAACATCAGTCTGGAACAAGCATCTTATCACAACGTCAAGGTCAAAACAGAACAATCAAAGACAACTGTCAGTAAAGGTCCTTCGCCCACATTATCACACCAGATACTGCTGGAGACAGTTTTGACAGCTTTAGGCGCACCAAGAAGACACTGCATCATAACAAGCTGAGTCCAGGTATAAGGATGCTGCTGTGTGCGTTTCTTTCACAGGGAGCTCTGTCTTCACACCTCTTTGATAAACTCTGCTTTTGGTGTGAACAAGGCATGCAGTTCGTTGCTTCTCCCTAAGAAAGTCTAGATTTCAAGTTCTACTTTCCATGCTCTCCTAGCGTATCACAAAGAAGAAGGTGTTAGGCTTTAGATTTCATTTTAATCATGTTAGAAATGTTCATTTTATTCTTGTTGTTCACAACTTGCATTCTTTCTGATTTTGTGATGTTCTGTATGGTTGTTTTTAGATGTACTGAACAACAGGTTCACCCTTTTGCAATAAATGCTTTTGGTTAAGTGTCTATTCTTCTTAGTACCATTTCTGTGTGTTATATTATGAAGAGCAAAATTGGTTTGTTTTCACCACTCTGGTGCCACAGATCCCAGTTTACGATTTGTTAGTAATCCAAAAACAATGGTTTCACTTCAACAATTTATTGGATAGGTTTCTGCTGTGTTACAACGACCAGTCTTTCACATTCCGCGTTGGTGCATTGAAGTTCACCTGTGAGGCTTGTGGGTGGGAAAGCACACCTTGCAGAGCTAAGCCAGTCGTAGTTTACACAACAGTAATCAGTGGGTTGAATTAGCCTCAGCCCTAGATTGAACCCGCACAGACCCCATAGAGGTGTCTGACCTGTACCTCCACCACTGCTGTATGGTACACCATAGTCTATCTAATTGTCAAAGAAAACGTTGTTACTCTGCATTTGGATTCAATCTGCAAAATGTATTTAATAAAAGCTGTAATCACACAAATCTGGCCGCAGTCGCCAAAGAGGAGAGTTCCCAAAAGCAACGTAACACATTTATTGTGGCTATTAGAAACTTCTAAAATCAGGTCACATGCTTGAAGTTTAGTTACTTTAAGACAAGTGCAGGTGAGAAGAATAACAGCATGAGAAGCAGTGATACCTGAGACTGAGTGTCCTGTCATAGTGCCTGTTAGACCTGGCATATTTGATTTACCCGGTCTTTTTGCTTCTGGCCTCCTGTGTTTTTTGACTGTATGCTCCATTTCGTTTTTGCTGGATTTAGGACCCTGGGCACCTTACTACTGCTGGCCAGTGCTAAAGTGCAAGTGCTCCCTGTGTAAATTGTATTGGTGATTTGGTTTATCCATGATTGGCATATTTGATTTACCAGTAAGTCCCTAATAAAGTGTAACAGGTGTGCTCAGGGCCTGTAAATCAAATGCTACTGGTGAGCCTGCAGCACTGATTGTGCCACCCACATGAGTAGCCTTGCAAACATGTCTCAGACCTGCCACTGCAATATCTGTTTGTGCAGTTTTAAACTGCCATTTCGACATGGCTAGTGCACCCACTTCCCAGGCTCAAACCTTCTCTTTTACTTCATGTAAGTCACCCCTAAGATATGGCCAAGGCAGCCCCATGGGCAGGGTGCACTGTAATTAAAAGGTAGGACATGTGCTGTTGTGTTGTACACGTCCTAATAGTGAAATGCTGCTAATTTAGTTTTTTTTACTATTGCAAGGATTACCTTTCTTCTAGGGTAAGATGGGTATTGCCTTGAAATATCTATTAAGTGTAATTTCCCATTGGGGGCTGATTGAGATTTGGAGTTTGTAGTCTCTGAACTCCCAATTTAAAAGTACATCTTTTGGTGAAGTTGGTTTTTAAATTGCCTGTTTGAAAATAGCACTTTTAGAAAGTGTGCATTTTCTTGCTTAACCGTACTATGCCTCTGCCTTTCAATAGAATCCACATCTCGAATAGGATGACAGTTAGGCTCTTGTGCATTCACTCTAGACAGTCACACAAAGGGAGCTGAGGTGTGCCTTACATATCCTGATGGCCCATCACCAGGCTTCTGTTCCTTTCTGAGCTAGAGTGGTGGGAGGAGCGGTCACTGACACCTGAATAAGGCTGTGCCTGTCCTCACACCAAGCTGTCTCTACCCCCCTGTAGTGTGTCTGGAGCCAGGTCAGGAAAAGGCAGGGTTTTGTGCACTACAAATATTTTCCTTCGAAGTTTGGCAGAAAGTGGTATTCGTAGTGGACCTCTGACACTTCAAAATCAGAACACTTCTGGACTAAAGGACATTCTGCCAGAAAGAGGAGGGACTGTCACTCCGCCTGTTGCTTTGTTGTGCTTGCCTTCTGCTTCTGTCCTGGAAGAGAAAGGACTAAACTTTGCTTACTGTATCCTGCTTCCAAGGTTCTCCAAGGGCTTGTTCGTGTTTGCCTCCTGTTACGAAGTCTCAGGGACATCAAAGTCTTCACCTACCAGTGTCTGTGTTCTTCTGAGAGCCCTGACTTGCCAAGTGGTGGAAAATCCAGTTCCTGGGCCCTTGGAATTAGAATCTGGTGATCTGAAGTTTTCTTGAAGCAGCACTGTTGTCCGGCTAAAGAATCAACACAGTGTCTGCTTTGCAGCTGAAAAATCACTGCAGCCCAAGTCCCAAGCACTGTGCCACTGACGTCCGAGTCACCAGCGAGGACCCCGACACAGCCCTTGCTTCACCGCTGAAGAATTGATTCATCACCTGCTTTGCGGCTGTGAAATCAAAGCAGCACCTGCTTCGCCACTGCCGTATTGATGCAGCGTGTCTGGCTTTTCGATTCATCATTCCTCAAAGCCCGTCTCTTCATCCACATTGCCCTGCAGTAAGGACCTGAGGTGCATGTCCAGGGACCGACGCATCACTTCTCCTTCCAGTAAGAAACCGACGCATCAACGGCCCTGGCAGTAAGTAACTAACGCGTCGCCTCCCTTGTCAGTAAGAAACCAGCGCATGCCCTCCCCAGGCAGTAAGGAACCAGCATATCACCTCCCCTGCGAGTAAGGAACCGATGCATTGCTTTACTTTTCCAGAGCCTCACCTCACCTGCGCTTGTTTCGTCTTTGAATTTTGAAACATACAATGTACTTTGAGCCAAAAGAAATGCATACATAGATTTCTATGGACATTTGAAAAGTGATATCTTTACTTGTGTGTGTTGGATTTTTGTCGTTTTGGTCTTGTTTTATTCAGATAAACATTGCATATTTTTCTAAACTAGTGTGGACTCATTTTTTAATTTTTTTTACTGTGTGTATATGTACAAATGCTTTACACATTGCCTCTGAGATAAGCCTGCCCGCTCGTGACAAGCTACTAAGGAGGTGAGCAGGGGTTATCTTAGCTGTGTGAGTCGTTTACCCTAACTAGAGTGAGGGTCCCTACTTGGACAGGGTTTAAACCACTTCCAACTAGAGACCCCATTTCTAACAGAGTCTAAATAGGGCCAGTAGTTTTATGAAAATCACATCATAGGTTCCAAAACGCAAATCCCTGTCTCGCTACGACTTGTGGGCTTATGCATCAATATGCTTAATAAAGATGACTACTGCAGGTGACATGATTAATTGTTAGCATAACTATATTTAGCAACCACCCTCACTTATGTGCTTGACACAATCTTTAATGCTTTTACATGTATTTAACGTTCATTATCATACTTTTCTTTCCTTCATCTTGATCTCTTTCTATTCGCTTTACACTTACAATTATGGCCTTGTACTCTGAAATAAGTGACCAGGCCCTATTCCGAATAACATTTGAAACTGAAAATAAGTGACTAGTGTAGTGAAAATAAGGCTAGTTCCAATAATGTCTTACTCTAGTTGCCAAACCGGACCTACCATTCTTGATTATATTCAATACTTTGCCCTTCTATAATTGACATTAGTGTAGCAGAAGATAGATCCACCAGAGTGGTGTTGCCCTAGTCAATTCTGAATTTGATTGGAGCATGAGCTGCATTGCAAATAATGTGCTAGTATTACCCTGCTCAGCAGTCCCAATTTTTCCACTGTGGTTGGATGGGAAGCTAAGTTTGGTTTGCCAGTATTCATATCTAGGATATGTAAACTTTACTTAGCTTAAATGTTACCATATCTAACAACATTAGAAGATATGGAACATTAAATGCCAAATGTTACTTAATGAACACCACAAGGAAAATTTACATGTTGTCAAAGAGGAGTCCCAAAACGCAAAATCCCCATATATTTTCCTTAAACTTTTTTAGACAAGGCTACAGAGAAAACTACTGAACGGAATTACACCAAATTTGGCAAGAAGCTCGATCTTGGTCTGCAGATTCTGCTTTTTGTGATTTGGTGTAAATCTGTTTAGTTGTTTCTAAGATATAAGGGGACAAAAATAAATGTATATTTTGCAAGTTGGGCTCACGAGAGTCCCGCGGGCGTCCAAAAGAACGCAAATCAAAAATGGAGGCCTGAGATTGGTCAAGAGGCCAATTTTTCCCATGAGCCTTCATGCTCTCGCAGGAGGGAGCGCTCTTATTGGCTGGCTGTTGGACTGTTGGAAATAAAATGGCCACCGTTACTGTCTACTGTAAAAAATTAGAGGTGTTGTGGAATTGAAGTTAAAAAGCTATATCAGGGGGCATCAAAAAGGCATGCTGCCACCCTAGAATTAGAGATGAAGCGTCTAAGGGGTAACTACTGTGAGGATAACAAATGTATATTGTTTTTAACTAATCTTTTCGTCCTTGCAAGACTTTCACAGGATCATGAATAGTAAAAAGGAGTAGATGAGTTCTCGATACACTCTGTTAGTAAGAATGCATATTGTGGTCCTTGTTTTTGAGAGGAAGTGTGTAAGAGATAAGTACTGTGATCAGAATATTATATCTTTTTTTGTTTTAATATTACTATCTCACAAGACCCTTGCGGATCATGGAAGTAGGGACTAGATGATGCTTGAATACACTCTGCTATGCCCCCTTGTTATTGTATGAAGGAGTGTTGCTGGAGATGGTGTTTATTGGACTCTACTATTTATGTTTATTGGTTTGAGAAGAATTGTGAGTAGAGTTAATGCTCATCCAACAATCTACTACGCACATCAATCCGCTGAGATAAAGGTCTGAAAGGAGAGCCCAGACCCTCCCTACACCCTACTGCGCACACCTATAATTACAGAGAAAGGTCTCAACTAAGAGGCCAGTCCTTCCACACACTCATCTGAGAGAGAGGTCTGAAAGGAGAGGCCAGTCTCTCTCCACACATACTACTATGCACACTCATCATTACAGAGAGAGGTCTCACCAGAGAGGCCAGTCCCTCTACACCCACTCCACAACGTATGTGTGTATATGTATGTGCGGTCTTATATAGCGCTCAAATTACCCTTGGGCATCTCGGCGCTTGCATTGGGAACCCGTCCTGGTTTTTCCCTGTGAGATAACCCGTACTGGGCATCCCCAAGGTGAAAGCCAGGCATCCCGCCGCGGGGGGCCGTTGTGGAGATTAAGCAAGCTTGTTGCCCAGAGCTGCATAGTGTGAACTCGTGCTTAGAGTAGGCACCGAAGCGAGAATTATCGAGTCCGTGGACAATTGGGCTCCAGACCCTGCCGCGTCGGGAATCGAACCCTGGTCCCGGGTCTGACCTCTGCTTCAGGGTATGCCTCCTCTAACCAGTGAGCTACACTTCTCCACGTACACCTGTGATCTGAGAGGCAGGTTTGAAAGAAGTGCCCAGTCTCTCCCCACACCCTACTATGCACACCTATCATTACATAGAGAGGCCTCAGCAGAGGCCAGTCCCTCCACACCTGTCATCTGGGAGAGAGGTCTGAAAGGAGAGGGCACACTCTCCCCAACACCTTACTACGAACATTTGTTATCTGTGAAGTCTGAAAGAAAAGGCCAGTCCCTCCACACACCCTGCTATGCACACCCGTCATCTGAGAGAGAGGTCTAAAAGGAGAGGGTAGTCCCTTCCCACACCCTACTATGCACATCTATCATCTGAGAAAGGCGTCTGGAAGGAGAGGGCAGTCCCTTCCCACACCCTACTTCTCATGCCTATTATTACAAAGAGAGGTCTCAGCAGAGAGACCAGTCCCTCCACACATGCTACTGCGCACACACCCATCTGAGAGAGAGGTCTGGAAGCAAATGGCAGTCTCTCCCCACATCCTCCTATGCACAACTGTCATCTGAGAGAGAGGTCAGTCTCTCTCCACATCCTACTACGCACACCTATTATTACAGAGAGAGGTCTCAACAGAGAGCCCAGTTCCACCCACACCCTACTACACACACCTGTCATCTGAGAGAGAAGTCTCAGGAAAGAGGCTTATCCCTCCACACACCCTTCTATGCACTTCTGTCATCTGAGAGAGTGGTCTGGAAGGAGAGGGCAGTCCCTTCCTACAACCTACTATGCACATCCATCATTACAGAGAAGTCTCACCAGAGAGGCCAGTCCCTCCAAACACCCCACTACGCACACCTGTCATCTGAGAGACCGGTCTGAAAGGAGAGGGCAGTCCCTCCCCACACACTACTATGCACAGCCAACCGTCACCTGAAAGAGTCATCGGAAAGGAGAGACCAATCCCTCCCCACACCCTACTGTGCACACCCGTCGGTGGTTGCATTTAAGTATGGTAATTAAGTATTACTTTACATTAAAAAGAACCCTAGAAAAAATCACTGAAAAAAACAAAGGTTAAAGTAATGTTATAGTTAGGGGAATTTCTCGGTGACAACATTAATGTTTTGAATGGAAATATAATATCACAGGAGTTCACCAGTTCTAGTTAGCAGCGATAACTATAACTTGCACTGCTTATGACTGCACATTTGTTCAGCATTCCATCCATCATCTGTTCCTTTTGCTTTTGACGTCCTAAGTGGGAAGGGTATTTCAGATGTGGGTCGCAGGCTCACTGTGCCACTAGATTCAAGCTAGCCTGGCTGATGAGGGGTGATACCCCGAAACTCGTCCCAGGATGCTTATTTCCAACACCGTGAGAACCTGGCCTGGCAGTTCAGGCTGGAATGTTCTCATGGGTAGCAGGGTCAAGACTGATTTGCATATGGCTTGTTCCTTACTGGGGTAGCATGGTGATCAAGAAAACGATGAACTAAACCCAGATCTGTACTGGGGGTGATTGTTTGATTTTTTTAGCATTCAGTTTATCATTTGTACTTCTTGCTTATGACCGCACATATGACATCACTCATGACATCTCCTTTGACATCATTGACATTGATCACATTGAGGGAATAATGCTTCTCTATCTTATAAGAAATTACATCAAGGTGTGGGGTACCCATGGTTTCAAACTCCAGGAATTTTCTGTTTTTATGCAGCCAGCATATCAAGATACAGGACATATTACCTCACAGAGTTTGTAATGTTCTGAGATGCCAGATCTAAAATTAAGGGATTTGATGTAGCATAGAATTTCCTTCATCTGCCGACATGGGTGTAGTATTAGGGGCTACTGGTCATAGGGCAATACTAGTCTTGCAAGTAGTAGAATAGATAAAAACACAGGAATGTCTTTATTGTTCCAAAAGGTTTGAAATAGTGGGATCCATAAGTGAGGTGCTTCCCTAACTGAAGTATCCAACACATTATAAGGCTGGTATAGGAAACGTTTAGATGGAATAAACCCCTGGTTCTGAATTAAAACGTACTGAAAATTGACTCTAGTACTAGATTTGAGTAGCTTTCAACACAAAGGTCTTTCAGCCTACAAAAGATGCATGAGCTAATAAAAAACCTTTTTCTTTTCGGATGTCGCAGGGAGGTGGCCTACTATAACATTACAAGGCATATTATCTTTGGTTCTTTGCCTCCAGGTGTAATCACTTTGCTGTCCTGTTGTGCGTCACCAAGTTTGAACAAATCAACCATTAATTGCCCAATAAGATTACATGTATTTCGTTCTCTGTTAGGCATCTTATCAGTCCATGTTTTATTTAAAGTTCACTTTCTTGCCTAGCATCACATCATGGAATCTCATGCATCCATGTGACTGCCAGAAAATATGGTACCATCTTTGTCACAGCACCTTCCTCAACAGACTTTAGGAGAATCATTGCTGTCCATGTATTTCTTACCCTGGTTCTCCTGCACTAAGGGACGGATTCCTTCCACTGTTCTTTATATTGGGGAAAATTAAAAGAAAATGTTTCAGACTTCCTGGCAGGTTTAGGTGCCAGTTGCAACAGTGCTCTACCAATTTCCACCTTAGCAGTTTCTTAGATGATGATGATGGAGGGGGTGGGTGCAAGGCTGTCTTGATTATTGATGTAGAAGAAACAGTTTTGTCTGCAAAATGTTTGTGATTTGTTTTTGGAATATCAGAGGTGCATGAAACCTTTTTATGCGCATTCTCCAGAACTGACTTTGGTATAAACCTTCTTGTGGGGCCTTATTGACCTGCAATGAACCAGTCATTTCAGTTTGTAGCACAGCGGATGCATCTCTAGGGAGTTTGTATTGAAGCTTATCTTGAGTGTCACTGGTTACCTCAGACTTAAAGTCCTGTGTGTCAAAGTTTATACTCTGGTGAGCTCATGTAATGATGGGAGTGGGTCTAAGGCTGTTTTGAATATTGATGTAGAAGAAAGTGTTGTCTGCAATATTTTTGTGATTTGTTCTTGAAATCTCAGAAGTAGATTCTCCAATACCGACCTTGGTATAAACCATTTTGAGGGATCTGATTGACCTGCACTGAACCAATCATATTCCAGTTTGTACTGCAGCAGAGGCACCTCTAGGGATCGCCTATCAAAGCTTATCTTGAGTGTCACTGGTTACATCAGACTTAAGGTCTCACCAGTCAAAGTTTCCACTCCGGTGGTATTTGAAAATGCTCGAGCAAGGAGATGAGTCCCTTAAATGGGTGGGGCCCATTCCAAATTATCTGATGGCAGTTCTTGTACCGAAACTCTTCTACTCTGATGACAAAGCCTGTGTCCTATAAAAACTCAAAGTTCATGTATGGTACTAGTCTCTTCCTCCAATGAATTTTGTTGTTCAGAGGACTCTGCTGCATCACAGTACAATCAAACATTGGCAAAGCCAATAACTCTTGTCTATGCAAGAGCTATTGGCTTTGCCAATGTGTTTTAGCCATATTGTACACCAGTGTGGCTAAAAATTACTGGCATAATGAGAGTGGCATGGAGTGAAGTGGAGTAGAGTTAGGTAGAGTGGTGTGGTATAGAGTGTTGTGTATTGCAGTGGTATAAAGTGGAGTGGTGTAGCGTGGCATACAGTGGAGTGGCGTAGAGTGTAGTGGACTGGTTTAGAGTGCATTGGTATAGAGTGCTGCAGAGTAAAGTGGCGTAGAGTGCAGCAGCATAGAATTCTGTGGTGTACAATGCAGCATCGTAGAATGCAGTGGCGTAGATTAGAGTGTTGCATAGTAGAATTCAGTGGCATGGAGTGCAGAGTGTAGTGGTGCAGAGTAGAGTAGCGTAGAGTGCAGTGGTGCAGAGTAGATTATATTGTCATAGAGTGTAGTGGCATGCAGTGTAGTGGCATGCAGTGCAGTGGCGTAGAGTGGAGAAATGCAGAGTAGAGTGGCATACAGTGCAATGGCATAGAGTGCTCTGGCAAAGAATGCAGTAGTGCAGACTAGAGTGGTGTAGAGTGCTGTGGTGTAGAGTGGCGCAAAGTAGGGTGGCATAGAGTAGAGTGCAATGCATAGAGTGGGTTACATTGGAATGGAGTGGCATGGAGTAGAGTGGACTGGTGTAGAGTGTTGCAAAGTACAGCAGCGTAAAGGGCAGCAGCGTACAATGCAGTGTCATAGATTGAAGTGGTGTAGAGTGCAGTGGCATAGAGTGCAGTGGTGCAGAGTATAGTGGCAAAGGTTGCAGTGGCTTAGAGTGATGCAGAGTAGTGTAGTGGCGTAGAATGGAGTGCTGCAGAGTGCAATGGCGTAGAGTGCAGTAGTGCAGAGTAGAGTGGTGTAGAGAGCAGTGGCACAGAGTGCAGTGAGGTAGAGTGCAGTTACGTAAAGCAGATTGTTTCAGAGCAGATTGAAGTGGCTTCGAGTGGAGCGGTGCAGGGTAGAGTGATGCGGTGTAGAGTTGAGTGGAGCAGGGTATAGTCCAGTGGCATAGGGTAGTGGCGTAAAGTTGTGTAGAGTGCAGGGGTATAGAGTGCAGTTGTGCAGAGTAGATTAGAGTGATGTACAGTGGAATTCCATATAGTGAAGTGTTGTAGAGTGGAGTTGCGCAGAATACATTGTCATAGAGGAGAGTGATGTAGAGTGCACTGGTGAAGAGTGCACTGGCGTAGAGTAGAGTGGTATAAAGTGCATTGAAATAGAGTAGAGTTGTGTAGAGTAGAGAGACGTAGAGTGAAGTGGCATAGAATGGAGTAGTGCAGAGTGGTATATGGTGTAGTGGCGTGGTGTAAAGTGAAGTGGTGCAGAGTGGAGTGGTATAGTGTGGAATATGCATGGTGTAGTAACACACTTCCATTACAGACAACACATCTTCAGTTGGAATCACCATCCCATTTGCATAAATATACAGTATCACTGATAAAAGTATACAGTGCACAAACGATAATGTGTGAAAATGGCATCACGTAGTGTATTGATTTGCTTAGATCATTTTAAAATATTTGTTTCCACCACACGTCAGATTTACCAAAAATGTGCTGCATTTGGACTTTTCTAATTCTGTAATAACTGCACAGTTCATTTACAGACTTAATTTTTGTTATGTGCTAGGAAAAAGTAACATTGTACACTCCCCAGAGCCAGCATAATTGTCACATAAAGTCTCTCACTTTGAAGTCAGACAAAGAAATGTAAACACCAAGCCTTACATTTGACCTCTGCCTTTGAATGCACAGCAAATGTGACAAGTTAAGAACAAGATTTAAAGGATTTTTTTCAGAAATTGAGCACTGGTGGACGTATACAGTAAATAGGGTTCAGTCAAGGGAAGGGACAAACTCCAGCTGGACAGCCTAAAATAAATAGAGACAGCTAATAGAAAGCAAGCAAATGTGAGTTACAAACCACAAGGCTAATAGTAAACAACAGGCGGAATGCGTTCCCAGGTAATCTTTCCGAATGTCCCCAAGATTTTATTAGCAGGCTTCGACCTAAAAAGGAACTTTCTAGATGAAGGTTTCCTAGGTGAGAAACACAGGATTATGTAGGTCAGTAGTAGACAATTGGCCTCCACATCATTGCACAGCTCGAAAGCTGGTGTAAAATGTCATTAAGGGCCACACAAGTGTCCGTGGCCCCTTCTGTAATACCAAAGTGCCGCCGGGGGCTCACAAAGCGGGCGCTAACGCCCACTGCGCCCCTGGGGCACTTCTGTAATATAGCCCCCTGCTTGGCACAACAGGCGAATAGGACCGTCGTTGGAGCTGTGGTCCTCTCCTACCTCCTCTTGCCATTCCTTTCAATATTTTCTTTTTCTTTCCTATCTATTCTCTAGCCATCATTTCAAATCACCTCTCCTTTAACAGCTGTGATGTGTCCGTCCATTTCTTTCTGTTTGCTACTGTACTTATTCTTTCCTGTCTACTGTTCCTTTTTCATTGTCCCATCTCATAATGTCTTTCCAGATTAATCTTTTTCTCTTGTTCACTTTCTTTTTCATGTATAAAAAGAATTCTGTTTCCATTTAACTCTGCTCTTATACCTTTGTGCCGCACATTCCGCTGTTACCTCATACCAACCCTTTCCTTTCAAAAATGCCCCTCTTGTCTACATTCTTTGTTATTATTTACTCTTTTATCATTTATTCTGTCTCTTAACACCCTTCATGTCTTTCCTCTTATCTCTCATGTCTTCTTACTTTTGTGCTCCTAGCTCTCCATATGATCACACACTGTCTTTACTCTTTCTATCTTATCTTTCTTTTTGTTGCAGCTGGTCTCCTTTTAAACACTGCCATTACGTTCTGTTGCTTATTTTTCTATCTTCTTCTGGCTCGTTCCTCTCATATATGCTTTCAAATGTCCTCTCTTATTTCATGCCTTCTATTTCACTCAGTTATGTCTCTTTTTCAATTCGTTCCATTCTATTCCTGTTTCTCACTAAACCTTACCTTTCCTCCAGTTTATCTCACGCTCTTTCTATTAGTTCAATTTCTTCTGTTTTCTTGACTCTCTATGAACATATTTTTAGTTTTCTTCTCCCCTCTGTTCTTGTACTTTCTTTTCTTTTTCTCATTCCTCTCTAGCTGTTTTCTCATCGTTTTACTCTTCTCAAGTTATCCTGTTACACAAACAAGGCAAACTGGCTCCTACGAAAATCGGGAAAATTTCCCCGAAGCAGGTGCAATATGAAGGACAGTCCTTCAGGACAGAGACCTGAAGCAAGTTCTCCCATATTCCTACTGTCTTACTGTTAATACATTTCACAATAATATTTTTTTAGGAAGCTCATAATTTTTTGAACAGCTTAGTCTCTGTTGGTCTGCTAGCTCTTAAGCTGGTCACCAATTTAATTTTTAGATCTAGCTTCAGCGATGACCATTTGTTTTTCCAACAAATATATAAAAATACATACATGAATACAGGGGCCTTCAGTCATCCCTCTGGTATGTTGCAGTTCCATTCACATTTTGCTTCTGCCTATTACAGGATAATTCAATGGGTCATCCCATTTCCCCTCACTGTAAATTGCGGCATTCTGCCCAGCGCAATTTGCACACAGGCAGAAAAAGTTTTTATGTGAGGCCTTCTCACCAAACCAGATGTCTGATTGATTTTCAGTAGTCTTATAACCACTTTCTGTAAAATCAGGACAGCCCTACCAAAACCAGGTTTGTCAGATCAGAGACTGATGTTACGACTTTGACCCACTGAGACAAAACCCAAAAGCATGTATGTATATAAGGACATTTTATTTGCTCTCTATGAGAACCCATTATTTTATCAACCTTGGAATTCAAACGAAAGACAAAACCCACAAACCTCATTTTCTACGAGTTGTGGAATAACACGTATTAGTCAGTGGTGAGATTGTTGCTCCTTCCCCACGAATGGAAAAAAACTTCTCAAAAACAAAAGGTCTTTTCTTTTGAAAAGCTTCTATGGAGACCAATGCATAGGCATCCTACTTGTGCCAGCTTTGTGAATGCAGCTAACCTTTGCCTACAGTTCCTGTTCTGTTGAAGTATCAGCAATAAACAGATTTAGGGTTGTAAATGGTGCTTCCTCTTTTTTTTTTTTCCTGAAGGGGCCTCTTTTTAGGTCTCACGCTCTCACTTGCGTCAGATATTGTATTCAAGGGGCTTACTCCCCACCTATTGTTTAACATTTATTAGTTTCATTGTCGCTCATATACCTTCTAATTGGCCAACACGCGCTTGCTTCACTTCCTCTTCTTTTGGCGGAAGCATGGACCAAGTACTGATTGCTTCAGCTTGATAGCTGTCATTTCGCTGATCATGCTGTGATTGAAATACTATTTTTATTTTGTCTTCTTCACTGTCGTTCTTGTTAAACCTCTTGCCATTTGTAGCTGTGTTTTACTGTGCCACATGCACTTCAAAGAAGCCCTTTTCTCCTCTGCGCTAATGCACTTAAGAAAAAAAAAAGCCACACTGTAAAGCAGATACGCCGTACAGCTTGGCTACAAAACCTTGTCAAAGCCAATAACCCTCATAGGCAAAACTTTTTCCAATGCTTGCTTTGCTATCTTGCTTCTAAAAGAGGTTTGTTTCCAATGTAAGCACTGTGGATGACCAAAAGGAAGTGAGCAGTAAAAAGCCCCTAAAAGGTGGCGCACTTTCAGTGCACACCCTGATGGCAGCCCTCAGGTGGGGGCAAGGGGGTCCTGTGGACTACCCAGACATCCCCTTGCAGACAGGTGTAGTCACTCGCTGCACCCGCCTGCAAGTGGATCTCTTTCTCCTCTTAAAAGTGCAGGCGGGTTGTCACCTACACAGTGAAAAACGAAGCAGCTATTTCAAAGCTGCTTCGTTTTTCGCTTGAATGCGCTGCCACCAGGGCAGCTTGACTTCGTGGGTGCCCTAGGGGCAGCGCATTCAATGCAATTGGGTGCACTTTCCTTGTTTGCACCCCTCTTTTAAGATGCACTGTGGCGCAAACAGGGAAAGTGCGCCCTGTATGTAATAGGACCCCAGATGTTCTTATTTCTGCACAGCACACCGTCCTACCATGGGGCAGTAGTGGTTGAATATGATTTCAGCATGACAATCATTAGAATGTATCAAATAAATGTACAATGTCACTCCTAAAAGTACATATATGTCAAAACTCCCTAGAACTGAGATCACTACATTGGCACTGCATGTGTGCCTATACCTGGGAACAGTTAAGGGGGAGATTTAGAATATAATACCTGGAGAATTCGAATTCCACATAACTACATTGAACTGCAGGAATCTGCAAGTAAGAAAAAGCTACGGTGAAGCTATTTTTATCTTACAAAATTGGTTGTTTCCAGGTTCAATCGAGCTAAGGGTCATTATTATATCTCTTGTTCTAATCTATCCATTCTGCTTGCAGGCTCTGGGTTTGTGTAGCATTGCTAAACTCCTGGCACCAGTGCAGCTTAAGGTACTAACACACGGGCGGGTGGTTATGTTGGGTGGGAATAGGGTGGCATACCCTTTTAGTCTCCAGACCAAGGTCAATGGGGCAACAAGAGTGTCCTAATGCAAGAAAGGTAAATGGACCCTCATCCCTTGGTGTGGTAGTAAACAACAAATTCATGATGACATTGCAATGTAGCCCCACATCGCTCGGTGCCACTGCACGTGCTGCACTATTGGTAGGACATGCTGGTCCAGTTTGAACTTACCATTGCAAAGCATTGGACAGCAAGAGTAAGAAGTACAGAGGAACAAAACGATACTGCTTTTTCTGAAACGTGAGAAAACATTGATGGTCAGACCGCTTGCCCTCCTTAAAATAGAGAATACAATTTGATCGTCAATTGAATTATCATGCAGGCATCTCTGCAGACAAATGTATTTAAGTGCGACCGCGGGAGAGAATGCAGCCTTACCGCTAGAGCTGCCGACTTTGGAGCTCGGGAACAAGGTTCGAGCCTCGGCGTCGGCTCAGCATCCTGTGATTCTGGGCACTTAATCTCCCCGTGCCTACCAAAAATGAATGTATGATTGTGTAATGTGACTGGTGATCATGCAAAGCGCTCCAATACCTTCGGGGCGAGTGCGAGCGCTATAAATATGCAAAAGATAAGAAACGCTGCGGCCATCTAATAAGGACCTAGAAGAATCTTTCAATGCTACATAAATACCGTGGGCATTATCTTAAAGATTAAAATTCATACCAGGTACGTATTAGCCAAAAAAATGGACACAGATGGCTACGTAAACGTAAAACAGGTTGCGTTCTGGGTCTCTTCTGCTCCTTATCCTGCCAGCCCTTCGCAGCTGTGGCGGCTGCCTGACTGCATTCCCAGACTCAGACGGGGGCACAGTCGGCGAGAGGATTGGAGGAGGACGTCCCTCCCCCCGAAGGTCGTGCTTCCTTGGCAACAAAGCCATGACAACTCAACCGGCAGCAGCCGTTTAAAGCTGCAGTTCGAAAATGCTTCCTGGAACACTGTGGTCTGCAATGGCCGCCCCCAGAACTGGTTAGTCACTGGGCATGTCTTGGACGATCAATGTCAGTGAACGAGGGAGCCCCGGACGCCTCTGGGGGTGACGATGGATAATGCCTTTGTGGAAGAGGTCGCTGCGTCATTAGTAAGAGAATTTCTTAGTAGGAAGGTACTGTAAGCTCACGTATTTTTACATCTCGCCACTCGACTGTCTTGAATGAAAGGACACTGATAGATAACATACAGGGAGTCGTAATACCACCGACCCCCGTTTGCCCTAACAAACATCAGCTGCAACCATTAGTCGTTATTTTCAAATCTTTAGTAATTCTGTGTATGCAACATTGTAAAACGATAGATAGTATGCAATGGGAGGGTGAGCCGACTACATCTCCCAGAAGTCAATGTGTATTGGCCACGAGGTGCTTACCATCACAAATCGGACTGTTTTTGTTTTGAAGGGGCGCGTAGTTGGAAAAGAAACGCCCCTAGCTGTAACTGGAATGTGCTCTTCTGTCTTTTGGCTAGAGATGTATACAGACAAACAGCCGTTGTTCACTCGTACATAACTAACTTCTCAACAGATTCGCACTTTTAGGATCAAACGTTTGACCCTAAGGTTTTTTTTTTTAGATCTGTTTTGGCAGAACATCTGTTTCGACCTCACATGATAAAAGAGCTTTCAGTTGTACCACAGGGAGGGGTTTGGCTCTGGTGGTATGTTGGTAGACGGGAGTACATGTTTAGATTTGGCAGAAGTTGTGTGCTTCCAAAGAAAAAGTGCCTACCCATCAAGAGCTGTAATTTTATCAAGCTGTGGAGCCTCGGCCCTTTATCAAGACTAGCTATTGTTCAACAACAGAGCCCAATCTTAAGTTCAATCACTTGCCACTGTATTGCTATATGTCTCCAAGATAATTAGATATTTATGGTGCTTGTTATTTTCTGGCAGCAGCAGAAATGGGTGGAGAGTAAATGGGTGGAGAGCAGCCAGGAGGAATGTGTTGTTGTTTTGCAGTCCCATGAGTCTCCACTTCCTTTTTCCATCATCAACTTCAGAGATCTTCTTTTGAAAATTGTTTTTTAGGTCGAGCCTGGGCAGCGCATGCGCTGCTCTGCGAGGCATGCTGTATTCAAGTATGGATTTGAAGCTCCGCCCACTCTATGGCCATATTTTTCATTGGCTTGTGTCATTGTCCTTTGTAAATGCTGGCTACTGATTAGTTAATAGGCTTGTTAGTCCCTCCTTAGTATCGCCTTGTCTTCATTTGTAACCTTCCACGAGGGCTGGCCCTTTTACTTCTGTTGTTACATGGTATGTCTTATTTAGTCTGTAAGCACTATTATCTTTAATGAGTTTCTCCTACTGCAGGCACAACATGCTTTCCTGCAACATTAAGCGCGCCAAGCCTGCTTTCCCTTTCCAAGCAGCCTGGGACAATGGCGGGTGCTTCTTTGAAATGAAATAGGTCTCGCATTTACAAGAGTTTGAGCTTTTGGCATTGTGAATGACAATGCATTTTATTTATGTGTTGATTTTCTGAAATACATAAAAGGCATTTTCATTTATAATGCCAATAGCTTAAACTCTCGCAAATGAGAGACCCATTGCATTGTAAATACTTGTTTTCTAATAGAGCTAAGATTTATGGACTGGAGAGACTTTTTTAAGCTCCTAGACTCCCAAAAGTTAATTTAATTATTAATTTTCATTTATTTAATTTCTAAACATTACATTATTATTTAACTTCTGATGTAATATGTTTATATATTAATTCATTTACTTATTAAATATACTGTAATTTTAAATTACCCTTCCCTCAGCTCCAAAATTCTTCGCTGCTGCCTTATGCAACCCATTTCCTGAACTCCGCAAACTTCTTGCCACCGCTTAGCACTACCTTTCCCTGATCCCTAATAACACCTTAATACCCTTTAACTCTACTGTGAACCTTGAAAAACACTTACAACTCCTTAATGCTACTCGTCCATGAACCCTAAAAACCCCTTACTAATTTTTAGTATACTTAAACACCGATTGCTATCGCTCAATAATGCTCATCCCTGAACCCTAACAACCCTTACTACCCTTATTGCTACTCTTCCATGAACTCTAAAAATCCTTTGCTACTTCTTAACGCTTACATTCCCTTAACCCTAGAAACCTTACTATCCCTGAATGCTATCCATCTGTGAGCTCTAAAAAACATAATTCTCCTCAATGCTACCCTTGTATAACCCTAAAAGGCCCTACCACCTATTAATGCCACCTACGCTTAAACGATAAAGACCCTTACTATCGCTTCTCTGATTCCTATTGATATGAAAACCCCTTGATACCCCTTAAAGCTTCCTTTCAAAGCATCATAAGAATCTCTTACTATCCTTTATCCCTTAATGATACCATTCTCTGAACCCTAACACCCCCTTATAACCCCTTAACTCTACCTTTCCCTGGACCATACAACTCCTGTCTACCCCGTACAGCTACCCTTACCTAAACACTAAAAAACCCATAGTATTTCTTAATGCTTGCTACATTTTACCAAATTCGGAAAACTTACAACCCCTTAACAATACCCTTCACTTGACCCTAAAACTCTCCAACCACTCCTTAATGCTGTTCATCCTTCAATCCTAAAAACATCATACTGCCCATTAATGCTGTCCTTCCCTGAAATATAAAAACCCCTACTAACTCTTAATGCTACTGATCCCTGAACCATAACAACCCTCACTACCTTTTAACACAACCCATACATGAGTCGAAAAACATTTACTATGCCATTATGCAAACCTTCACTGAACCCTAAAAATTCTTTACTACCCTTCAACACTACTCTTCCGTCAACTTTAGAGTACATTTTACTTCCCCTTAATGCTACAATGCTCTTAACCCTAAAACCCCATTGCTATGACTTAACGCTTCCCTTCCCTAAACCCTAAAACAACACTTAACGCTACCCCTTCCTGAATCCTACAACCCCCTTAATATCCCTTAACGCTACCCATCCCTTAATGCCATCCTTTCTTGAAACCTAAAAATGCCTTACTACTCCTTAATGGTACCCATCCCAGAATCCTAAAAAACTCATACTTCCCCTTAACGCTACCCTTCTGTGAACCTTAAAACTCCTTACCTTAATGCTTCCTTTTCTTGATCCCTACAAACTCCTTGCTATCCCTTAACGCTACCCTTCCCTGAACTCTAGAAAACCCCGAATACCACTTAACGCCATCCTTACCTGAACCCTAAAAAAGCCAGACTACTCCTTGTCGCTACTCTTCCGTAAACCCAAAAAAACGATACGATCCCTTAGGGCTACCCTTGAAAGAGCCAGAAAAACCTTCTACCAATTAACACTACCCTTCCTCTAACCCTAAATACTCCGTACTACTCGCTAATGCTACCCTTCCTGAAACCTAAAAAGTCCTTCATATCACTTAATTCTGCCCTTCCCTGAAACCTACAAACCCATGCTACTCCTTAACTGCACTCACCCCTGAGCCACTAATACCTTTACTACCCCTTACTAATGCCATCTCTGAACCCAAAATCTTTTCTGTCCATTTATTGCTATCCTCCATGAAGCCTAAAAACCCTTGCTACCTCTTAATGCTAACATTCCCTGAACTCTAAAAACTCCTTACTATCCATTGTCTTTATCCTTAAACCCTAAAAGCATCTTACTACCCCTTAATTCTATTCTTGCCTGAACTCTAAATATTTCTTCCTGTCACTTAACAGTACAGCCCTCTAACCCTATAAACCTTACTACCCTTGCATCAATCCAGACAACCCTTAAGGTGAATTTAGGGGTCTTAGACAACCTTTATTTATAAAATATGTATTTATTATAAGACACTCACTAACACATACATGTATCTCTTAGCCAGAGATGTACACAATACTTATCAATAGAAACAGCTAAGTAGCACAGAATACACAGTGGTCACCAGGGGGAGACCAAACCATATACTAAAATAGTGGTATGTGAACCACAACTCAAGTAATGACTAAACCTAGATGACATAGAAGTGCCGGGGACCCACATAACCACCCAAGGTGAGTATCTAGGAGCCCCACGGAGGTCGTGTGTAGTGTGGGAACACAACCGCGTTCTGAGTACAAATCAACGGGTAAGTCGCGGTTGCAATTTTAAAGAAGAAGGACCCTTCCCAACGGACCCTGAGGCTCTCCAACAAGAGGTTGGAGAGCCACCTCACCCGTGGATACCCTAGGATCCAGGATACCTACACCAGGGAAGCCGGGTGCATAGGTGTGAAATGGCGTCAGAAACCGTCATCAAACTCAATGGGAGACTTCAGAAAGATGCCGCTGCTGGGAAAGGTGAAAGTTCCCGGTGAAATCCCAAGGTGGATTTGAGGTGAAGAGTACCTGCAAGCAGAGGGGACAGAGTCTAGGTCTAGGGAGCATGGCAGACGAGTGCCCACCGATGTCGGGTGTTGTAGGAGAAATGACGGTGACCTTGGAGCTGTAGCTGTGAGGACCAAAGGCTGTATGGGTGTCCTGCTCATGCAGGGGCACCCTCACACTTAGAACCAAATACCCTGCCTTCAGGATTGAAAAGGCCTGCTTTAGGGGTGATTTATAGGTTTTAAGTGCAGTGACTTTAGATATAGGGAAACCTATATCTTTCGTAAGTGGTACTAGCACCAGCGTACCCAGGCTGCAATGGCCGGCCTGTAGTTACAGTTTGAGTGCTCCCTCATGGGTGGCATAATGTATGCTTCGGCCAATGGGGGACCCCTGGTGTACCTATGCCCTGGGTGCCTTATACTAGGGACTGATAAGGGTTCACCAGTGTCCAATCTGGGTGTACCTAAGTACTTACCATACCAATTTAGGGGAGAAAGAATAGAGACTGGGGTCCTGGTTAGCAGGATCCCAGTCAGACTAGTCCGAAACAGCATAGCACCAGGCAAAAAGTGGGGGTAACCATAAAAGCAAAACCTACTTTCCTACATTGACTCTTATATGACGCATAAAACCCCTTTCTTCCCCTTACAGGTACCCTTCCCTAAATGCTAAAAACCCCATGCTACTCCTACTAAATTGGTAAAACCTATGAGCCCTTAATGCTACCCTTCACTTAAATCTTTAAAAAAATCCCCAACTACTCCTTAATGCTACCCATTCCTTAACCGTAAAAATATCTTACTTCCCCATAACACTGCCCTTCCCTCAAAACTGTAAAACCCTACTGCCACTTAACGCTGCCCTTCCCTGAACACTAAAAACACATACTATCCCTTTTTGCTTTCTGTAAACACTTAAAATTCCTTACTACCCCTGAGCAAATAGCCTTTTATTACCCCTAAATGCTAGCCTTCTCCCTACACTGAAAACCCCTCGCTACCACTTATTGCTACCCCTCCCTGAACAATAAAAACCCCCTGACTACCCCTTGAAAATACCCTAGCTGATCTCTATAAACAACTTAGCACTACCCTTCACTGAACCCCACAAACCCCTTATTATCTATTAATGCTACCCATCCTTTAATGTCACCCTTCCTTTAACCCTAAAAACCTCTCACTACCACTTAACAGAACCATCCCTAAATCCTAAATAACCCTCTACTTGTTCCAATGCTGCCCTTCCATGAACCCTGAAAACCTCTTAAAAAATCCTTAATGCTAGCCTTCCTGAACCCCACAAGCTCCTTGCTACCTCTAAACAATACCCATTCCTGAACTCTAAAAAGCCCTACTACGGCTTAAGACTACACTTTCCATAACCATAAAAAATGCTTTCTACCGCTCGCAGCTACCCTTCCCTAAACCAAAAAAACCTACTCTACCACTTAATGCCCCCTTCACTGAACCACTAAAATCCTCTACCTTAATCATTACCCGTCCCTGCACCCTAAAAAACCCTTACTACTCCTTGACAATACCCTTCTGCAAATGAGGGAGCAGAAGTCTTATTGGCATTTGAAGAGATTTGTGCGCAGGTGGCATCTGGTTTAACATTGCCTAGTAGAAGTCATACTAATCTGGGTGAGAAATGGTTTGACAAGGATTGCTCGAAAGCTCACCAAAAACTTATTTCTGCCTTGAAGCAGGTCCGAAGAGATCGTGCCCTTATAGCCCAATTGAGGCAGTCCTTTAAATGTACGATTAATTACTGTAAACAATAAATCGAAGATGAGGCCTGGAATGACCTGCTTTCGGTCGAGGTTCATAGAGAAAGTGCTAGATTTTGGGCTATAGTTAATAAACCCTTTTTTTACAGGACTAAATAATAATCCCTTATAATGTAATATTACGGAGGATCAGTGGTACTCCCATTTTAATACTATTATGGAGTATCCCAGTTTGGGAGGGGCTCCCCAGTTCTTCCTGACAGAGATTGGGGCAATACATCATTGAATTTTACAGAAATTGAAGTGGAAACAGCTATCACTCAAATGGCTAGTAATAAGGCCCCCGACCCTGTGTTCCGGCTGATCTATTTAAACAAACTCCGCAGCTCTGGGCAAAAATTATAACCAAACTTTTAAATACGGCTAGTATGTATGGATTTCCGATATCCTGGTCTCTCGCTACCATCATTCCAGTTTTTAAAAAGGAGCAGAGAGGTGAGCCAGGTTGTTATAGACCTATCTCCCTGATTGACTCAGTGGTTAAGGTTTTAAGTAGTGTTATTTTAAATAAACTTTCTGAATGGTTGGACGACACTGGACTTTTAACAGACTGTCAATATGATTTTAGAAAAGGCAGAAGCACTATAGATCAGTGTCTAAATTTGCACCTTCTGGCTGAGAAATATACAGTGGCGAAACAAGGTACGTTGCAGCGGGCCTTCATGGACTTGTACTCGGCCTTTGATCTAGTAAATAGATCAAAGCTATGGACAATATTGATAGGTATGGGGATGGACCGTTGCTTAGTCCATTTTTTAGCAGATCTTCATAAGGATCTTTATGCCAGGGTTAGAGTCAGCCAAGATGGCAAATGCACTAAGCACATTAAAATTGACAAAGGGGTACGACAGGGCTGTATTTTCGCCCATTTGCTTTTTACACTTTATATAAATAATTTAAACACCTCCCTTAGCACTGCTACTTTAGATATTCCACGTATAGGAGACAGGGTTATTCCTGCTCTCCTATACGCTGACTATGCAGTTCTTTTGGCCCGCACTGCAGTTGGCCTTCAGAGACTTTTGGATTCCTTTGGGTCCTTTATGCAATCACTGGACCTTATTGTTAATAAAACCAAATCGCACACGGTGACAATGGGCCAGAAGCCCAAAAAAATCCAAATCTTTTCATTGTGAAGGGGTTGAGTTGTCAAGGGTTTCCTCTTTCTCCTATTTGGGAGTTTTATTCGATGACTCCTGGACTCCCCAGTTAAGAGCGAAAAATCTTGCAATGTCTAGGTCCATAGCTGCTATACAAGGTTTTGTATCCCGACTAGGAGCGAAGCCCCTTGAAGCTTTGCTAAAAATTTATAGATCTAAAAGTATTGCAATAGCAAGGTATGGATCTGCGATTTGGGGAAACAAAGCTGTAGTAGAACTTCAGCAAGTTGAAAATAAATGTATGAGATATTTCCTGGCAGTACCCCAATTTACCCCTACCTATGATATTCACCAAGAGTTGGGTAGTGGTTTTGTTGAGGACCAAATTGGGCTGGGTCCTGTGGTATGTTGGCTAAAGACATGGATCAATACGGAACTGACACTGAATAGAGAAATTATCAAGGACTGTATAGAGCTGGACAATGTAAGAAAAATCCAATGGATACAATATGTCAAGTCAATGCTAGGTAAAATGGGACGACCAGAACATTTTGCCACCCCAGGAAAGGTAGTGAAAGAGGACCTGGCATGGGTTAAAGTACAATTTTTAAACGTGCTGTTTGCAGAGAGAGAGGCGTTGGAGATTGTGAAACCCATGGTGAAAGCCCATTTTCTGTTAAATAGAACCGTACTTGACAATTGTCACAAAGCCTTTCCACCGATCTCTTCTAACCAGGTTCCGTTTCAATCTCATCCATTGTCTTTTAGCAGATGTACAGGGTTGGAGTAAGGTAAATGATTTAGGCCCCTGTACATGTGCCAATTTTTCAACACCGGATACCTTACATTTTATAATGTTTTGTGAGCATTTTAGCCCCATAAGGAGAACGTTTTTTAGTCCCGTTTTAAAGGGGAGGGGTTTTGTGCAAGTTAGACCTGCCTTACTATATTTGCAGCTGTTAAATAACCCCTGGAAGATTTTTAATGTTGCAAATCTTTTGGTGGCGGCAGTTAGACATAGGAAGAAAGGGTGCTAGAAATTTAAAATTGTTGTTTGATTTTATATATTGATAAAAAAGTTTTATTGCTTGATTAATGAATTACAAGTTACCTCTTTTTACCGGTATTCTTTTATTGTTTGTATGTGGTATATTTTATTGAATTCAAAATGTATCAATATGATCTTATGTACTTTTCGTATGAAAATTGTTGTCTGTGGTGTACTTTTATGGCTTTTGCTAGCCAAATAAAGTGGTTTGAACTTGAATCCTAAAAAGTCATTACTACCCTTTAACACTGTACTTCCCTGAAACCTACACACCCAGGCTACCTCTTATACCTACACCTCCCTGAACCATAAAGGTCCTTACTGATTCATTTCTGAACCCTAAACCCTCCTTACTACCTGTTAACACTACCTTTCTGCGAACCTTAAAACATTTACTGCCCCTTGATGATGCCTCCATGAACCCTAAAACCCTCTTGCTTCCCCTTACCATACCATACCTCCCCCTGAACTTTACAAAACCCTTAACACTTCCCTTCATGAACCCTACAAACCCCTTACTATCCCATAATGCTACCCATCCCTGAAACCAAAAAACCCTAACTACTTAAAACGCTAAAAAAGTCGTTACTACCCCTTAGTGCTACCCTTCCATGAACCCTAAATGCCACTTAATGCTTACTCAGGAAATCATCTCCTGAAAGCAGGAGGAGCCTAAAGTGAAATTGTGTGATGAATTGAGAATCAAATTAGTGCTTCCCCCAGTAATATCTCATTTCTGAGGTGAACTTTAAAGACCAGCTTGTGAGCTGTTATTTCTGTCCCCACTTCCTTTCCAACAGTTATCAATGCCCCTGGTTTCGGGAACTCAGGGGTAAGTTACTAGGTGATACCAGACACATCGTTATAAGTCCCTTAGTGGCTGTGGGTAACACAGAAAAGCTTACTTTTTAAAGATTTGAAGAACTCTTTAGGGTATCTGTGGAAGCACTTTCAGGGCTACATGGTGCTGTTTATGTAAAGTGGAGCTGTGCTGCATTGCTATTTGGGAGAAATGAGCATCACCCATCTAATGGGAGTCATTTATAGAATATCAGATGTTTTACTGTTATACCACAATTCGGTAATAGTGTTACCACAACGAGTTATCATGACATTACTGCAAATTTGGAGATAAATGTGCAATCATTGTTTCTGCTTCTTTATCTCTAATTATTGGTACAGAATTAGCACCAGCTTTTTGCTTGTGCTGGGACACTAATGGACTCAGAATGGAGTAGTGTTCTCTTAATTTAAAACAAGCCCTTGCATAGCCAATAGGTTTCATCTTCAGGACCTTATAGATATTTAGCCATGCAGTACATTTTGCTGGGTGCTCCAACATCTACTGTTACTTCACGTGGCACTGGTGATTGGCCACACACCCAAGGTTCGTTTTTCTTGCTTTTTAATGAACACTGGAAATGCAATGCATTAGCAAAGCATGTAGGACAACCTTTATTGTGATGAACAACATTTGTGCATGCAATGCTTTCAAACTTCATTTTCAGTGCCTGTGATCGTGTTGGTACATTACAATCAGATCTGTTGGCTTTGCCAATGTTTGTTTTGTTTTAAATTGTCGACCTATAAACCCCCTAGATTCTATTCCCAAACTTGTTTTTCATTCATGTTATTTTAGTGAAGCTTTGAAGCTTAGTCAGCATTTTAATGTCAGGCATTCATCATTATAAGATTGTATGGAACTACTAAGGAATTTCTTTATAAGATGATGTATCCCACTCACATCATCCCATCATTTGGTCGGCACTGATCACTAAAATAAACAAGTAATAAAACTGGTCTGCATAAAGTGAAAAATCACTCAATCCTTGTGAACCTGCACAGATGCATTATATACCAGACCCCTGGAATTATGTGGCATCAGTGGACCAAATTGTTAGGTAGGGCTGACTAAATTATGTGGCATGCAAATCAAATTATAAAATGTAATAGGTCACATTCTGACACAGTATCAGCTCTCTATTTTGACATTTTAACACATTAATATTGCCTGGGCATACGTTTCACCTCATTAGTACCCGTTTAACACCTAAATATTGCAGTTGGCAAAAAAGGCGATCAGTTAACCTTAGCAAATGGTCAGCTGTGCCATATTGTGTTTGACAATTTTTTTAAAGCAACGTGTGATGTGTTTGAGATAAAAACATATTTTGTGTTGAAATCTGCAAATTGTGCAGCAGATGTTGGCCTACGTGGCAAGTGCGGTAAATTCATATTTACCAGGATAACACTACAGCTACAAAATCACGTTATTCCAGTGGTCCAGATTGTATTGGGTAATTTCGTCATAAATCTAGTGTAATCATGTACCAGAACCACCCTTACCCCCATGTTACTGTATCTCCCTGCTATGGAGTTACTGTATCTCCCTGCTATGGACAAATCTCGTACACAGGCTTGGGTCAGGTTAATGCTTAATAAATACCCTTAATAAAAAAATTAAAATGATAGCTTGAGAGCATAGGCATTGCTGTTACTGTTCTATTGGATGTACCTGTACTGATCAACCTGCTTTCAACTGAAGCTTTACACAAGGGGCACTAAGCCCTTTCGCTCTTATATTGACTACCTTCATCTTCCCTGCTACTCTCATCTTCTGTGCTCCCTGTTATCCCACCTCCAGGCTTCCTATTTGGCACAACCTTTTACCCTATTAAGATTCCAAATCCTGGAGTCTTCTGTCTTTACAGCATTTGTGAATAATTGGACATGTATCATAGGCCTGGTGTATATTGCCATGTTCTTTGTACCTCATGGATTTCTAATCCTCACTAGGTCAACAACACCCATCACATTGTGTGGCTTTCAATGCATGTTTCCATGCCAAACCATTTTTTCTTTTCTTTTACATTTTCACTCTTTTGTTCTCCAATCACACTTCAATTCTTTTCTGGCACATATTTCATTCATCCAAGCCTGGTAAATTACAGAATTAGGTTTTCTTCAGTAAAAAGTTCTAACAGGACTTTTCCAGTAACTAAGTGCGGAATTAGTAACATTTTACCCTCAACAGGAAAACTTATTTCCAAGTCTTCCCATTGACCTTGGACAACTGTAAAGTCTCAGTAAGCATGCTGGTAAATCTCTGAAACATTCCATTGGCTTCTAGATAATCGATCACACATTCTTGTATTTTACCTCTTCTTTTCTAAGAAAATCTTCAAGTTCAGACAAAAGTAACAGAACCCCACCATCTGTTAAAATAGAGAGTGGTAATCCCTCCCTACTAACATTTCATTAAAAACTCTGACTACATTGTTCCTCTTGGTACTGCTTGTCACGCCTATTTCTGGCCTTGTGGAATACATATCTATTAAAGCTGTGACATAATGTTGACCTTCTTTACCTGCCATCGGTTCTAAAATATATAAAGTCATTACCTGTCATGGTTTATCTGGTAATTTCCTTCTAATATAGGTTGTACTCTGTGACTGTGCATTGTACAATTTAAAAAACATCCTACATAATCCCTAACTGTGCTTTCTACTTGCACATCCACTTCTGGCCACCAAATACTCATCCTCCATCTTGCTTTAACCTTGCTAATACCAGCAAGTGTCCTTGATGTGACTGATTCAGTTTTGTATAACTATTTTATTCTAAATTACACACATACACGGATTCCCCAAATGATGAAGAGAAATGAAAGTCAAATTTAGCTAGAATGCAAAATGTTACAGCTCAGCCTTCCTTCCTTAGTTCACCTGGGGAACCATGTAGAGTAGGGGCAACATGGAAGAAAGTATTTGGACATTATACAACAGTATGTGGTAGATCATGATTGAGTGCAGAGAAAAACCTCTCTTATCCTTCACTGTCTTGATCCAGAAGTCCGCAATGTTTTGGATAATTTCTAGGATTAACCAATGAAGAGGCCTCAGACTTTAATGTCTTTGAAGTATGCATTAAAAAACTTGACTGCATTACCTATTCAAAGTTTAGTACGATACATAGGAGGTATTACTTTGAAAAGAGGGTGCAGAAATGTTTTGAGATAGTGTTGAAAGTTATGTGACAGATTTGCGCAAGCTGGCCTTTTCATGCAACTGTGGAATGACTCTAAAGGAGTGCATTAGAGACTAATTCATGCTGGGGTGTAGCCTAGAGAAAGTGAGCGAAAAACTGTGGCAATAGTAAAATCCCAACATCAGGTGGGTGTCTATTATTCAAAATGGATGCTAATATCATGATGGTCGTTCATGTAATCCCATTTTAGTGAGTGGCTGTTGGGTCAGATCTCTGGGCACCATTTGCTGAAACTATTGACAATCTCTAGTTCGGCCAGCAAGTGGAAAAAAACTTGAGAATGCTATCTTTCTTTTTTAAATGGTGGTGACTAGTTGGTGAGCTGCACGGTAGTTTTTTTTTAATCCTATTGTAAGTTTCTGACCATTGAATTTAATTATTTGAAAGAAACAATTGAAAATAAGCAAAATTCATTAAAAACCGTGTAGCATTATTGGCAAAATTTCCTTTTTAATGAGACTCACTTTTATTTTAAATTCTTAAGTGCCCAAATACTGATTATAGATCTCAGTTTGTATAATCATTTGCTAAAATTCAAATCTATTAGACGAGACTGGGTTACCAAGGTTTTAATATCCTGATTTCTGAGATAGAGTATGGCTTAACAACTTCATTTTTCATTGCTAGTTCTATCTTCTGTCTAAAGCTTTGGGCCTTGCCATTGACAATACCCAGCACCCACCGATATTTTAGATAATTTGCATTCATATCTAGTAACTGTATGAAATCCTGACAGATGATATGTAAAAAAAAACAGGTAGTCCTCAGTATAGTGTTGTGTATGGTTTCTCTCTCTGATTAACCTCTTGGGTGTGGAGGACAAGATGTCTGTGTCCTCTGCATTTCCTTCGTAGTGCCTAGGGCCTTATCATCTCATCCTCTACAAAGACTCAGAAAATCCCCTCCTTGTAAGGCAGATTGAAGTGGTTTATCCCTAATATCCCCTTAAAGGAGAGAGCGCCCACCACAAAAGTTAAGCAAAAGGGGTGGGGGGGACTGCAGAGTCATAGGACCTGACCCCCCCCCCCCCCCTCCCCCCAACCGTAATGGGTCCAAAAGGCTTACTTTTCCTTGGGAGACCGATTGAGGGTTTACTCCCAACCTTTTTCTGGGTGGGGTCTAAAACGCCACATATGACACCGGGGAATGTATTATTTAAAAAAAGGCATACTGTGACTTTCGCGAGCATCAGGCCTGGCCTACCTCTCATAAAAAGCCTGCAGGCATTTCTCCCCCACCATGGTGCAGATTTCAGGGCTTACCCCAATGTACTATTTTTGGTAGGATCATGGGGTGGGGTGCAGACATCCCAATGTGACACCATGATTATTTTTTTAAAAAAGGATGGGGCAACTCTCCTATGTATCATGACTGACCTCCCACCCCTAAATGACACAACAGCCTTTCAAGGGGGTGAGTGAGGGGACCTCCAATTTGGTTCTGTCAGGGGAGTGGGGGGGAGGGCAGCAGAAAGTCAACTATGACACCAGGAAATTTATTTTTAATTTTTTAAAAAACAAGGGTTAGAGTGGCCTGACCCATAACCCATAAAAGCCCAATAGACAAAAAGGATTATTCATTTATATGTTATTCATCCCCTCCTGTAGGATTTAAAAGAGTTTCAGCACCCCTTGGAGGCAGTTCGGGCCAGATTGGGGGTAAATGCCCGAGGGGGGAGGCAGAAAACTGTTTATTTCCAGGAATAAAAGATAAAAGAATGGGGTGGCTGAGGCGTCAGCCAGTGCAGGGCCATTCGACAAATCCATTGAACCCCATCAGTCTTTATGTCTCCTAAGAGGGAAAGTTTGATGATTTTTCCCCGAGTTTGCCCCCGGGGGCAGAAAGCACAACGGATACCAGGATTTATTTTTTAAAGTATGTGTATAGGGTGGAGCTGGCCAGTTCTGGATCAGGCTGCATCACACCCTAAAGCTGCAACAGTCTTTCAGCCCTCACGGGGCCTAGATCATCCCCAAGGAAATTAAAAGTAAATTTGGACTCATTTGGGCATAGTTTTTACATATGGGCCAGCAGAGAATTTCCTCTCACTTGCCATGGTGAATGGGATCACTATTCATTCTCTGGGTCAGCCGCCAACCAGGTAATCCTATCGACCCTGGGCTTTTCTGAAACTTATAGACACAGGCAAATCCACAGTGATGTGGCTTGTATGAATCCGAGCAAGTATTCCTACCTAGAATCCCCTGCATTAATGTATGGCTACCAATACGCAAGCGTATTAAATTTAAGATTTGCTGCATTTTGCACAAAGCACTAAACGGCTATGGCCCTAGTTACTTTGCAGTAAAACTTACCCAATACCAGCCACCAGACCACTTCGTTCAGGGTCAAAATCCTTGCTCCTTGTTCCGCGTTTTAAGAAATCTCGCATGGGTGGGAAACCATTCTACCATGTAGCCCCCTTCCACTGGAACCAGCTCCCCACACACCTCCGGAAATGCCCAGAATACCTGCAATTTCAAAAGCTCCTTAAAACTGAGCTTTTCTGAAATCCTTACCCCTATTTTCGCCTTAACTGTTGTACCTCCATAGGGCAGAGATACCCCTTTTGGGGTGATTTGGGCACTTTACAAGTCAATAAAAATAAATACAAAATATGGGTCAAAAAAGGCTATTTTTACCACATTTATATGACAGAAAACAAGCAAACTTCCAGACGGTTTCCAAAGTCTTACAACCCTGTGCTCCCACTCTTCTTCCAATTGAAACACTGTTTCTCATATGTGGTTAGACTTAATGCCCTACACATAAAAGAGGGGACAGATAGAAAAAGGAGGTCCATAAGGATAGCCTCCCAAAATACTACTACCACACAATAAATGTAACCGGCAAGATCAGACCCCGAATTAGGTTTTTTTTTCGAAAAAAAAAGAGTTGAAGAGAAAAACATTTCCTTTGAGAAAACAACCATCCACTACGATTTTCTGTCATCATGGGGTCTTTATTGCACCCTGGTGATGTTTAACCAAGGTGGTCTCAACCTCTAACAAGCATTGGCATAGCCAATAGGTCTCGCTTTTGGGACCTTATAAGTGTTTAGCCATACAACAGTTGCATAACTAAATACTTATAAGGTCCCAAAAGCGAGACCTATTGGCTATGCCAATGCTTGTTTCTGTTTATTACTGCTCTGTAGTAATGGCGGCGCACGGGTGCCACCATTACTACATAGAAGTAATAAACAGGAGGAAAAGAAAATGGCTCACGGAGAACATCAAAGCGGCCGTGCGGCCGCGAAAGTGAGGCGCGCACGCCCGCGCACATGCACTGTAGCTCTATGCTACAGTGGTAGCACTTTTTTGAGCCCTCACAATAAGTCTCGCTAGAACCAGTGCATGCGCTGGGTCAGGCGAGACCTACAAAGGAGCACTTAATATTATGTGTAGTGAAAAAGAAGGAGCACTTGAAAGTGTCTGGTATATTAACTGTATGCCTTTTTATTGTGGGATCATCGGACAAGACTAAAAACTTGTTGATGTATTAGGTCTTATGTTAACCCCCCATCCGTTATCACATGGGTACTCACAAGCATTTTGCCTGGGGCCACAAAGTATGGTCTCCGGTGTGCCTGAGGGCCACATTGATGTCTGCAGGGTGGGAGTGGGGCTCTGCTAGAGGGTACGGGCTGGAGAGACTAGGTTTGCGTGGGGAAAGTGAAGCATGTACATGGTGTAGTGAGTGAGTCATGGAGCCATTTTGAAGTTTTCATTCCATACTGCCCTCTGAATTAAGCCCTTAGTCACTAGAAGAGTCATAGATTTGACAATAATGTGTTATGCTATATTTGAATCGCGGTCCCTCTACCGCAACTTAGGGTAAGCCATATCTACTTGCTAGCACTACCTTGGGAGAGTCAAGTGTAAAAGAGAAGTAACTTCATTATTGATTGGAATGAAATAGAATTGCACTCATCAAAACCAGAAAACCTAGAATCAATCCCAGCTTCCTCATATGACCAAATTGTGTGACCCTTGGCAATTGGTTCATTTCACTTTGCTTCTTTTTCCCAATTATCACAAGAAAGAACACCTTGAAATACATATGTTTAGGATATACACTGTACATAAACCTCTCTTGTGTTTGAATTAAGAAACTATAATGTCCATGTACAATAACAACCGAGAGGGTTTGACATGACAGCTGACTTTGTTGTAGGGTGGGATTGGGCATGAATGCTTCTTTGTTCATTTTTTAAACTATCACTTAAAAAAAAAATACCTCTCAATGCACTGGTACAATCTGATGTATTAAGATGAAACACTCCTGCATGTTAATGAAGTACCCTTCTTTTCATTTTGAAGAGAATTTGTCATGTTTTTAAACTTTTGCTGCAAGATGTCTTAAAAAGATAATGTGTTTCTAAAGTTATGTCCTGCAGTCTACTTAATTACTTCTTTGCTTTTACTTTAGTTAGCTTGTAAATAAACGCTTCCCAGTCTATCATACTACTGTATGTTACTTATCTCTAAAGTAAAATGCAGCCCAGTGTGGCGGATCAGCATGAGGCCCATTGTGATGGTCAGGAGGGCCGCATGCAGCTCCCGAGTCGTACTTTGAGTATAACTGCTTTATCGTATGCATGTTTCAGTTAGACTGTTAAGCCTAAGCAGTTCAGCAGCCAGTGGTACACAGCATGTGGTGCGCACACGCAGCACTCATGAACTACTGTTTCCAATTATGTCACACTTGAGGCACACTATCAGAGCCACACTCATCCTAATACTTTAAACCATATGCCCCCTGAAAGATGAGACAAATTAATGAATGATTGAATTTCTAAAGCATGCATCTACTATGAGAGTGTCCCGGCACTAAAGCAGATAGCCAAAAGGAGAACTTCAACTGCCCTACAGTTTAAACAAATGGGTTTTCACTTGCTTTCGGAAAGTGTTTTTATCTGGGATACATCTGAGTGGGAAGGGGAGCTCGTTACAGTACTTGGCTGCCAGAACAGAGCAGGCGGAGCTGCCCCACTTCTTCCATTTAGTGTGAGGAGTAGCAAGCTACCGAGCAGACTGTGATCGCAAAGATCTTCTTGGACAGTATTCAAAAATCTTTTTGGACAGGTATTTAAGACCAGCCTCGTAAAAGGCAGAGTGCACCTCCGCCGGTGCTTTAAAAAATATAACTTTTTAGGTCGAGCCTATAGCGGCAGCGGGCATGCGCTACTTGCTTTGCGAGGCATGCAGTAATCGGGTATGGAGTGGAAGCTCAGTGAAAGCTCCGCCCACTCTCCGCCAATGTTTTTAATTGGCTCCGGTCATTGTGTTTCCTAAATGCTGCTAACTGATTGAATATGAAACTTGTTAGTCCCTCCTTATTTTGCCCATGTCGTAATGTATACCCACCCATGGTTACTGGCCCCTTCACTTTGAGTGTTACACAGTACTTGGACTGTGAGCACTACGTCTCACCCCCACCCCTCCCGTTATCCGTGGTGCATGCAATGCAATGTAACAAAGAAGGGTACAAAGTTCCTCGTGTACAGTGGCGGAGAAGAGCAGGTAAGAGAGTATCTCAGCTGATCAATGATAAGAGAGACCAATCAGAAGAAAGCGGGGGGAAATTCCCTTAGTTTGAACTAGTGCTCTCACACACCCAGCAAGCTAGGTGTCATGCTTCATCATATGAGCACTGCCCCTCGTCAAGTCGGCGCTGCAATCCTTGACGGGCTCCCGAAACCGGGGCTCTTTGTCGGGGATCTTTTGTTCCTGCCGAAGGTGCTTGGGGGTGAGGGGCCTAGTGTGAAGTGATGTAGCAGAAAAGTGGGTTTAAAAGGGGGTCAGTTGGTCCTACTTCAATTTTATTCCAAAGGTCAATTGCCCTGTTAAAAATGTGTAGAGTGGCTAATTGCTAGGAGTTAGGTATCTAGACATGAGCTCTACTCTATATGATCAACATGTTTCTTGCCGTAAGAGTCAGGAGGATCAAGGCAATTCATCAGGATCAAAATAAGACTGTCTACAATAATACGTGGTAAAGTGATTTTTACATACCACTTCTTATGGTTTGTTCCTGTTGGGGAGAAAAGAAATTCTTTATACTGTACATAACTATGGAATATTGTGTCGTAAGTGATCACCGTGCTCAGGCGTGCAACACGCAATTTCAGTACATAGTAGTGTCTCTAACGCCATTCGGGAGTGTGGGGTGGGGGAGGATAAATTAATATCCAATGATTCTATGGAAGGAAAAAGGACTCACCTAAAAGGGTTGCTACTGTTGTTAGCAACGGTGCTGGCGGCTAAAAAGGAACCCAATTGGGTCCTAGGGAGGACATAAAAGTTGCCAGAAAACCGTCGTTAATAGTATCTACATTTTGGAAAAAATATAGTATCTGCGTTTTGAAAAAATTATAACAAGAAGTCACCAAACATAAGGTGGCAACGTTATAGGGGGTCGAAGACAGCCGGGCAAAGCCACAGTTACCATAGCCCTGAACGATCACCCCGTACCGGACACCAAGATCGAGTCAGGGAGTGCTGGCCTCGGTACTTGGAGTCTGTCGGAATGGATCAGGAGGGTTCCGGTGGTCAGTTGGCAGATGTGACTCCTCGGGTGTAGGGAGAAAAGACAATATTAGATTCAGTACTCACCGACGTGGATTCACGTAAAGGGAAACGACCTACCCAAACCGCCAGGAACCGGGGTGGTGGATATCGAGAGGGAGTACGAGAAGATATACTGTGGTTCCGGGTGCGTCATCGAGTGCGTGGAGCACGTCGTGACGTGTTACGCTACAGGAGTACAGTCGAGTGATTGGTCCTAGGCACGGAGGAGCGTCTCTGTTGCTAGGAAACCTCGTGACGTTGTCTCTGGGACAGGTGACGTGTCTCGCTGTTGGGTTTGCGAAGTGTAAACTGGCACGTGACCCACCATAATGCGACGTGTTCCGCTAATGGAGTACAGGCATGTGATTGGTCCCAGGCACGGAGATGCGTCTCTGTTGCTTAGCAACCTCGTGACGTTATCTCTGGGACAGGTAAACTAGTACGTGACCCACCATAATGCGACGTGTTACGCTAATGGAGTACAGGCATGTGATTAGTCCCAGGCACGGAGAAGCGTCTCTGTTGCTAAGCAACCTCGTGACGTTGTCTCTGGGACAGGCGACGTGTCTCGCTGTTGGGTTTGCGAAGTGTAAACTATTACGTGACCCACAAAAATGCGTCCAAGGCCTTTGACTCATGAACTAAAGGGTCAAAGAACAGAACAACAATTATAACTGCAGGCCTAATCATCCGAAAGGGGGCGACACAGTGGTGAGTAGCGTTGTCGTACAGTATACGATGCATCAGATGATGAAGGTATAAATACACCACTCCCGAATGGCGTCGGATGTGTAACACAATATTACCACATGTGAAATTAAAACAGTCGAATATCGATCAGAAGATTGTGGATCATCATTGGTAATGTATAAGCACTGCATTGCTTGGGGGCTGTATCATGAAGATGTAGATAAGGAAATCTATGTGTCTACAACATAGCGTGTGGTATGAGTAACAATGTTGTAGTCCCTATGCAATCCAACTTCCTGAGGTCCAGGTGTAAGAATTGGTGTGTCAGTAATCACACAATGCGTAGAATGGCCCATCGGTACATGAATAAAACTTGAAAGAGGGGGCCTGTAATCAGTGTGTTCATATATAGCAATACGGGAACACAGGGAAACAGGAGCCTCGTATCCTGCCAATGAGAAAGTTAATAGCATGGACTATTCAAAGGAATGAACCAAACATCAGAGTGGAGTAGGATCAGGAGATTAGGGCATACAGTTCCCAGTTCAAGATAGGGTGCTCCAGGGTATATCATCATTGAGACCCTCGATATGGCTTGATAATCTATGTACCCATCTCTGTTCAAGCCTGAAAAGGGAGGATTTAGAAATCTGTGCATGGGATTCTAATATGACCCAGTGTAATGAGTCGGGAGTATGTTGTGTCTCCAAGAAATGTCTGTATAGTCTTGTAGTTGTGCGTTGGCAACGTATGTTACTCCTATGTTCAGTTATGCGGATTTTAACTGGACGCATGGTCGTCCCTACGTACTGTAGATCACAGGGGCAAGTAATCAGGTAAATACACTGTTTAGTATTACAGTTAGTGTGTTTTTGTATGTTCCACTTAAAATTGGAAAAAAACACAATTGATGGACAGAATGCAGAACAATGTCATACATTCACCCCAGTACAGAGATCTGGGCCTAAATCCATCGTTTTTTTGCTCACCATGCCATTCCAGTTTGAACCCAGCCATATGCAAATCAGTCTTGACCCTGTGCCCCATGGGAACAGTCCAGCCCGAACTGCCAAGCCAGGTCCTCCCTGGACTGGAAACAAGCATCCTAGGACCGGTTTCGGGCTTTCAGCCCTCGTCAGCCAGGATAGCTTGATTCCAGTGGCATGGAGAGCAAGGGACTCACGTCTGAGCATACCCTTCCCACTCGGGGTGACAAATGCAAAAAACACAATTGATGGACAGAATGCAGAACAATGTCATACATTCACCCCACTACAGAGATCTGGGCCTAAATCCATCGTTTTTTTGCTCACCATGCCATTCCAGTTTGAACCCAGCCATATGCAAATCAGTCTTGACCCTGTGCCCCATGGGAACAGTCCAGCCCGAACTGCCAAGCCAGGTCCTCCCTGGACTGGAAACAAGCATCCTAGGACCGGTTTCGGGCTTTCAGCCCTCGTCAGCCAGGATAGCTTGATTCCAGTGGCATGGAGAGCAAGGGACTCACGTCTGAGCATACCCTTCCCACTCGGGGTGACAAATGCAAAAAACACAATTGATGGACAGAATGCAGAACAATGTCATACATTCACCCCAGTACAGAGATCTGGGCCTAAATCCATCGTTTTTTTGCTCACCATGCCATTCCAGTTTGAACCCAGCCATATGCAAATCAGTCTTGACCCTGTGCCCCATGGGAACAGTCCAGCCCGAACTGCCAAGCCAGGTCCTCCCTGGACTGGAAACAAGCATCCTAGGACCGGTTTCAGGCTTTCAGCCCTCGTCAGCCAGGATAGCTTGATTCCAGTGGCATGGAGAGCAAGGGACTCACGTCTGAGCATACCCTTCCCACTCGGGGTGACAAATGCAAAAAACACAATTGATGGACAGAATGCAGAACAATGTCATACATTCACCCCAGTACAGAGATCTGGGCCTAAATCCATCGTTTTTTTGCTCACCATGCCATTCCAGTTTGAACCCAGCCATATGCAAATCAGTCTTGACCCTGTGCCCCATGGGAACAGTCCAGCCCGAACTGCCAAGCCAGGTCCTCCCTGGACTGGAAACAAGCATCCTAGGACCGGTTTCGGGCTTTCAGCCCTTGTCAGCCAGGATAGCTTGATTCCAGTGGCATGGAGAGCAAGGGACTCACGTCTGAGCATACCCTTCCCACTCGGGGTGACAAATGCAAAAAACACAATTGATGGACAGAATGCTCACTCCATGCCACTGGAGTCAAGCTATCCTGGCTGATGACGGCTGATAGCCAGAAACCGGTCCTAGGATGCTTGATTCCGGTCCAGGGAAGACATGGCTTGGCAGTTCGGGCTGGACTGTTCCCATGAGGCACAGGATCAAGACTGATTTGCATATGGCCATGTCTAAACTGGGGTGGTGTAGTGGGCAAAAGAACGATGGATTTAACCCAGATCTCTTGACTGGGGGAGAATGTCTGCATTGTCAGCATTCCGTCCATCATTTGTTTGTTGTAACGCTTTTCGCCCTAAGTGGGATGGGTATTCCCAGATGTGGGACCCGTGCTCACTACGCCACTGGAGTCAAGCTATCCTGGCTGATGACGGCTGATAGCCAGAAACCGGTCCTAGGATGCTTGATTCCGGTCCAGGGAAGACATGGCTTGGCAGTTCGGGCTGGACTGTTCCCATGAGGCACAGGATCAAGACTGATTTGCATATGGCCATGTCTAAACTGGGGTGGTGTAGTGGGCAAAAGAACGATGGATTTAACCCAGATCTCTTGACTGGGGGAGAATGTCTGCATTGTCAGCATTCCGTCCATCATTTGTTTGTTGTAACGCTTTTCGCCCTAAGTGGGATGGGTATTCCCAGACGTGGGACCCGTGCTCACTACGCCACTGGAGTCAAGCTATCCTGGCTGATGACGGCTGATAGCCAGAAACCGGTCCTAGGATGCTTGATTCCGGTCCAGGGAAGACATGGCTTGGCAGTTCGGGCTGGACTGTTCCCATGAGGCACAGGATCAAGACTGATTTGCATATGGCCATGTCTAAACTGGGGTGGTGTAGTGGGCAAAAGAACGATGGATTTAACCCAGATCTCTTGCCTGGGGGAGAATGTCTGCATTGTCAGCATTCCGTCCATCATTTGTTTGTTGTAACGCTTTTCGCCCTAAGTGGGATGGGTATTCCCAGACGTGGGACCCGTGCTCACTACGCCACTGGAGTCAAGCTATCCTGGCTGATGACGGCTGATAGCCAGAAACCGGTCCTAGGATGCTTGATTCCGGTCCAGGGAAGACATGGCTTGGCAGTTCGGGCTGGACTGTTCCCATGAGGCACAGGATCAAGACTGATTTGCATATGGCCATGTCTAAACTGGGGTGGTGTAGTGGGCAAAAGAACGATGGATTTAACCCAGATCTCTTGACTGGGGGAGAATGTCTGCATTGTCAGCATTCCGTCCATCATTTGTTTGTTGTAACGCTTTTCGCCCTAAGTGGGATGGGTATTCCCAGACGTGGGACCCGTGCTCACTACGCCACTGGAGTCAAGCTATCCTGGCTGATGACGGCTGATAGCCAGAAACCGGTCCTAGGATGCTTGATTCCGGTCCAGGGAAGACATGGCTTGGCAGTTCGGGCTGGACTGTTCCCATGAGGCACAGGATCAAGACTGATTTGCATATGGCCATGTCTAAACTGGGGTGGTGTAGTGGGCAAAAGAACGATGGATTTAACCCAGATCTCTTGACTGGGGGAGAATGTCTGCATTGTCAGCATTCCGTCCATCATTTGTTTGTTGTAAAGCTTTTCGCCCTAAGTGGGATGGGTATTCCCAGACGTGGGACCCGTGCTCACTACGCCACTGGAGTCAAGCTATCCTGGCTGATGACGGCTGATAGCCAGAAACCGGTCCTAGGATGCTTGATTCCGGTCCAGGGAAGACATGGCTTGGCAGTTCGGGCTGGACTGTTCCCATGAGGCACAGGATCAAGACTGATTTGCATATGGCCATGTCTAAACTGGGGTGGTGTAGTGGGCAAAAGAACGATGGATTTAACCCAGATCTCTTGACTGGGGGAGAATGTCTGCATTGTCAGCATTCCGTCCATCATTTGTTTGTTGTAACGCTTTTCACCCTAAGTGGGATGGGTATTCCCAGACGTGGGACCCGTGCTCACTACGCCACTGGAGTCAAGCTATCCTGGCTGATGACGGCTGATAGCCAGAAACCGGTCCTAGGATGCTTGATTCCGGTCCAGGGAAGACATGGCTTGGCAGTTCGGGCTGGACTGTTCCCATGAGGCACAGGATCAAGACTGATTTGCATATGGCCATGTCTAAACTGGGGTGGTGTAGTGGGCAAAAGAACGATGGATTTAACCCAGATCTCTTGACTGGGGCAGAATGTCTGCATTGTCAGCATTCCGTCCATCATTTGTTTGTTGAACCACTTAAAATTGGGTCGTAACACAATTTCTTTACTGGCTGTGAATTTGCAAACTGTACATGTACCACAGGGGAAATGTCCTCTGACCGGTGGTAAACCCCAAAGGGTGGTTTGTGATGGGGTAGTGTACTTCTTGGGTCTTGTGTGGATCAAGATATCTCTCAGGCTAGTAGTTCTCGTGTAGGCAAACCTAGGTGCAGGTATCTGTAGGTCGCCTGTGTTTAGAATGCCCCAATGTTTCAAGATAATCTTTTTGGTGGGGGCAGAATTAGGTGTAAATGAAGTTACACATGTGATGATGTCCTCAGGTTGTTTCTGGTGTACTTCTAGTAGTGCCTCCCTAGGGCTATTTAAGGCTCTCTTCATGGAGTTTTTTATCACCTTCTGTGGATAGCCTCTTGTCTTTAGTTTGTTGGCTAGTGAGGAGGCTTCTAGTTTATAGTCATTAGTGGAAGTACAGTTGCGCCTAATACGTAGGAATTGTCCCACGGGAAGGTTATCTTTAAGCGCTCTGGGGTGATGGCTCTGGTATAGGAGAAGGCTATTGCGATCTGTGGGTTTTTTATAAAGGCCTGTAGAGAGTTGGTCGCCTGATAACTTGATGTTCAAATCGAGGAATGCAATGTTTGTGTCTGAGATAGTATGTGAAAATTTCAGAAATGGGTTTTGTTGATTGATCCACTGCACAAATCTGTTACAAGTGTCAATAGGACCCTGCCAGAAAATCAAAATATCATCAATAAACCTTTTCCAGAGGATAAGATGTTGTTGGAACGGGTTGTGTACAGTATTGATGACTTCTTTCTCAAATGTTGCCATATATAGACAGGCCAGGCTCGGTGCAAAGGTGCTCCCCATCGATGTGCCCTGGCATTGATGGTATAATTGCCCTTTGTACTCGAAAAAGTTCTCAGTTAGCGCTAGGGAAGCGCAATCCATTATGAATGTAACTGGGGTAGGTGAGTCCCACTCTAATGAGTTCAAGGCTGCTTCTACAACTGTCAGTGTATCTCCTTGAGGAATGTTAGTATATAACGCCTCTACATCAAGTGTGATGAGGAGGTCAATACAGGATGAATCCTCTATGGAGTCAATGATTCTGAGGACGTCAGTCGTATCCCTGATAAAAGACGGGATATCCCTCACCAAAGGCTGTAAAAAATGATCCACGAATTTGGAAAGCGGTTCCAAAATTGAGCCGATCCCCGACACTATTGGGCGCCCGGGAACCGGTGTTGTGCCCTTGTGTATCTTTGGTAGAGTGTAAAATGCAATGCAATAGGTCTTGTGTAATTGCGAGTTCTATTGCATTGCAAATGCTTGTCTTACACAAGGTGCTTTAGTTTTAATATGGCGCACTCACGCCTTTCTTTTGTTGTGCACTCGGCACGCAAACATTTTTTTTTTTAATTGAAATTGACAACACAGGCGCCATTCTGTGTAGCCCAAATGTGCCTCCCCATTACTTGGGCCACAGCACTAATTATTTGCTGTAACTCCCGCTGGCCTTCGCCGCTGCTCTTGTCAGTACTTGTTTCGCCTGTATTGGACCAACCCTCATCCTCCCCTATGCTATCCCCCGGTGCTTCTACCGGCAGCTGCCTTCGTCTCTTTCACCTGGTAGCCTAGCCATGGTAGAGGAAAAGGAAGGATCCGTCACTGTGATCATCCGCGTAGCTGGGGTGAGGAATTCAGTCCCCATTATAACTGAAGAAGGTTGTAAAACGTGTGTGTTTGTTTAATTAGCGCTTGTGTTTTCAGCTGATCCTCGTTAATTGCTTTAAACTAACAAGGATAATCTGAAAACCCAACCACTTGCAGCTTGTTTTCAGCCTATCCTCGCCCCTCCCCTACAGCCCCTCTATCCTGGTTTACTTTATCAGCAACCAAGCCGAGCATTGTCCCTAATTCACCCCTGCTGTTTCTGCTCCGTCTCGTGTTGGTTCCCTTCCTCCCCCGCCTCCTCCCAGCGGTTTCTGCTGGCTTCACCAAACCCTGCCACACCACTCCACCCTCTGTCCTGCTTTAAATACCCCCACCATTCTTACCTTGTGTTTCTTGTTCCCAGCATCTGTAGAGGTTTCCTGTTTTAAAAACACTTCCTCCCTGCTTTTCAGCCAGGCAGCACGCCGTGCTTCCTGGGACCCGTTCCTAAGGTTTGAGTTTGGGGGCAGGAGATGAGTGGTGTAGGACTCGACTCTGTTGCTTACTGTAGCAAGTTTGTACGATCGAAGCGGTGTCTTGGATGAGTAGATGTGTTACAGGTAAGTGTTGGTAGCATTTATATACAGTCTGTTATGTTGCTAAAACCTAAATCTATGTCACCATATGCCTTTTTTTCGCAATGAAAATCAATTGTTCTCTGCCGATTGAGGTTTTTTCTGCTTAATACATTTTCTAACATATAATTACTTTCAGGCTCTTTATCTTTACACAGCACCCATATTTGCATTATCTCATGAGTTCAATTGAGTAATGTAATCAATTCCAGTGGTCAGTTAACTTGCTTAATTATAGCAGCCTTTGTTGTCCCCCTTGCTAATTTCCAAACATCCATTGTTAGAGATTGAAGAGTTTTCAGTGAGAAATGCAGCATTACTGCTACAAAAGGGTTACGGAAAAAGTGACAAGCAGTCTGTTTCGGTTTGATATTGCACTACTTTTAAATCCGGGTCTTTATAAGCCTATTGTTGACCCTAAATAGGAAAATTCCAGATTTATGTCCTTGTTATATCGGCTTCAGCTGGTGTCCATGGAATTCTCTGGTGTTGCATTTCACCGGCAAATATTTCACTGTTTGTTTCACTGGCCATATAAAATTTAATGTCAGGCAACTGAAATGCTACATTGGATCATGCGAAAACAGTTTTAAATATGGCCCACTTTTTAGGTCTCGCCTGGCGTTGCAGCGCGCATGCGCTGCTCGCTCGGCGAGCCATATTGTGGATGAGGAGATTTGTGAAGGGGACTTGAAGCCCCGCCCCTCTTTTTAATTGGCTGGCATCACCGTTTATGTAAAACGGTGGCCGCTGATTGAAACTGAGGCTTTTTGGTTGCCGCCCTTCCGCCTTTTCATCCGGCCCATCCGGACTGGATCGTCTGCTTCACGGCTGTCGTGAAGCAATTCCTTATCTTTATAGGGGCCATCTGTTTCTAATCTAAACAAGCTGTGAAGCAATGGATCCAGTCCGGATGGGCCGTCCCAAAAGGAGGAAGGGCTGCAGGCAGGCACAACACTTTCCGATTCCATTGCTTGGCGACAGCTTGTTTTAGTACTTGTGCCCTGGTACCAATGTATCAACGTGTAGCGCTAATCTGGCTGGAGGCAAAGAAGCGCTACACAAGTTGAAAGTACAAAAACAAACCACAGATGAATAGCAACATAGGAAGAATTTGTGATGTTGATTCTGGGGCTGAAGGCGTAAACAATGTATCAAAGTGTAGCGCTAATCTGGCTGGAGGCAAAGAAGCTCTACACAAGTTGAAAGTACAAAAACAAACCACATAGCAACATAGGAAGAATTTGTGATCGTCGATTTGAGGGCTGAAGGCGGAAACAATTTAGCTCTTGAGAAACAAAAAGGAGCAAAGGGATTTGCAAGAAACAAATCTTTCCCTGCCTTTCTTCCGCAGAGCATGAAACAAAGCGATATTCTTACAGGAAAAGAAAAGATGCAAAAAATTACGAAAAACCGGTTGACCCGGTTGCAGCCCCCCTGTTTTGTAAGGGGAGGTGTGGGGCTGTTTGAACACGAGGAAGGTTTTGTGAGGAAAAAAAATCTCATTTTTATTCTGCACAGGACGGTGTGCTGGCATCACACGCCCGCAGCCTGCTCGAGGTATGCATAGCAGCAGCGACAGCCATCGCTCTGCCCTAGCTCCCCAGCCCCACCAACAATCACCTTGAATTAATTCCCAAAATACCCAGTATCATAGTCGCTCAGACACAGTCAGCACTGGTACACGCTCCCCTCTTCTGTATGTTTACTTACAATCAATCATAGCACCTCGATGCGAGCCCCTGCACAACAGTTTTGTTAGTACGCATGCAACGACCAGCCGATGGTTACCTCAGCTGTATGTGGCTGGGCTGAGAGGGCCGTAAACTTCATGTACAAACTTGCACATATATATATATAACAATGGTATTTACAGAATGACACGTGGGAGGGCAGGAGTCACATTGTCACTAGCACGAGCTTCTGCAGTGTCCCAAACCCACTCTAATGCCACGTTGTATACCGCTTAGCCTATGGCCCTGGGTGCCCTGACCCTGTGCATTGCCTCAGACTCTTCACTGCCTGCCCCTCTGTACCACCCAGGTCACGTCCGTTGCTCCAGACCCCTCAGCATGGCATTTCCCACACCTCCTTTATTACCTCTTCGGCAGTTCCCTAGAAGCCTGCACACAACCCGGAACCTCACCTGTGTCCATCTGCAATAGACAAGCCCCCTTCCCTGTCCCCTGGTACTGCCTGGGGGTCGCTGCATCACCCATCCGTGCCTGCAGTGCCCCTCTCCCATTGCCCCTGCATTCAGTGCCAGGCTCCCAGCACCCCCTTGCATTGCCACAGTACTCTTGCATCCTGTCAGCCCCCGACCGTCGCATTGCCCTCACCTAGCATTGCCCCCCTCTTCTGGTACCTCAGCCCTATCATTGCCTTTCAGTGCCCCTCTATTATCTGCACCCCGTTCCCCACATGCCCCCAGGCCCTGTCACTCACCCAGCACCCCGGCCTCCGGCTCCCCGGGGGTGTTTGGGCTCGGCTCCCCCCGGGGGTCCCCGGGCTCGGCTCTCCCAGGCATGCTGCAGCTGCTCTCCCGTGCTCCGGGGAGGGGATGCACCGCTCCGCCCTGTTCAGCTCCGGAGAGGAGGGACAAAGGCTGGGCGCAGGGCGGGCGGGCGGGCGGCGCACACACACTATAGCTTGTATACTGAGTGCACACATTTTGTAATGTTTAAAATACTTCTGTAGTTACTATCTTTATTGTAATGCGCATGCCCAGTTTATATTCAGTTGTTTTGTTGTTTTTATTTGTAGAGTTTTATATATCACCATCACCATATACAATAACGGCACTATCCTCATTCAAGCCACAGACCGTAATTTAAATCTCTTAGACAACATCTTCCCCATCATTAAAAACCGGGTGTCTATATCCCAGCTGCCTTCTCTACCCGCTCCCTGCGGCAACACAGAGGGGATTAGCCCCCCAACCTGGTAAACAATACTTCCCCGCTACCGCCCTGTCCTCGTCCGTCCCCCACATAATTCACCCCCTCTCCCACACACAGCGTTTAACCTCTTCCTCACCACCCTGCTCGCTTGACACCCCTGCCCTGCATACTCTACGGCCACCGCTGGCACCGGTGCCTTATGGCTCTCCCCCCCTGTACACCCCTTCCATCCACACCCCCTGTCACTGCACCTGACCCGTGCATTCTACTGCCCAGCACGACTGAGACAGCCTACGCGCCTCCCTTAGATGGGGAACCCATTCCTCTGAAGCCCACCACTCCTCTCCCCCTCTACAGCTTATACCCCTCTGATTCTATCTCTTCCGCCACCTCCCCTTTGCCAGACACGGCCTCTCCTGACTCATACTCCCCTCAGCTCAGTCACCCCCCCCCCCTTGTAGACTGCGGGCTCATAACGTATCACCTCACCCCCTTTCTGATACCACGCTTCCTTCCGAGCAATCCACCCTCCATGCTATCCCTACTCCCTCACAACAGCCAGCCACCCCCACCTTACACCCTCCCACACAGCCATCCTCAGGCATAACACACTCACCAACTTCTCTCTCATCCGCACCAGACCCTAGACTAGAGGAAATTATGATCGCCCTGCACCAAATTAAAGCGGAGCTTCATTGGTTCAAGGTGATGTTGTCGAGACACTCATTGCGCCTCACTCCCTCAAAGACCTATAAATTACACGAGCGCCTGGACCTCATTTCATCCGTCTCTAAAATGCCCCGTCCCACAACACACTAACACGCCCAATGCGCAGCACCAATCCGTTTTCGGAGAGCAATCTTTTCTCTCTTCTGCACTCTCATGAACCCTTCCTTCCCAACTCCCTTGCGTCCTCTCAGATGACCATCCCGACTATCCCCCTCAACCCCTGCAGACCCGCTACACACAACAACAGAGGAGTCCGTGATAATAACCTAAGAAGAATCCCTATCCCTCAGGACCCCTCCTCTTCCCTCATTTCACCCCATCTGAAATGCACTCTGCTAAACTGTAGATCGGCCTCCAGACATGCAGCCGACATAGCTGACCTCATCATCTCTCAGGAGCAGGACATCTTATTTCTAACTGAAACCTGGTTAACAGAATCCTCCACCCCTCTCCTCGACATCCTAGTACCACCCAACTACGACATCATTAGATTGGACAGATCAGACAAGATAGGGGGTGGCATAGCTTGTATACATCGCAGCATCATCAACATAAACACGGCCATATCGCCTACTTTCCCATCATGTGAATACTTATGCCTGGACATGAGCTGCAAGGGCAAACCAGTATGCTCACTCCACATCATCTATCATCCCCCAGGAGACAACCTCCTCTTCATCGAACACCTCATGGACCTGATCTCCTCTAACAATGGGCGGCAAAATACCCAAATATTCCTTGGCGACTTCAATCTCCATTGGAACGAGAATAATGACTCAGTGATCAACAGCTTCAAAAACTTCCTGGATGATCTGCCCTCATCTAATCCTGCAACAGTCCGACACACAATAAAGGCTCAACCCTTGAACTTATTATCTCCAAAACTGACGTCATCCATGTGGACTCAATCCAACCTTGTGACTGGTCGGACCATCATATTATTGCCTTCTATATCAAAGAAACCACTAAACTCAACTCAACGCAATCCACAAAACCAAAGATCTGGATAAGAGACTTGAAAAAACTCAACCCCAACTCACTACCCTCCTCCAGCTACAACCTGCTCCAGCCTCCTGTAGGCACCTCTGACGTCCATGATCTCACCAACCACTATCTCAAAACTATGACCACGATAATTAATGAGGTAGCCCCTCTGCAACTTAAGAGAGCTCCCATTAAAGATTCCAAGCCCTGGTACAACGCTCTACTTAATGAGGACAGACGGGCCCTCAGGTCCTTGGAACGCAACTGGAGATCAGTCCCATCGGCTCACCACCTCAAACATCTTAGGAAAAAGAGAAATGCATACTACAAAAAGATTAAGCGGACTTCTTCAGCCATCAACTAGACCAAGCAAAAAACCGCCTCAAAAATCAATCCAAGGACGCACCCCAACGGCTACAAGACCTAGCTCGCCCATAACCAAACTGCGAAGAATTCTCTACCTTCTTCAATCTGAAGACCGACAACATCATGAAGGATCTCCTCAATGACCGATTACTACACACTGCTCCTCATACGAAAATCACCACCTCATTTACAACCGTGCCATTCCAACTCCTCCCTAAGCCTGGCCCTAAAAACGAGGCAGCATGGTCTTCCTTTGATACGTACACTGAAGACGCCCTAGGCAAGATTCTCAACATCCTGAAACCGGCCAATCACCTCATTGACCCTCTCCCTGCCAATGCAGTCAAAGACCTTTCACCTTGGCTTCTTCCACTATGGACCAAAATCATTAACAGCTCACTTCAACAAGGCTGCATCCCGGACTCCCTCAAAGTAGGCCAAGTTTCACCTATCCTAAAGAAACCCACAGTTGACCCTACGGACCTTAACAACTATCGTCCCATATCCAATATTCCCACCTTGGCCAAACTGCTGGAAAAATGTGTACAACGACAACTGACCAATCACATAGATCACTTTGACCTCCTAAATAAACACCAATCAGGCTTCAGAGCTGGTCACAACACTGAATCAGCCATGACACACATTATTGATGATGCGTTACAAATCCTTGACCAGAAAGGATCGTGCTTACTCATCCTGCTAGACCTTTCCTCAGCCTTTGATACGGTCAAACACCAGAAACGAATAGATCTCCTGGAGCATAGAATGGGTCTGTCAGGCACAGTGTTAAACTGGTTTACCTCCTTCCTCCATAACCGTACTCAAAAATTTAAGGTCAACAACACACTCTCCAATTCCTTTCCTGTAACACTTGGGGTGCCGCAAGGGTCCTCACTCTTGCCGACATTATTTAACTTGTTCATGGAACCACTCACTGAAATCCTACAGGCATCTAATGTACAATTTCATATGTACGCGGACGACACACAACTATATCTCAAGATCAACTCCCTAGAAGACATTAAGATGCTTAACTCCACACTCAAGAACACCCAGTCTTGGCTATCAGAAAATCATCTCAAACTGAACGCACTAAAAACAGAATTCCTCCTCATAGCACCACCGGTCAAAGTCCCCTTAATGCATGACTTGATCAAACAGCTTACTGCCTTCAAAGTTCAATCAACCATTGTGGACTCAGCAAAATCCTTGGGAATTACTCTTGACAGCAACCTCACGATGCAAAAACACATTAGTAACGCTACAAAGGGAGCTAATTTCCAGATAAACGCATTGAGGAAGCTAAAACCCTTCCTGCCAGTCGAGGACTTCAAGCTGGCAGTACAAGCTCTAGTTATCCCTTGTGTGGAGTACGGAAGTGTCTCCTTATGTGGCCTCCCAAAAGCTGCAACAGCGACCCTAAGAGCATCTATCAACGCTGCAGCAAGACTCATCACTGGCTCGAAAAGAAGTGCACACATTTCCCCGGACTTAAAAACCTTGAACTGGCAACCATTTGAATCTAGAATCCACCTAAAAGTTGCGTGCATGACTCATAAAGCCTTACATCACAGCACTCCCAGCTACCTCGCGCAGAAACTGACAATCTCTGGTGGTCTAAGGTCCTCCAGGAGTGCTGAAAACCTTTTACTGAAACCACAAAGGTTCAACAAGAAGAAAACTTATAAACGATCCTTCTCAGGGATGGCGCCCAAAATATGGAGCACTCTTCCCCCTGAAACCAGACTGAATACCTCTTCCGCTTCTTTCAAAAAAGAAGTTAAAGCGTTTCTCATGGCAAAATTTACATGAGCACTATCTATTCAGGCCCGAGTTCTTTAGATCCTGTTATAATATACATTACCATGTTTAATCCTCCTACGATATTTGCACGAAATGTTTTATATGATTGTTACTTGCACATTTTTGTTTGTTCAACTTACAGTTGGTTGTTATGTAAAGCGCTCTGATATCCGCAAGGATCTTGTTCGCGCACTATAAAACGTTCAAAATAAAATAAAAATAAATAAATATAGCGCGAACTAGACCCGGGTATTAGAGAACTTTACATGAGCACCAGTTTCGTTACACAAGGACACATTCATATAATGACATGACAACATAATTTGGCTAGCAATAACGGCGTTACAAAAAAGTGACGCGTGCCATGCACGCAGCTTCCGTCCGTCTGTCACTTCAGCCCTCTGTCTTCAGTTATTGGTAGAATGTACAACGCATATATATATTCGAATGGATGGAAAGCAGTGTCATACCGCCAACATGCCTTACCACAGAGATTTCTGCGGGTACTTCACGGCCTTTTTTAATTTATTTTATTTTTATTGGTTTCTATGGCGCTGACGAGACCTAAAAGCACGGTAGGGGAGTGCCGGGGAACGGGGCATAAAGGCAAACATAAATCGAGAGGGGTGTATGTTTGCAATTGGGCCGAGGAAGAAAGTGAGCAGCACCAAGTGAACAAGTGTTGAATCTACAGAAAATATACAAAGGAGGTACTGAATAAAATACCCCGTGGACGACGACGTGGACGACTTGTAGCAGCGAGGCAACAAAAAAGGAAAGTTGGGTACCCCTGGAAAGGGGGGCTCTGCGGCTCTGTGGTGGGAGCGCCGAGGGTCATTCAAAAGCAGAAGCTTCGGGAAAGGCCGCAGGGCCAGGTGAAAGGAGGAGTAGATGCATCTATGAACCGATAGTTAAAATCTGGACCGCGGCGCTGAGACGTGTGGCACGGGGGGCAAGGGCAAGTGTAAGAGGGGAGGGAGCGAGGGTGGAGGAGAGTCTCCTTTGTGTGATGGAGGAACACTGAGGGAGCTACCGGACTTCAGATGCTGTCATTCTTCAGGGATGCACAAAGAATAATTTAAAAAAATATATATGTTATTACAGTGCCCACATACCGTGGGAATAATTTACAGCACTACACAAAAGCACATGGAATAATGTACCACAAAATAATACAGTGGCAGAATCTGTAAGATTAAAATAAGATAACAAACCGAAATCCATGATTTTTGGGGGAAATGAACAGTAGTGTTTTTTACAAAGAAGGTGTAGAAGTAGCATTTTTTTCCTCCGAAAAACGATTGCATGAAATCCGGAGAGGCCTTATTTGTTTTCACAGAAACATATACGGAATTCTCGTTTTTTCAACAAAAAAACACAAACGCACAAAAAAACCTTGAGGATTTTATATTTTTCATCTCTGAACAGGCCGAAAGCTTTTGATTTATTTTTTTTACAACGAACTAACATCCATAATAGTAGCGCTATGAAATGAAAACGTGGGCGCTGCGCAGATGTTACGAAAACCTGCTTGATTTTAATCCTTATTTGGTGAATTATTCCTCTTAATCCCGGATGTATCTAGGGGACTTTAAAAATAAGAGCGGTGTTTGCTGTCGTGCGCAGCAGTCACGGGCGCCTCCATCTATTCACAACTGTTTTTAGCTGAAAATGGGATTTTTTAAACTTTAGGGCTTACTGAATAGCAAGCAGGGCAACAACACTGTGCGCGTCTTTTACTGTAATAGTTTAGTTTTCGTTTTTTAACATATTTATTATAAATTGTAGTGTTTGTTAATTTTTGGGGTGGTCTGCCAGGCCTGCGCCTTGCCATTGACACCACGTCTACTGATGCCCCGGTTACTTACCGGTAATCTTCATTACTCCGAGTCGTAGTCTTCCTTGCCACAGTATTCACATATGAGCCTCCGGCTCCACACAGAACTCCAAGTAAAATAAAAGAGCAGCGCTCTAGTCTCCCCTCCCTCCTCCAACATGGCCCCCAGTGGCTTCAGCCAATCCCATAAAGGGATACAAACCAGCCAGCCCGATCTGATAATCAAAGCCGCAGACAGGAAGCCATCATCCGGGCCGGGAGGGAAGGGAAACTATACTGTGGCGAGGAAGACTAGGACTCGGAGTAATGAAGATTACCGGTAAGTAACCGGGGCATTACCTCCTCGTCCAGTCTTCCTCGCCACAGTATTCACATATGAGCCGATACCAAAGCAATCAGCTTCATGTAAGGAAAAGACCACACCAAAAGTGCAGTGGAAAACATAATTTAATATACAGAGGTACAGCTATCAAAGACAACCCCTCAAGACATCCCCGCAGGCAGAACAGAAGATGCAAATGAAACAGACCCCCCACCCCCAACCTGGAGGCGGTAATGGGACATGAATGTATGAGGGGAAGACCAAGTAGCAGCCCGGCAAACATCCTCCATGGACACCCCTTTGAAGGAGGCCCACGACACAGCAACAGAGCGGGTGGAACGCCCCTGAACAGGAAGGGAGGGAACCTCAGAAACTGAAGCATACGCCAACAAAATGGCCTCCTTAATCCAGCGACTGATCGTCGAGAGGGAGGGTTTCAGTCCCTGACGCGACAAACCATAATTGACAAACAAGTTGTCCACTTTGCAAAAGGAAGAAGTGCGCGATAAATATATCAATAAAGCACGACGAACATCCAAGAGGTGCAACAGGGATTCCTCATCCGAGGAAGGATCAGGACAAAGACATGGAAGCACCACCTCAGAAGACCTGTGAAAATAAGAATCCACTTTCGGAATGAACATAGGATGAGGGCGCAACACCACACGGTCCGACAAAACCAACAAAAAAGGAGCAGAACGAAGGAAAGCACCCAACTCACCCATACGTCTGGCAGTAGCAATCGCTACAAGAAACACCACCTTGAGCGTTAAAAACTTCAACCCCACCGACTCCAAAGGCTCGAAGGGAGCCAACTGCAAGGAGCGCAATACCAAAGGCAGGTCCCAAGGTGGAGGACACATGATAGGACGGGGGCGTTGGAAAGAGAGAGACTTAAAAAGCCTAGCAACCAACGGCGAAACAGAAATTAAAGGGAGGACATGGAACGCCTGAATCACAGCCCACTGAGCCCGAAGAGTCGAAATGGCCAAGCCCAGCACAAATCCATCATTCAAAAAATCCAAAATGCGAGCCGGGTCCAAAGAAGCCACCGACAGATCGCGACACAGACACCAAGAAACAAAATTATCCCAGTGCTTCGCATAGGATTTAAGAGTAGAGGGTCTCCTGGATTGCTGAATGACCCCAGCCACAGCCAATGAACAGCCAGTGCGCATCAACGAATCCCTCTCAAGAGCCAGGCCCGCAGACCCAAGGAACGGAACACAGGCAGAGGAAGAAGAGGACCCATCAGAGGATAAGGAATGAATGGCAAGGCCCACTCCGGAGACACAGCCAATTCCAATATCAGGGGATACCAAGGTCGACGCATCCAACCCGGAGCAATCAGCAGCACAAACAACCCCTCCCTCTTGATCTTCTGCAAGACCGCCGGAATCAGGGGAACAGGGGGAAAGGCATACAAGAGACCCGTCGGCCAAGGGAACGACAGGGCATCCACCCTCCATGCATCCCGGCAAGGCATAATCGTGCAAAAGCAACGGATCTTGAAATTGTCCTGGGAAGCAAAGAGGTCGACAATCGGATAACCAAACATCCGCCGTAACCTCCTGAACATCACATGTGTCAGGGACAAAGATCCCATGGAAGGAAACACCCGGCTCAGACAATCCGCCACAGTGTTCTCCGCGCCAGGTAGATAAATGGCAGAGAGGGACTCCAGATGTATCTCTGCCCAACAACAAATCCGACGGCTGAGGCAACTGAGGGATCGAACCTTGCACCCTCCTTGATGGTTCACATACGACATCACAACCTGATTGTCCGTTCGGACCTGTACATGTTGACCCTGAACAAGATCCGAGAAATCCAACAAACCCAGAAGTACGGCCTTCAGCTCCTTGTAGTTGGAGGAACATGACAACACCGAGTGAGGCCAAACCCCCTGAGTCGTCGAATCCCCCAGAGTAGCACCCCACCCCAGCAGGCTGGCATCGGTAGTGACCACGCGGGTGGGAACAATCAGAAAGGGGCGGCCCCTGGACAGATGACCCTCGTCCAACCACCAACCCAGGACCATCCGAACGTCTTCCGACATAGGAACCAAAACAGTCATATCTAGGGAACAGGGGTCCCAATGCGACAAAACGTGGGACACCACCGGGTACATGTGGAGTCGAGCCCACGGCACCGTCAACAATGACGCCGACATCAGACCGTGAACCCTCAACCATAGGCTCACAGGATGAGAATGCCCCACCAACAGGGCACGAACAGCAGACACCAGGGACAGAATCCTGGGAGGTGGCAGGAACACCATACCCAACCGAGTCCTGAACAGAGCCAGCAATGAAAGTCAATTCCTGTGCAGGAACCAGGGAGGACTTCGGTACATTCACTAGGAACCCATGATGCTCCAGGACATGGCACACTCTCTGGACATGCAACTCCGCCTTAGGAAGAGAAGAAGCAGAAATTAAAATGTTGTCCAGATAAGGAAAAACACTAATGCCCTCCCCATGCAAATGTCCAATAAGAGGAGCCAGAACCTTAGTAAAGACCCTGGGAGCAGAGCAGAGTCCAAAGGGCATTACCTGGAATTGGACCCATCACGCAAAACCGGAGAAATTTCTGAGAGTCTGGATGAACAGGGATATGGAGATAAGCATCCCTCAAGTCTATCGATGCAAGGAAGTCGCCCTGAGATATCAGAGGAAGGATCAACTGAAGGGAAACCATCTTGAACTTCTGGTGAGGGATGTAAGTATTCACCCACTTCAGGTCCATCACTGGCCGAAGATCCCCAGTGCGCTTTGACACCAGGAATAGGATGGAATACACACCCAACCCCAATTGATCGATGGGAACAGGAATCACCGCACCCTTGACCACCAGGGATTCGATGCCTTCCAAAAGCGCCAATCTCCTTACAGGATCTCAGGGACAAGGAGTTGCCCTGAAACAGTCTGGGGGAGTCTGGATAAATCCAATACGCAATGCCTCTGAAACCACCTGCAGCACCCATTTGTCCGATATAGTCATTCTCCAAGACTCCAGGAAGAAACTGAGGCGACCCCCAACCGGACCCATACCAGGAGCGATCCAGTCATGACTTTGGTGCAGGAGTGGAGGAGGAAGAAGAACCGGAGAACCGGGTTTTTCCAAAGGAAGGAGCACCCCGGCCACGCCCCCTCCCACGAAAGGGCTGACCAGCTCGACCCCTCCGAGAAGGGCCAAAAGCCCTCTGAGAACCAAAGGAACGGAAGTGACCCGCCCTCTCAGGAGCCAGGAGTTTACGGTCCTCCGCCGTTTTCTTAACCATGTCATCCAGAGGCGACCCAAAAAGTTTAACCCCAGAAAAAGGAATCTTCATCAGGAGATTTTTCTGCGCAGCATCAGCCTTCCATGAACAAAGCCACAACTGGCGTCTCGCAGCCACCGAAGACCCAGCCGCGGAAGCCGCCGCTCCCAAAGAGTCAAAGGAGACATCCGAAAGCAACCTAACTTGTTGCTCCATCATAGCCAGGGTAGAAGAAACATCCTCCCCCTGGTCCAACAATTCAGACAGAGACTGAAAATCCTTAAGCAAGGATTGTATAGTGTAAGAAGCATAGGCAGCCGCCCTGATAGAGAAATTTGCAGCCGCAAAAGTGCGCTTCACCGCACCATCCACTTTACGGTCAACCGGGTCAGCAGGAGAAGAATCCTCAGAAACTACAGTCCCATGAGACGCCATGCTGGCCAACAAGGAATCAACCTTCACCGAGGAAGGGAATTTCACATCAAAGTCCAGTAGCGGGTACCTCTTATTCAAAAAGCGTGGAATGGAACCCTTGTCCACATCTTTCCATTCATTCTCCAGGACCCTCAAGAATGAAGAGTGTAGAGGCAAAGAATCAGGTTCAGGACGCTGGTATTGCGCAAATAGATCGTCTTCCAGAGGAACAACAGAAGCAGGAAACACCAAGTTCTCTCTAATGTGACCCAGCACCTCCTTTAGGTCGGCACCCTGCACAAAACGACCTCTGACATCAACCTCCTCCTCAATGTCAGAATCAGCAGCCGCAGCGCCATCAACCTTAGCCCGCTTCACAGGAGGAACAGGCATCTGACCTTGCATAGTAGCAGCCACAGCAGAATTGATCATCTGCTGCAACACGTCCATAGAGGGTATCTGTATACCAGAACCAGAAGCCTCAGGAGCAGAATCAGCCACAGAACCACTCTCCATCATAGTCATACACCAGTGAACGCATGAAGTGAAACACAGGCAGGGAAGAAGACAACACGCCTGGCATAAAAGGCCCCGGGGTTGCTAGGCAACCTAACAAGCCAGTACATGCAATCAGACAAATCAACATAAATGTCGGACGAAACAGCCGCGCGCATGCCCATAGACAGTGGATGCACTACAGAGACCGTCTTGTGAGGTCGGAGACAGATCGAACACCGCCCCACCACTTTAAGGAACGTGCACCGAACCTGCATCCGAAGAAATGCGTACGGGAGTCACCCTCCCCCACAGCAAATACACGCGGCCCCGTCAGGAGGTAAGAATGCAACCGGGAGCCTCCGGCCCCCAGAGCAAACGCATCCGGCCGCGCTACGTCCGCTTAGCAGGACGCGCGGCCGGTAAATGAAACAAACCACCGACAACAGTCAGGAGGCTGAATCCAGAGTCACAGTATGACTCACTGTCACAATCGAAACGAACGCCACTGAAAGTCCGCTGAAGCAGGACCAGAGGCGCGAAGGTAGTAGTAGGAGGTAAAAAAACATTATAAAAAGAATTAAACTACCGACAACAGTGAAAAAACATACTACTACCCCCAAACTAGATACCCTAGGGCATAACGGGTCCGCTCAAGCAGGAACCCAGCCCCACTCACCTGATCAACAGGCAACACAGCACTCGGAGAAGTGCAGAAAAAAAGAACAGATCGGGCTGGCTGGTTTGTATTCCTTTATGGGATTGGCTGAAGCCACTGGGGGCCATGTTGGAGGAGGGAGGGGAGACTAGAGCGCTGCTCTTTTATTTTACTTGGAGTTCTGTGTGGAGCCGGAGGCTCATATGTGAATACTGTGGCGAGGAAGACTGGACGAGGAGGTAATGAGATATTACATTTTAGGGAGACTGTCGAGCCGCCAGGCTAACGCCTGACTCCGTTTTACGCACCTTTTCTCCTCTTCTTCGCACAATTCCACCTCCTACCTTCTGCAAGCATCCCTGGAGACCAGAGGTTGGTGAAAAGTGATGTACAACCTCGTTCACATGCAAATGGTCTTTTAAAGACCTGTGAAGTACTTGGGTGCGGCTGTGTGTGTGCCCGGGAAGCTGTGTCAGCCTGGGCTGCCAAACACGACGGTGGAGGGGGGTAGAAGCCCTTTGAGCCCAATGGGCGTTGCGCGCCTGCCTCTAGTTACACACACACGTGAATTCTGTAGAGATCGCATTAACTACCAGCATTTTCCTACCCAAACCACGCATTTCCATAGATCAGTTTCACTTTTCATTTAAAGGTTTTGCATTACATGTTATATTCAGGTACCTTTAGGTTATAAGTACAACTTATATCTTTTGAGATGCCTGTCTCGCTTTCTCTTTATATGCAAGGTTACTGAAATTATGCAGCAATGGAAGACCAAGTTATTATGTGGGAAGAAAATAAAAAATATGAGGTGCAGTGCTGCACAATCTGTGGAAGTTGTATTTCACTATTTTATCATACAATATTGTCAAGCATTTGCAATGCAATAGGTCTTGCATTCACACGATTTTAAGCTATTAGTATTGGAAATAACAATGCCTTGTATTTACAATGTTTTAAAACCCAAAACATAAATAGAAGGCATTGTCATTTACAATGCCAATATCTCAAAATTGTGTGAATGCGAGACCTATTGCTTTGCAAATGCTTGTTGTAATTCCTGCAAGTCTTGGCAAAAGGAGACTAGACAGTTTCCTTCAAACATATGTGTGAATATTGCTGTAGACAACAAGTACGACCAGGTCCTGCAAAATGACATCCATGCGCAGGTGTGTTACATACAGAGTAAAAAAAAAATCTATTTAGAACTGATCTTATGAATCTAACAACAAAGATGCAGTGGCCTCACTTCTCCTTCTTACACTGTTAACACAGGACTCATCATAAAGCTTTTCCAGTTCATAGCTGCAGATTCAAGAAACAATCCAAACCAAAAGCAGAATGTATTCGACAACACTTTTCCTCCTGTCAGCAGAAACATATTAATTGTCCTGTATGGTTGTCCATGTCTAAGCGACTCACCGTATCAGCACAAATCTGAGGTCCTAAGAGCAATTGGCATTAACTGCCGTTGCTGACATGTTTTTATTAACATCTCTGCAGGGTGTGACCTGGCGTGTCACGCAGTTTGGCGCTTACTTTCCCTCCATGTTAAAGAACAGTAGATGTTTCAGCACCCAGGCTAATGTGCTGCATAGCTAAACACATATAAGGTCTCAAAGGCGAGACCGATTGAATTGCAAATGCTTGTTTTCACTGGTAGCCAATGAAATTGGTTACGATAGTGGGAGACTGAGGTATGTTTGGGGAGTTTAAACAAAAGGTGAATTGCCATGTTCTGCACTGTTTGTAGCCTCTGTATTAGGTAGTCCTGGAACCCTAGGTAAAGAATGTTAGCGTACTCCAATCTGGAGAGGAGAGACCACTCCCTGTAGTCAGACACTCTATTGCCATTAATATGGATGGCCATTGAATCATTCTCTCCCTATCAGACATTTCATTATTTAGAATACTCCTTGAACTTGACTTTAGGAATTGTATACATTAAATTAAAATCACGTCAACAGTGTGGCATCCGGTCCTGCCACCTACTTTTTTTGCCTGCGTACTATCAGTAAAATGTTTCCATGGAATCGTGTCCCCCTCTGACTTCTTCAAGAGACTGTCATCATTTATTTGGCCTCCACACATCCTGCTGCTGAGTTTGCCGCTTGAGAAAAGGAGCACAACTTTCTCCCGTCTGGTAGTCTATATAGCAGAGTCTCATGGCTGCATTGCGTCATTGCATAACATCCCCCGTCAATGCAATGTGTGTCTGTCATCGTGTTCCAACGCTGGTACGTATCCATTCTCTACCTATGGGTCCTGCAGCGTAAAGAAGGCTCCAATTCCTGTTGTTAGTTTCACACAAACCAGACAGCTCTCTAATATTTAGAAATATACAATTCAATTTCCTAAAGTTGTTACTTCTTACCACAAACAGAACCATAGTGCATATGGTCTTTTGGAGAAACTGCAGATGTAAGCTGTTAACAGTGTAGTGATCGTTTCCAGGATAAAACATTATATGAAGAGAATGAAGCTAGGTTAATATGTGTCTCCACCTTTAGTACGCAGATCCCATGCTCCAACAAATTACAATTGTTTACCAGAGCAAAAACTTGATGTCTAATCATTAGGCCTAAGGGCTTATTCTGTTGCAAGCAATGAGCCTGCCCAGCACACAAGTGAAGTACCTTTACGTCGAGCAGTGTGGCAACATTGAATATTTAAAAAAAATAAAAAATCATTGACCATTTATTTTCTCTCCAGTTTTGTTTACAAATGGAATCCAGTGTGCAAGAGAACACATTTTGAAAAATGCATCTGAATCACATGATATTATTGGTAACCAAAATTCACAGCTGTGCAAATAACCACTATTTAGAAACTCAGGGGCATATTCTCAAGAAAGTGTGATAATCATCGCAAATTTAGCTTAACGCAACTCTTCACATCGCAGTCTATCGCGGGAAAACAACTCCGTGTTAACGTGGTATTCTCAACACGGCAGTACCATGCGGTAGTCCCAAGATAACTCGTCAAATGACCGTGTCAAAATTAACGCAACCCCGGAAAAACACGAAACACGAACGTGAAAACAGTAGTGATGAGGCCAATCGCGATACAAAAATCAGCAATAACCAGCGCTAGGCCTGCAATTCCCACGCATCATTCGGGAAAATGCACCATAAAAGCAGAGTAAAAAACGGTGAGATGACAATACGAGCACAACCCCACATCCGTGACGTAGAACAAATGACCATTGTTCTGCATCAAATAGGCATCTCCTCACAGTCACAATGTACATTGACATGCAGTCTGCATGTAAACTGCGCCAATGCTGAAACATGCATGCAACACACTGTGAAACCGCATCTCCCCTTCACATTGCAGAGGGACAAGCAACCCATCCTGCACACAGATGTGTCATGACCATGATCAATCAAGTATGAAAGCGTAGACGAATGTAGGGGCAGTGACTCCCACTCACGTACATGTTGCCCATGTTGTGGAACTTGAGTAACATATCTGACCACAAAAGGAGCCCTGTTGTCACCTGTAGGTCACAAATGGCAGCCAAAATGGAATGATTTAGGACACATGTGAAACGCAGAAGGGTGGGATTCCCTACTAATTGTGACACACAGAACTGGCAGTTCGAATACGTGACACCCTAAACAGCCTCTCTGCACAGGGGTGACACACCCACCATCCATGAACAAATCATAAAATTGTTAGCACTACATGTCGCACTCACACTTGTCTGAGTGATGTACCTGTACAGATGAGTTAATGGGAAAAAGAGGAAAACACCGGGCACAGTGTATATAACATATAGATCACCTGTCAACTCCAAATTCAGCAAAATTACTAGTGGCTATACACTGTGAATACATACATTTGTAAAAAAGAGATTTAGAAAAAACTGATTGAAAATTTCTTTAATTTATTTTTATGTTTTTTTGTTGTAATATATAAATATTTTTGTTTTGCTTTCTTATTTTTGAATAAATGAATATATCTATGAACATATCCAATAGTAATAATCAATAAGTAGTCATAATATTAGTATACACATAAATTATATTCCTAGTGGTTCATGATATAGGTAATACACTTGTATAGCTCTTTATTTTTGTCATTCTCTAGACTTGATCTTAATGATGAATACTGAGCATTTCAAAAGAACAATTTATACATATCCAAACATAGTTCTTTCTCGACAGGCGGTTTGTAGACACAACGCGTTTCGGCTAAGCCTTCGTCAGGAACCCGCTCAAGGTTGTATACTATATGCAAGGAATAATCAAAAATAAAAACCAATGTTAAAATTAGGAGTCAACATGGCGATCTATACTTATTTACAAATTTTAATGTCAACATACAAATAATTAATACAAATTGTACAGATGAGTGACATCCACTCAGAGAATGTGTTTTTTGAATGCATTTATTTGCACATGCTGTGCCTGTGGTCATTTTGTACTGTCCCATGATCGCTAAGGACTTTCACAATGTGATGTGCTCATGTGAAGAAATTGTCAATGATGATGTTCCTACGGGCTATTCCTGCTGCTGCTGCAGTGGGGTGTGGTCCATCTGCCTCATTGTTATCACCATCGTCCGGTGCATCTGGCACTTGTATCCATGGGGCATTGCTGCATACAAATATGTTGTACAACATGCAACGATCATCTTGCACACGATGTCTAGGCTGTACAGGAGCCTTCCACCTGTGACGTCCAGGCACTTGAAACGTGACTTCAACACGTCAAATGTGTGTTCCACGATGCCCCTGGTGTGTTTGTGTTCCGCATTGTAATGCCTCTGGGCCTGTGTGTTTGTGGCTCGGAGGGGTGTCATCATCCAAGCGCAGAGTGCATATCCTTGGTCACCTGTGACAGTACAGAATGACATGAGTCAATATTTGGTTCTGCACTATGTGTTGGCAGGCTCACTGGTTCATTGGTGTGTGACTTTGTGATTCCTGTATGACATGTACTGCTTGTTGCAAATGAGCGGCATCAATGTGTATTACGTAGCCTCACTGCTGTTCTCCCTCCCTCTGAGCCTATTCACTAGTGTGTGCAGCGCTGTTGCATCACTTGCACCACTACGGCCCTCCATTGTCATGCCCGTCTGCGCATGTCCACAAGCCTGACAATGACACAGTGATGTTGTGCGCTGAAGGTGGGCAGCCATGTGTGTGTAGGACAGGGCGGAAACAGATGTAGAGTTCATGCCTGCTGAACTCGCCATGCGGTTGAAGGTAGACCTTTGGCTTATGCTGTGGAATTAGTGACACACACAACAGTTGGCATGTCTGATCCCTGACCCCGAGTGGCCTTGCGCACCCTCATGTACCCCTCGCCAAGTCCGCACTCCGGGGCATGCTACATAGCAACATTGTACATTGCATGACGGGTGGCGCCGACACTACACCATAGAAATAGCATTAGTTACATCCTTGGAAAGGCCTAAACTCAACAACGCCCAGAGCCATGTGTTAAATGACCACACCTCTACGCCGTACTGCGGTACGCTTGTCCACTCCCTTACGCTCACAGCTACATGTCCCAGGTCTACCCCACTGCCTGAGGTGACAAGGTTGCGCCCGCTGTACACAGCACAATGTAATGTTGTATGACCCGAGCCCTCATGGTGGCAAGCCTAAAAATAGTATTTTTGACCAATAACTCAGATGGCCTAGTTGTAAAACTACAGATGGCTACCGATTAATTTCACTACTTTATTCAAAAGTCTTATTAAAAAAGTATGGTAACCCTCCTAAAAGCACAGAAGTTCGAGTTGACAGCCATTCTGGCTTAATCATTCCCCTTTATAAGCTCAATGATGACAACCAATAATCTTTCTTCACTGATCTGGCAGTCATCACGATGGAAATATAAATTGTCCTTCTGGAACAGGGTACCACTTCAGGCACTAGCTTTAAATAAACAGTGTAGGCCTTAAACAATTACATGGTAACAGTAGACTCAGAGTTCTAATCTGTCAGATGTCAATAATAGCCAGCTGAGGCCATGTAGACTTGCAAATAACATTCGTTTTCTTAATTCTGTTCTTTTAATCAACTGCACTCAACCTAAGGTCACAAAAACTAATCTACCAACATCAGAGTAGGCCATACAACTGAGCCCAGTTAATCTTACTAATGCACCTCCCAATGTTGAAGAGCAAATCATCAATAAAGTTGATTCATCTGTTGACTCTTTAGAATGTGCTATAATTGTTAAAACAATCGGCAAGATCAAATTAAGGCCTCTAAAAAATAGAGGTTGATTACACAATTCAAAGGTCAGTTACTTTATTGTCTAGAAGTGCCAAAAAGAAAAAAAGCACAAAGAATTAAGTTTTTTTTCATGGATCATTCTAACCTAGTCAAAGTAGGCTCCAACATTTCCAGGTTGGATAAGATGACATGTGGCATGCCCCAAGGATTCATTCTCTCACCTGTCAATTGTAACCTTTACATCGAACCACTGAGCTTACTGTTGGAAAGGTCCAATATAAAACTACACCAGTATGCATACGATACCCAAATCTACCTAAAAATCTCCTCTCACAAAGATCTTAACATACTCCAAGATGCAGTCTTCCATTTTAAGTTCCTTGAAACTAAACCCTAAAAAAATAAGCCCCTGGTCCGTTCATGTAAATCAAACAATAACTAGATCCCTCACTTATCTACCTGCAGGTGAACTATGGATGCCCACCTTCTCCTGCCTATGTGGTCAAGTCCCTAGGATTCCTCATAGACAGCAAGCTCCCACTCAAATCTCATGTTCGTAACTTAGCCCAAGGAGCAAACTTCCACCTAGACTACTAAAAAGAATAAAAACATCTTCTCTCCAGCGATTAACTGAGAACTCTAGCCCAAGAATTGGTGGTCTCCAGAATTGATGGGTGGAATGGCATACTCTCTGGGCAACCAGCAAATGCTTTCCGTCCTCTGTAAGTGATTCTCCACTCAACAGCGTGCCTAGTCTAGGACAAAAAAATGTTTTACCACATTTCACCTATATTGAATGACCCAAAGGGGCTTCCGTTAGAAGCCTGGTTGCAATAGAACATTGGTTGCTTTACCTTTCAATCATACAGACCAAGCTACCTCTCCTGTTGAAATGTTTGGGTGGTATCAGAAAATCCCATCGCATTGTCTTAGAACATTTGAAATTCAAAACATCTTTAGCTCATCTTTCTCCGGTACTGCTCCCACATGATGGAACTACTTACCCAACAAATTAAGACTGGCGCCCATCCTTTCTTTCAGGAGCCTCATAAGACTTTTCTGTTTAAACAAACACTTGTCGGCCAATACTCAACAGCTATACCCCATTCCCCGTTATTTTCCTCCTCTTTACCTTAGTAGATCCATCAACCAACCTCCTAATACTTTCTTCACAGTGTTAACCATATATATATTTTTTGATTGGGAGAGACTCCCACCCCCAAGCGCCCCATTTATTTTTATTAGGGAGATCCCTCAAAACCCCCCATCTTTTAAAGTGATATTAAAAATATATATTTCCTTTTTGAGGGGGGAACCTCCCAAACCCCATATTTTTGTAACTTTACCATGCTGTTCCTGTACCCCCTATAAACCCTATACACATCCCCACCACCCTATAACCTAACCAACTCCATAAAACACCCTATACCCTTACCCACCTCTAAACCCTGAAAACATCCGTACCACCCATTTGCCGCTTCCCACACTTAAACCCTAAACACACCCTTATCACCCAACCCCCTTACTCGCCCCTAAACCCTAAATTACATTATATATATATATATAATAGCAGTGGCAGTCACCTCTGGGTAGTTATAGTTAGGTCAGCTGTTCCATAAGAAAAGCATTTTTTGTGTTGCAACTAACTTTGCCCCCGTTTGATGAATCTCCATAAAACTTTCAAAAAGGGTGCTGCTTTTTAACTAGTTTGTGCATGGAAAGATTTGGTGTGATCCATCAAACAAGGGCTGAGAAAAAAGGTGCTCCCAAAATTCAAATTCCCATGCATTTTACATAGAACCGAATTACACCACATTTGGGAGGAGGCTAGATCTTGCTACGCAGATTGCGCTTTTTGTGACTTGGTGTAAATCTGTTAAGTAGTTTTGAGAATTTGAGGTTAAAAACAATATAGATATCTGAATCTGAACAGGTAGGTCCGCAAAAGGCTTGAGGGACTCTCACGTGAGCGCCAATTTAAAAAGGTTTATGATTTGCCCACTGATGTTTTTTCCCTTGGGCCAATTTGCTCCTGCAGGAGTCAGAGGAACACCGTCAAACCTCACCAGGGCCAAAAGCTGAAGGGCCAGCTGGGTACCGAACAGTAGCACCAACCTAGCAAGGAGAAAGGCCCGATGATGAAGCATGGCAGTTTGGTGGGTGAGGTTCAGCTCATCCAATAAAGGATGACCTCTGGACGGATTTTACTTCATTTACTTGAGTGTTGAGTCGATGTAACAACTGAATTGTTACATCGACTCAACACTCGGACTCAACGCGGACGGTAAAAAAATATATATATTAATAAATACATAACTTAGCATTTAAAAAACCGTACAAATTCACTTAAAAAACCATAGGTTTCACACACGTTATAGTTAGGAATTAGCATTTAAAAAACCTTGCAAATTCACTTAAAAAAACATAGGTTTCACACAGGTTATAGTTAGGTGGATATTTCTCTCGTAAAAAACCAATGAAATTCCCCCGTTATAGTTAGTTCACATAACTATAACTCGCGCGACCGCCACTCTATCACAAGGATGATGTCATCAGTGATGTCATGAGTGATGCCACTGACCATGTCATGAGTGATGTAATATGTGACGTCATCAGCAGTGGATTGCGGGTGCGCGAGATATAGTTATATATAGTGGCCTTACCACACAGCATAATCTCGTTTTTTTCTGTATTCAACTCTAAGCAGTTATTGGTCATCCAAACTGCAATTGCGTTCATCCCTTTGGAGAAACATTCTTTTACTTTGACCAGGTCTTTCTCAACGAAGTTGACCAGCTGAGCGTCGTCAGCATAGGACAGTTTTTCAAATCCAAAGGATTTAATGATCTTCCAAAGTGTAATCTTCCAAAGTGTGACCTGCAACATGAGTGGGACCTTTAATTTTCTGGTACAGACCCAGCGTCTCTAAATTTGAAGTGAGCTGTGCTACATCCGGATTTGAGGGGTCTTCTCCGTGGTAAGTAAAATCGCCCAATAGAAGAAAATGTGATTACATGGGCCGCAATGTGTTCGGTTAAGCAATGGCTAAAGTCTTATTTAGGTCCTGGAGTGTGGTAAAAAGTGTTCCTTTCCAACAGTCCTTAGGGGAGAGTTAAAGTTTAAAGATGCATAACTCAACCCAGTTAGTGTTTAAAGGGCCTATAAGAGAAACTTTGACTGTGTCTTGAAAGACGATGGTGATACTTTTACCTGTCTTCCCTTCTCAATCAAGTTCAAGCATACGATAATTATCTGGGAGTGCCAACATAATAGCAGGTAGATTGGTAGAACGCAGCCAGGTTTCTGTGATAAAACTGACCTCTTGTGATAAGGAGGAAAAAAGATCCCAGAGTTTGATCGCATGCTTTGGTAAAGACCTGAAGTTACATTGCAGGCTAGTGGGTCAGTTTGCAGACTGGCGGTGTGAGGGGTGGGACTTGGTTGTGAGCATGCCTATGAGAGTGTTAAAGCCATCTTGCATGTCAAATAATCAGCCGACTGAACTCACAACATAATATCTCTGGTGATGCCATAGAAGTAGTTACATTTACATTTTAAGGAGGCCATGGGGCCTTCGCAGTGGTGTGGGAGACGACTAGGAGGTGGAAGCTCTAAGCAAGTTGCCATGTGTTTGTAATGCCGCCGGAGGAGTAGGTAATTCTAATCGTCTAACGCAGATGACTTTTATACTCCACTGGAATTCGTAAGTCCAATAGTGATGAAGTAAATGTGAAAGTTTAGAAAACAATGAAAACATTGTTTTCTATACTTTCAAGATTGCCTCCGCAATCTGTGATGCAACGTGCATTGCACAATCATGTCGCAGCAACACTCATGACAGCGTGGTGCATGTTGCGTCCTGCAACGTGTCAGCCATCTTGAATGTGTAGAAAGCAATGTTCTCATTGCTTTCTATATTTTTAACATGGCTTGTCGGGCACTGGCCAAGCCGATTGCTTCTGTCGATCGACACTGGTAAAGCGAGACCTTTACCAGTGCATGTTTACATTCATTGGGTATCTAATGTCATGAGCTTTACTAAACTCCAACCGAATAAATTCACCAACTTACCTTTAGCATCTGATAAGAACGTATTGTCTAACTCTAAGTTATACTCTGATAAAAATCATAGATCTGAACAAGTGACATTTCAATTATATATTTTTCATTTTAGACAGATTCTTATTTAACTCTAATTCAGTAGCTCTATAAAACTGGTTTGATTTATTTATATAGATGACTTACTTTGGATGAAGAGTCGTTAATACACAATCTGTTTACATCCCTAGTCCTAGCAGACTTGTGGCCCCAAGCAACATTGGTAGCATGAGGGAGGCTCTTGACAATCTCGAGTTTCGGTTCTTGAGAGGGTTTGTACATGTGCTACAAAATACTTAAACCTGGTTCTGCTCATCCTCCATACCACAATGTTAAAACTAGGATAAAATTTCCTCTACCCCCATATGGGAAGTAAAAAGAGTATGGGGGTTGTCTTTATGCGAACGGAGTCTTGTGGATGCAAATTGATTAATTCCATAAACAATTTATATTTCAAATACCTAATTGAAGGAATTACAAAAACAGCTGAGGCTGAGGCTGAACATCTTAAATTGCTCTATAGTGTTTTATTGCACTGATCAACACATCTTTCTGATCATATTATCCTGGGAAATTTCAACTTCCACTGCGAAAAACACGAGGACACCCACACATCCACTCAAATCTTTCCTTTCAGAAAACAACTTTCTTCAAGATTGTACCTTTCCTATCTACCTTTAAGGCACTACTTTTAACCTGATTTTTATAAAGGAACATCACATACACTTCCCTGAACTGCTCAATTTGTATTGAGTAGAACACTCTTTCATTCCTTTCAAAATTCTGACCTTAACGCACCCTGCATATACTAAATCGGAGTAAAATTTAGAGCCTGCAAACACATTGATAACAAGTGTTGGAAAGCCATTAAGTCTGGCTCTAATGTGCTAGCATATGCAAATTCAGTCATGTAAATGTGTGTAGACTATATAGTGATGTACAATACAAATGATAGAACAGCGCTATACACCGGCTGATAGCATAACAAAACATTGAATTTTGCCCTTATCTTCTCTGGTGGTAGAACTTTTAGCACTGATCTCCCAAGGCTTCATTATTCTTGTGTCATGTTGGCGATTTAGAGTGGTACTCTACTTTGTATGATCAGTGTTCTCTGTGCAATCTCCTAAATTCAGCAAATGAGGGTTACAATGTAAACCTCTCCTAAACAGACACACACATTCATGTACCATAGTTTTACCTTCCTGAAAGAGAGACTTCAATATGTAAAGGTTTAGAGATTGCTCAATCCAGTTTCAAGGAAAATCCCACCTACGAAACACGATTAACACTTTTTTACAACTGTTCTAATTGCACACATGTGAACAGTTGACGAATAACCTGAGCAAGGGTTTTTTGTGCTTTGCAGGGTTTAAAAAAGACTATTGGCACCATGGACCAAGAACTTCCACGTACAGATCGGAGCATCAACAACAGAAACGAACTTAGAAAACTGTTGAATTTGGATTCCCTATATACGCAGAACAAGGTAAAGAATATGCAGTTGGTAAATCTTCAAAAGTGTGTTTCCTACTAACATCTACGTATGCGGTGGAGGGTTGGTGACATAGTTCATGACTAGAGGAGATGTTTCTAAATCTAATTTGCTGTGTTGCCCAAGTATGTTATATTTGACACATCCATAAGTCTTCTAGATTTATTCACTGACAGTAGTAATATTATCTGTAGAAACACTGCATAAGAGATGGTGCTGTGGTTAACAGTTAAGGAAATACCTCTATAAATTGTCAAAGTGAAGGCGAGATTAAGGGAAATGTATTTACATACGACACATTAGAAGGAGATGATAAAGTGTGAATTTGTCTTAGATGTTAAATTGACATATGGTTGATTTTGTTTCAGTTTAGCCCCTACTGAAGCCCGAGGTGTTCGTCATCTGTCATATATGAGAGAATGTGGTTATAAAGCACTCTGAAAAATGTTTTTGTATGAAGTGATAAGCTCCCATGCCATCTTAACATGGTTGTTAGTTTATTTTAAAAACAGTTGTCTTTTGGAAAGTATTAAATCAGATAATAAGCAACGTATAGAGATGCTGTAGTGTTCCCAAATAGTTTCCTAGAAAGTGTGCATCATTGTTAATAGTCAGACGAAGTACACTATACTTCAAAGCAATATGTTCAAGCCACAAACTCCTATGTCATATTGAGATGGTCATACGTTTATTCAAAAACATTGTCTTACATAATCTAATGAACAGAGTGAAAATTAGCTTCGTAAACTGCTAAAGGGATCCTGGATATATTCCTGTCCCTGTAAAGATGGATACTTGTAGTACAACTTCTGTATGAACTCTGGAATACGACCTAAAGTCTGAACACTGGTATAATTCGTACATTTACTCCACCCCGAATCTTTGATAGATGATGAGCACCTGGACTATGTTTCCAAGAGAATGGCATTGACCATCTAAGACAAGTGCCAAAATTCTACAAGAAAACATGGGCAAATAATTTTCCGTGGGATAAGGTACCATCTATGTGCTCATTAGTTTCTTTAAAAAATTAGAAAAAAACGTACGCTAGAATAAACACAAATAATCCGCACAAGAGTGGGATTTCTGCCGTGTTTGAGATGTCATGTTATGAATAAATTTGATCATAATTAAATATTACTCAGAGAGTTTAACAAGGGACTTTGCAGGAAAATAATAATAAGCTTTTCAGGATACCATGCAAAAACATGACTTACCTCTTTTTCACATGGGCAGCCAGTCCTCCATGGGTTAAGATTATGATTACTCGAGATGGACTGTTTGAACAAATCTTTTTTTCATTTGGAGAGTTCCAGCATACCTTTCTGCATCTTTACCTGCTGCCATTCTGAACCTCACTGCTCTCGGCAATGGTGTTCTTTGTACAATTGTCTTGCAAAGACAATGGACACTGAGTCGAGGATGGAGATGGAGATGAGGAGCTACTTAGCTGTGACATTTCCAGAAGGTCTCTCTAGAAGAGTACCTATTAGGTAGTTCTTAGTCTCCGTGTACATCCTTGACCCAGTGGCCATCTTCTTGGCAAGTGTTAGACCTGTCAGCCCTTTGGGTGGTCCCTCCTCATCATTATTTATTTTGTCCCACTTTTGCCTCAAACCCTGTTAGAATTTTTCCTTTTTGGGAACCACCAGACTTTTTAGTGTTGATGCAGGGTCAGGGAGCCATTTTCCCTACCCCTGGAACTTCTGTCTGAGGGCCTGAGACACAAAATGGTGGCCACCCATTGTCACCTGTGACATCACTGGAACCTACTAGTACCTTCCAGAACATTCTAGAACCCTGTGACAGTGTGAGGCAGGTTTAGAATGCTGGGAAACCATCTCAGGTTGACAGTTGGCAGTTGGCATCTGACTAGAGAGGAGAGAGGACAGAGATTCAGAAGGAGGAAGGAGTGAGGCAGCAGGGGTGGAAACCAGTGCTTGGAGTGGGGTCCAGAAACCCACCCTTGATGCTAGTCCCTACTGACCAAGCCCAGCCTAGTGCCCTGTGTGGGATAAAGACCAGAAAATCATCTTAAGGACCTGAACAGCCGGAACAGGCCTTAAAGGAGAAGAACAGCAAGTTCCTGACCTGTTTGGTGGAATCCTCCTGGAGACCCGACGTCGAGAAGCCTGGAGACCTGGAGCCCGAGGTGGAGAAGCGGCGCTGACAGAAGGCAGACGTCGTACCCGGAGCCGCTAGAGGTCGAGTGAGGGCGCCGATGGAGGTCGTGGAGAGACACCGGAGGTCAAGTAGAAGTCACCTGAGGTCGAGGTGAGGCGTCGACGGGGGAGTGAAGTCCGCCCTCCGGAGTCGCCGGAAGCTGAAGTGAAGCGCGCAGGAGGTCGGGAGTGGAGATCGCACTCCGGAGTCGCCTGAGGTCGAGGCGAAGCGCGCAGGAGGTCGGGAGTGGAGATCGCACTCCGGAGTCGCCGGAACCCGAAGTGGAGCCGACGGAGGTCGGGAGTGGAGATCGCACTCCGGAGTCGCCGGAACCCGAAGTGGAGCCGACGGAGGTCGGGAGTGGAGGTCGCACTCCCGAGTCGCCCGGAAGCGGGGAGACCGTGACCCTGTGACGCCGGAACCCGACATCGAGCCGAGGCCACCGAGCGTCATCGATCCGGAGCCGCCTCACGGCATCGACCCGGCGTCAGGTAAAGCGGATCGACCCGACATCGAACCGAGGCCGCCCAGCGACATCGAACCGGAACCGGCCGACGGCATCGACACGGCGTCAAGTGGAACCGATCGGCTCGTCATCGAACCAGAGCCGCCCATCGACGTCGACCCGGCGCCGAGTGGAGCCGAACACCGAGAAAAGGGCAGTAAGTGGTAGAAGGGGCATCTGAGGCCCTGTGGAGCCCTAAAAGACCATTCCAGGGGCTAGAGGGGTGTTAGGACCAACCTGCGGGTGCTGGGGGGGGGGGGGGGGTGAACTGAGACTGGTGCAGGGACCTGTGTGAGGGACTGTGTAGTTGGTGAGCCAGAACCTTGGGGTACCCTCATTTTACCTCAGCTTAGGCCCCAGCCTTGACCACACTAGGTGGGACATCCCCAGGCCACCCCAGTGACCACAAGCTGTACTTGGGCATGGTAAAATCAATCTACCTCATAAATGTGATCTGATTTGCAATTGTTTGACTGCTTATATTATTCATTGAAGGAGTGTTATTTATTGTCTGACTGTATTTATTCCTGCCTGGTATTTATTGTCTGACAGTAGTTATTTGCCCTATGTATTTATCGCACCTCTATTTATTCCTTGTGTATTTATGACCTAATCCTATTTATTGCACCTGTAAAGTGTTATTATTTAATTGACCTGCTATTTCTGAAGAAAATCCTTTTGTATTGTATTTGTGACATAACCCTGCAACTAAGAGAAAATTAAGATAAACACAGAGAGATTCTTTCATAAATTTTTACGGTGTAGAGTCGTTTTTGGAACGGATGAACGCATGGTTATTGTGAGGGTGTGACGTACGCTTAACACGGTGCCTGACCCCCGACCGCTCGAGCCAAGCTACCCCTTATGCGTGGAAAGGCCGGGTGACTGCTAACCCGGTTGCCCGGTTTTCTAACATAATTGGTGTTCAGTGGTGGGATAGAGCTGTGCTTGCGTCCACTCGACAATAACTATGGGTAGTCCATAGGCCTACACCGGGAGTTTTCTCAAAGCGTACTTCCTAATTCTGAGTTTTGTTTTTTTTCAAATTTACTTCTGGTGGTGGGAGGAGGTATTACAAAAGGTACCCCCCTGCATAGCTTCTGTAAACACCTGTCTTCTAATCTGAGTGGGCAAAATGGAGTTTGTGTTGGAAGATGTGGAAACTTACACTGTGGCCCAACTCAGAGAGTTTTGTCAGAGAGAGGGGGTGTTTTGTCCCCAAGGTGCAAAGAAGGGTGAACTCCAGACCAGCTTGAGGGCTTGGGGGGAGGCACGACGAGAAAGTAAGGCTGAGCAGGTGGACAGGGATGGAGAGCCTGACAGCGAGGGGGCTGGGTTGTACCAACCTGAGGTGGGGAACCTGTTAGCGGGGCCCAAAACTCTTTCCAGGAAGGGCAGCACTGTCTCTAGCGGTGGCTTATCTGAAGCGGAGTTAACTGACCGGAGGGAGAAAAGACAGCTCACATGGAAGTTGGCGGAGCTGGAGAAAGAAAAGGAGGAACGGAGGATGGCTCACGAGTTGAGGCTCAAGGAGATGGATCTCCAGATCCTACAAGTCGGGGCACACACTGTTCCTAATGGTGGCAGCCAAGACAGAGAAATCACCAGGGAACCCAAACCCTATCTGCCAAAAGACCTAGTAGCTAGCTATAGTGCAGGGGATGATATTGCCAAGTGGCTAGCGGCCTATGAGGTCTCTTTAAGGGCCCATGGGGTTCCAGAGAAATATTGGGGAGGGGGATTGTACAAATACATGCCTCCAGCTGGTAGGGATGCATTATTGGCCCTAGAGCAGGATGAGCAGACCCACTACCCCACCATGAAAGTGGCGCTCGTAAGAAAGTTTGGACTAACACCCGAGAAATACAGACAGAAGTTCCGGGGTAGCCACAAACTGGGCACACAGAATTGGGTGGATTTCCTGGACTATGCGAAGAAGGCATTAGAGGGTTGGATTCAGGGCAGTGAGGTGAGGGACTACGAGGGGTTGTTTGATTTAATGTTGAAGGAACACCTGCTCGAAAAATGTTTCCCTGAACTGCGTCAACACCTGGTGGATAGCAAGCTGACCAATCCCCGGAAGCTTGCTGAGGAGGCGGACATTTGGGCTAGTACCCGGGTGTCCACAAGGGGGACTGGAGGGGATACTCAAAAGGCCGGACAGGGCGCCCCCCAGAAGAAAGAGGGAGGGGAAAAGAAAAAGGAGTTCTCTAAAGGCCCCCAAAATAGTTTCCCAGGGAAGGGAACAGGATTCACCCCTAGGGCTAACCCACCCAGAAACCCTAATCCTGGCCAGAGTCAGCAGCCAAGGGTTGTCCATTGCTTCGAGTGCGGTGGCGTTGGACACTATAAGGGAGATGCGAAGTGCCCGAAAAGACCACCCCCTCCCATTGGAGGAAAGGCCCCCGGAGTAGTTAGTGCAGTGCTCGGGGAGGAGATGCCCTTAACTGAGGGAAGGGAGTGGGCGGGTGTCACTTTAGTGTCCCTGGGAGAACGGGAGATGGTTCCTAAGATCCAGGTGCCCGCAAATACCGTAAAGTATGGGCAGTGGGTCACCATCAACGGCCAAAGAGGGGAGGCTCTGAGAGACACAGGAGCCAGTATGACTATGGTACGTAGCCAACTGGTGTCTCCAGAGCAGGTAATTCCCGATGTACTCCACCCAGCCGCGATGGCTGACGGCAGAACAGGCCACTATCCAGTGGCCGAGGTTCCCTTTGAATGGGAGGGGGTTGCAGGTTCACTTCGAGTTACCGTAAGCCCTGCCGTGCCAGTCGATTGTCTGCTGGGGAATGACATGGAGCACAATGCTTGGAAGGAGGTGGAATACCGGACTCATGCTGAGATGCTGGGTACACCTGACTGGGCCTGTGTGAGCACAGGGTCTGCGACTACCCGGAGAGGGAGTTCGTTTCGGCTGGAGCCTGGAACAAAGGCCCAGCCAGCTGCCGACCAAGGGAAGAACCGAGGACAGGAGGAGCCTGCCTCGGCATCCGCGCCCCGTGTGACGGATAGGCCACCGGAGGTGGTGGACCAGGAGTCCGCGGTGGGAGATGTTACCAAACTGGAGGACCTACCCATCCCGGCCGAGTGGCACGTGGAGGGAGGGCCGACCAGGGAGGAATTCTGCAAGGGCCAGAGGGAGTGCCCTACCCTTGAGGGACTAAGGCGACAGGCCGAAGCCCAGGCAGCAGGGAACGTTGAGGGGAACTACAACGTTTACTGGGAGGATGGCCTCCTCTACAGTGAACCCAAGGCACCCCTACATGGATCGTCACGAGCCTTAGTAGTCCCTCAACGTTATCGAGCCTTCCTACTGGAGTTGGCTCACGAGATCCCCTTGGCAGGACACCTGGGGCAAGACAAGACCTTCGCCCATCTTGTCCCACACTTTTATTGGCCTCAAATGAAAGTGTCGTCCGACACCTACTGCCGGACATGTGTGTCTTGCCAAGCCAGTGGGAAAACAGGGGTGAAGCTGAAAGCTCCCCTGGAACCACTTCCTGTCGTTAGCACCCCCTTTGAAAGGGTGGGCATCGACATTGTGGGTCCGTTAGATCCACCTACTACAGCTGGTCACAGGTTTATCCTGGTTCTGGTGGATCATGCCACACGGTACCCAGAGGCCATACCTCTGAGGACCATTACTGCACCTGTTGTGGCTAGGGCCCTGATGGGAATCTTTACCCGAGTGGGTTTTCCCAAGGAAGTTGTGTCCGACAGGGGGACCAACTTCATGTCAGCGTACATGCGGGCGATGTGGAAGGAGTGTGGAGTGACATACCGGTTCACCACTCCTTACCACCCCCAGACCAATGGTCTGGTGGAGAGGTTCAACAAAACCTTGAAAGGCATGATCAGAAGTCTGCCTGAAAGCCTGCGGAGGAAATGGGACGTCCTCCTACCCTGTCTATTGTTTTCCTACAGGGAAGTGCCACAGAAGGGAGTGGGCTTCAGCCCCTTCGAGCTTTTGTATGGGCACCCTGTGCGTGGACCTCTCAGCCTGGTGAGAGACGGATGGGAAAGAACTCCCAGAAAGCTTCCCCAGGATGTGGTGAGCTACATGCTGGCCTTCCGGAGCCAAATGGCTAAGTTGTGGAAGCAAGCTTCTGACAACTTGGAAGCCAGCCAAGCAGTAATGAAGGTGTGGTATGACCACAACGCTCACCCGGTGGAATTGGAGCCTGGCCAGAAGGTGTGGGTGATCGAACCAGGAGAGCTTAGCGCCCTCCAGGATCGCTGGTCAGGACCCTTTGAGGTATTGGAAAAGAAGGGTAAGGCTACCTACTTGGTGGATCTTAAGACCCCTCGCCAGCCCCTACGGGTGCTGCATGCCAACCACCTCAAACCCCACCACGAGAGGCCCGAAGTCATATTGATGATGGTGACTGACGGAGCAGAGGACGTGATAAGCGAGCCTCTCCCCGACTTATTTGCGTCTCAAGAGAAGGATGGGTCGGTGGAGGGAGTGATTCTCTCCCCATCTCTAACTCCTGAACAGCAGGAGGACTGCCGCCAGGTCCTGGGACAGTACTCTTCGTTGTTCTCCCTTGTTCCGGGTAGGACTCACCTGTGCGTCCATGATGTGGACACAGGAGACAGCCCACCTGTGAAGTCCAAGATCTACCGGATGTCAGACAAGGTGAAGGCCAGCATTCACAGTGAAGTCACTAAGATGCTGGAGCTAGGAGTGATCGAACCTTCCAGCAGCCCCTGGTCCAGTTCGGTGGTGTTAGTACCAAAAGCTGCACCACCGGGTGTCCAACCGGAACTGAGGTTCTGTGTGGACTACCGGGGACTGAACTCAGTAACCAAGACTGATGCTCATCCGATCCCGAGGGCGGATGAATTGATTGACCGGCTGGGAGCTGCCCAATATCTAAGTACCTTTGACCTTACTTCGGGGTACTGGCAGATCTCTCTGACTGATGGAGCAAGGGAAAGGTCAGCCTTCTCCACGCCCAATGGCCACTACCAGTTCTGTGTGATGCCCTTTGGGCTCAAGAACGCACCTGCCACGTTTCAGCGTCTGGTGAACCAGATCCTCACTGGAATGGAGAGTTTCTCTGCTGCTTATCTGGATGACATAGCCGTCTTCAGTAACAGCTGGGAGGATCACTTGCGTCACCTGCAAGCTGTTCTCCAGGCCCTGAGACAAGCTGGATTGACGATCAAGGCCAGCAAATGCCAGATCGGGCAGGGGTCGGTAGTGCACCTTGGACACTTGGTGGGTAGGGGAGCGGTGCAACCCCTCCAGGCGAAAATCGAGGCTATTATGGCCTGGGAACCCCCCAAGACTCAGACTGAGGTCCGAGCTTTTCTGGGCCTCACGGGATATTACCGCCGCTTCGTGAAGGGGTACGGGACCATTGTGGCCCCCCTCACGGAGCTTACGTCCAAGAAACAACCTCGACGGGTAGTCTGGACGGAGGCTTGCCAGCAGGCTTTTGTGAGACTGAAGCAAGCCATGTGCGAGGCCCCGGTCTTAAGGGCCCCAGATTTTTCCAAGGAGTTCATTGTCCAGACGGATGCATCGGAACATGGCATTGGGGCAGTGTTATCGCAACTCAATGAAGAGGGTCTGGATCAACCCGTGGTCTTCCTATCCCGGAGACTACTTCCCAGGGAACAGAAGTGGAGTGCAATAGAGCGTGAAGCCTTTGCCGTGGTATGGGCTCTGAAGAAGTTGCGGCCATACCTGTTTGGCTCGCACTTCCTAGTTCAGACCGACCACAGACCCCTTCGGTGGCTGATGCAGATGAAGGGGGAGAATCCCAAGTTGCTAAGGTGGTCTATTTCCCTACAGGGAATGGACTTTCAGGTGGAACATCGGCCTGGAGTGGACCACGCCAATGCAGACGGTCTCTCAAGGTATTTCCGCCTTAGTGATGAGAACTCCCAAGGGGTTGGGTAGCTCTCCCCACTTTCAGCTGGGGGGGACGCGTGTTAGACCTGTCAGCCCTTTGGGTGGTCCCTCCTCATCATTATTTATTTTGTCCCACTTTTGCCTCAAACCCTGTTAGAATTTTTCCTTTTTGGGAACCACCAGACTTTTTAGTGTTGATGCAGGGTCAGGGTGCCATTTTCCCTACCCCTGGAACTTCTGTCTGAGGGCCTGAGACACAAAATGGTGGCCACCCATTGTCACCTGTGACATCACTGGAACCTACTAGTACCTTCCAGAACATTCTAGAACCCTGTGACAGTGTGAGGCAGGTTTAGAATGCTGGGAAACCATCTCAGGTTGACAGTTGGCAGTTGGCAGTTGGCATCTGACTAGAGAGGAGAGAGGACAGAGATTCAGAAGGAGGAAGGAGTGAGGCAGCAGGGGTGGAAACCAGAGCTTGGAGTGGGGTCCAGAAACCCACCCTTGATGCTAGTCCCTACTGACCAAGCCCAGCCTAGTGCCCTGTGTGGGATAAAGACCAGAAAATCATCTTAAGGACCTGAACAGCCGGAACAGGCCTTAAAGGAGAAGAACAGCAAGTTCCTGACCTGTTTGGTGGAATCCTCCTGGAGACCCGACGTCGAGAAGCCTGGAGACCTGGAGCCCGAGGTGGAGAAGCGGCGCTGACAGAAGGCAGACGTCGTACCCGGAGCCGCTAGAGGTCGAGTGAGGGCGCCGACGGAGGTCGTGGAGAGACACCGGAGGTCAAGTAGAAGTCACCTGAGGTCGAGGTGAGGCGTCGACGGGGGAGTGAAGTCCGCCCTCCGGAGTCGCCGGAAGCTGAAGTGAAGCGCGCAGGAGGTCGGGAGTGGAGATCGCACTCCGGAGTCGCCTGAGGTCGAGGCGAAGCGCGCAGGAGGTCGGGAGTGGAGATCGCACTCCGGAGTCGCCGGAACCCGAAGTGGAGCCGACGGAGGTCGGGAGTGGAGATCGCACTCCGGAGTCGCCGGAACCCGAAGTGGAGCCGACGGAGGTCGGGAGTGGAGGTCGCACTCCGGAGTCGCCCAGAAGCGGGGAGACCGTGACCCTGTGACGCCGGAACCCGACATCGAGCCGAGGCCGCCCAGCGTCATCGATCCGGAGCCGCCTCACGGCATCGACCCGGCGTCAGGTAAAGCGGATCGACCCGACATCGAACCGAGGTCGCCCAGCGACATCGAACCGGAACCGGCCGACGGCATCGACACGGCGTCAAGTGGAACCTATCGACTCGTCATCGAACCGGAGCCGCCCATCGACGTCGACCCGGCGCCGAGTGGAGCCGAACACCGAGAAAAGGGCAGTAAGTGGTAGAAGGGGCATCTGAGGCCCTGTGGAGCCCTAAAAGACCATTCCAGGGGCTAGAGGGGTGTTAGGACCAACCTGAGGGTGCTAGGGGGGGGGTGAACTGAGACTGTTGCAGGGACCTGTGTGAGGGACGGTGTAGTTGGTGAGCCAGAACCTTAGGGTACCCTCATTTTACCTCAGCTTAGGCCCCAGCCTTGACCACACTAGGTGGGACATCCCCAGGCCACCCCAGTGACCACAAGCTGTACTTGGGCATGGTAAAATCAATCTACCTCATAAATGTGATCTGATTTGCAATTGTTTGACTGCTTATATTATTCATTGAAGGAGTGTTATTTATTGTCTGACTGTATTTATTCCTGCCTGGTATTTATTGTCTGACAGTAGTTATTTGCCCTATGTATTTATCGCACCTCTATTTATTCCTTGTGTATTTATGACCTAATCCTATTTATTGCACCTGTAAAGTGTTATTATTTAATTGACCTGCTATTTCTGAAGAAAATCCTTTTGTATTGTATTTGTGACATAACCCTGCAACTAAGAGAAAATTAAGATAAACACAAAGAGATTCTTTCATAAATTTTTACGGTGTAGAGTCGTTTTTGGAACGGATGAACGCATGGTTATTGTGAGGGTGTGACGTACGCTTAACACGGTGCCTGACCCCCGACCGCTCGAGCCAAGCTACCCCTTATGCGTGGAAAGGCCGGGTGACTGCTAACCCGGTTGCCCGGTTTTCTAACAGCAAGAAAATGGGTCAGTCCTGCGTCTCACAATTTCTTTGCCTTCTCTAACATTCAGTGGACACCTATAATGACTGCTATTTAGTGTGTTTTACTTTATTTGGCAAGACTATCACTATTTATCCTCGAGATAGTAGCAGGCTTGTTCAACAGTACACTTACAAAAGAATATGGCACATGCACCCGATACAGCACACATATGCCTTAAATTATTGTGATGGGGCACCAACAGTGCTCAACAATAACACAACTTTGACAGAACACATTAGCCAGATCTTTGAGAACATAAACAACTCAGGTAGGTAGAAAACAAGTTTATTTATACAACTGTCCACAAATCATTCTAAAAACACATTTGACAGTTAAAACCAATTAAACCCCATCTTGACTACCCAACGCCCCCTTCCCCTACTGTTCGTCATTAAAACTCTGTTTAACAGACTGTAAAAACTGAGCAATTCCAACTGACAAATCTAAATAGCGCATTTCTACATCCACAGCTTTTCTCATATGGACAGTATCATATTTAAAAAACAAAGGTTTTAAAAACTTAATACTGTGTGAAAGATAAACTGTCTATAAGTATGTGCAGTAGAGAGCATTTTACATTAAGGTAGCAGGGACATAAACCGCTGTTACCTTGAACCCTGGCCCAACGTGAGCGGGATGAGTGGATTGGGTTTCAACCCACCCCAACCCTTAATGTTTCATTTCACAACCCAGGGTCGGGTAACTGTAACCGGTATGAAAAAACAGTGTCCTGGCCTAAAGTAGGAAAGGTCATTAGTTTCAGTCACTAAATCTACAGATTCTTTCAATGCCTGCTTGCCTGGGATGGGGGACCAGTGTGTGATTGTACCACTGTCTGAATGGAGGTTCTTAATAACAGTCAATCTAATACTTACTTCCTTTGCCCATCTTCTTTCACTACCTTTAAACTCATCCCAGCACAATTTGGAAACGTTAGACACCTCATCACCCTATCTCAAGGCACGAGTGAAGGCCTGCTCTTTCCAGGAGACCAGATTGAACTCTCTTGTTATGGCCTGAACCATGGTACCTGGAGGGAGTGATAAAAGCCTTCTGAGAACTGCCCCTTCTAAACAGTCCTATCCATAGGCGGTATCAAGGGAAAAGACCTCTCCTCCATACAGACCCAGCAGAGGTATCTTCCCTTCGTAGGCCCTTAGTAGTGAAATATGGGATAGCCCCCCAAATTGACTGTTATATCTTGACTGACAACTGTCCTGCAATAAAGCCTTCTGCTTAGGTACTGTCCCAATGCGAAACCACCTAAAAGTCAAACCCAAATATTGATATTGGTCGACTTGCTCCACCTCCCGTTTGTCTCATTACCAGCTAAATGTTTTTACTTTGTTCCCGAAAACCAAATTCTTGGTCTTTTCCAGATTAATGTGAAGCTGGTTTTGCTTGCTATAGGTTACTAGGGCATTTAATTTCCTCTGCAGACCAATTGGGGTACAGTAATACCAAATTGTCTGCAAAAACAATCAACGTGCTGTTTCCCGACTTTAACACTCAGCACAGACATACCTTATATTTGTGTGTTCAAAATAGCAATGCCCCCAAAGACATACCCTTTCCCACCTTATCACAGCACACATTAAGACATAAACCTGAACATATGTTCAACACAACCCAAATATGAAAATAATTGTCTGTCAACGAGTACTTTACCACTGGATGATATGCGTTAACTTTTTAGTACTAATCTCTCGTCTTGCATCCCAAAACCATCACGAATATTTAGAATTAACATGCTGAGCATACTGATCATTCACTTCCACAGAACCAAATCAAAATGCACTCTGTTTTTGAACCATTTGGAAAGCCATACACAGACCAACAAAAGGTGTTGTGGTTCCATACTAATAGTAGACTGTGCGCTATGCAAGTTCTAATTATCAGTGACAAAAATATTAAGCATTGGCGGACAGGAGAAGGGTTTATAAAGCCTAGATTGAAGTCAAATGTTTTTAGGTGCCACTTGTATTTTCTTAGGAGAAAGATCTGGATATAGAAATGTTTTGCTTAGGTTCTGGCGTGTCTTTTAAAGGATAATTGGCATCCTACTATGCAACTGTACAGGAGTTCAGTACATACCAGCAAATGCTCCTTTTTAGGCTGAAACATACCAGACAGCACATCTGTCTGGTTGCTAAAGGCTTATTGAAGACATTCTGAAAGCTGACCTAAGAATCCATTCCGCCCATTGCTTACCATTGGCTTTGTGGTTTGTATCCCACATTTGTTTGCTTTCTATTTGCTGGCTTTATTTGTTTTAGTCTGTCCAGCATTTCTTTGTCCCTCTCGTGGAGCATATCCTGTTTACTGTATTCTTCCATGAGTGCTCGCATTTCTGTAAACAGGACTTTAAATGTTGTTCTTCTCTTGTTCCATTTGCTGTGTATTCAAAGACAAAGGTCAAATGTCAGGCTCTGTCTTCCGAAGGAGCTTGATGTTTACTTTTTTCGCTGTCTTCAAAGTGAGAGGATTTATCTGACAATCTAGGGATGTGATAGGAAGGCTTTTTGTAGCTCACAACAAAATTTTAATGTTTTAAAATGAACTGTGCCAGAGTCCGGTATCCTTATTGGGTTCCGCACCTGGGTACTCGCTTTCCCAGGAGTAGAACGTCTCCAACTGGAGGGAGAGTGCCAATAAATATTCCTGATAGGATCTGTGTCACCATAAAATTACCTTCTATACCTGTAGAGGGATTCTTTAATGTGGAAAAAAGGAACAAGGGTAAGATTAAAAACAAGGTTTGATGCCGTTCAGATGCATTACCATTCGTCCGCATCGTCAGTGGTGGTCAACATGTTTTGGCCGTAAAAGCCTTTAAGGGTCTGTGGCCTTCGTCTGGACTGATTTCGGTCAGATCTTTTCTCAATTGTAGTTGTGTTTTTTGTACTTTTTTAAAATAAACTCTCAGCTCTTTGTTATGATTTATAATGGATTGTTGCAGCAGGCTTAGCTATGGCCTGCATCTATGAGAAAGGACAAACAAAAGGGGAGATAAAGGACATGGAAAACAAGTACATATAGTTTCTCAGTTTGTGGATATTGCCATATTGCCCCCGATATGTGGCAATTTGTTTCATGCATTTACAGCCTGGTAATATAAGGTGCGGCTAGCTGCACTCACTATGTTTTTGTAGCGATGCATGCATTTCTTAGTGTCAGGTGACCCAGGGCATTGACTGTCAAACTATGTAAGATGGTCCTTGCAAACTAAATAAAAAAACTTTGGGATGGGAGTATGCGGATGGGTAAAAATCCCAGGTGATAGGGGAGATGTAGTATGGAGTCAGAGCCTGATATTATCAGTACTCCTGTACAGTTTTTTCATGTAGTACAAATACACTGCTAGTGTCCTGTCCATTCTGTAGAGGGATATGTCTAGCAGGCTTGTGGTGAGGCTGACCTTGAGTGCGCTTACAGCGGTAATGTTTTTTTTTTTTTTGTTTAAATGTGTTTTTATTGATTTCAATGTTCAAATTTACATTATTTCAATACACTTCAGGTAATGCATTTACAGTATATTTGCAATTCAATAAAATTACTTCACCTAGGGCCATATGTATGAGCACATTTTCCCTTTGATACATCTGACCCCTAGACCACGTTTCTAGCGAAACATATCTGATTTAAACATCAATACCTATTAATCTGGTGAGGGCTTTTTACTGTGGATTCACAAACCTGATGAACATAGGATTAGATTATTTGCAACACAACATTGATATAACAAAATAAAATAACACACTGACTCCTTTGTTTGAAATTGCACTATTGATATATAGCAACATGATGCACTTCTGATGTCTTCTGACTACAAGGTTTATTCGATTGTCTGCACACAGCGCCTGGATATGTATTACAGCGGTAATGTTGGTCCATCTATGCTATCGGCCCTTGTGGCTGGCCCTGCTGGTAACTAAATAAAAAGGTCATGTGCTTCCTGACTCGTTATGTCCCATACTTCTTTTTCAACTAGAAACATAAATGTGTTCTTACTATAATTTGGGCCTTAGATACAGTCCAACTAGTTCTCTAGTGTGCGGCTTTGCTGAATAATAGTAAGGCTAAGGTTATAAAAAAAGAAAGAAAAGCAAAGTACCTCTTATTTGGGGAAGCGTTGCTTCATAGTTAGCGGGCGCTGGTGGGGGAGTCGCACAGTACAAAAATGAACAAAATTTGTTATTTTTCTGTGTAGGGGCTCAGAGCATCTCAACATAACCGTCATCATTGAGATCAAAATGTATACAAATTTGTCTAAGAAGAAGTAGGAGCCCTCCGTTCATCACTTACTTGATATGATACGCGCCCCCGGCTGTTGCGCCAAATTGTTCTCCTCGTCCTGCATGTTAGGGATAGACAGTCATGCCCCAGTATTAATAGGCGGATTAAAGTGATTGGAGTCCTGAGCTGGATTACAGGTGCATCACGGATATCCCTAGGAACAGGGCACATCTTGCTAGAAATGACCCAAATATGGTCATAACAACACTGATAGTGTGGTGATACAGGCTTCATAATAGACATAGAAGCGAGCTTTATCAGGGTAATCTCTTGAACTGGAAATATCTATTACAGTAATTTCTGGTCAAATAAACCACTCCGTGTGAAGAACCTTTTTTAAAAATAAATTTAAAAAGCTATGGATACATTTTTAGGAATTAACTTTGGCACTAGTAATGTGCTTGTGTTTTTTACTGGCACTAGATTCAAACAGTAACAGCTGTACAGAGAGTGCACTTATCTGATCGATCCCAACACTTAAGAGAACACAACTGTTTTTAAAGATCGGGATGAATGTTAGTGTTGTCCATGCTGAGTGGTTTATTCACTTCACTCTGTGACACTCTACTCCACACTATGCCACTCCACTCCACTCCACTCCACTCTATGATACTTCAAACTATGGTACTCCACTCCCCTCTACAACATTTTATTCCCCTCTACAACACTATACACCACTCCACAACACTCAACTCTATCACAGTCCACTCCACTCTATGTTACAACTCTCTACAACACTATACAATCTCTCCACTCTACGCCCCTCCACGCTACGACCCTGCACTTCATGACACTCCACTTCTGTCTACTGCACTCTAGTCCACTGCTACACTTTTCACCACCCTACTCTACTACACTCTGTCACCCTACTCTATGCCACTCTACACCACTCTACTCCACTCTACACCACTTTACTCTACTCCACTCTACTCACTCTACACTACTCTACTCCACTCTACTCCATTCCGCTCCATGACACTCTACGACTCTCCACTCTGACACTCTGTCACTACACTCTGTCACAACACTCTACTGTACTATACTCCCATCCACGCTACACCCCTCCACTCTACAATACTCTTTCTTTGCCTCTCCACTCTGACTCTCTATAACACACTACTCTACTCTATGAAACTCCCTCTACTCCACTTCACCCCAATTTACTCCACTCTACAGCGCACTACTCCAATTTACTTCACTAGACCACTCCACACCACTCTATGCCACCCCATTCTACGGCACTCTGTGCCACTCCACTCTATGACAATCTACTCCACAACACTCCACTCTACGACACTCCATGACATGCCTCAACCACCAGTCCATGACACATCTCTCCACTCTACGCCACTTCACAACCCTCCGCTCCACCCCACTCTACGCCATGTGTCTCCAACCAGTCGATTACGAGCTACTGGTAGCTCCCAGACACTTTCAGAATAGCTCTCAGCCTTGAGTTCATTTTTAAATAGGCAGACAGTCATATTTTTCTTTTAAATTAAGGGAAGGCTGTGTTTATTTTGCATTATTATCATCAGGCTGTATAAAGCAGGGCCTGATTATGAGAAGTACTCAGTCAGATTTATGACCCAGGCAGGAGCTGCATCACAGAAGTGAACAACTGAAGCACTGAGGTATTTAACTCTTAATAAAAGTCCTAGTCAACTCAATATTGGAGCTGTGAACAAAATTATGTTTCAGAATGCTTTTAAACGGGATAAAATTTAATTGAAAAGTTACCTTAATGATAAAGTTAACTCTTAAGTTAAATTTTATGGCATGACATAGAGGCTAACATTATTCAAATCTCCTTTATTGCGCAGCTCACAGCAGCAACAATTGAAGAGATCTAGAACTTCAAAAACATTCCAACAGTGTATATAGTCCCTCCACACTTAGTCTTCTCCCTTCTTTGTTGCTGCTGCTGACAAGATAAGTACGTCTCATTTTCTTCTATGCATGTTGTATGCCTGTTTCAGCCATTCGTTTACTGTTATGATTAAATCCCTCCCAACCCCCTGCCACTTCTTGCTCCATGTTACACTGCATAAAACGTATTTTGGTTATTTCTGCCCTATTTATCTTTTATTTCGCGAGAAGGGGCTCTTTGTGATCACTAGGAGGCTTTCTGCCTCCGTTTCATTTAACTAGTGTACCCTTCTGCCTTATTTTCGAATTGAAGCAGAGACTTCCGACCCCGCTCCGCAATTATATCTAAATTCCCATTCAAGAACTGGCTAAACTAATTGCCTGTGTGGGAATTGGGGCGGAAGCTCTCTGCCTCCACCCTGACTCGTTTTATTGCTTTTCTCGTCTCTCTAATGCCGAGGGAAGCTCTTGTTTCATGGGATCAGCATTTTTTAAAATCTGATCTCGTGCTAAGAACTGCCATCGGACTCCGTGTCCTCCCGCTCCCATGGCAACCACACGGCCAGAACGGGAGCTCTGATAGAGCCCCGCTGGGTTACCATGACAGCAAAGAAGGAGCAAAGCGCATCGTGAACCGATCAACACACTGGCTCACGCTGGAGCTCGCTCCATGTTTCCCCTTAAAAATAAATAAGTAAAATAAAGGTTAACCCCTCCTTAATACTGTGCCGAGTCACCCTCCTTCTCACAACAGTCACCGATTAGTAATTTAATAAACTTAATTCATTAAAAAAAAGGAAAGAGAAGAAGGACAAATGAGTCATACAGGGTCACACTCACTACCAACATAAAAAAGGGACTCTGACAACAGGCCTAAATCTAAGGAAAAACCCTTAGTAACTCCTGGCAACCATTTTGTTAACCAGGTTAAGCTACTACAACTGTTTAAGCAGCCATTTTATAAAACTGGTTAACCTTACTTGTTTTTGACAGTTGGAAACTGACTAACTCTAAGGACAGCTGCCTTTCCATCACCACTTCTCCATTTCTAACCTTATTAATAATTCTGTCATCTGAACCCTCAACTAGCTCCGTGGAAGGTAGATTGGAGGGCCTTGTTAAAAAGCCCTAGATAGGGTAATAGTGTTACTTGATGACACCATTAACAAAAAATTGGAGGTCCTATCAAAAAAAGGCTGGCCAGGCACAGGACCCCGCGAGGAGGGCACCGAGACTGATAAAACCCCTAGGAAGAGGACTGATAACCTTCTTAAAGGTGCTAAAAAAGCCAAGACTTTCATCCCTCTGACTTCACGCTGTGCTGGTGACAATGACAGTGCCTTGGGCACAGTAGAGGGGCAAGAGAAAGGCCCGGTATCATCCATCCCCATCAATAGGGACGATGGTCTGGAGGATGAGATCAACCTCTCCTACTCCTCCAAGTTTGACTCTGAGGAAGACGGTGAGATCAGGAACGTGGATGCATCTGGTGAGGCATCCTAAGGCCTCGGGTCCAAAATGGGGATTGTAGACCCCTTTGGTGAGTGTATGTTTGACCCCCTTCTTATCAAACACCCTCTCACCCCAGAGTGGGTCCCTTCCCAACATGTAGGCGAATACTTTTGTTTCTAGCTCCGTAAGGAAATCGCAAAGGAGGTGAGGTCTCACCTCAGATCTGAATGCCCTCATCCATCTCTCCCAGACAAGGTGGCCTCAACCCCAGACCTAGACAACAAAGAAGTTGCGTTCATCGCCAAGAGCGGGAGAGACCCAAGGAAAGGTCTGAAGGGCCTGAAGTCTTGACCGACTCTTGGATACTACGTGCCCTCTAACAAAAATGTTTGAACCCATTGACCCCAGAGAGCTGTGCCAGTGGGCGCAAAGGGCCATTTGCCTACTTGGCAAAGCCAACACTGCACTCTCTAATGAGAGGAGGAAGAGTGTTCTATTACAAATCGACCCCATGCTAGTAGAACTAGCTAACAAGAAAGGTGGAGAAGCCTCTCAAGGCCTTCTCTTTGGGGAGGAATTTATCAAAGAAATGGCCAAGTATGTGGGACTATTTAACTCCATTCAGAAATCACAAAAGGACATAAAGAGGGTCTTCCACAAAAGGGTTTTTGGCAGGGCCTGGAGAACACCGGGTCAGTTCCCCGGCAGTGGCCAGGACTCAAGACCCTTCATGGGACGAGGAGAAAGATCCTCCCAGGCAGGATTTACGGGCCACTCATCCTTCCCTCAAAAACAAAGATTCCGTGCCAGAGGCTTCAGGGGCGATTGGAGACAAAGAGGCTTTTCAGAAGTTAATACTTATGAAAGACCCTTTAGATACCCCTATAAAGGTTGGAAGAAGACTAACCCAATTGTATGGGACCTGGAATCTGGTGAGCTAAGATCCCTGGGTACTGGGTAAAGTCAAAGAGTACAAGATGGAGTTTATAGACTTCCCAATACAAAAGAGATTACCCCGGGAGATATCCTTCTCACAACAAGATTCAGCCCTAGTGGCAAAGGAGGTAGAAGACTTGTGCACCAAAGCGGCAATACGATAGGGAAAAGAGTTAGGTTTTGTCAGCAGTGTCTTTCTAGTGGAGAAGAAAGACAAAGAGATAAGACTTGTTATAAACCTAAAAGAATTGAACAAATAGGTGGTTTACCACTACTACAAAATAGAGGAAATTCACCTACTCAGGGAAGTACTGAGGAAAGGAGACTGGTTAACTCGTCTAGACCTGAACGACGCTTACCTCACTATTCCTATCTAGCCTCCACATCAGAAATGTCTCCAGTTAACAAGGGAGGGCAAACTTTGGCAGTTCTGCAGCCTCCTCTTTGGCCTTTCGTCAGCCCCCTGGTGTTTCACCAAGGTGCTATGCCCAGTAGCCGGTTGGCTAAGAGCAAGAGGGATAAGACTGATCCTGTACTTGGATGACATACTAATAATGGCTCAATCCAGATAAGTGGCGTCACAACACATAGTTCTCACAATAAAGCTCTTAGAACACCTAGGACACTCAGTTCCTGTGTTTTATCGTAAATACAGTTCAAGCAGAGTTAAAATTACCTGGGGAGAAACTAAGGAAAGTTTGGAAGGAGTTAAGGAAAATACTGAAGAAAGAGGGATTCCCATTGAGAACATTAGCAAGGGTTCTAGGCCTCATGTCCTCAATGAGCCAAGCCATATATCCGGGCCCCCAGCACTACCGGGCCCTTCAGAGACTCAAGGCCAAAGCATTGAGATTGAATCAATCTTATTCCCAGACAATTTCCCTGGACTCGGACTTGAGGAAAGAATTACTCTGGTCGCTGAAGAATGCAGAGGCGTGGAATGGCAGAGCCATTTTTGGGGAGTAACCGGAAAAAATAATCGAATCAGACGCGAGCTTATAGGGATGGGGTACCACATGTGGCGACTCATCGACAGGGGTACGATGGACAGAACAGGAGAAGGAGTTGCATATCAACTGCCTAGAACTACTGGCAGTCTCCTTTGCAATTTGCAGGTTTACCAGGGACTTAATGAAGTATTCAGTCATGCTTCGCATGGACAATGTATCTGCAGTCAGATACATGAACAAGATGGGGGACCCCACTCCAAAGGGCTATGACCTAGCCAAGAACTTCTGGACCTACTGTCTCAGCAAGGAAATCTCAGTGAATGCCGAACATATCCCGGTCCTGAACAACGGTGTCACAGACAGGTTTTCCAGGAATTTCAGAGATTCCACCAACTGGAGGCTAGACAGGAAATCTTTCTGACCATTCAGGCGATATGGGGACCCTTTGGGGTAGATCTCATTGCAGACAGACTGAACACTCAACTACCCACATTTTTCAGTTGGAGGCCTGGACCCTCAAGCTTTGGGAATGGATGCCTTTCTTCAGAATTGGAGAGGACTAGCACCTTATGCCTTCCCTCCTTTTGTCATGCTACCAAGGCTTCTATTACAAGTTCGCAGGAACAGGGACACAATGGTAGTTATAACGCCCCTCTGAGGTCTCAGGCATGGTTCCCAATACTGGTGGAAATGAGCATAGACCTACCAATCCTTAGACCTACATTCGAGGAAATAATTACAGGTCCTCAGGGAGAATCCCACCCCCTTATACAGCAGGGCCTTCTGTCACTGATGGCGTGGAGGATTTCAGGAGACAGTGGCAGTTGCCAGGACCTTCGGAAAATGCTTTCAGTCTCATAATAGAGTCGTGGGCACCTGGCACAAGAAAAGCATATATATTGGCTTGGCAGAAATGGGTTTGTTGGTGTCTTCAATGGAACTACAATCCCGTTTTGGCTGATCTAGTACAAGTAATTAACTATCTATCTGAGATTTTTGCATTGGGTCTGGCCTATCAGACAGTGAATGTCTACAGATTGGCCATTGCAGCAGGCCATTGCCTTGTAGACGGAACATCTGTAGATCAAAATTTACTAACCAAGAAGTTAATGAGAAGTATTGGTGTTTTAAACCCACCATCTGCCAAATACACTGCCCTTTGGGATGTGACGGATGTCCTTCGAATGATTACAGACTGGGGTGAGAACTCTGGACTTTCTCTAAAGCAGTTATCTTATAAACTCACTGTTTTACTGTGCCTAGTATCCATAAGACGAACGTCTGATGTGAAAGCCTTAGAAATCACCAGTAGAGCATTCCAACCAGAAGGGGTCTGCTTTTACTTAAAAAGACGAACTAAGACCATGTCAACCTCGGTTTTCTACCCCTTCTTTCCACAGAATGAAAGATTGTGTGTAGTAAAGTGCCTGTTGGAGTACGAAAGAAGGACTGCAAGGTTAAGAAGAAATGTTGAACAGGTTTTTTTTTTTTGTAAGTTTTATTTATGATTTTCATGAAGCATCATGCAATACATACAGACGATAATGCAAAAGAAGGACAATATGAGTGAATAAAGAAATAAAGCAACAGTGTCATCAAACATAAAACAAATAAAAAGTGGCCATAAGATACATACGTAGGGGGTAGATTCCAAGTGCTACAACATAGTTATAGTAATAGTACAACACATACATTAATAATACTGACAGTTATACAGCCTCCGTATCAGAGGCATTGTGTGAAACAATGGAACGTAAGTATATCAACAGGGGTTCCCAAATATCATTTGGCCCAGAAGTCACAGGTAGCTCTACCGCATATAACACCAAATCTTCCCTGCAATACGTCAAGTCCTTAAGCCATTGTGCCTCTGTGGGGCTCCGTTTACTGTCCCATACCATCGCCACTCGTCTCTTCGCAATGAGTAATGCCACCCTAGCTAGTTTGCCTTTAGCACCTTTCAAAAAGGGGAGCAGACCCAATAAACACACCTGGGGCGAACAAATCAAAGTAACTCGACTACATTTTTAATAATGTAGTCGTCACTGTGGTCCAGTAGCTCCTCACCTTGTTGCAGGACCAGGCCAAGTGCCAAAAATCTGCGCTCAGAGCACCGCATCGCGTACACACATCAGACTTCCTGAGACTATATCTAAAAAATGTTGAACAGGTATTAATTTCCCATAGTACTCCCCATAGAGCAGTTTCCTCACCCACCTTAGCAAGATGGGTGAAAGATGTTATGAAACGAGCAGGAATAGATATATCCTTATTTGGCGCACACTCTCTTAGAGGGGCCTCAGCCTCAAAAGCCTTTATTTTGGGTGGAGGTCCACAAGACATCCTTAGAGCTGCGGACTAGTCTAATGAAAGAATCTTCAAAAGCTGTTATTTTAAACCTGCATAATGTTAGCCTCCATGTCATGCCATAAAATTTAGGTTTTTCACGGCCTGGTGGGAAGAAAATCTGGATTTTATTAATGACACAGAGGCTAAGATTATCCCTCCACTAAGTACCAACCCTGGGTAAACGACTAAGTGGTTGTTTTTTCTTGTCTTCCAAATTAGATTTTTCACAGAACTAAAGAATGACTACATTAAAGTTTGAAAAAAGAAGGTTAAAGTTCTCTTTTTCGCCGCACAAAGAAGGGAGAAGACTAAGTGTGGAGGGACTATATACACTGTTGGAATGTTTTTGAAGTTCTACATCTCTTCAATTATTGCTGCTGTGAGATGCGCAATAAAGGAGATTTGCATAACCTTAGCCTCCGTGTCTTTAATAAAATCCAGATTTTCTGCCTACCAGGCTGTGAAAAATCTACATTTTCTCCCATTTCAAAGTGTTGCATTTACAAACAGCAAGCCTGTTGCTCCCAGTGGCCTGTAGACACTGTGGCATATTTCTAACTGAAAAAGCAGTCATTTTTTAAATGAGAGAAATTTAAAGTGCAGACAAATGTTCCATGTTATGAACATTCGTGCAGAACAGGTTTTTGCAGTTTACATTTCTCTCATTTAAAAATAATGATTGTATGTTTATGTTATGCATTTAACAGTGCCACACATGGTGAAAGGCATATCCTGTGCTACAAGTACATATGACACAGGCTCTCAGTCACCCGTACAAATATATCCCAATTATACGCACACATGTTCACACATGCCCAAAGACCACAATCTTAGACAGACTTGGCAGCCCTGTCCTAGTTCCCCTATTCAAAGTATTTTGTCCAAACCATAGTGTTTGGCTCTATGGATATTAGGTTTAAAGTTAATGAAGATGGGCATGAGGGTGTCTTGTAACAATGCACGAGTTGCTTAGCCTTCAGTAGCTCACGATGATTTTCACTAATCAGAAGTAGCTCTCACTACAAAAAAGGTTGGAGACCCCTGCTCTATGCACTCCTTTCTACAACACTCTATGCAACTCCACTCTACAACTTTCCACTTCACCCCATTCCCTTCTACTCTATGGCACTAACTTTTAGCCGTGTTGAACAGCTGCCACACTGTTGTACAGCATGGCCAAAACAGATTGACAAAGCCAATAGCTCTTGCATAGGTGAGATATTGGCTTTGCCAATGCTTGTTGTAGAAGTTTCACCTTCAGAATTTAGTGCATCTGGGCATCTTTTTATCTGTTAGACTGCCCTTTGCTCACCTGATGTGCTGGGTAAATGAGTTGAGATGGTTCACAAAGCTCACAGCTCATTTATTGTTTAATTAAGACAGTTTTTTTCTTGTTGACGTAAAGTGAGATGTCAAATAATAAGGGACCCCTGATCACCCCAAAAATGAATACGGTAGACTAGCCCTAGATTGTGAGCATGAACAAGATACACAAGATTATTATTATTTTTTTTTTGTAGTTGCAGACCAGGGAGAGTCCTTTAAAAACTGCGATTGAAATCATTACAAGATACTTCCTTGAACAATTTGGAAAAACAGCTTTGTCGGGAGTGCAGAATTCAGCAACTTTTGTGCCGCAAAAGCAAGCATTTTCGCTGAATGAACCAGCTAGATCTAACCTGAACGTTTATGATGTCTCCGACAGCGAGGAAGGGGGAAGCACAGCAGTGTCCGAGACGAGCAAAACCGAGATCTACAGGTATTTTCTTTATTCCTTTTAGTTCACGTTTACTGAGGCAACTGAATCTCAGAAAAATTCTATGGATATGTTTTGTGTTTCAGAGTTCGAGCAAAATGACATAAGCTTTTAATAAGTACATTGTTTTTGTTTTCATTACTGTATAACATTATACATACCAACAAATGCAGAGACCAAAACAGAGTCAAGCGGTGAACAATCCCGGATGTGTCCTTATCCACACTAAAGAAATTTAGATGAAGTATGGACGCTCCCATATATGTTTCGAAGTTCGTAGGTATTGCCTTTAGCAAATTGTTCTTACATCCGCCTTCTCTCGGGCAATCATTCCTAGGAAATCATTTGTGCAGACAAAAATGCGGTCATCTATAGCCCTAGTAATAAAGTCAGTCCACATCTTATCTCCTGTGCCTTTGGACCCCCCGCCCCCACATTGGTCCCCAATCAGAAGTAAACATAAGCATTCTGCCTTGTTTATCTCCACTTAATGTAGTTTGAAACTCGAAACCAGAAAAGCAGAACGCAAATGGCGCCTATCTTACACATTTAACTGCAAAGCAACTTACAAAGACAAATGGGGATTTCCTCTTCCCCGAAACAATATTACTTTTATCGCAGTATATCCACCAGAAACAAGTAGAAAGACATTTTGCAGTTGTCATGGAGCTTTCTGACATTATCAACTTTCTTCTGCAAACCTTGCCGTCCCAAAAACATACCAGAAACTCTGCCCTTGACGCCTGTCCCCAGGCCCATTTCCCTCCACTAGTAACAAATTTTACGCTCTTCCCATGGCCTCGGCCGTAGATATAGCCAGCCCAATAAAATGCAAATTAGGCTCTCCATTACACCCCAGTCCTATTAAGATCTTGCACCTTAAACTACCAGATTTAAAAGAATCCATATGGAATGTCTTGAATCTTGCCATGACCTTTGGACATGTCCTGTTTGAAATGAAAGAGGGGATTGTATAGCTGGTTCTCAGAAAACCTGGTTTAGACCTTACCATGCCATCTAGCTATAGACCCTCATTCAAATAGTAGCTAAACTTTTAGTCTGGTATGTCGCCTCTGAATTATATTGTTTTTAAGTATCTATCCACATCCTGGATGATGTTCAAATAGGTTTTAGACCCAACAGAAGCACGAAATTTGCCTTCAATGTTGCAATCAACAATCTCGCTCTCCCTCTCTCTCTCTCATATATTGGACAGCATGTAACAGCTCTGCAATATTATACCTCCTTTCTCCGTTAAGTTCCCAGACACTAACACTAGGATCATGCACATCATCATTACAAGGCGCTCCTACTGAAGTTCCACAAGAGTCAATACTTTCCTATTACCTGTTTAACATATGCATGATCAGGGCTTTAGGCATCTTCTTCTTTACTTATGCTGATGGATCTCAATTTTCCAATTAACAGATGCTCATGCAAATGATCTCTTTCAAAAGTACCTTTACAAAGTAAAAAATTGGATGGACAACAGCTGACTTAAGAAGATCAACTTGGACAAAACAAAGGTAACGATTGTAGGGAAGCAATCCCTCTATCTGTTCCTTTAAATTCTTGTCCAGTTTGTGCAGTTCCTGCCCAGTTTGTGCAGTTCCTTCCCACCTCCAAGAAACATTGTGAAAAGCCTAGGAGTTAAAATATAGTCACAACTTGGAATGGAATCTCATTTCTCAACAGTTATTTCCTCCTGTTACTTTCAGATGAGGATAATTAAACATTTCCTCTCCTTCCTTACTCTGGAAGGCAGAAGAACAACTATTTCTGCTCTGATCTGTTTGAGCTTGGATTACTGCATTGCTGTTTATCTAGGCATTAATAAAATCCCTTCTACGTCATCAATCCATTTAAAAACAAGTTGCGTGACTTACTGTTACAGCTCCTCACTTTGCGAGAACCAAACCCTTTCTAACACAGCTGTACTGGTGTCGTGTGAATTCCACAGTGTGATTCAAAGTGTTATGCCTTGCACACGTGTGCCTCTATAGAGCTGGGCTTCCATTCCTTATCTTTAAAATATTCAATTTCTTCCCTGTACGGCATCTCAGCTCAGCTCCTCTCGTCTTAATCTATTCAAAATACCCTCTTTTAGGAATCCCTCCTATAGGGAACATGCTATTTCAGTACTCGTCCGTAAACTTTGAAACATTTTGTCACTAAACATTAAAAATATCAACTCGAAGATAATATTCAGACAAACATTTGCAATGCAATAGGTCTTGCATTTACGAGAGTTTGAGCTATTGGTATTTACAAAGCCAATAGCTTAAACTCTCGCAAATGCGAGACTTATTGCATTGCAAATATTTTTTGTGTCTAAGCGCCCCATGCTACACTTTCAAGGTCATGGAGGCCACGCCCCTTTCTTTAGACCAGCTGTGTCTAAAGAAAGGGGCCTGGGTGACATCAAAGTGAAACCACGGTTTGGGGGCTTTGACAAAAAAAACACGATCTATTTGTCAAGTTGACAAACAAATGCATTTTTATGTAAAGGCACCACATGCCGCGCTTTCACAATAATAGCGGCCGCGCACCTTTCTTTAGAACCGGCTTGTCTAAAGAAAGGGGTGCAGCCTCCATGAATGTGGAAGCGCCACATGGGCACTAGTAAACAAAATAAATCAGCGTGGCCGCTATACTTAAAGCAGACCTCGCTGCTAAAATAAATAAAGAAAGAAACGCGGCCGCTATAGTTAAAGGAGACCACCATTATTATTAAATTAAATTGATATGGCGCAACAGCTACCCGGAGGTTATCCGGCGCCTACGGACCCATGCAGGGGAAAACAATGGAAAGTCAGAGCTCAGAGGTTGAATAACCACGTTTTGTGGTTTTTACGGAATTTGGCCTAATTATGTTCATAACTAAGTGGGAGTGGAAGAGAATTGCATAAAGAAGGGGCCAAGTAAGCAAAGGACCGTCCACCCATTTGAGTGAGTTTGATCCTAGGGACAATAAACTTTGCCAGTTTGGATGATCTAAGAAGGCGAGTAGGAATGTACGGGTGAACTAAGGTATTAAGGTAGCGAGGAGCTGTACCGGGGTTAATCCTGTGCATGTAGCAGAGGGCTTTGAATTTAGACCAGTTTTCTATCTTAAGCCAATGTAAGTCCCAGAGAGTCCCTGTGATAGAGACCATTCGAGGAAGCTGACATAGAAGCCTGGCCGCCGAGTTTTGGACCACTTGCAGCCTCCGAATCACTTCCTTGTTGGCACCTAAATACAAAACATTGCCGTCGTCCAGTCTGGACACGATCAGGGCCTGAACCACAATTCTTTGTGTCAGTGGTGGTTGCATCCATAGGATTTTTCTAATCCATTTCAAAATTACAAAGCAAGTTGAGGCAACCTTGACCGCTTGCTGTCGCATAGACAGTTGATCATCTATAATAGTAATAGTAATCATTAGTAATTAAAATAAAAGCGGGTGGCATGCTGCAACGTAGTGGGTGGAATAGGGGCAAATTATTAAACAAAATAGTGCTCACAGCCAAGATAAAGCAGACCTGTAATACGACAAGTACAAGGTCCAGTCGTTATGGGAGGTTACAAATGCAGACAAGGCAGTAATAAGGGGGGACTAACAAGCCTAATCAGGAATGAAAAGCAATGATTTAGCAAGGACGGTAACAGGAGCCATTTGAAAAAATGGGTGGAGCTTCAAGTCCCTACCTCAATACAGCATGCCTCGCAGAGCAGCGCATGTGCTGCCCAGGCTCAACCTAAAAAAAAGAAGCACTCCTCCATCCTAAATTCATTATTCCTTCAGCACCAAGAGATCTTCAGGTGAAGGAGCACTTGTATAAATGCCACTTACTATAACCTACTCCTTCATAAACATTTCCTATCATGAACCATCTTCCCAGATTTCAGAATTGACACAGAGGACTCAGTGGCGTAACGATAATTAAGGGGGCCCCCCTGCAAGGTACGTGGAGGGGCCCCCTCCGGACTTTATCAGGAGATCCCCGGCCGAAGTGCAGTGCTGAGGGGGTCCCCTGGAGCTTGGGGGCCCGCCCGCACTGCGGGGGATGCGGGGGCCTGTGTTACGCCCCTCAGAGGACTGAGAACATCACATTGGTTAGGAAGGAAAATCCCCTAATTTGTACACCATGATGTTGACATATGGCCATCTCAGATGAGGGGGCATTTGTTATTTTTCTTTCTCAGAAAGCAACATGCACCACCACATGCCTCATTCTGCCTTGTTGCTTGTTTCCCCAAAGCAGTATTGGTGCTTTTGGCAAAGTATCTACCATAGACGCAATCTTGAGTACTTACTAAAATACTTTCAACTAATGTGGCAGCCATTACTGTGTGACCTCACATAGGAAAATAAATACTGTTGTGATGTTACTTTCACACCACTGCATCAGCTCCCTGCAAAACTGTTAGCCCAAAAAATAATTTGTACACACAGTGACCACACACACCACCTGCCACGCGAGATCATGTATGGTAAACTGTGTTCAGAGTACTAAATTACATTTTGGGCCTTCCTTTGCAATTGGTTCCTTAATCACATGATGGCATGTGATCAATCGAAGGATCTGTAGATCAATAGAGGGATCTGTACACATCTTGGTTCCCCATATCTATTATGGCTGCTGTCAGGACGTTCAATAGGGAGTGTAGATGATGGGTTAATACTGTGTTTTCAACTGTCCATCCTTTTACTTGAAGGGTGGTTTCCAGATAACGTTGCATATTTCACTCAAGTGATTACAGAGACCAATTCAGGGCCCTCATAACAGAATTATAGGACCCCCGGCAAAGCAGTGCACTGGGCCCTGCCTACACAACCACTCACAGGAATAAAACTGTTTAACGAAAAATGAGTGCTGAGTACTGGTTTGCATGGGACCCCTATGCCCATGGGGTCGCCAGGCAACTGCCCAGCATGCCGATGCATGAAGACGGCACTGGACTGATTGCCAATCCTGCACCTGGCAAAATCAACATCAAATCGCTCTCCACTGCCGAGTTTTAGAATGCTGTGGACTTCCTTCTAGATCCATTTTCTTATGCAGTCATCCATTACAGGTTATTGTAGTATATTCTTGTGGTGTGATAATGGGCCATTTATACATTGAAACATGCAGGCACGTTTTTATGGAGAAGAGCACATGAAAGAAAAGCTTGGCCTTTATATTCTATGATGGTGTCATGCGCTGAGTTGGGGTGTCTCATCACTTCCATCTAGAGTCTCTGTCTTTTTGTAAAGAGGAGGGCCCAAAGACAAATCCCCTGAGAGAAGTGTAAGGAGACCAAGAACACAGCAGCTAGTTCTTGGTAGAGATGAACCTCCCTTCTAGAGTGTTATGTGCACCGAGACTAAACATAAAGAAAGCTATTGAACATGTGGCATAGTGTGTAATAAATATACCCAGTTCTTGCTACTCATTATTGTCTACTTGTATTTTATTTCCCGGCTGTTTTTCTTTAGCTCTGAAAGTATCTAAAAAGATGAGGCTGTTACATAATCTGTGAACGCTTACCATTGAAAAGGCTTTTTTGACTTGCCTAAACTTTTGACCCTATGAACAGATTTCAACAAACTTTTAATAGTCTAAATAAAGCGAGGGAAAATAAAAAACAGTTGGTAGTAAATAGTTCATCATATGAGCCAAAACCTAATGATAGGGGAGCTTTGATAAAAGGTTCAATTCTTCCAATGTGAGCGCAAATGTACTTTATTTGGAAGGAGATCGACAATGTTTTGTGAGGAATCTAAAATTGAAATATTTTTTTCTCACACATTTTATCATAGCAAAAGTAACACAGTGTAATTGGATATTAAAATATTACATGCAGCTAGAGTAATACATTGCAGACGCCTGCACCTGACAGGGACTGCAAGTCCCGGAATCCCTGTGCCCTGCCCAGCTGGGTTGAGGCCGGGAGGTGGAACCAACTTCTTGAGCCCTATATAGCGCCAGCTACAGTCCCGCAGCGCTGGAGTATCTTACATTCACCAGCGCCTGACAGGGATGTAAGTCCCAGGATCCCTCTGTGCTGCCCCATGTTGGATGAGGCCGTGAGGCGAACCAACTTCTTGAACCCTATATAGCGCCAGCTACAGTCCCGCAGCGTGGGAGCAGCTTACAGACACCAACTCCTGACAGGGATGTAAGTCCCAGCATCCTTCTATGCTGCGCTATGTTGAACGAGGCCGTGAGGCAAACCAACTTCTTGAGCCCGCTATAGCGCCAGCTACAGTCCCGCAGCGCAGGAGTAATTTACAGACACCAGTGCCTGACAGAGATGTAAGTCCCAGGATCCCTATGCAGTGCCCCAGTTGGCATGAGGCGGAACCAACTTCTCGAGCCCTATATAGCGCCAGCTACAGTCCCGCAGCGCTGGAGTATCTTACATTCACCAGCGCCTGACAGGGATGTAAGTCCCAGGATCCCTCTGTGCTGCCCCATGGTGGACGAGGCTGTGAGGCGAACCAACTTCTTGAGCGCTATATAGCGCCAGTTACAGTCCCACAGCGCGGGAGTAACTTACAGACACCAGCGCCTGACAAGGATGTAAGTCCCAGTATCCCTATGCAGTGCCCCAGGTGGTATGAGGCCGTGAGGTAGGGGGGCAAATTCTTGAGCGCTATATAGTGCCAGCTACAGTCCCGCAGTGTGGTATGCACATAGGACGCACCCAGGCAAAGTCTGAACCAAGGCAGGACATTTCTTCGCCCGTCATCATCTGGAAGAGGCTGGTCTGGGCACCCTCTTGGCCTGTTATTTGGACCACCTAATTCTCTTCTTGTGAACCTGTGAATGTGATACAGATATGGTTTGCTGACTTACTATAAGATATGCTTGAGCAGCACTGGCTCCCTTAAATGTTTTTGCCTTGCATTGTGTAAAGTTTACCTGCAAGTACATTTGTAGCCATTAAAGAAACTTAACTGAGACACTAAACTAGTAACAGTTTGAATTATTCATTGAAAATTGGGAACAGAAAAGCTGTCACTTGTCCCCAGGATAAGCAAAACAAGAAAGGATAAGGAAGTAATAGGGATAATCCTATAGCCAAACAAGGTAACATACACGTAGGAGAGCCGATGTGTTTGAGGGAAACTTAGTTGATGAGACAAACCCAGAAAGTTTTAGAAGGAGAAGAGCACTAACCCTTGCTCCAAATGTATACAACATGTTAGAGAGGGTTCCTTGACCTCTGGGTTCAAATGCCATAACTCATAATATGATAAATGGATTAGGGGGCCGACATCAAGTGCAATAATGTCATCTGACTGCGTGCCATTAGCCAAAAGTTCTATTCTGACTGAGAATGATGTCTTTATGACTATCATTCCAAAGTTACGCCTTAGAATGCATGAAAATCCTGAATCCCTAAAAAGTGAGGTTGTACACTGAATGAGATGCATTGTTATTCCCTTATATATGCTGGCGTGATCAATGTTGATCATTATCCCAATATCATTGGAGACTGGGACTTTATCAAAATTACTTTAAAAGATGCCATATTGGTAGAAGGCTTAATATCACTTGGCATTAGGTCAGACCCTCCACAGCGCTCGAGAATCCACTTCTCGAGGTAAGCCACAAGTAACACATTGAGGAAGGGAAAAAGGGGGCGAGCCCTCGGATAGGCACCTACCTCCCTCAGGCTAGCCTTGAAAGATTCCAGGCTGGTTGATTAAGGTTCAGTGTGCGAAACCCAGGGGGAAGTAAATTGCATAGCAAGAAATCGTCTCCACCTCTAAGACAAATCTCCGATCCCAGTCTAAAAAACGTTATACTAATAGACTGTTGGCACCAGCGTATATTTGTAGATAAGAGTCCACCACCTTACATTACCTAGCTCACACTGATGCCTGTCCCAACGATCTTGGTGGGGTAAAAGGAGCTACCTCTAAAGTAGATCTGGGAGATACCCCTTTGACTAATCAAAATGTGTTGCAGATGTTTCCCTTATTCACAGTGTTTTATCCCTTGACCCGTATATGGATCATTTGGGGGAGGGCGTAAAAGCCACAGATTCCCCCCATACCCTGCAGAAACAATTGTCTATTCTTAGTTGGAACATATTAGGCATAAAGACTACATTGCTTGACAGGGATCGAGAAACTTTGATCGATTGCTTTAATGTATACATGTTGCAAAAAAGTATGCTACTAGCTAGGGCAAAGACTAGGTTATAGACATGAGCACGTTTTTGCCCAAAAATCTACTCTTGGCCAACTGTCGGGTGTCCTAAGTACATGGATAAAAACGTCTGTGTCTTGTGATATGAAACGGGTTCCTACTGAGTCTCCGGACCTTGTAGTCCTAAAGTTATTCCCAAAAACCAGAAAACTATCCTCCTAGTTCATGTATACAATAGAAGTACTGCTCACTCGTTAGTGTCAGAAACATTAAAACATTTGAAAAATTGCAAGTAGAGAAAATTAAGGAATAGTAGAATGTCTTAAATACCTATCTTTTATAATCAGACAACCCTACACAAGAATTCCAAGACAATCTTGCTAGAATACTTAATGAGGCTTTGAAACAAGTGTGGATTACTTCAATAACAAAGAGATTCTTCACAAACACATCAAAGGATCCAGATGTACTAAGGGATTCTACAGTGACAAAATATGTGGTCACTTAACCATGGGCAAAATCAATTTTTATTATTAACCAAACCCATTTTGCCATTCGGAAAAGTTATTCCAAATGGCAAAATGGGGTTAGCAACCCATTCAAAATCGCAGTTTGGAAGGGGCATGAAAGGGGTGTTCTTTCCAAATTGTGAGCCAGTATGGTATGTATCATTGGATTGCAACTGCAGTTCCGATTGCAAACCATTGATCAGTTACTGACTCCCAAGTTAAAGTGATAACTAATTCGCAGATGAGAACAGATCCCCTTTGGAATTCCTCCTCTTTGTGAATTGAAGTTGCATTCTCGGGGGTGAAGGTAGTGATCGTGTTTTTTGGTATTGTAATGCAGACACAGGGATGATGGCCTGCTGTCCCTTGGATGTGATTGTAAGACCACCATCCCTGTAATTGCAGCTAGTCGCAAGGGGTCACAAATTGCATAGTCTTTTGTTCATATTAATTTGGCTGTTCATTTTGTAGCCCCCTGTGATTCGTTATTTTGTGAACTGACCTATTAGTACATAGGCGCGTTCCCAAAATCTGATTCGATTTGCAAAAAGTCAGTGCTTGGTACTCATTTTACGACTTCTTTTGTCAAATTAATCTTAGTACATCTGGTCTTGATAACGTATGGCCAAAAATAAAAAGAAATGTAACTTGCCTTACATGCAGATGTATAATTTAATCAATACAGTTGTTACATCAGTTAGAGGATGCATGGATTATATTTTGCAACAATCAACAACATGTGAAGTAAATGCCTTCATTCAATATACCTACTTCAGATTTCTTAAAAAATTAGAAAAAAAGTATTTTGATGATCTTGAGGATGTTTCTGTATGTGCTAAGGGCATAATGCCACTATATATGCACCATATATGCACATATCACATGGTCAAATAAAGTGATAGAATGGTCTCTATTAAATCATGCTTTAAGTTAAAGAAATGAAATATTTCTTCTGCAACTGATAGAATTAACTTTATATTACAACTATGTTAGATAGATGAATGTTATTCTGAGTTTCATAGCCCTCTATGGGTTCACTGACTGCAACAATGTATTTATTTTATTATGAGGAAATCTGAGGAGATGTATATTTGGAACATCCAAAAATGGCAACATGAATTTAAGAAAATGTTCAGGTTTATTGTTTGAATTAAGGAATGCAATCTGTTTGTGGTAGTATCCATATACAAAAAAGCAAGGAGCAAAAGAATATTATAATGTTTCATCAGGGCCTAATGTGCACAACGTGTCAAAATAGTTTCCCCTCTCAGCAGTATATAAGGAAATTCCAACAGAAGAGTCTCATGAAAATATAGTATATACTTTGGATTATGAGAAAGTAACCGGCAAAGTGCCGCTCCGCGATCAGTAAATCAGCAGTTCTATGCCAGCGATTGATATCATGAAACACGTGTTAGCCATTTGATATTTGTTCAATAAATCAGATGACTGTGTTAAGATTCTTTTGCCCTTCACATTTTTGTATATGGATTTTTCTCACACCTGTGGTGGAAGACAGGTGCATTTTAGAGGGAGCAGCTCTGTGGTCAAATTTGGGTGATCTGCCTCAGCTTTGTTTTACTGTAGTGTCTACCACAAAATATTGATCCTGCCTACTCTTGCATCATTCCCCACCGTTTAACCATCGTTAAATCTTGCATTCTCACATCATTCACCAGTCTTACTTTTGCTACCCATAGAAATATAACGCCATCACCGGTCTCAATCTCCCTATACATCACACTCTGAAATTCAGAAGTCTCACTGTTACTGTTCTTCTATTGAGCCCCCTTTTGACACAAGGAAATTATAGTTCTGTAGTGCGGCCTTGAGCGTGGTTGCTGTGCCGTGCCCTTGCCAAAACAGTAAAGTTGCAATATTGTTATAAAGCAGTGAGCTCAGTGGTTCATTGAACCACTTTGACACAGTGGAATTGCACAACTGTTGTGAGTGTGTTGCTGTGATCTGCACCTCCATTACACAGATGATGCAGTGATGCTGTGTGGTGTTGAAGTCTAGCCTCCCACTCCACGTGACTGGCGCTAGGCATTGTGGGAGACGCGGGGGCGATTACGTACAGGGGCACTACGAGATTGTACGCCCGCGCTCTCCCTCTGATCATTGAAATAAATTACTTGAAGCCTCACACGGAGTCCGAGCCTTATTCCAGATTTTCAAAAACGTATGCACAAATTAGTCAAAGACATCAAGGGAGTCTTATATTTCCAGGACGACATACTCGTCATGGGGAAAACTAAACAGGACCATGACAGGAAACTGTCTGCTGTGCTACGGACACTGTCAACCAACGGCCTCACGGCAGAATGGGAGAAATGCAGGTTCGGCCTACGCTCCGTCACATACTTGGGGCACGAAATAAGGGACAGCAGAATTTCGCCAAAGAAAGCCAACGTAGAAGCCATCATGTCTGCTCCCACACCTCGAACCAAGAAGGAAGTCCGTTCATTCCTGGGGTTGGCTGAGTTTTACAGCAAATTTTTACAGAATTTCACCACCAAAACGCACCACCTCCGTCAAATCTTGAAAGAGAAAAATGTTTTCAGCTGGTCGCCTGGCTCCAATGAAGAGTTCGAGAAAATCAAGATAAACATTTGTGACGCCGTTCCCCTCCATGGGTTCGACGACTCTGCCACATCCACATTGACTACAGATACCAGTGACAAAGGCCTGGGGGCGGTCCTCTCGCAGATGTCCACGGGTGGAGTGGAAACCATCAGTTGTGCTTCCCGTTCCCTCACTCAAAACGTTCATCACACAGGGTTGGCCTGAGAAGAGGCACATGAGCAACAAACTCACGAATTTCTGGGAAGTGCAAGACGAACTCTCCATTAGCGATGATGCCATATTTTTACTACGAGGGGACAAAGTCATTCCGCCTCAACAATTAATAGACCGCCTACTCACCATCCTGCATGAAGGCCACTTGGGAATCGTGAAGTCGAAGAGACGAGTCAAGCAGTCGTACTGGTGGCCCGGCATCGACAACCACGTGGAGAAGCATGTGTGAGCAGTGCGGCAATGCGGACAAATCCCTAACCTTACTACGATCACCCCTGGGGAAGTTCACAACGCCCAACAGCCCATGGGAGGAGTTGTTCGTCGACATTTTGGGCCCCATTCTGGACTCCTGCGGTACAACCAAATACGCAATTGTCCTGATTGATCGATACTCCAAGTGGCCGGAGGTAGAAATATGTGAGAAAGTGGACACGGACACAGTCTTTGCCTTTCTTACCACAACGTTCTTGTGAGAAGGGATCCTGAAAGTCATCGCATGTGTCAATGGTCTCCAATTTACGTTGGAGAAGTGGAATGCATTCACCAAAAGAAATGGAGTCACGACCAAACACACCCCCATGTACCACCCTGCTGGTAACCGCCTAGCGAAACGGTTCAACCGAGTGCTCATGGGATTCGTTCAAGTTGCCATCAGTGCGGGTAAGAGTTGGGAGACAGAAATAAGACATACAGTCTGGGCATACCGCATCACACCCACCCTGACTGGCTACAGCCCATTCAAGATCCTACGTGGCCGGGAGCCATTCACACTGGATAACACGGTTTGGATGAACCTCACCCTGCAGAGCAAATGGTCCCCAGCAGTGGTCAGAAGCAACTTGGAGCAGGCTCAGAAAATCTACACGGACAACTACAACAAGAACGGAGTGCGAGAAGTCACCTTAGTAAAGGGGGAATGGGTCAGGGTGAAGCTTGGCCAATTACGTAAGAAGTGAGACAGCAAGTTCAGCGAGCCCTTACAAGTCAAATAACTTTACTTGCGCTCTGCCCTGTTAAGTGATGGCAAGATATGGTTGCACAGTAGAATGGCCAAATGCAGTAAAGGGATCAGATGGTACAAGGATGCTTCAACTACAAGCACAGGGCATGCTGGGTGGGAGTTTGAAAATGAGGAAGACGAAGTGGCTACCAGCACACCGAGAAATGGCACAATGAGAGACACCGAAGGTGACGTTGGCACCACAGAGGAACTGAATATTTCTGGGGGTACACGACACAGCATACCACAAGACTGCCACGACATAGGCGACCCAGGCACCATGCAGAGAACTCCCACGTCACACAACAGGGGCCAGGAGGAGAGTACTGGGGAAGCCAGTTCACATCCAGAGAGGCACAAGAGACACAGGTACCCCTTACAGACACCCGCACAGGTAGAGCGGTCGTGTTACCCAAGAGGTACAGAGAATTTGACATGTAACTGCATATCTATCGCGTAACGTTCCCTCCACTGTATTTCCCTTCTGTTTTCTCCCCTCTTACCTCCCCCCCTCCCCTATGGAAGTAAAGCATCTTGTGTTATGTTTCCAGGCTCTATATGTTTAGGCGCTTCATTATGATTTTTGGTATATTGAGAACCACTTGTTCGTTTGGGTGTGGTTGAAGTGGGAAGATATGTGGTGTTGCGGTCTAGCCTCCCACACCGTGTGACTGGTGCTAGACATTGTGGAAGACGCGGGGGCGATTACGTACAGGGGCACTACGAGATTGTACGCCCCACGCTCTCCCTCCGATCATTGAAATAAATTACTTGAAGCCTCACACGGAGTCCGAGCCTTATTCCGGGTGCGGGACCCGACTCTACATGCTGTGAAACCTGTTGCTCTGAACTGCATTAAGCTAACTCAATGAAGTTGCATTGTAGTGCTGCTCTGAATTTACTTGTTCTTTTCTGCACTTCCCTGACCCATGTAACAGCAGTGCCGTTGTGTGTGTGCATGTTGTGCAATTCACCCATCTTACACCGTGACGTGCTGTTCTTGAACTCTTCATCACTTCTTGCTAGTTTGTTTTGGCCCAATTTCATCTCACTCACTGAGTTCCTATTTTAGGAAAGGCCGCAACTACAAAGATAGCTATGTTTATTAGCCACCAGTAATTGTTTGTTCAAACTGTGTGTTTAGGGTTAGTAGGCAGCACTCTAGGTGCGTCTTGCCTGGCACATGGGTTTGCCTAGAGCTCCTTTCTACCTATTTTGTTCCCAGACTTGTACCAAAGATGCAAAGCATTAACACAATTAGGGGTAGAGAAACTTTTACCAATCTTAAAGTCCAGTCCCAGTTGGAGGCTTGACTTATTTTGTTAAAGAAATAAGTAATTTTGGTTTGAACCAAGCACTGTTTATAGTGTTTTAGCTGATTCCTGTGGTAGTTCACCATTCCTAGAAATAATCTGCCTTTTCAAACTTAATAGTGGGAGCAAACCATCGGTCAGTACCTTTTCATAATTTCCATATAATTCCTCTTCCTAAATTCAGGGAGGTTTGTCTGCTTTTCGTACAATTAAGGTCACTCTTTTTGCCGCCCTTGACACCTAATCCAAGAATAGGGCCAAAATGGTCCCTCATGCTCATTGGGCTTCTGGGGACACTCCGTTCTATTGTAGTGCTAGGGCTTCCAGACATCAAGCATGGAGACGCACCTTGCCAATAAAATGGGAATGTGTTGGTGTGCAAGGGGTTTAAATACTCTGCTTCAAGATTCCAGATTGGAATAGGTGTTTTATGATGTGATGAGATGAAAGCAGGAAGGGAGTTCTAACTGTAGATGGAAAACTGAAATGGAGGAGAAGCTGGCTCTGGAGTAAAAGTCAAAGAGTCTGGTTCATGAGAGGAGCATGAAGGAGCTGGACCTTAAAGCCAAACATGCAGCAGCGTCCAGCAACAGTGGCAGTGATATCCCAGGGTCCATTGGGGACAGGAATGTCACATCCCCACTGACCTGGTGCCTAACCTTGTTGTGGGTGAACGTCATAAATAAGTGGTTTGAGGCCTTTGAATTTGCCCTAGTGATGCACAGGGTCCCTGTGGAGGACTGGGGTGCCAGTCTCAGGAGGCACCTTCCAAATGAAGGGAGGGTTGCACTGTTAGCCCTGAGGAAAGGGGACATACAATGTCCACTCATAAAGGACACTCTTACCAGGAAATATGGTCTCGCACCTGAGAAGTACTGTCAGTAACTTAGGGACACACAGAAGTTGTCCCATCAGTCCTGAGTGGATTATGTGGATTTCTTTTGTAAGGCACTTGATGGCTGGGTGAAGGGCAGTATTGTGTGAGCAAATACTAAGGGCTGTAACAATTTATTTACCAGGGAGCACATGTTCAGCAATTGTTTTCCAGAGCTGCGTAAAAATCCAGTGGATAGTAAGCTTGTTGACCCCAGGGAGCTTGTTAAGGAACTGGACTGCTGGCTCGTTACCAGGGTCCACAAAAAGGTATCTAGGGGAGGAATCACTCAAAGTGTTAACAGGATCCCCAACAGAAAATAGAGGGGGAAGAAAAACATAAAAATAAGGAGTTATCTATAGGCCCCCAAAATAGTTCCCATGGGAAATCTAACGAGTCCCAATCTGATCAGAAGAAAAAGAGTTTCTTTGAATACAAGACAGGGGGGGGTTGAACCCCCAGTGTACTGAGTGCTACAAGTATGGGCACATGAAGGGAGTCACTTAATTCCTCATGAGGGCACAGCCCCCTACTAGTGGGCAGACACAGGGATTGGCCAGTGTAACGCTTGGGGAGGAGGTGGTCTCAGCACGGGGGAGATAGCAGAGGTTACCTTAGTGTCCCTGTGCAACAAGGAGATTGTGCCCAAACCCCACATGCCCTCAAATACTTCCAAGTACCAGCGGTGGCTTCAAGGCAGAGGGTGGAGGTTCTTAGGGACGTAGGAGCCTGTATCGCTACTGTAAGGTGTCATCTCTTGTCATCAGAGCAGGTGATACTACAACCTGCTGGAATGAGTTGGGTAGCAGTCAACCGTGAGAGTCACTATCCAGTGGCTCTGGTTCACTTTTAGTGATGTGGGGGGTCTTAGGTTCTCTAAATGCAGCTGTGTGCCCTGCCATGTCTGTAAATTGTCTGTTAAGCAATGATCTGGGGCACACTGTGGGTGTACATGACCACACAGTCCATGGCTACCCAAAAGTGGAGTCAAGGAGGCCTGGAGCCTCGAAAAATACTCCAGGCTGCTTCCAAAATGAAGAAGGGCAAGAGTGTGGAAGGCAGCCCTTGAAACTCCTATGGTCGAGGAGGAAGCAGAACCCAAGGGCACCACTCTGGAACCTACCGGGGAGGACATTGCCTCACAGGGAGACCTGCCTGAGCTTGTTGGATGACAAGTTTAGGGTGGACCCTCTAGGGAGGAATTCTGTAAAACACTGAAGGAGTGCTAAACTCTTGAAGGGTTGCGGCGGCAAGCTGAAGCACAGGCAGCTGGTGACATCTCTCTAGATCATCTGAACTATTGGGAGAATCTCCTATATAGCGAGCCTAAGGTTCCTGGGCCTGGGACAACTCATGTGTTGATGGTTCCCCAGTGCTGTGGACTCTTCCTGCTGGATCTGGCTCATGAAATATCCCTGGTAGGACATTTGGGGAAGACAACCCCTTTGCTAGGCCTATCACCCAGTTTTAACGGCCCTGCATGAAGACCGCCTCAGGTACCTTCTGTAGGTCATGTCCCACCTGTAAGGCCAGTGGGCAGACCGGGACAAAGCTAAAAGCTCCCCAGCCTGTCATTAGCACCCCCTTCAAAAAGGTGGGTATCAACATTGTTGGGCCCCTGGACTCCAAGACTGCCTTAGGCAGTAGATGTATCCTTGTCCTGCTGGACCATGCCACCAGATACCCAGAGACCACACCTCTGAAGTGTGTGATTGCACCCACAGTGTCTAGGGCCCTGATGGGAATATTTATCTAAGTGGGGTCCCCCAGAGAAGTAGTGTCTGACAGGGGTACTAACTTCATGTCTGCGTACATGAAGTCCATGTGCAATGAGTGTAACTTAAAAGTTCTCCCCACCCTATCACCCTCAGACAAATGGGCTTGTTGAGTGGTTCTGCATTCTGTCCATCAACTGTTTTTGCATTTGTCACCCCGAATGGGACGGATATGCCCAGACGTGGGTCCCGTGCTCTCCATGCCACTGGAATCAAGCTATCATAGCTGAAGAGGGGTGAAACCCCGAAACCGGTCCTAGGATGCTTGTATCCAGTCCAGGGAGGACCTGGTTTGGCAGTTCGGGCTGGACTGTTCCACGAGGCACAGGGTCAAGACTGATTTGCATATGGCTGGGTTCAAACTGGAATGGCATGGTGAGCAAAGAAAAGAATGGATTTAGGCCCAGATCTCTGTACTGGGGTAAATGTATGACATTGTTCTGCTCTCTGTCCATCAACTGTTTTTGCATTTGTCACCCCGAGTGGGACGGGTATGCCCAGACGTGGGTCTCGTGCACTCCATGCCACTGGAATCAAGCTGTCCTGGCTGAAGAGGGGTGAAACCCCGAAACCGGTCCTAGGATGCTTGTTTTCAGTCCAGGGAGGACCTGGCTTGGCAGTTCGGGCAGGACTGTTCCCATGAGGCACCGGATCAAGACTGATTTGCATAGGATTTCCGACAAACTTAGTTGGAGACCCCACATCGATAAAATGCTCCTAAACCACAAGAGAGTTGCGGGGGCTATTGGGAAGGAACATCGCTCATCCCAGAGCAGGCCCGTCGCTCCCGCACTGGTGGTTTATGCTGCAAAAGCTGTAAGCTCTGCACTTTATGGGGCCGAACTCTGGGGCTTCGATAATGTTAATGAAATCTCAATGTCGGAAAACAAATTCCTCAGGGTTCTGGTCTCGCTCCCTATGGGCACCCCGCTAAAGCCTCTTATGAGAGATATGGGCAGGCGCTCATTCAGGGACCTTGCCAGACTACGCCCCTTGCTTTTTTGGACCCGCCTATGGCGTACCCCCGAGCTCTCCAAATATGTTGAGGGTCTTAGAGAAGTGATCAGCTTGTCGGGTTCCCATAGGATCACTTGGCTGTCTAACATCAAAAAGTCCCTCTTTGCAATGGGCTTAAGAGAAGTCTGGGAGTCTGGAATGCACTTAAGCAAGGCCGATCTAAAGAAGGCTTATTGGATTTGGATTGACAACCAAGAGAACACTGCTGTGAATATTGGTAGATTAACTGAGGCCTTTTATTTACCCAAACCAGTGACAAGGTTGGAGTTCTACCTTGACCTTATCCAGAAGCCTAGAGACAGGAGACTGTATATTGAGTTCAGATTTGGTACGCTGCCCATTCGGGAGCGTACAAGTAAATGGAAACCCCCCTATCAGACGATTGCAAGTTGTCCATGTTGCAAAGCGAAGGCTGAAACTGTAGCACACTTCTTATTCGAGTGCCCAGTTTACAAAAATCCTAGGGCAAGATGGTTGAGTCCCGTCTGCAGACAATTGGGCACTGCGAACCATCGTGTAGTGCTTAGAATTTTACAATCGGATACTAGTGCTTTGCTTGTATGTGGGGTGGCCAAATTTCTTGCCTGGTCCTGGTTGATTAGATCAAAGCTCCTGGGTCCTTTGTCGTAACATGCTTCTTTTTGCCTCCCTACAATATGATATATTGCCTCTCCTTTTCTTTTTTTTTTCTTCATGTCAAAATGCTCAGGGGATACATTTCTCTTTTTGTATCAAATGTAATTTAATACTTTTTTAACCTTGTGAGTGTTTTTTTTACCTATTTATTAAACGTTTTTAGATGTCCTGTGTTAGGTTGAGGGGGGAGTGGAAAAAGGATGTAGTAATGTATCTTTATCCAGTATTCCGTCCATTGACATTTGTATCACTGTCTCGCCTTCATTGAATTTCGCTCTGATTTTTATCGCATTTTTATGTTTGTTTGTATGCTTTTATGTTATAATTTTATCGAAATAAAGCTTTTGATGATGATGATAATTTGCATATGGCTTAGTTCAAACTGGAATGGCATGATGAGCAAAACAACGATGGATTTAGGCCCAGATCTATGTACTGGGGTGAATGTATGAAATTGTTCTGCATTCTGTCCATCAACTGTTGTTTTTGCATTTGTTGAGTGATTCAATAAGACCCTTAAAGCATGGTTATGGGCCTGATTGAGCCCCTGAGGTGGAAGTGAGACTTCCTCTTACCATGACTGCTATTTGCCCACATGGATGCGCCACAGCAGGGAGTTGGGTTCAGCCCTTTCAAGCTCCTCTATAGCCACCCTGTTAGGAGACCTCTCGGTTTGGTGAAGGAGAGATGGGAGCAAGCTTCCAAGAAGCCCCCTTAGATTGTAGTCAGTTGCATGCTGGCACTCCAAAACCAGATGCAGCACTTCTGGAAGAAGGCCACTGCTAACCTAGAAGCCAGCCAGGATGTGATGAAGTTCTGGTGTGACCGGGCGGCCATTCTGAGTGAGTTGCAGCCTGGCCAAAAAAAGTGTGGGTTATGGAGCCCATGGACCAAGGGTATTAACCTATGTGCTGGGCACTACAAGGTGAAGGAGAGAAAGAAGGAGGTCATCTTCTTGGTGGACCTCAGGACTCGCAGGAACCACTTAAGGGGGTTCCATGTAAACTGCCTCAAGCCACACTACGAGAGGTCTGAAATCACCATGCTCCTGGTGACAGATGATGGGATGGAAGAGGAAAGTGAACTTCCCTCGACCTGCTATCTTCCAATGAGCAGGATGGCTCAGTGGAGGGTGTCACCCACTCCCCTACCCTGACCCCAGAATAGCATGTGGACTGTCACCAGTTGCTGGGGCAATTTGCCTCTCTGTGGTCCCTCACCCCTGGGCTTACTCATCTGTGTACCCATGAAATAGATACTGGAGACAGCATGCTTGTAAAGAACAACATTTACAGACTGTCAGACAAGGTGAGGGCCAGCATCAAGGCAGAGGTATCCAAGATGCTTGATTTGGGGGTGATTTAACTCTCCAATCCTCCCTGGTCCACCCCAGTTATGCTGGTTCCCAAAGTCACCTACTTGGTGCCACTCAAGAACTCCGGTTCTGTGCGGATTATAGGGGCCTCAATTTAGTTACCAAAACTGATGTTCACCCTATCCCGAGCTGATGAGCTAATCCGTAGACTGGGAGCTGGCAAGTTCCTGAGTACCTTTGACTTGACATCAGGATACTGGCAGATCTGACTGAGGGGGTTGAAAGAGAAGTCTATATTTGTGACAGCAAGGGGCCACTTCCAATTCAGGGTGATACCCATTAGGTTGAGGAATGCCCCTACCACCTTCCAGAGATTGATCAACTGGCTCCTGGCTGGGATGGAGGCATTCTCTGTCACCTACCTGGACAACATGGTGTCTTCAGCTCCAGCTGGGAGGAACACCTGTTTCTCCTTCAGGAAGTGCTTTAGGCCCTGCAACAGGCCGGCTTGACTATCAAGCCAGGATGTGTCAAATAGGGCAGGGATCTGTGGTGTATCTGGGACACCTGGTGAATGGAGTAAGGTACAGCCCCTCCAAGCTGGGATATACACTATCCTGGCATGGGAACCCCCCATAAAATCCAACTGAAGTGAGGGCCTTTCGGGGTCTTAATGGATATTATAGGAGCTTTGTCACAGGATATGTCACCATTGTTGCCCTCTTGACTGAGCTGAGTTCCAAGAAGCAGTCCAAGAAGGAGACCTTCAAGGAAGCCATGTGCTCGACACCTGTGCTCAAGGCTCCTTACTACTCTCAGCAATTCAACTTGCACGTGTATGCTTAGGGGCTTAGGAGCTTGCATAGGGGCTCTACAGTCACATTCAAAAGAGGAGGGCCTGGATCAAGCCTTCATCAGTAGAAAGTTATTTCCTAGGGAACAGCGGTGGAGTGCTATTGAACAAAAAGCATTTGCTGTGGTGTGGGCACTGAAGAAACTGAGACCATACCTGTTTGGGACTCACATCTGGGTTCAGACATACCACAGAGCCCTCAGAGGGCTCATGCAGATGAGGGGTGAGAATCCCAGATTGTTGGAATGCTTCTCTGGTCCTGACCATGCCACGTTCTTTCACTTTAGTAATGGAAACATTCTTAATGTTAATTCATATTGTGTAGCTATAGGGATATTTTACTATGGAAATGTGCTTAAGAATAGAGGTGTCTTTTACATTATAGCTGCAGATGTGTTTGTTATAATTCAGCCATTTTCCATATTGAAATATGTACCTCTACGTAAATTCTATAAGATGGGGTGGGGGCTTGTAACATCCACCTCTGTGTGGCATTTTTTTGTTTTAACAACTGTAGGATTTGGCCCTTTTTGGCTAAAGTTCCCTAAACTTTTTGCTTTCCCCCTAGACCGTTTTTCTGACATGGTTTTGCCAACTTAGATGCTTTGAACACTTTGCCACTGCTAAGCAGTGTCAAAGTACAAGTGTTCCCTGTATAAAGAGTAATTGTAATTGATTGTCGTATGACGCATTGCATTGTTTCTGCATAACGAACTACCTGATTAGCGTATTACGCATTGCATTATTCCTGCATAACAAACTTCCTGATTAGTGTATTACTCATTGCCTTATTTCTGCATAGCAACGTACCTGGTATTCGTATTACGCATTGCATTATTTTTACATTGCAAAGTGCCTGATTGTTGCGTATGCATTGCATTATTCGTACATTGCAAACGTGCCTGATTATAGTAATATGATCTGCCTAACATGGTGTTAGGATTACAGTAGACTGTTTAGAAGTGCTCATTAATATCGCCAGAACTTACAAGTGCTGGCTGGCCGGCCGAACAACCGGCCAGAAGGAATATTACAAATACGCATATGTTGGATTTATATTGTGTGGTCTTATCTTTTTACATAAAGTTTATACTCGTTTTTATAAAACTTGTGTGGAGTCTATTTATGGTGTCATCATTGGGCTGCTGTGAGCGTGGTCGCAAATACTTTACACATTTGCCTTGAAGATAAGTCTGGCTGCTCGTGCCAAGCTACGAAGGGGGTGAGCGGGTCTATCTCAAGCGGTGACCTTCTTTTCCCTGACGTGGAACCGCGGGTCTCTATTTGGCCTAAGGTACCTACCTCAGCCAACCAGGGATCCCGGGTCTAACACCGACCGCAAGCACCACCTTTTAGTTGATGTGTCTCTGTTTTGTAGAAATGCTCAATGGGGATAAATAACCTGTGCTTAACCAAAGGGTTAAGCCAAGTTTAATTTAGTGACATTTTGTTGTTCACCCCCTCAACCAACTACCCAATTTCCCACATCACCTGAAGGCGCAGATTCAGTATTTCACAAAATGATATCAGTCTTTGATAATATTAGGTACATCAACTGCTTGATGTGCCCAGAAAAGTGTTTTTGCAGTGTATCACATATTATAGCAGTAGCAATGAGATGATGGTCAGACACATTTATCTCCTTTTGGTGACTTTATCATGAAACTATGTGATCACTTCATGTGTCAGCTGCTTTTCCACAATATGGAGCAGAATGACCAAACCCCATTACACAGGGCCTTAATGACACCATTGTAGGTAGGAAGCAACAGCCACAGTCACTGACCTGTTTCTCGGCTACAATGAACCAGGCCTGCCTTTACAGGATGCCAGCTTCATCCGCCCCAGTCTAGGAAGTGCCTATGACCCTCCTAGTCCACTGGCAATTGTGTAGTCCACGCCTGTTGCATGACTTGGGGAATACAATGTCTACACCTCTCCCAAACTGGACTGTAAAATATGTTTTGGAGGCAGTGTTTACTGTAGTGGCATAAAAGTTGGACTTCCTCGAATGAGAAAACACACCCAAAAATATCAATATGCTGTACGACTAATTAATGTGAATTCGGTATTATGGACCAGCCTGCGCCTTGTGCACAAAGAACAGGTACAGAATGGCAAATGCACTGGGTGGTTTGTTCTTAACTGCATGTTCTGTATCATCCACCCCCATAATCCTGTCTAATCTGCACTGTACTGAGAAGTAAACCTTGCGTACACTAGTAAAGATAAAATCCATATGAACAAATTGAACATGTTAAATGCCTCATATTTTTTGTGATAGATCTGTTGGTGACATTTCAGTCCAGTCATTGAAACCCCATGCTACAAGTAAAGAATCTACAACTGATGCAGTAAGCAGTGGCTCATCCTCAGAAGGAGAGACAAAGGAGAAAATCAGCCTCATAAAAACCCCAGAAGATAAAGTGAAATCTACGGAACCCTTAGGAGAGATGAAGACCGCAGATATTCCCAAACCGAGATCTGGCCGAATCGTTCGGGGAATGATGGCAGGCCCCATTTCCAGTTCACTAGAGGTACCCATTTTCTGAAACTTCATTCAACTGTTTGTACAGTGTGGCATTTTTCTGCTGATCTATTTGCCTGATCGAGAACCTTTTGTTACGAAGAGATATACCCCATCCCTAAAATTCATTTAATTTGTCTTCACCCTGGAGATGTGCTCCATTGACTTTGTAAACAGTGGCTACTTTAGATCCTGTTGGGGACAGGTCAAGAAAGTATTTTCAGTTTATTTGCAAACTAGTCACAACTTTGCTTTTATTACATATTCACATTTATTTCTATATATAAATGAGTTAAACTATATTTGTCCGTTTATTGCGGTACATATTTTAATGCAATTTTTTTTAGAAAATGTATGTAAGCAGTGAAAGCACTCTTGTGCTTCCCATGCTATAACAACTAAATAAACACAAAAACTAACTGAGCATCTTTTCGCTTGGCGCAGTGGGCAGTCTTGCTACGAGGGTGAACATTTAGCTAAGCATATATTTTTGTGTCCTGATCTTGAATATCCTTGAATTATCCCTTTTTTTCCTCTCCTCTATCACTCCACTATCATTCTCATCCCACTTACTTTCATATTTCTCTATACTAATTCCCCACTAATCCTTTATGGATTCCAAAGTAGCGTGATACTCGCCGAAAAAGCGCTTCAACCCCCCATCAAGGGTAGCATGCGCTATATAAATGCAAACCCTTTTCTCTCTTCTATTGCTCCATTATCGTTCTCATCCAAATAACTGACAAACATATCCACCATTCAAATCACTTTCATATTTCACTATACTAATTCACCACTAATCCTTTATGGGTTTCGGAGTAGTGTGATACTCGCCGAAAAAGCGCTTCAACGGGGTCAGGGGTAGTAAGCGCTATATAAATGCAATTAAAATGCTGACACTAAGGGTTGCAATGCCACAATAGATTCTGGGCCCGAATTAGAAAGATTTGCTGTCTTTCTGTTGTAGTACTCCTGACTTACTCCTGAACTTCAGGCCTAGAATTCAGGAGTAAGCCAGAAGTTCCTCAAGTAAGAGTTGCACATACCCATACCAAAATGTTGGTGAACTCGTCTCATAGTGTTGGTAGGAGGTGACACGGGGCAGGGTTGTACACATTCTTACATGCTGACATCAGGATTTTAGGATTACCTAATTTCGCATTATATTTTCAGATCTTTTGCCAAGACGATTTCAGAGCAGATGTTTGAAAGACATAGGCAACCTTTACAATGTATTGTGTCAAACTTAAACTTAAAATTATTCATTAATAGTTCATTATTTTAAAGTTGTTTTCTTATCTCCTGCAAATGTAAATAATGTATTGTGTACAGCCGGAGTGAGAAGATAATTCAGTCCACTTTTTTGACATTTGTCTTTTTAGGATTCCTTAAAAAAACGGACAGTAAGAAGACCCCCAAGTGCCACGAGCATCACCCCTTCTAAATGTGAAGCCCCATTAAAAATGAATCAGGAGGTCCCAGAAGCAAATGTTCAGGATCGCGTTGGAAGCTCCAGCCATGGTGGAAGCTCCTCAAATGCCGCCTTGAACCTCGGCAAAGATTTTGCGGCCAAAGTCCTGGCAGAATCCTTATCCTACAGTGCCACGGACAAGGCGCGAAGAGTTCCCCTGGGGAGAGAGGATCCGCTTGGGAGAAAGCCGTCTGACAGGGATAGAAACGTTACTGACGATTTCCTCATGAAAAAACTTGATCAGACTGATGTCAATGAGAGAAGCTTCAAATATAGTTTCTCTCTTGAAAGTGCTGGAGATGGACAGGAGAAAAGAGTCAGAGGAAGCAAAAGAAACAAAAGGTGAGTCTATTCTGCGGTACATTGTTAGAAGCTGCAAGACCGCCTATATGCAAATAAAATAAAGACTGTCCTTTTGATAAATAGTTCAGAATGATCTACTACCTATATTTTTACTTAAGCAACACTACATATCCTAGGTTTCAAAATCTACTCCTTATACATGTATATATGTATAAGTGTATATATGTGGATATACATATATACCCCTATAACCCTTATACATGGATATTTATATATAATATACGTCACGAAGGGCTGTTCCTGAGTGGTATTCAATAGTACTACAGTATGATGAAGCTACAGTACCTCTAGAAACAGGTGCTCTATAAAACCATGAAATATTAAAATATTATTAATGTAGATCAAGTACTCCCCAGTCACCAAGGCACCTCTCATTTTCTTTTCGTCAATCTGATTATTATGTTATGTTATGTTATGTTATGCTATATAGAATTTCTATAGCGCACGGCTACTCCGACAGAGTGTCCCGGCGCTTTTCACTTGTAGCTCAGCGAGAATAACATAACATGAAAACAAAACGGAAAAAGTCAGAAGAAAAAACCTAAAGATTAAAAAGCCAGGTCTTAAGGCTCTTCCTAAACAGAAGCAAATTAGACGTGCTCCGTAGAACCAGAGGCAGCGAGTTCCAAAGCTGGGGGGCTTTCAAACTAAAAGAACGCCCCCCAGTACGGGCTTTCCTTACACGTGGCACCAAGGCCAGGTATAGAGCTTCTGATCGTAGAGAGCGGGCTGGGCGATAAAAAGTCAACCTCCGCTGCAAGTACTTTGCCCCTGTGCCAAACAGAGCTTTATGCATCAGGGTCAAGGTTTTAAACATGATCCGTTTCCGGATAGGCAACCAATACAGCGCCTGCACCAGCCCCGAAGCTCCCGCTCGCCTATGGAGTCCAAAAATAGCGCGCGCCGCAGCGTTCTGCGCCACCTGCAGGCGCTGGACCAAGTAGTCCGGGAGCCCCAGAAAGAGGGCATTGGCGTAGTCCAGTCTAGAGCCTATTAGAGCCTGAACAGTGATCCGCCTGTGCTCCTCAGAGAGCAATGGTAGAAATTTGCGGAGCATCTTCAAAATGCCAAAACAGGTGCCGACCAAACCAAGGATATGTGATCTTAACGTAAGCTTGTTGTCCAGCTTAACTCTCAGGTTTTTGGCGACCAGAGAAGACTGAGCAGGGGGACACATATCCATAGGCCACCAGACCTGCCATTCAGGGTCGGCGGTGCATCCGAAGAACAGGATCTCTGACTTGCTGGAGTTGGCCTTAAGGCTGTTCCGCTGGAACCAGTCAAAGACCATCCCCAGACAGCCCCGAATACACTCTCCATCGAATGCCTGATCTTTCCCGCATGTGAAGAGCAGTTGAGTGTCATCTGCGTAGGATACAATCTGGGCCCCAAAAGCCTCCACCAATGCCGCCAGAGGGGCCATAAAGATATTAAAAAGAGTCGGGCTCAACACAGATCCCTGTGGAACTCCGACTCCCAATGGCGGCATCTCTGCGGGGCTTTGGGAAACCCAGACTGTTTGGCGGCGGCCCTGGAGAAAAGATGTAAACCATTTGAACACCGTCCCCCTAAGACCGATGTCATAAAGCCTGGCGAGAAGCGCCTCATGGGAGACGGTGTCAAAGGCCGCCGACAGGTCTAGCATGACAAGCATGGCCTTGCCGCCTACATCCAGCGTCTCCCGGATGACCTCCGAGACCTCCAGCAGCGCCGTCTCAGTACTTAAATTGGGACGGAACCCAGATTGTGATGGATGCAGGAGATGGTTGGTTTCTAAGAAACCAGACAAGATGCCCTGGACATGCTTCTCCGTGATCTTAGCTAGGGCCGGGAGAAGGGAGATTGGCCTATAGTTGGCCAACACCTCGGCGTCTAGTCCAGGCTTCTTCAGGAGGGGGATCACCATCGCCCTCTTCCAGGCGCATGGGACCCTTCCCTCCCTCAAGGAGGCATTAAGGAGAGAATTAACCAATGGGTTCACCACCGATGCCACCCTGGCCAAAAATTTGGCCGGGCAGGGATCCAATGGCGAACCAGATTTAAGATTGGTTAGCAGCATCAGGGAAGCTTCGTTGGAGATAGCGGGGAACTCCTCCAGCACAACAGCTGGCATGGACGATGAAACAGATCCCACCCCAATGCTGCACCCCCCCTCACCAGACCTCTCCGGAAAAGAGGCCTGGATAGCCTTGATCTTCTCAGTGAAGAAGCTAGCAAGATCACAGACCCATGTGTCAGATGACGCTGGAAGGGGCGCGTTGGATCTCAGGGTCGTGAACTCCCTCACCACAGTGAAGATCTCCTTACAGGAGTTCATAGACGCCTCTATCCTCCTGGCCAAGTATTCCTTCTTCGCACACAAGATGCCACGATGGTACACTTTCACTGCCGCCCTATAGGCTAGTTTAGCCTCCTCGTCATATTGGAAGCGCCAGGCCCTCTCCGCAACCTTACACTGGCAGCGGGACAGGCGAAGCGCCTCTGTAAACCACGGCGCAGATAGTCGTTTGGCCGTGGACCGAGGGGCAACTGCAGGGGCGAGATCGTTCAGCCTTTCTGCCAGCCAGATCTGCAGGGCCTCGGTGTCCCGCTCCAGATCACCCGTGAGGGAGCACGGATGGTCCACCAGCGCCTGCGCCAGCATCTCAGGCGTCACTTTGTGCAGTGCCCTTGAGACTGAACTAGGTTGTATAGGGGTGTCGCTATGTGGGAACACCGCCTCCGGTATAGAGAACTTAATCAGCCTGTGATCAGTCCATAGCACTGGCACAGTATCGATGTCGACAAGAGAAGTCGAAGAAAACACTTGGTCCAAAGTGTGACCCCTCTCATGGGTGGAGCCCGTGACAAAGGGTGCGAGACCCAGCGGAGACGTAATGTCCATCAATCTGATTGCGTCTGAGTCGTCCTCCACATCCAGATGGAAATTAAAGTCACCCGCCAACAAGCAGTGCTGTGTGGACAGGGCCAGTTCGGAAATGGCCATCTGCAGGTCCTCGAAAAAGGGACCCACAGGACCTGGAGGCCTATATACCAGTAGCCCTTTCAGTGCTTGGTGCGGGGACAATCTAAGCGAGAAAGCAAGAGCCTCAGAACCACAGAGAGGATTCAGGGGGAGAAGAGAGCAGGAGACACTCTTCTTCACCACCACCGCTACTCCCCCTCCCCTACCCTTGACCCTATCCTGCCGGAAGATGTTATAGGCCGGAGGGATGGCCGCGAAGATGTCCGGGTTAGACGCCTCACCCAACCAAGTTTCGGTCAGTAGGAGGCATAAAGGGCTTTCCCTGACCAACAGATCATAGATGGCATGGCTGCCTAATGATCTGGTGTTAAGCAAAAGGCAAGAATGGATAGCACAAGCCTCATCTGGTCGGCGGGCGGCCACCGGAGCCCAAGTAGGCGACCAGCCACAACCCGGGCAACATCGTTTCCCCTTGTAGCGTCCCGGGAATGTTGTCCGACAGGAGCGAGAGGAAGTCCGCATAGCATGAAGAATGGATGAAGAGTAACAAATCATCCTAGCGGGGCGCCAGGTCTGGCCAGAGTCTCCCGCCGCTCCGTCGTCTCCGAGTCGCTGACGGGCGCAGACGGGCAGGACTCTGGCGAGACTCAGGCGTAGTGAAGGCGCTTCACCGCTGCGCGTGACCGCTGCGCTGCGGAAGTGATGTTATATAGGAGTGACAGGCGGAGTACTAGAGCGCTCACCTGGATGTTGCAGGAGCGTCCCAACCCGCTCCAAGATGGCGGCCAAAGTGCGCGCGGGAGCCCCGTGAGCCCGGGCCTGCCAAAACAGCGGTGCGTGTTTTGATGATTTTACAGTGCAGGTAAGGGCCAGGGAAGGGAAACCCCGCGATAAAAGCAAGGAATAATGAAAATGAGAATGAACCAAAATAAACAACAAGGAAGCTTAAAATCAATAAGAGCAGCCAACAGATGAGCGTGTGCGCGCTGCAAGCGCTAGATGCCCAGTGACGGTCACCTTTCCAGGCTGACCTACAGGGACTCGGCGCCTGAAATAGATTTTCCAGTCGGAGCACTAGAGCGCTCACCTGGATGTTGCAGGAGCGTCCCAACCCGCTCCAAGATGGCAGCCAAAGTGCGCGCGGGAGCCCCGTGAGCCCGGGCCCGCCAAAACAGCGGTGCGTGTTTTGATGATTTTACAGTGCAGGTAAGGGCCAGGGAAGGGAAACCCCGCGATAAAAGCAAGGAATAACAAAAATGAGAATGAACCAAAATAAACAACAAGGAAGCTTAAAATCAATAAGAGCAGCCAACAGATGAGCGTGTGCGCGCTGCAAGCGCTAGATGCCCAGTGACGGTCACCTTTCCATTGTAATGATTTTGTATCTTGCAGAGCAGTGAAAGTAGAAATCCAATCCCAAATGACAAAGTAAGAGACTTCACTATATGGTAGGTTTTCAATTCCCATCTCTTTTGGTCTGTCTTGATTTCTTCTCCCATCTATAATCCACTTTCCTACTCTCCATAAACCCAAAAACAATCAGCCACAAACGTCACAAGTCAATTTATAAACACAATATCTACAAAGTAGCTAAAATACAGTAGTACTAGAGAAAAACAGCACCATTAGAATATACCTCTCATCCTTTGCAGTCTTGTCACATTCAATATCAAACTGCCACCTTTCGAGTGTTTCGTGATTTTCAATACTACTGATCACTACGACCAATTTCTGAACAGAGCATTTGTACAACCAATCTTCAAGCTGCTCCACCACATTAGAAAGGTACTTTTTCAGCTCTGGATCTGTCGTCACAAGTAAAGTCAGTCCATATTTTTGCATACGAGTGAAGGTCTCAGATGGGTAGATTCCACGCTGATATAAAATGCTGTTAATGCCAAAGGAGAAAAATTCGGCCACGATCTGCGCGCTGCCCTTCAAAGTGATGCCCTCCTGGCCATGTTCAGTAGTAGTACTCTGCCTCCAAGACCGATGTGGGCTCTGCACCGTCACTTACTAGTGTGCCACTGCGCTAGACCCAGTCTTATTCCAAATGGGGCCAAAACCCAAAAGGCGTAGCTGAGAATAATGTATGCATGGATGATGATGTTTCCACATGGCATTTAATTACATCTGGAACAAATGGTTGGTGTCTGGAACAGAAGTCATTTGTAAGTGCTCGCGGATGTCGGGCACTAGTGTCGCTATACTGAGTCCAATGTCTTGAAAGGTGTTGGCCAGATGTGGACAACCATCTCCGCCACATATCCTGCGCCTTCTTAGTCAATGTGATCCTTGCATTCTTTCACTGAATACCGGCAATTCTGCCAAATTGTGCAGGATTTTCATAGTAAATACAGAAATCCATCAGAGGCGAGGCAGAGAGAGCAAATTATATTTGTTTCCATGCACTGATTTCACCACACTGATTCATAAGCAGGTATGTTATATATAAAAAGTCAAATGAAAAATATTTATGATGCAAAACCTCGATTTATTTTCAGTGTACACTTTCATAATTTACAAATGTTAATTATTCTTTGTTTTATCTAGCTATTTTTTTTATTATAACATTTATATAGCTTTTATTGCCCCATGAGGGATGTTAAAGTGCTTGCCTATATGGTTAGTACTCTACACCGTGTAGTATGTGGATGGAAGAGTGTTGTGTTTGCTTTGACTCTTTGTCGTGCAGTTTGACCATCGAGGTGCCATTATCATGCTGGTTAGGGGCATGACCCTCGGTAACCTATTTACACTCCACAGTTATACCTTTCCCGGGGCACAAGTCCTATAAAAAAGAAGTGGGGGGACTGACAATATGCAAATGACCTCATGACGTCACGTGCTGAACGTGTCCGGGTGTCTGAAAATTTCACCGGGACACATTCAGCTTATTTCTGTGGGGCCCAGCTTCTTGGCAGGGAGGATGGCGTCCACCCTGTGAAAAGAGTGGGGGGACACAGTGTACCTGGTGTACCCCTGGCTCGAGCCCTGACCTTTCCTTTGTCCCTTTCTTTCTTGAACTACAGCAAGTTTTACTATTACACACTGTCCTCGCTCATGTCTGCTACAGCCCGTGAATGCCTCTCTGGTGCAATTCACCTTGCTTATTACAATTTTGCATTTCTCATTCTGGATTGTTCTGCTTTTTAAGATTGAAAAGGTTCTTTAACTGAAGCATCAATCACTGTTCTTTTTCCACCATTTTTAGGTCTTGCCTGACCCAGCGCATGCGCTGGTCTGGCGATACTTTTTGAGAGGGCTCCAAAAAGTGCTACCAGGCCAGCCTAGAGCTACAGTACATGTGCGCTTGACCGCGATTACTTTCACTTTCGGGACCGCGTCGTGCTTGTTTTATTTCTATTATCTTGAAAAAGTTGGTTCCCCGCAAAGGTAGATTTCTGATGCTCGCACTTTGTTTCGCCGGGCCCAGCGCTGAGAAAGATCCGTTGTTTTCTTAAATTTCTTGGCACTTGTTTGCTTTGGGAGTTCTCATTCGTCAGGTGGAACAAAACGAGCGTGAGAAAGAATAGCTCGCTAATAGTGAAGGAGGTGGGGAGTTTGCGTTCAACCGCTTGAGTTATAAACCAAGTTATTTAAAATAAAAGTTTGTATTAATGGTTTTACTGCCATCCTTCATCTTCTCGGAGCAGATGGAGCCTTTGTGTCTTAGCACTGCATTTCGAGAAACGGCACAGCCGCTTCTCCAGAGTCCGCATGTAAACATCACGGGCCCACATAATTGGTTGATTGATTGTTGAGCCATTTTGTTTAATCGACCGTACTTTCTTTAATATGCCAAATCGAACAGCTCACTGGGTTAATGTGCCTGCGGTCGAGATCTGTATGTAAGTACTTACTGCTGCATTGGATACAGGCAATACCTAGTATTTTACAGTCTAAAAACCTACTGGATGTCCGGGATAGGACCACTCACCTCTGCTCTGGTATTAGCCGAGACTGTCTCCCAAGAAGGCGTGGCTCTCACATCTGTTTTGCCCCAAAAACTAATAATATCCTTTTGCACTTCTGTGAGGCAAAGCTTTATTTGTGCTACCGAGCACTTTTGAGGGGGCCCATTCCTGACCGTTCCTCAACATGTTTTTAGTGGCGCTAATTGAAAACTGTTAAATCTGAATTTGCTGGTCAAAATGCACACAGCCCAGGCACCGCTGGTCACTAAACCTGACTCCTGTCCGAGACCAGGATATGTCCCCTCAGATCTCTCCCAGGCTTCCCAGACCGGCAGCGGGTGTCTCGAGGTTACATCTGTGCATAAGAGACCTACAGCTCACAAGACCATCTGAGCCGTTCATCCTCCAGAGGTCGATATAATCAATAGCGTTGAATTGGGTAATAGTAATGCCCGTGGTTTACAGCGCTTAGAAACTGACAAACTATGATAACAAGTGCTGTATGTATTATAATGTTTGCATTTCGACAGAGGTTTTGAAACCAGGGTATGTGAAATCACGTGTCTAATCTCCACATCCTACTTACGGTTTTTAAAAAAACACAGCTTTCTGCCAGTCATGCAGTTTCGAAGTGCTGTGGGCGCTACTAATACTAATTTCAGGTCTATGTTTATGCAGGTAATCCCGGCTCCGCCGTTTGGGCTCGTTGTGTGATCCTGTACGACAGTTCCATTATCTGTAGGTATTGGATGATCTTAGAAACCCGAATAGCCAAATTAGTTAAGTGCTATTTAAAGACGGGGCCATTCGTTGACATTTCCACACCCAGCTCAACGGCTGCTCACCACGCATAGGTATTCCTACAACCGATAGGATATTTCGATAAAATTTGGAAATCTCAATTTGTTTCCGTTGACTAAAGTAAATCCAAGGAAACCTGGCAATTGTTGCCTCCTTTTCGACATCCCGTAACCATGTACCCCGCTAATTCAAACGCTTTAACGCTCCCCAAATTTCACATCTCAGGGTGTAAAGCGGGAACACGACGGAACCTTATACTATACGTAAAATTCTTGAAAAGTTAACTAAAGTCACACTTTAGCGGATGGGTTGGGCAAGGGCCAAGACAAACGGGCCTTGCTGGCAGGTGCTCGAGCACTGAATATTCGGGAGTGTCAGTTATCTTTCACTGGACTGTCCCTCCCCACTACATCCATCCAGATACATGAATTTGTGTCTTTTTTTCTCCTCTTGCGCCATTTAAGTGTACTGCCATTTCCCAGATGACTGGTCTCCAGGCGCAGTTCACGATATAGTAAAAAAGAGGGCCTGTCACCATTCGCAGTTCATGCTAGATTACAAATCATACAGCGCCCAGACGGCCGGTCTCCAGGCGCACTTCATGCTATAAACACAAATAAGTGCTCGCCTCTGCGTTTACGCTTTAGTCCATTACAAATGTGAACACAGCCACAGGGGAACTAGGATTCGAACTATATATATCTGTTGGTTAACCTGCCCAATTTCACAATTATTACTGTAAACCTTTTAGTGAGCCCCAGTTTGCATAAACAAGGCGCTGTCCTAGTGAAAACAGATTAGCTCTATCACATGTCTGTCACCACGCTGTTACCAGGCACTTTCCTGAAGTTCGCAAGTTTCACATTTTTAAATAGGTATTTTAATGACAAATTCAGTAGTCCCTGTCACCACTATACATTTCATCCTGCATTTTTAGGTCTCGCCTAGCTATTGCGTTTACGCAATCGCTAGGCGAGACTCTAGTAAGAGGGGCATTTCAAAGTGCTCCCAAAAGTGGATTGCATGGCGAGCACGCACACAATCACGTGCATCGTGCCGCCATGCAATCCGTTTGGGGAAGCGCTTCAGCCCACTGGCTCGTGTAGCCACAGCCTCGGCATCATACTTCAAAGGGTCCGCTCCCTCGCCTGGAATGCGCTCCCCCGCCCCCGCCACAGCATGCCGAGAGATTGTTTCCTCATGGCGCCTCTCACAACTGTCCCTCCCCCACCACAGGGCTAGTCTCACGGACGCATTGCCATCCATCGATTTCACTTTCATGCCTGTGTTCTCTTTGCCTTTCAGCACACAGCCCGCCCTCCCCCCTCCGTGTTTTCTTGCAGCTTTGCCCAGATCTGAGTCTCAAACCACCAAAATAATAAGTTTGCCCTGCACGCTTTCTGCGCTTACAAAGTTAACATATGCCGCGCTCCTTCCCTTTTCATCCTTCTAAGGTCGATAACATTAGCTCCATTAATTCTGCGTCTAAGGATTTAAATAACCATATGTTTTCTTGCAACTTTAGGCACTTCACACACACAGCCCCACTGCTCACACACACAGGCATCAAGGCAGCAACAGAATGCTCTGAGCCCCACCAGTGTTTGCCACACACACATGCCTCTCGCATCTTGTGTTTTCTTCCAGCTTTGGCCTGTGTTCTCTTTGCCTTTCAGTACTCAGCTTCCCCGTAACCACCATTTAACTAACATCCTGCCACACTCATTCCATTTTCATCCTCGCTTTCACTTTCATGCCCGTGTTCTCTTTGCCTTTCAGCACACAGCTTCTCCGTAGCCACCATTTAACGACCATCCTGCCGTAAACACCATTTAACTACTATCCTTTTAGTAAAAATAAAAGAATTGCCTCTAAGGGTTTAAGGAACCATAGAAATACAAGGTAAGGCAGCAACAGAACGCTCTGAGCCCCACCAGTGTTTGCCACACACACATGCCCCTCGCCTATCTCTCCCCCGCCCTTCCCCCTCCGTGTTTTCTTGCAGCTTTGCCCAGATCTGAGTCTCAAACAACCAAAATAATAAGTTTGCCCTGCACGATTTCTGCGCTTACAAAGTTAACATATGCCGCGCTCATTCCCTTTTCATCCTTCTAAGGTCGATAACATTAGCTCCATTAATTCTGCGTCTAAGGATTTAAATAACCATATGTTTTCTTGCAACTTTAGGCACTTCACACACACACAGCCCCACTGCTCACACACACAGGCATCAAGGCAGCAACAGAATGCTCTGAGCCCCAGCAGTGTTTGCCACACACACATGCCTCTCGCATCTCGTGTTTTCTTCCAGCTTTGGCCCGTGTTCTCTTTGCCTTTCAGCACTCACCTTCCCCGTAACCACCATTTAACTAACATCCTGCCACACTCATTCCATTTTCATCCTCGCTTTCACTTTCATGCCCGTGTTCTCTTTGCCTTTCAGCACACAGCTTCTCCGTAGCCACCATTTAACGACCATCCTGCCACACTCATTCCATTTTCATCCTCGCTTTCACTTTCATGCCCGTGTTCTCTTTGCCTTTCAGCATACAGCTTCTCCGTAGCCACCATTTAACGACCATCCTGCCGTAAACACCATTTAACTACCATCCTTTTAGTTAAAATAAAAGAATTGCCTCGAAGGGTTTAAGGAACCATAGAAATACAAGGCAAGGCAACATACACTCCGAATGCTACTCAGAGCCACATAATTACATGCCAGATAACTACAATGCACTCAATACAACAGACACTCCAAAAACCAATCAGTGCCACATAGTTACACACCACATAATTACACAGCGCTCAATGCCACATACACGTCAAATACCACTCAGCGCCACATAATTACACACCACATAATTACACACCACATAATTACAATACACTCAATGCCACATGCACTCCAAATAACACTCAGTGCCAATTAATTACAATGCAAACAATGCAAGATACACTCAAAATAACACTCAATGCCACATAATTACACACCACTAAAATCAACATACACTCCACACAAAACCACTCAGTGCCACATAATTATATTCTACATAATTAAACTTTATCTATCGCCCTCACACTCTGTCTATCTATCTATCTATCTATCTATCTATCTATCTATCTATCTATCTATCTATCTATCTATCTATCTATCTATCTATCTATCTATCTATCTATCTGACTATTGCACTCTATATATCTAATATGTTCTCTCAATATTTAGGCTTTATTACAAATGGCACAAAATATGATAATATTTAACTTCTGTTCTTGGATTTTGGGCACAATTAAATACACTAAACATAATCTTCACAAGAGTTATTAACAAAAGTTTAAACGATTGCCATTATAATTTACATTAACTTTTATTTAAGTATTAATTATTTGCAAAAATTAAAAGCCATTGTTATTTGTAATATCAATACATCTAAGTCACGTAAATACAACACATATTGCATTACAAATGCTATAGGTGTCACATTTGCAACAGTTAAAACTATTGACATTGTACATGAGAAAGCTAGTCATTTCAATATTTTCAATACCAACACATAAATAAAAAATTAGTCAATTTACAATACAAAAAGCTCAAACTTTCCTAATGCGAGACCTATTGCATTGCAAATGCTTGTTGCTATAGGGCAGTTGTGCAGCGCGCCACTTTCTCCATACAGGGGCTTAATAGCTGCATTCCTCGTTGGTCACGTGCTTTCGCTTCACTTTTGGTTGTTATCTGCTAATTAAATTTATGGCCTTTCCAGATGCTGACGCCCTTGGTTAACCTAGTATCCTGTTACTAAATTATTTCCACCTGGCTTTTCTTTGAAATGCTTGTTGTAATTGAAAACAGTCCCCAAATAACCTTTTTCGTCACTGTTTTTGTCCAAGCTTATTAAATAATAATACACAGTAGAGCCGTGTCCCACGTTTTACAACAGCAGTAATGAAAATGTTGTCCTGAGCACAAAAATGAACTTGAAGAATGCTTCAAACTTCCCTCTCAAAGTTGTTTCAACAGAAGGTGCTCGCGGTATGCTATAGGGAAGTTGTGCGGTGCGCCACTCTCTTCATTCAGGGGCTTAATTTCACCCGGTGTTTGCCGGTACGCTCATGACCAAAACATATTGAAATATGAAAAAAAATACGGCTAATATGTATGATATGCTATAGGGCATTTATGCAGCGCGCCACTCTCTCCATACAGGGGCTTAATAGCTGCATTCCTCCTTGGTCACGTGCTTTCGCTTCGCTTTTGGTTTCTCAACTTTTTAGGTCTCGCCTGACCCAGCGCATGCGCTGGTCTGGCGAGACTTTTTGAGAGGGCTCCAAAAAGTGCTACCAGGCCAGCCTAGAGGTACTGTGCATGTGCAGTGCATGTGCGCAGGCGCACGCGCCGCGCTTGACCGCGATTACTTTCACTTTCGCGGCCGCTTTGATGTTTGATCGCGATCACTTTTACGGCCGCTTGGTATAGCCAATAGGTCTCGCTTTTGGGACCTTTATAAGTATTTAGTTATGCAACTGTTGCATGGCTAAACGCTTATAAGGTCCCAAAGGCGAGACCTATTGGTTATGCCAATGCTTGTTGTTAAGATGTGTTGTCTCTTAGCATAATTCTTTAAATGTAAATACAAACATGTTACTGTGCATACATAATAATTACATGTGGAAAAAGGGAGACTTTCGGTGACAGGCTGGCAGGTGATTTTGAAAGCTAGTTTTCTTTGAGAAAGTGTCAGTTAGCTTGCAGAACTTTCTGTATTTGTACATGGATTCTGGAACACTAGTTGTGAACATTTCAGAGTGGGCGCACTGAGGATTGTCACATTATAACTGTTGAATTATAAATGCCCTTTTTACTTACAATTTATTTAACATGTGCACGTGCCCAGACATCCACTGGTGAATGATCTATTCAAAGAAATACCCACAATCTCCTAACTGTGAGTGTAAACAAACATTGTAATGCTTTTCACACTGACTGCCCTAGGAGTCTGTGCAAGGAAAAAAATATACAATCTGGCAGTAGACATGCACAGAGCCCTCTCCCCAGTACTCTTCTAGCTCCCGGCAAACAGCATCTCCCCTGGAGCAAATGAATGTTGCAACGCTGTTCCAATATCTGGTAGCTGGGGGACCCTCATCTCCCTGACAACCAACAAGGTGATCTGCAGGGCACTACTCCCACCCCCTTGCTTTTGTCTGTGGATGGTGGGAGCATCTGGCCTCTCTAGGACTTTGATACTCCTTGCTCCTGCAGCCTGCGCGAGTGGGATCATATAAGGATGCTGGCTCCCATGCTGGGTATATGCAGGGAGGCATTGGGACCGCAGGAACTTTGGGGCTCCACCTGCGGCCCCCAATGAAAGCAAATGCAGTGGGTGCACTAGTTAGGGTCAGGACATCCATTATAAGCACACACAAAACACTTCCTCTGCAATAGCTGCATCAAAGGGTCACCGCAGGGATAGGATCAGCTGGGGCCTAGAGCATCCCATAATCCCTTGCAAGGCAAATTGTATAATTTGAATATTCCATTTGTAGTGCCCCGGGAGGGCAGGGGCACCACAAAGAGATTTCTAAATGTTTGTAGGGCTTCCATGAGTGCAGGCAGCAGTCTCTACAGGAGCCCCATTCACGTTTTTTTTGTTTTTTTAAATCACCTTTGTTCTCCTAAGGTGTTTACTAAGTGACCCTAAGAGAGTTTCTATGCAGTCTCAATCACACCTTTTGACTTATGCCCAGAGGATCTGAGGTGGTGAGATCCTTGTTGGTGAGTTCTAAGGCTGTACTTGCAGCCTGTTAAAAGTAAAAACATAAATGCTCATATTTTTTTCTAATGGTTTATTATCAAATCCAAATTTGATAGTCATGCTTTATATGTTTAAATAAAAGTCATAAGAATGTTTTTTTCAAATATCATCAAGTTAAAAGTGAGTCATTAAAAGGCGGCACCACCACCTTAGTACTTTTAATTATATTGCATTGGTCTGGTATGTTATGTTTCTGCTTTTATGAATGTGGTAACACACTGACAAAGTCCATAGGCCTGCCTTTTGATAACTACACCCCCTTTTATTGTGCCTAGTATATGGGGGGGTAATATGGTCTTCTGGTTCAGGGCTTCCTAGGTGTACGGCTGTTAGGATGGTGTTTTGTAAATTAATATGTAGTAGCCCCAGTAAGGGAAATTTAAAATTTGCATATTCTACCTGCAGAGTCCCAGAGAGGTCAGGGTCACCACAAAAGTGTCCCTAAGTGTTTACGGGGCTGTCAGGAATGCAGCAGTCCCGACAGGAACACAAATAAGAATTTTTGTTTTTCTTTTAAGCTGTTCCAAGTTTTATCAGGGGTTCAATTAGTGAACACATGAGAGTTTTTACACAGTTTGAAGCACAACTAAAACTTCAGCTTTTGCTCCTCAGAGGCTGTGGGGACCCTTCTTGGTGAATCCTATGGCTGCATTTGCAGCCTGTTGGAAGTAAAAGAAAGACTCATCCTCATGTTTTATTGAAATTGTGATGCTTTTTGAGAGTGACATAATTGACAATATTTCCTTATATGTCTTAATGAAGTTCAGGTGAATGTTTTATTTATTATCACCAGGTTAGCAGTGAGTCATTGCAAGTTCTAATGAATGTCATTTTAATGTGTTCTCAACTGTAGCAGTTTTTATGGTGTTGTACTAGTCTGTTATGATGTTTCTGATCTTATGAATGTGGTGCCACCCTGACAAACCCAGTAGGTCTGCTTTTTTATAACGTCACCCGGCGGCGGCTTCTCTGCAATGACGGAGGAGTGTCTTCCCACTGCAGAATGAAAAATAAAACGAAAATAAAACAATTTTATTATCGTTTTATTTTTCACTGGCAGCTGGTGCTGCCGAGTCTAGGACCGGGCCAGGCAATCCTCTCTCGTCTCTAGTGCGGGGACTGGAAGGAGTAGTGGAGGGCACTTTTAAGTGCGCAGGTCTGTTTGAACGGCCATCTTAGACTGTGCACTTTGAATTTCTCCTCTCAGCCATATTGTACAGCTGGGTGGAGAAATGGCACAAGCTACCAGTCCCCTAGTGAGCGCCTAACTAGGCCACTCAGACCAATCCAGGTGCTGCTCTTACAGCATGAGAGCAGCGCCTGGACTGGGTGGAGAGTCTGTGCTGGTCCTGGAACTTCCGGAAGACAGGCAGCAGCGGAAGTAACCGGTAAGGGCATTTTTTTTTTATTATTTGCCCCCACGCTGTCCCACCATTTTATTTTCACAACAGCTGCTGCTGGCATCACCCCTGTATATTGTGTCTTATATATGAGGGGCATAACATGATATTAGGGTTCAGGGCTTCCCGGGGTTGTGGACTGTTAGGAGAGTGTAATCTTAAATATTTCCACCTGCTTACTTCTACATATATGTAAATTAATGCATAGTGTGTGCATAAAAACTACTTTTCCTTTTTCATTAGTAAAATGTATAGTCAATGATTTATTGGGTGTTGTTTGTTGCATACCTGTAGACTGGGGTACTAAATTCCACCATTTCCCCCAAGCACGTCTTGGACTACTCTGCATTGATAACTTGAGCGAGTCAAGTGCTGCAATGGGACACTTGGTCCCAGTAGATGGAAGGTTGCAGACTTATCACCTGAGAAGGCTCACATCCTTTCCAAGTAATATCCCACTTATTTGCATTGGTGAGGGTTGGGTGTCCTGCGCCTAACCACCGCTGTGCTGGGGGGGGGGGGGAGTAGGGGGAGCTGAGCCGCAAGTTGCCAAGGGGGTTTGGCATATGCTCAACTTAGAATATGATAAGAAAACACAGAATTTCACAGAAGAAACCAAATATCATAGATAAGATCTTAACTTACACTTGAAAAAACTGAAATTTACTGAAAAATACAAGGGTTAAAGCACCAATATAGTTAGTTGCTCAAATGAGATAAGAACTAATGTAAAAACACTGAAAGACCACTGAAGTTAATCAGTTATAGTTTAGTGAACTAGCTCCCGTCGTGCACTACTTATGACCTCACATATTATATCACTCATGGTATCTCAAATGACATCATCAATGATGCTGCTATTCACATTATTCCATAAACTCTTACCTCATTTTCAAAAATAAATTTGTTAGCAAATGGCTTATAGTTTTTTAAAGCCTAGAGTTAAGCTATGTGTACATGCAGGTGCATACATTGGAAATAGCATAAACCCTGAAGGCAAGTGTGGTTGTGCTTGTTAAAAGTTATGTCACATCCTTTACAAACCAGTAGTGTGTTTGGTGCAAGTAGTACTCTGTGTTGAACACAGTAAAGGTGAACAAACCTGATGTGAGTTGAAGAGGCATATTTCAAAGTAGGTTGTGACTTATCTCTAAAGCATTTTGCAAACAATCTGTGAGAAAAGCCAAATCTACTGTTGACAATAAATTATTCACCAGTGGATGTCTGGGCACATGTTGAATAGTTGTACTACAGTGCTATAAATAAATTGCATGTAACAAGGACATTTATAATGTGTGGATGTTTATTTCCAGAACTTCGCTGAAAAGTTTGAGGCATTGCAGATTGTTAAAAAATATAGAATGTTGGATAGACCAACTTAAAGATGGGTTAACTTGCATTGGGGTTGTAAGCATGGCTGAATGTCATTGTGCTCATCTCAGAAATGTGTGTAGTATATTGTACGAAATTATAGACGGTCGTCCATAGGATCTTATAGTGGCTAATGCATACTCTTAACTTAAAATGTTGGTTCATGTAAAGGCTTTAAGAGAGCTATCCTGTTAAGGTAAGTAGAGTCCAAACAGGTTTTTGGAAGGGGTTCAATGTTTCGAAACAGGGGTACCTCATTAAAGTCTATGGAGGCATTTTGTTTATTTGGTGGGTGAATTCCAGTACTAAGACGGTAACACCCACTAAATGTGGGTAACTTGACAGATATGCAATGTGTCCAGCATGTGGTCAAAGGTTATATAATTAATCAATCAATCAATCAGTCACTTGTAAAGCGCACTACTTACCCGTGAGGGTCTCAAGGCACTGAGGGGAGGGGGGTGCTGCTACTGCTTGAAGAGCCAGGTCTTGAGGAGTCTTCTGAAGGTGAGCAGGTCTTGGGTCTGTCGCAGGTGGGTAGGGAGGGTGTTCCAGGTCTTGACGGCGAGGTAGGAGAAGGATCTGCCGCCGGAGGTTGTTCGTTGGATGCGGGGGACGGCTGCGAGGGGAGGCTGGTGGAGCGGAGCTGGCGGGTGGGGGTGTAGAAGCTGAGTCTGCTGTTCAGGTAGGCTGGTCCGGTGTTGTGGAGTGCTTTGTGTGCGTGGGTGAGGAGCTTGAAGGTGATCCTCTTGTTGACGGGGAGCCAGCGCAGGTCTCTTAGGTGGGGGGTGATGTGGCTGCAACGAGGATGTTGAGGATCAGTCGGGTGGAGACGTTTTGGATGCGTTGTAGTCGTCGTAGGTGTTTGGCAGGGATTCCTGCGTAGAGTGCGTTGCCGTAGTCCAGCCTGCTGCTGACAAGGGCCTGGGTCACCGTTCTTCTTGTTTCGGTCGGGATCCATTTGTAGATCCTGCGGAGCATTCGGAGGGTGTTGTAGCAGGAGGAGGAGATGGCGTTGACCTGTTTCGACATGGAGAGGGAGGAGTCGAGGATGAATCCTAGGTTGCGTGCGTGGTCCGTGGGTGTCGGTGCTGTTCCCAGTGTAGTCGGCCACCAGGAGTCGTCCCAGGCAGAGGGGGTGGGGCCGAGGATGAGGACCTCTGTCTTGTCCGAGTTCAGTTTCAGATGGCTGCTCCTCATCCACTCGGCGACTGCCTTCATTCCCTCGTGGAGGTTGGTTTTGGCGGTGTGCGGGTCCTTGGTGAGGGAGAGCATGAGCGGAGTGTCGTCGGCCTAGGAGATGATGTTGAGGTCGTGCTGGCGGGCCACTTGTGCGAGGAGGGCCATGTAGATGTTGAACAGGGTCGGGCTGAGGGATGAGCCCTGGGTTACGCCGCAGATGATGTCGGTGGCTTCAGATCGGAAGGGTGGGATTAATAACTTGTTTGGGGAGATAAGCTAAGCTCACTTCTTCTGATTGGTCACAGTGGAAGCACTCTGGAAGTATAGACCTGTGCAGAAGTATTTTTTGTTGTTCTTATAAATTGTGACTTTAAGAGTTATTAATACCATCTCTTCTATAAAAAAAAACCTGCCACCTTCTTTTTGACAATAAGTATTGTTAAGCCATTGCTAGACCAGAAAATCTGTGCTACTTATTCTGCAAATAGGATAGAATATATCTTTGTTTTGTCCTACTCTTGTGATACCTGGGAAAATTATTTGAGACTGAATACAGAGTAGGCAATAGCAATTCTGCAGTTATTGTCAGGTCCGAGTTTCCATTGAAAAAGCATTTTTTTTCTTAATAATTTTGGCGCCATTCATCCAATCTGCATGACTGTATCCCATAAGAAGAGGTGTGGCGCAGCGGCCAGGGTGCCTGACACCGGACTACAGGGTTCACGGTTCGATCCCTGGTGCCGGCGGCAGGTTAGCCCAGCACCATGTGACTCTGGGCAATAGCTTGCTTAATCTTCCCGAGGGCCCCCAGCGCCGGGACACCACTTCGGAGGTAGCTGTGCGCTTTACAAATACTGGTATTTCATTTCATTTCATAAGAAATCCACCTAATTTGGATTTAGCATTCCACATTTTGTGCAGATCCATCAAAAAGGACAGGGTGAACACATGGGGAGGGGGTAAGAATGGGGGTGTCAAAGTGACTTCTTCCATTTTAACTCTCATCAGAACTTTTCTCACTGCAACAGAAAAAATACTCACTAAAATTACACCAAACTTGGAAAGTAGTCCTTTACCCTAGGAAGTGCAGTTGTTTGGTTTGTTGTAAATTTGTTCAGTAATTTTCAAGATACAGTTTAAAACTGGTTTAGGCTGTTTTCTCTAAAGAAAACAGTATAAGACACATAAGTACGTGCTAAAGTAAACTGCAACCATGCTGAAGTAAGAGTATGGCAAGCCCGGGCACCTGCGGAGAGGCGGGAGCATTGCTATCTCTGGTGCCACGTTGATGCTATGTTACTATTCACAGCCGTGGCCCGTGCAAGTAAGAGCTGTAGGGCAGGGGGGCCGGGTGGGGTAGGTATATCGACAGACAACAAAAAACTAAAAAAAAATTCCTTTCCCCTTGTCATCGTTTTTTAAAATTTTCTAATTTGATCAATAAATAGTAACTATGTTTCTGTCTGAAAATGGCCACACCGCATTTTGACTGAATGGCTATGGATGCTGGGCATTAAGAGCATACTGCTGGACACTGCATATCAGCATCAAGAATGTATCATGTGGTCAAAGAGATACCGATATAATCAGGTCGACTTTGGTCGACAGTTACACTAATATTTGATATATTTTATGGGATTAAATAATTGTATAAAATCAGATACCTCAATTTCATCAGTGTCTGTGTACCTGAAAAAAATGTCGTAGAAGCTGGAAAGCCCAAGCGACCTAAAGATAATTCAGTAAGACTAACACTAGCAAATGATTTGAGGGCAAACACTGCCACCACGTGGACTAGTTAAAATATACTCATTGACAAAAATGGAATACAGAACAAATGTTATGATCCCAGTCAGTTCTTAACACATGCAGTTTAAGGAAAAATAATCTTAACACATAACATTACACCTAAAAGTGCTTTTAAAGAACTTGCCAACAACCTTATTATATAGCAGAACAAAAGGAGTATATTTTGTTTAAAAATAAAAGATTTTACTTTTACAGCGATAGCACGTGTATGTCTTGTAGGTTACATTTCATAGCTCCAGTAAGCTCAATAACATTATTTAAAGATATATATATAGTCTGTACAAATATTACCACGTATTAAACCACGTCAAAGCCCACTCACGGATTTAAGGCAATTTCCTCTATAGTAAAAAACACTATGTGGTCCTCTGCAGTGGTGGGGTAGCCAATCGTGGCTCGAGGCTGGCCTGGACCGCGTGTCTGGATCTGCGTCAGGCCCTGGGACTGGTGGCTAAAATATAACCAGTTCTAGGATTTTGGGGGGGCCTGGGCAGAAAGGGAATGTATGAGGCCCCTCTAATTTGCCTACAACCTGACAGATTCAGGGCTGTTTGCGGCCCTATAGACGACCCTGCTCCTGAAGTGGCTTTATACAGACCCCTTCTGAGCTGCAGCCCTTCCTATCTGCCTCCTACAAGCACCTCTTTTACAGCTCATAACGGGGTGAACCTTGTGGATAGAGGAGCTTGTACTTACCTGCGGTCCCGCTGGCTTCTTCGTTGGTGCTCTTGCCGCTCCTGGGTCCCTGACGCTGCGGGTCTCCCCCGACGCCGCTTCCTGGCATCGCGGTTGAGACGGGGGGAGACTACAGCTCCCAGGCTGCATAGCGGCCAACTTCCTGCCGCATTCGCGCCCGGAGGCGCTTAAAACGCTGAAGCTCCCTCGGAGGAGCGGGTGAACCTTGTGGATAGAGGAGCTTGTACTTACCTGCGGTCCCGCTGGCTTCTTCGTTGGTGCTCTTGCCGCTCCTGGGTCCCTGACGCTGCGGGTCTCCCCCGACGCCGCTTCCTGGCATCGCGGTTGAGACGGGGGGAGACTACAGCTCCCAGGCTGCATAGCGGCCAACTTCCTGCCGCATTCGCGCCCGGAGGCGCTTAAAACGCTGAAGCTTCCTCCGCGTCGCGGGACGCGCGCGGGCGGCGCCGGGCTAAGCCCGGGACAAGGGCGGGACCGTCTGTGGCCGTCCGGGGCCGGAAGAGGCCGGGCTGGGCCAGCCCTCTAACTGCTACTGTAAACTGTAAGTACGTACACCAATACAGTGCATTTCCCACATTCAATACAATGACTACTAGAAAGGGCACGAAAGCTACACCCATAGGGATGGTTGCTGGGACACTGGATCAATTTATAACAAGGGCATCGTCGGCGTTAGAGCACGAAATTCAAATGACGCAACGCCGTTTGTCATTAGATCCGGTCCTTTCAAGAAGATCCTCCCTGGGCCTTGTTTCCCATGCTAGCTCTCCTGTCAACATGCAGCCAAACCTAGCCTTAGTGGATTCCCCATCTAATCCACATAACGTGGGGGTAAGCAGTGCGACTGGTCCTCAGACAGAGGTCTTAATGCGTCCATTTTGTGGCCAGCCTTCAAACAAATCTGTGGTTCCTCCGGAATCGAGTTTTAATAATGAAAAGGAGTTAAGACCCAAGGAGGGTGCAATCCCAAAGAAGAGGAAAGCTGATACTTCAGCACGGGGTAGTAAACTAAAACAACCTAAGAACACCATTGAACTGCCACCACCTTTTACGGCTCTCCCGGAGCCTCGCTCCTGTGAGATTTTAACAGTTAGTCCTGCCAAGAATGGCAGCCCTCCTGCAAACTCTTGCTCCCTGGACCTGGATTTATTGGTGGGCAGACTGAGCCTTCTTATATCTTCCCTTATCCAACCTGTGGAACAAAAGCTGAAACACCTAGATGATAGACTTGGGAAAATGGAGTCTTTGCTCATGGATAGCGTGGGCCTCAGGAAGGATTTTCGCGTTATCCAAACCCAAGTCAAAGATCTAACCCTATCAGCCAAAACCCCACAGTCACAAGACATGTCATTACATTTAACTGCAACTAACAAACCTACAATGACCACCAATCAGGGTTTGACCCAAGGTCACTGCAGTACCTGTCCAAATAACAGACCAAATAACTTGGATAAGGCACCTCCTGGGCAGCCCTCGCAATTGATAAATCCGGTAAATGTTGCAACTCGGGGGAAGGAGCACCCTAAAAACTCACCAGAAAAAACTATCTATCAAGATCTACCATGCATTAACTTACCTCCGGACTGTGCTCCATATGTCGTTATTCTAACGGAAGTCCCAGAGCTGCCAAGTGATAAAACAGAATCTTTTGAGGAACTCAGAAATAAGACTCTGCATTGGTTGAATACCCATAGACCCCTGCCTAGATCCTTTTTTAGTAAAATACTGTTTGTTAGAAGGGTGGGGTGGGTGGGTTGCAGACCTAAAAATGTGGGTGGGGACTGTGTAATCATCACATTTGAAGATCATAGGGCAGTTGATCACATATGTAGTTGGCAACAGCCAAGTTTTGACACAAAGATTAAGACATGGAAGTTAGACTATTTTTATCTCATGGACCATGTTTGTTCCTCTCTCGACCATGGGAGGTTTGTCCCTAGGCCACAGCAAGAAGGTACCTGGCATTGTGCACCTAGAGGCAGAGGTGGCCAATTCAGGGCAGAACCGATGGGAGTCCCGTTAAGTAATCGATTCAGTCTGCTTGATCAAGTAGATTGACTCCCTGCGCTGCCCAGCCACTGTCAGGATCATCAAAGCGCTGACTTAAAAAAAGCTAGAGCTTTGAAGATTACAAGGAAGAAGCACCCGAGGGAGGAAATTGATGCTAATAATTCCTTGCCTCCTATCAAGGATAGTTTGATAACTAAGGAAAAGCCCCTTTCATCAATAGGTGTGCTAGGGGACGGTTTATCTACCTCGCCGAATTCTATCTGTACTATGGTTTTACAACCCCAGATTGCCCATGCACCTCTAGACCATCGATCAGCTGGCCCTGGGACCCATGACTCTGTCAGGTCCTGTCTTGAGGAAAGCATGGAAAATGTGCAGCCTAGAGGTAAAGGGTCCCTTAAAATATTATCCTGGAATATAGCAGGCCTCGTATCTAACTTAGAAATTCCGGACTGGTATACATTTGTGGACTCCCATGGGATTTGTTTATTCCAAGAAACATGGGCAACTAGTCCCACACATAGAGTAGGATATGTAACTTTTGCAGAACCCGCAGTAAAAGGGCTAAGAGGTAGACCCTCAGGGGGGTTGTGTATATGGGTTGGTATTCACCTAGGATTCACAATGAAAAGAATAGAGACTAACAGTCCGGACCTGACGTGCATCCTGTTGTCCCATAACAAGACACCCAAGCTGGCCCTAATTAATATCTATTCACGGCCAGTTAAATATGGAGGGACATCTAATACCTTGGATATGTTAACTGCTTTTCTGCACACGCTAGGGGGCGACGCAGTGTTGCTGATGGGAGGCGACTTCAATTGTCACTTCGAACCTTTATATGGGGTCCCCTCAATCACCAAGGCTGAAGATGAAACATGGTCTGTTCCACCCCCAATTGCATACCCCGCAAAAAAATGGTCAGCCCTAGTGCTTCAGATGACTTCTCTCACATATGCATTCTCCCTGAGAGCCTGCAATGGCCGCTTCAAGAGCGATACTCCTGCCCAATTTACTTATAATGGCTTGGGACATTCATCGGTGATCGATTATTTTTTGGTGAGTTTAGTCTTCTGGTTTAAAATCATAGACTTCTCCATCTGTCACCGCACTGAAAGCGACCACAATCCCTTGATAATAGAGATGGATCTCCAACTAACCGGTGGGGATGCCGCTACAATCATTACTCCTAGTTGCGATCTAAGATTAGAGCAAGGTGGGAGAAGAATCCGCTGGGCGGCAGCAAAATCCTCTATGGAAATTATGCCCAACCTATATAGAAAAGTAATTCCCTTGCTTGAAAAGACAAATTCTGCCCTTTTCCATCCTCCCACTATTGACGTGATCGCAATTGGTGATATCCATAATGAAATGGTTACTCTATTAAAGGATACATTTTACAAAGATGGCGTAGTTAAATCTAAACCATGTCATGGCAATAATCCATGGTTCAATAGAGGATGTAGAGACGCAAAATCCGCATTACTCCAGGCCATCACTCAAGGAGCTAGGCACTGTATCATTGAAGCCAGACAAGCTTATAAGAAAATGATACATAGCGCTAAAATTGAATGGGAGGCTGACCGCTGGGTTGCTATTTCTTCTGCACTTGCCGCTAAGGATGCAAGATCCTTTTGGAACCTTGTTCATACTGGGAACACAGAAGGCAATTCTGCAATTATTCCAAATATTTCTGAGGAAGCCTGGTCCATGTATTTTAAAGATCTTTATTCTCTCTCCCCATCCTGTATCAATGAAATCCCTTTGAGTCCTTCACCCTCGACCCCTATCTCGCCAGTGCAATTATACACACTGGAGGAAGTAAAGACAGCCATACTTAAGATCAAGCCCAATAAAGCACCGGGTCTTGATAGAATCCCGGGTGATTTATTAAGAGATGAACCAACAATTTGGGGCCCCTATCTTTTAGCTTTATTTAATGCGATACTGCAGGGGTTACCATTGCCGAGTACTTGGCTTGGGGCGGAGATTATCCCAATTTATAAGAAGGGCTCTCCGCTCGATCCCTCTAATTACAGGCCAATCAGCCTTATAGATGTTACACAGAAAATTTATGCAAGGGTATTGCTGCAACGTTTGGAGGTCTGGTCCAGTGATAACAACATTCTAACACCACTACAGGCGGGATTCAGGGCAAAAACATCAACCATCGATCAACTATTCCGGTTACAAGTACTGTACTGGAAGCACGTGTTCCTGGAAGGGGGTAGTCTCTATCTCACTTTCGTCGATCTAAAATCTGCTTTCGACATGGTGGACAGGAAACAACTATGGTCCATTTTACTAACAATGGGGGTTCCACCGTATTTATGTCAACAGCTTAGAATCCTTCACGAAGGCACTTTTGCTAGAGTACGTTTTGGCAGATTAGGCCAGTTAACCGGGGCCTTCCCGATTGAGAAAGGTGTCAGGCAGGGGTGTGTCCTTGCCCCGACCCTTTTTTCTCTCTTCCTCAACGGGTTGATTGAAGATCTTTTAGCCACAAATGACATAGACTCCCCCAAACTGGGTGCCCGAAGATTTCCCGCCCTAATGTTTGCTGACGACACGCTTCTACTCTCAAAATCCCCAATGGGGATGCAGCGCGTGTTGGACCAGTTCTCCAGATTTTGCACCAAAAGAAACCTGGTAGTTAACATCAATAAGACTAAGTACATGGTTTTTAACGCAAATACTGTTAACTGCCCCCACCCAATGATGGATGGCAGACCCCTGGAAAGGGTCCCAACTTTTGAATATCTGGGCTTGACTCTGAATGACAAAATGGGTTGGGGTCCGCAAGTCGATAAGGCTAACCTAAGACTAACCCAAGCGGTAGGGGGAATCCTTAAGGTCCAGAAAAGTTGCACCTTCAAAACAATTAGTGCTCCTCTGGAAATTTTTAAAGTGCAAGCCAGGGCTTCTTCTCTGTATGGGGCAGAACTCTGGGGTCACACAACAGTGACCAAACTATCAATAACTGAAAATAATTTTTTAAGACAACTTCTGAACTTGCCAAAAAGCACCCCTCTAGTCCCGCTAAGACTCGACCTAAATCTTTGCCCTATTGCAGACGCTATTTTTGTCCGTCCATTATTATTCTGGAAGCGTCTCTGGAGCACTCCCGAGCTGGCGTCCTATAGGGAGGAGCTTAAAGTTGTCATGGCTTCAACTGGTTCTGGTAGGATCCCTTGGTTAGCATTCATCAAACAGTCACTCGCGCTGATGGACTTCGAGGAACTCTGGTTAAACCCCGAAGTCTCCTGTTCAGCTATTTCTAAGAAAACTATGACGAATGCTATAAAGGAAACTAATCTAAGGAATCTTGTTCGCTCAGTAAAAACCTCAAGCTTAACCGATGTGTTTTTGGATATTAAGTCCATTTATAGCTTTGAGCCTGCGATTGATTCAATCCAACCAACACTAGCAAAAAAGCTTTATCTGCAATTCAGATACGGCACTTTGCCTTTTTTTCACAATATTGGTAGGTGGAAAGGTGGAACAGCACGCCCCTGCCCAGGCTGCCGTCTAGAGGACGAGACCCCTATCCATGTTATTTTATTTTGTCCTGCTTACGCCTATATTAGGAAGAAATGGATCATTCAGTTGTGTAAGAATATGGGCATAAGACAATACTTGGTTTTCTTTAGAATATTAAAATCAGATACCGACCCTGTGATTGTCTTTGCAGTGACTAAATATTTACATTCTATGTGGTTTTTACGAAGGAACTTGATTAACAATGATGTTTTGATTCATGATCCAGTATAATGAACTCTGAGAGAATAGCGATATTTTAACTTTTTAAGAATAATTTTGTCATATCGATTTTAGAATTCTGAAATTATTTATTAATTTTAAAGCAATAATTGTCTAACAACTATGTAATAATCGGTGATTACAGGTTTGAAATGGATTGCCTGATTTGGTGTTTTGTATATTTTTTATGTGCTTTTATGGTAAATCTAACCGAAATAAAGCTTCAGACTGAACTGAAAAGATTTTACTTTTACAGCGATAGCACGTGTATGTCTTGTAGGTTACATTTCATAGCTCCAGTAAGCTCAATAACATTATTTAAAGATATATATATAGTCTGTACAAATATTACCACGTATTAAACCACGTCAAAGCCCACTCACGGATTTAAGGCAATTTCCTCTATAGTAAAAAACACTATGTGGTCCTCTGCAGTGGTGGGGTAGCCAATCGTGGCTCGAGGCTGGCCTGGACCGCGTGTCTGGATCTGCGTCAGGCCCTGGGACTGGTGGCTAAAATATAACCAGTTCTAGGATTTTGGGGGGGCCTGGGCAGAAAGGGAATGTATGAGGCCCCTCTAATTTGCCTACAACCTGACAGATTCAGGGCTGTTTGCGGCCCTATAGACGACCCTGCTCCTGAAGTGGCTTTATACAGACCCCTTCTGAGCTGCAGCCCTTCCTATCTGCCTCCTACAAGCACCTCTTTTACAGCTCATAACGGGCTGAAGGTGTGAGGTTTGCTTGTAGTCTGAGAGGGTTAAAACTGCGGGGAGGGGTGGGGAAGGGGGCACTTAACTGTGGGACAATGGGCGCCCCGTGGTGATTCTGTATGGGTATGAGGGTAGGAGCCCTGATTGCAGGAGAAACCTGCAGAATGTGTCTCCTTCAACTGGGAGCATGTTGGGGTGTGGGGGGCAGGGGGGATCCGGGAAGGGATAGGAGGCTATCCCCTGGGCCTCGCTACACCATAGCATCGAGTCCCAGAGGAGGAGGGCCCTCCCTCCCGTGGACACAGTTGCAACAAGTCACCTTACTCTCAGTTAGATGAGCAAGAGAGCCAGTGTGCCGTGGCCTCGCTGTGGCGTACTGGTGTGGGTCCCTGTGCAGCTGCACACTCTGCACATGCCTGGCGCTACTCGGTCGTTGGAGCGCAGCAGCTGTTAATGGGAGCAGATGAATAGTATCGGAAAGGTGGGTTTCTGCTGTAGCTGAAAGCAGAAGACGGAAGTGTATGTCTGAAGCTAGCTGCTCTCGCATATGTGTCGTGAAGGCTTCCAACCCCAAGAGCAGTTTCTCTGGGATCTTTTATGCTGCTTTATTTACAGGGTATTGTGCTGCTCTTGAAATCAGTCTTTGGAGGAACTAACCAATTCTAACAAAAAAGGAGAGAACATTCTCGGCAACGTCCAAAAGCACAAGCAAACCACACATTGCATCCTCCACTATTTGAGGTGTAGCTGTCTCAACAGTAAACCACAATTACAACCTAACTGATAGGATGGGTATAAATGAAGCTGAGGCGCTACACATCTTTCAAAAAACTTGCAGAAGAAAGCAAAATACAGTCATTAGGCGTCTGTTTTCCGGTCGGAGCATTCCAGTATGGTTTTTTCATGGACTGGCTTGACAGCACAGCTGTCACCAGAAAAGTATGTGAGAACTGCCCAGAGCGGGACCTTTGCTTCACCCACATGTTGGGAGTCTGGAGTACATGTTTTGATGAGCAAGAAGCTGTGTGCTGCCACAAAAAAGTGCCTTGGATAACTAGATCATTTATGGTGTTTTCTCTGGAAACAACACATATGGTAGGAGGGCAGTCAACAACCTAACCGCTATACACTTGATTGATGTGCAGGGAAACGTTATGTCTATTTCCATATGTCTGATCTGTTTATTAAGAAAAGTTACTACAAAGGCAGCAGGCCCTTCTTATTTAATATGAAAGGCATATGGGTAAAGCCAGTAGGCCTCTAACAGTGGATTGTTGTCACATTATGCTACAGTGATGTCACAAAGAGAGTTTCCTTTGGACTTGAAGCTAAAGATTTCCTATAACTAGCAAGACTTACTCCAATCACTCCAATAGTCACACAGATTCACAATTCTGGGGATGGTCCTCATGGTCACTCAGGTTACTCACACTCCTCTTACACCATCCATACAAACGAGAGCAGAAAACTAAACCCAAACTCAAAATACAATTTTTTTTTAAAATAACAATGAATCAATTTATTCATAAATATATGTATAAGACAAATGAATACAAAAAACATAAATCATTTGATAAAAAACAATCTAAAATCAATAGTCTATTACACAGATGACTGAAATACAAACTACATAAAGAGAGTACACATAAAAAAGACAACAAACTTTGTCATTACACACACATCCGTGGTGAAGCAATAAAAACAAACTATAACCCAATGTTATGATTGATTGGTAATCTGTGGTTCCAGCAAGTCCACGGATTGTGTAAGAAAGCGTCCCTAAAGGGAGAGAGGTAAAATAACTTGCAGATTAATAGCTTTTGAGACTTTTACAGGAATATGGGCAGGAATTTTTTACGTTGGCTTTCGTAAAAAAACAGAGCGAGGTTAAAGTCAGACGAAAGTAAAACAATCGTTTTAAAAGAGAGCTACTCTTCATGAAAGATTCAATTTATTAGAACACAATTATTACTTTTTTAACAGATGATTTTGCGAGCTGATTTAAGATAGTCAATCAGGACAGTTGGCTGGTGTGGATTTAGACAGCAGTTGGCAACTGAAAAATGCTCTATCTCAATTCAAATATAAAAATAAAAAGCTTTTGCAGTCCAATTTCAATATACTTAATCCACAAACAGGAAAATGTAGAACCGCTTTCACACCGTTCAGCCTTTTAACCAGGTAAGCATGCCGACTGCTCGGAACATCCTTCTGCCGTGGAGCTGATGGTCTTCCATGTGTTTTTACGGCTTTTACTAATGAGGTTTCATCTGCAATGATGCAAACTGCTTTTTGACATTGACATTGGGCCCATAGGAACTAACTGAAGATCCAGGACCATTAGAAAGGAGGCCTACTTCAACCCCTTTGTAACCATTAAACATACACTGCTCTACCTTTTTTTTTTTTTTGCAGATTTATATAGCGCAAACTTGACCCGAAGGTATTGGAGCACTTTACATGAGCACCGGTTACGTTAAACAAGGACATATTCATTTATTTGGTAGGCACGGGGAGATTAAGTGATTTGCTCAGAATCACAGGATGTGAAGTCGACCTCGAGGCTCGAACCTTGGTTTCCCAGCTACAAAGTCGGCAGCTCTAGTCGTGAGACCACATTCCTAACAGTTAAACCTACAATACAAGGAAATGTGATTCTTCCCGTGCTTTCCCAGTGGTAGGCGGGTGGAGTGAAGGTGCCTTGGGGCCATCTGTTTGGCAAAGGTGGAGTGAACCTTCCTTCAAATGGTAGTGGGTTCATCATGTTAATCAGCCCATTCATCTTCTGTCTGAAACTTGTGAATCGGTTCTCCTCTGTTTGATGCACGTCCACTGGTCCCCAATTATGCTAAGGGTGGCATTCAAGACACTTTGAATTTATCATGTGGATATAAATGAGCAAAGAAAGTTCAAGAAAACCCCTCTTCTTTCGTATCACATTTTTATCTAGTACCCCAGGTACCCTATGAATAAATATATGGTTTGGGTATACCTGTAGGTATTTTTAACATCACTCAGCTGGTTCTCTGCATGGCCAGTCAATATTTTATATAAGAACTCCCATAACATCTCTTTTGGTTGAGTCCGCCCAGGTAGTACCATCTGACCTGGTTGTGGAAAGATGCCTATGATGAAGCATGTCACAATAAGTGAGTGAGGCGTCTTCTCCAATATCTTTGGATACCCTTCCACTCTAAGATAGTTGGAGGACCATCATTCAACCAGATTGGGATCCACCTTTTTCTTTCCTTCCTTCCGTTGTCTGAATACCCAAAAAGGTTATACTGACACCAGCAGTTGCCTTTCGTGATGCAAGTATATTTGGGAGATTGCAACTGATCTGCTTCTCTCACTCTCTCTGGTGATAAAGAGATTTAAGACACTTTGCCTTGTGTAAAAATGTTGTGGCACAAACTTCTGTATGATCTAGGATCCACATTCCATAGCAAGGAGATGGAGCCAAACCTGCTGGGCAGATGCCAAAGTCTGCTAACTATGGCAGACTTTGGAGCCTTGGCACGATGCAAGAATTCAGAAAACGACTGATAGTTCACATGCTTCGATGGCCTCAGTAGACTTTACTGGTTAACCTCTTGAGCTCCTACGTGGAAGACAATCTCCTAACAAGTCTACATTTCGTAGAAGAACTTCTTACGAATGAGGCAAAGTAAAGAAAAAGTGGGAGTTGCATGAAATTTGTAGTTTCCCAAATTGATCAAAAGTTTATTTTCAAAAGCCGTTTGTTTAAAATGTTTGGTAAATACATTAGTAGGAACTGGAGATTCAGCACCTTATGACTTGGGGAAGAACTTGCGTGTCACACCAGGAGGTAGTCTGCAAGGCAGTGAAACAGGAACATTAAAATTCAAATCAAAATACATTTGTATTCTAGAAACCTCCTGATTTCTCCAAATGATTGAAATGATGTACGCATGAAAAGATAACAATGTGCTGAGAGTAGTGACCTCGAGGAGTGGCAAAATCTTAGCAGTTTTATCTGCGTCAGCGGGTCATTAAATGGGTGGTAGTGGCCATCTCTGATTAACGCGCTAATTCATTTTTGGGTAGTATCCTTTCTCCATTTCTAAAGAATGCACTGGTACACAGATCTGTATGGGACATGTTTCTGTGGTGCAGGTTACGGGTTTAGCCTTCTAGATGTCTGTCACGTGTAAACGTATACTCAGGCATTAGGGGGTGCCGCTTTTTTCAAGTGCAGCAATATTGCAGGTCTGAGTAAACCGCTTTCAATGGGGGTGAAATTGAGGAAAAAGTGCACACATATCTAGAGATCATGAGAAACTGACCAGCTCCATGGTTGATGAGAGAGGTCAGACATTCAAGAAGAAGCAGTGTAGTGAGGGCAAGCTAGAAGTGGTGGCCAGAAAAGCTTAGGCAGAGCATAAGTAAGGACATGGAAAGAAAAGAAGTAAGCAGTGAGAAAGTGCATTGCACCCTATCTCAACAGGCCACTAAAAGAGGGTGTTTGCATACATTTACTTTTTCCTAAAATGGTTGTTCCGCCTTAGTTTGGTCCTTGTCTTTTCTATGCATCAGAAATTTCAATCTACTACTGCCAGTGACAACGAAGGATTGGAGATTCCAACATATTCTCTTGTACAGACCCATTCACTGCCTTTTGTAATGACAATTGACATTTGAACATTTCCTACATTCAGTTAAGTTATTCTCTGAATTTCCATTGAAACTAGAGCATTATTATTTTGATTTTGCATCCTAGACCTCATGCCTCCGCAGATAGGGAACGAGTTCCTTCAGCATTTCCAGCAATGTAACCTGCACTAACCGTAGCCTTGCCCCTGGCATCCAGGCATTCAAGGCTCCTGTTGCCAGGTGGCTTGCGAATTCCTGTGACGTTAGAGGAGTCCAGCCTCCTGCAAGCATTGCTGTTCATTTTCCAAAGTAAAGGCAGTATTGATCGATGTTCAAAGGCATTGACCTCTCATAGAGATGAGCAGCATAGTTACAGGCTACTCTTCTTGCTTTAGTGAGCATTATCTCCATGATGCTTCTTCTCATAAAGATGCAGACTTTGGTCAGGAAGTTCTCAGGAATCTGTTTGCTGAAACTCGTTGCGGGCTGTGAAATCAAATTTCCAAACACTTGAGAAGGATGAGAAGGAGGATGACAAAGAAAAATAGAGAGTCCAAATTGCATTTTTATTAGAACATTGGAATGTTGGGAGCTCCATGGAAAACAATGGAGTGCTCCGGGCTTCTAATGGCCGGTAGAAGCCCGGAGCTCCAACATTCCAATGGTTTTTCAGTTATTGCTGTGAACAAAAGGCTTCAAGGAGTCGGGCTCCGTGAGGACTTTGTTTTACAAATTAGAACATTCTTCCAGCTAGAGGCAGAATGTTCTAATAGCCTAGGAGCCCTCTGTAGTGGACTCTACGAGCCATAAAACATCCGCTCCCTTGTTAAAGGCCCACGCCTTCGGCACAGGCTTTTAATGCTGGAGAGAGCCTTTAAGGCTATAATCCTAAACTTTGCTCTTCCTCCATCACAACATCTAATCAACCAACCTGATGGTAAGCATGTCATGTGCTAACAAGCATGTTAAGAGCTGGGAAGGAGTAGCTGGTGGTACATAGGGGCAGCTGGACATAGCACGTAAAAGAGGGCTATCACGCTGGGCTCAATCTGAAGTTCTTAAAATGGCCGCATATTTTGAAGAAGCCTTTCTCAGTCCTGCCTGTGGAGCAGGCAATACCACACTACTTGTGTAGTGTATAGAGAAAATGTAAGCGTGCCGGGATCACCAAAAATTCACTAAAAACATGAGTACTGTCGGAAGGATTAGGATCCAGATGTTGGGAGTGGAGCAGATGCTGGGGAGAGGGAGGGGAGTGAAGTCCGTAATGAAATGTGAGAAGAAAGAATGAGCATCACTACGGCATCCTTCTATCCTGCTCCCTCCATGACTATGGGACTATCAGAAATTAGCTCTGGGCACGATGAGTCTCAGGCTGTGTTTCAATCCATAGTCTCTTCGTTGATGGGAACTCGATCTGGAGCCACAGGAGAGAAGGCACTTGGCAACAAATTGGCTACATTCTCTTCAAAGGCTCATGAGTGGGCCTCTATGTGCTTTTCAGCCATAAGAGAGAGAAGGTGCAGCCGCAAGGGTCATTATAGGGTTACCGCAAGGGGTCATTATAGGGTTACCGCAAGGGGTCATTATAGGGTTACCGCAAGGGGTCATTATAGGGTTGCCGCTTTTCCCAGAGAAAAACACCAGCCCTCTGTTCATGTTTTAAGATTCTGCAAAGGCCGGGGCGTAGCACTTGAGTAGAACATTATATGAAATCGTCTGTATTCATTTTTTACCAAGGCCTTTCTGTCGTTGTTTACTTAAATTATCAGGTAGGTGTCATTAGGGTAGATCTAGAACACATTTTAAAATGTTTTCTTTGTATATTTGCTATCTTAATTATGTATTAATAAGGGGAAAAATACCAGCTTTAGGTTATTTTCCTCAATTTTTCTACCCGCTGAGATATCAGAATATTGTTCTTGCTGGTACGAAAAGTGGTCAGGTGGCAACCCTATTTGTACCCCAGTGCCACAATTAAACTAAACAAAAGGGTACATAGTAGATAGTACGACAAAAGACTGTCTACCCTGGGCACAGTATTTATAAAGTGCAAATTGAGCAAGCACGCAGAGAATGCATTTTGTAGCAGAGGCGATGGTCATAGCCTGTGCACAGTGCTTAATGTTTACTGCTGGTTATCTGGGCATCTGAACCCATTTTGGGGGATGAGGACGAATTTTTCATCATCAGACTTTGACTCGGAACAAGAGACCGAAAGGAATGGGGAAGAAAAAGGTAGGATAACAGGGACAAAAGGAGAAGGCAGCGATGAAAAAGAACATCGCAAGAGTGCTGATCATGTAAGCATCTGTCTGAGTTGAGTTTTCAACACTGCGCTTTAATTACTACCGGGACAATTACCAAGAAATACCTGATCGGCTTCAACTGTGCAAATAATGATGTGCACAGCAGGTGGCAGCACACCCCTACAGATTTAACATTGATGGCTTATAAAACCGAAAGGAACACTTTATCCATCTATTCTTAAACTGAAATATGCATACAATGAGAACAAAAACCTAATACATATATATGTGAAATAAACAAAGAATACGGAGAGGTTATAGTTAGGCTCAGATTTAACTCGTACAAAACCATTGAAATTCAATTCAGCAGTTAAGTTTGCCTAAGTTAACTATAACGTATGCTCCTGCAACGCACTGCTTATAGGGTGACCAACTGGCATTGGTGTGAATTCAGGACGGTGAGTGTAAAAATTCAGGACAAAGGGTCAAAATTCAGGACACAAATTCAGGACAGGAGGTCAAAATTCAGGACAATAGGTACATTTTACAGACACATCAGAGGAGGTCGCGCAATAGTATATACGTAAGCCAAGCCATATCCAAACATATTCAACCATTTGCAAACCTATCCATCATGTATCCTTCCATCTATCATTTAAACTCATCCATCCCTTCATCCATCCTTTCACTCATCCATCCATCCACCCTTTCACCCTATCCATCTGTACACTCATGCATCCACTCCTCTACCCATCCATTCACTCATCCATCCAGCCATTTACCCTTTCACCCATCCAGCCATCCTTTCACTTACTCATCCATCCACTCAGTCACTCATCCTTCCACCCATCCACCCTTTCAGTCATCCATCCATCCTCCCTTTCTCTCCCCAACAACCCTTTCACTTAGCCATCCTTCCTCCCATCCATCCACCCACCCATCTACTCATCCACTCATGAATCCATCCATTGACCCTATCACTCATCCATCCTTTCGCTCATCCATCTATCCTTTCACTCCTTCACTTATCTATCCATCCTTTTGTCCATCTACCCTACCTTTCACTCACTCATCCATCCTTACATCCACCCATTCCTCATCCCTCCATCCATTCACCCTTGCACTTATCAATTCATCAATCCATCCTTCATTTCACTCATCCATCCACCCACTCACTCATCATCCACCTTTTCACTCATCCATACTTTCACTCATCCATCCACCCTTTTACCTATCCAGCTACCCTTCCACCCATACATCCAGCTATTTACCTTTTCTCTCATCCATCCTTCCACTCACTCATCAATCCATCCATCCTCTCTCATTATCCATCTCTTCAATCTATCATTCATCCATTCGCCCTTTCACTTATTCATCCAGCCATCCACCCATCCCTTCACTTACTCACTCGCCCACCTTTTCATTTTAATTTTGAGCTGAGCCTTTTTGAGAAGAGGCCCATCAAGAACTTAACCCTCGCTGCAGGAGCCATTCTAGGACTGGGACAGGATCCACCACGGGGGGGGGGGGGGGTCAGGAGCCATCACAGGGGTGGGCGGCAGGAGCCATCACAGGTGGGGGGACAGAAGCCACCACATGGGGGGGGCAAGAGCCATCACTGGGGGGGGGGGGGGGGCAGGAGCCATCACAGCAGGGGGAACAGGATCCACCAGGGTGGGCATGCAGTATTCTAGTATCATCTTGGTCTCTTCCAGGGTGGGGTAGGGCTCCTCACCCCCTCCTGGACAGGACAATGAGAAGACAGGCTCTCTTTCCAAAATGTTAGTTTTGCCATCCCCCACTGTGATGTACAGTAAGCCTGGGCAAAGCACTATGCTATGCTCGCGTAGTTTGCGAAGTTCGCGCTACTTCGCACTACGCGAATTGCACGTAGCACAGTGCAAACACGCGTAGTGCAGCGGTCATTTTTTGCTGGCTCGCGGTCCTCAATGTCAAGTTGGCGACCGCGAGCAAGCAAAATGACATCCTGGCGAGACTTTTTCTTCGTTCGCGATCAGCAACCTCAAGTTGCCGATCGCAAGTGTGAAACATAAACCACCCGACGAGATTCTCAACGCGGGAGGTCAGGTTTCTCATTGCGAGTGGTAGCGTATGCTCGCGACCGCTCGCGATGAGAAACTACCAGTCCGCGTTAAGAAAGCTGCCGCTCGAGTAAAAATCTACAGAAAACTACAGCTCGCACTGTGCAAGATGCCGTTTTCAATGATTGCACAGTGCCGGATGCTTGTCCGCACTGTGCAATCATTGAAAACGGCATCTTGCACAGTGCGAACAGGGTACTACGCAGTTCGCGAAGTGCTATGCGTAGCTCGCGAAGTGACTTTGCATAGCTACGCGTAGCGCTGCTTCGCAAACTACGCCCAGGATAATGTACAGTACTTAAAGGAGATACTCCACGAGAACTGATTTAACTGATTGTCCTCCATACTTTGTTAATCAGTGTGGGTGCGATTGTGCCATTTCTTTATTTTATTACATTATAGACTGCATGCTTGAAGAACCGAGGTTTGCTTAAAGTTTAGTGACAGTAATTAAGCTCTGTGACGAGAACCACCACGTGCTGCCTCGGTGTAATCAGGGCCGGTTCTAGGACGTTTGGGGCCCTGGGCAGAAAGGGAATGTGTGAGGCCCCTCTAAATTGCAGACACATGACCATTCAGGGCTGTTTGCATCTGAATAGATGCTCCTGCGCCTGAAGCTTCAGCCCCCCCTCTCAGTCACCTTCAAACACCTCTTAACAGCTCATCAAGGGCGGATGGTGTGAGGGTTGCCATCCCGCTGTGCCTCTCCAATGCTGCTGAGTATCTGAGCTTTGGTACTGCATCGGAGTCTGTTACACCCGACCTCAACGGCATCGGAGTCAGGCCCGGCTCCAGGAATTTTTATATGGGTGGGCCAAGGGTGCATTTGGGTGCGCCACTGCGGGCTCGATTTGTCGCATATATGTCTGGGCAGGCCTGCTTCAGGGCCCTCCTTTATCTCTTCTTAGTCTTACAAGGCCCAGTAAATCGCACTCTTTTCCAAATCTCTTTCTAAATATTATCACTCTCAAAAACTGTTTTTTCTATGTAATTTTCCTTTGATGGGAAGAGGAGGTTTCTGAGGTGGTAGTATCAGGCAAGTGACACTACTTGGGCTCCCTCTGTTCGAGCCTTCATGGAGGATCCCTCTTCATTGCTAGCTCCACCTGGCCCCAGACTCTGCAACGCACTCCCTTACAGGCTCCCTCTGTTCGAGCCTTCATGGAGGATCCCTCTTCATTACTACCTCCACCTGGCCCCAGACTCCGCAACGCACTGCCTTGCAGGCTTGATTATCCACTACTCCTCTCCAGTGCACCTTATCTCACAGCTGACCTTGGGCCCCAGCCCCATATCAGGCATCATCGGGCTCCACTTTCATTTTTCCCGGTAAAAACAGTAAAATCACCTTCAAACTTAAAACATTGAATATAGCAGTAAATATAATTAGCATGCCCTTTAAAGTATGTTCCACAGTAGCCCTTATGACCCGACTGCTAATTAAATAAACAAAAACAGAAAGGCCATGACAGGGCCGGCTTTAGCGCTGATGCGAAAGTCTTTTTTGGCACCACACCAATAATCACTGCCATACACCACAAGTGCCCCTCAGCTCCCCATAGCCCCTACCCCTCATGACCTCCTCCTCAGATTCCCTCACTGCCACCCTCTACCAATGCCCCTCATTTCTCTGTAGCCCCTCCCCCTCATGACCTTCTCCTCAGAATCCCTCACTACTATCCTCCAGCAGTGCCCCTCATCTCTCCCTAGCTCCCCCTCCTCCCCCCTCCACCCATGACCTCTTACTCTGATTCCCTCACTGCCACCCTCCAACAGTGCCCCCCATCGCTCCATAGCCACTCCCACTACCTCCTCCTCGGATTCCCTCACTGCCACCCTCCAACAGTGCCCCTCAGCTTTACGTGGCCACTCTCTCATATGCATTTCATTTGTTGTGTAGCGCTACTTATATCAGTGTAGTGTGTGTCAGTACTTTACACCACGCACACATTATACAGAGACAACGAATCATACAAGTATGTAAATCAACCTACAGGGAATGTCACATAAGCCAATGAGGATTACAAGGTGTATGAATCACACGTCATCCATACTGGTGGGCAGTTATTTTAAGAGGGTTTGGTCTGGAGAAGCACAAACTCAGGATTTAAAGAGTACTCCAGTGGATAGGGGTCAGCTTTACTGATAAAAATGTATTTCTGCCCAAAGATACTCATTTTAGCAACATTAGAATAATGAAAGACTGGGGAAGTTCTAACTATATCACAAAACTAAAAACGCGAAGTTCTAACTATACCATTCAGGTTTGCATGCAGCTCTTTGATGACAGTTCATTGGTCACTGTCCTATGTTAGGATTGTAACTTCTGAACTGCAAGTAACACAAGGATCTCTGTCACAATGACAGTAACCCACTGAGCTTCCACATAAAATACAGTTCATCTGCACTTAAAACTACTAACAGAGAAATGATTGCTCTCCAGCAGGATCATTTATCGCCAGCGTTATCTGGGCATTTCTTTTACTGTCCTATTGTTGTCCTGCATCAGCCATGATAACGATAAAAACTGATTAAATGAAGCGCACACGAAGTACAGATCCTGCTGGGCCTGTGCAGAATTTAAAAAGAAAAACAAATAGTGACACATTCTCCTACCTACTCCATTAGTCAAACTTAGTGTCGCAGCCTGAAGTGATAAGCAGCTGCAGGGGTTGGGAAAGGTGAATCAAAATAAACAAACTTCTTTTCTCCTGCGCTGCATAGAAAAAGAATATCCACGCAGCAGGACAGTAGGCAAAGGTTTCCGCGGCCAAAGAAAGGATTTGTCGCCTTTCGCCATGCCCCTGTTGGAGATGAAGGGGTGAAAAAATAAACAAAGCCTCGCTAACATGTAAATGGTCTTTTAAAGACCTGTGAAGTACTCGGGTACAACTGCGATAATCTCAAAAACTGTCTGTGTGCGCGCGCATGGGGGCACACACACGACGGGGGAGGCGGGGGGCTTTGAAGCACTTGAGCCCCATGGCGTTGCGCGCCTCCCTTCAAGCCCTCACTGCAAGGGCCAAGGCTCCAGTTTACAAGACACATACATTTAGGGTGGTGCGACCGGTGCCTGGTTAAAATTACGGACAAATAGCGTCCGTTAAAGAATCCTTCACGGACAACGGACAGACGGCCGAAATTACGGACTGTCCGTGAAATTTACGGACGGTTGGTCACCCTAACTGCTTATGAACTCACAAATTAAATCACTCATGACATGGCCAGTGACGTCACTGATGACATCTCAATTACCTGGGAATTTGTAATTTCCAGGTCCGGTTCCCTCAGTAATGCTTCATTTTGTCCCTAATTCTACCCAGAGGTTTCAGGTGGTTTTAGTAGCCAAAATGATCTAGTGAAACGGAAAACTACAGCCGTTTTTCTGCGTATCTCATAATTCTGATGGCACTGGCAAGTATCGTTACAAGGGACCGCATAATGCGGAACCAAACCTCTTTTTTTCCATTTTCTTATACACCTATTTTTTGATCTGTATTTTTTGTGATGTACTTATGTATGGCGCTCAGTTTTCCTGAAATAGATCATATTCAGGCTATCGTTATAGGATATTCGGACTGTGTATTCCTCAGATTATTTATCGAAGCTGTGGTTTGGGTATACTCTTATTCTAAATAAATCAAATGAATTCATGTATTTCAAGAACATTTGTAAACCACTCTGTTTATGGAAACATCTTAGGGCATATAAATCCATCTAATTTCTCTGCTTTTGTCTTTCACTTTTGTATTTGTACTTTTTCAACTTGTGGACTGTGCTGTGCCATCTATCGAGACCTTTTTCGAAAACCATTTTAATTAGATAAATAAATGTAACAACTTTTGTCCGCGCTTATTTATTTGTTCTTTTATTTATGTTATTTTATTCACTGCAGCCCTTCAGAAAACTGTGGGACTGTAGAACGTAACCCACTAAACAATCCATAGTTGATGATAAGGGGACTTGCACATGTTTTGAGAATGGTGGCTAGGGAGGGTGTTAAAGTGGCGACGGGTCTTACTAATGGGTATGTGTTGAGTAGGTGTTTCAACGGTTTTTTACATTTGTTTCTGGAAGGGTCACTAGTTTGCTGGATTGTCTGTTTATTAGTTGGCCTTTTATACACCCTCTAATGAAATGCCAACCTACTTTGTTGAAACCAAGCAGTTTATGGAACATTCCAGAGCAGGCTGAGCTGCCGCAAATGTTACCATGCTCCAGGTTCACCCCATTTAAGTCCTGTAGGATCAAATTAAAACACCGAGACTGCTTCCATTTCAATCGAAAACTCCTTTTTGCGCCCCAAATAGGATTATCGTCTGGTGATATTTGCCTTTGTAATAGTAGCACACACGCCATGTACCACTGTGCAAATTATGCAATTTGCCCACAAGATTTTTACAGGTAAAACCTGGCGAGAATCTTGTACCAAATAGTATGAAATTCTAATTTGCACACATTGTAACTTGTTCCAGGGGGTGCAAATTGAAATTTTGCACCCTGGGATGCTTTCTGTGGAGATCACATGAGAATTTCACTCTATTTGGAACAAGATCCTTGCCAGGCAAATAGTGAATGGGCGAATACCGCCTGACTTCGAGTCCCCTTTCCGGTTCAAAGGGCAGATTGCAGCCGAAACGTAATGAGCCCGGTGGTTGTAATCAAGGCCATAGTGAACTCAGCTACCTCTCAGTAGCCACTGTTATAATTCTTACATGTGTGCACCTGAATGAATGCGGCCCTGAATCGGAAGGAGAATTACCCCAGATCTGTGCAAGCCTACATATGTCAATGTGTATTTAGTGCAAACTTAATGCTGCAAGGAACTTTTGTGAATTCACAAAAGTGATTGTGAATGCTATTTTCTGTTACTAATCTACCAAAGCAGTAGTAGTTGTGTAATTGTATAAAAAAACTAAACGCTGCCCATGGGCCTATTGCGACAGTTAGTTCTCTTTTTCTCAGTCTTGTCAATGCCAGGGTGTGTAATGTTAAACAAGCATTACTACTCTTGTTAATATCATGAAGTAATTCAAGAAGGTGATGAGGTAACTGTACAGCTGGTTCGTTAAGCTGCTTATTCTGCTCAAATTCATACACAGTCTACGATTGGCACAAATGGCTGACACATATACTTGGTTTGAGCTCCCAGTGAACCTTGCATCTTCTTTCTGGTGGAGTGGCACAGCGTCCTGGTGCTCAACACTTCCACAGTACAGTTACTGAAGACCAAGAACGCAGACCTGGTGCTGCCATGCCCGCACTGGTTCAGACAGATCACAGCATTTTAAAGAAATATCTTCTTGGTACTTGGTAGCACATGCATCAAGCCCGCATTTTGCAATTTGTAAATAGCTAATTTTACCAATTCGCTATTTAGAAATCGCAAAATGCAATGTATGAAGGATTCGCAAAAAAAAGTGATTCCTTAAAATTCCTTAATTGCGAGTCGCAAATTGCGAGTCGCAATTAAGGAATTGATTCCCATTCATTCCTATGGGCCTAGAGACCCATAGGAATCAATGGCAATTGCATGCGCAATTTGCGAGTACTCCATAGGTACTCGCAAATTGCGCATGTAATTTCAATGGTGCAAGGGTTCAAAAAGGATACCCTGATGCACCCCTGAAAATCCCCTTTTTCCACATGTTGCGCACACACAGGCTCCAAGGGCATGTGTGTGTGTAAAATGTGACTTTGAAAAATGCACTTTAGTGCATTTTTCAAAGCAATCGCAAATTACCATCAACTTTAGTTTGATAGTAATTTGCAATTCCTAATAGCGAAATCGCAATCATTTTTTGCTTAATGCATCGCATTTAAGGAATCGCAATTTGCGACTTCTTAAATTCAAATACTATTCAAGTAATCGCAGTTTTAGCGAATCCTTAACTTGCGATTTTTGCATTTGGGATGATGTATCCCAAATGCAAAAATACCGGTCGCAAAGGGACAGATTCTGCGAATCTGCCCATTTGCGACCGGTTTTTGGTTTGATGCATGGGGCCCCAAGGGCCCTAGATGATTGAGAAATGTTTCAAAGAAAGTACTTTAATGCATTCTTGTGCCTTCGTAAATACCATCCTCAATACTCATTAGATGGCCACCTTGATTTTAATAATATGTTCCGTTTTGCCTTACATACAATATAAATCCAGTGGTCATCAGCTCCATGCATTCAGATAGGAGCCTTTCAAAGTTGTTTTTTTATCTTTCTGTGAGTAAATAGAAAGTAAGCAACAATGCATCCGTATTAAAATAAATAACCGTGGTGGAAGAAATGTATTGGTTTGTCGCACGGTAAGTGTATATGTTACCAAGGGTACACCTTCTAAAACATTAATGGGGATGGATATTAATTGGACGCCGAGGCCACTTGTTCTCATCAACTTAAAAGGGAGAATGAGCAATTTACGTGCTATAGCCATGTGACCTGTAGGAAGAGACAACACTCACTGTTGTTGTGAGACAAAACCATGTTATACTTTTCTGAATGCTTAACGATTACATGTACATAGCTTATAGACGAGGAGGTCAACCTAAATAAATGTAAGACTTTAAAGTTTGCTATATACTGAGCTAAATGGCAGCTAGGTGGAAACTCAGTTTGATCCTTACAAAGTCTAGAGTGGAGTTGAACTCTCCCAATGCACATGCCATGGTTGCGTCCAGGCACTGGTGCGACCTATGGGTAAAACGTGAGCCTAACAACAGTCTATTCTTTATTTCTGTTTTAGAGCTTGCCTTAAGAGAGGTAGAAAAAGGACTGATCTGAATCTGTTTGGGGGCCATTTTAAGAGTAACGTGTATACTTATGTGTGTAACCATTGCAAAGATAAAGAAGTGACCCCATAGGATCTGTTCGGGGTCAATCTGCAGTGTTTGAACTGACTGTATGTGTTTGTATTTTCTGTTGTATATCCTCATTGCATTTGGAATTGATAATATAACTCTACCCAACATGTTTTTTTTTTTGTGTTGACATTTTTTATTGAGTTTATAATAAGAATACATCGAAGCATGAACATCAATAAATAAGGAGATGATAAATCCATAGTGAAATATACAGTGCAAAGAAGTATTGATGAATAAATATGAAATAAATATGCATTTACATAAATAAATAATAGCTGAAGCAACAATTAGTTTAAAACATAGATCGATAATACATCAGAGCATGAACATCAATAAATAAGAAGATGATAAATCCATAGTGAAATATACAGTGCAAAGAAGTACTGATGAATAAATATGATATAAATATGCATTTACATAAATACATAATAAGTGAAGCAACAAATAAATTAAAACATAGATTGATAAGACATCAGAGCATGAACATCAATAAATAAAAAAAAAAAAAGATAAATCCATAGTGAAATATACAATGCAAAGAAGTACTGATGAATAAATATGAAATAAATATGCATTTACATAAATAAGTAATAGGTGAAACAATAATTAAATTAAAACATAGGTTAATACATAATAAAGAGTAACCTATAGAAAAGAGAAAAAGGAAAGAACCTAGAAGATAAGTACACAAAATATGAATGAATGAAGCAAGGAAAGAGCAATTAGATAGAAACAGAAGGACGCTCTAAAGGATGGAAGAGGCAAAGAGAAGGAGAGAAATAAAAAGCAAAAGAGGGTAAAAGCTGATTAATCTGCTTGGGCAAGAGTGGAAGCAGGAGGGTCTGCAGCGTTTGATTTAAGAAATGGAGACCAAGTTTGAAGAAAAAGATCAGCTTGGTCCTGGAGATTATAAATTGTGCGTTCATGTGAGGCTGTCTGCATCATCGCTACCAACCAATCTTCCTGAGAGGGAGGTAAAGATGATTTCCAATGACGCAGTATACATATTTTAGCTGTAGCAAGTGAGGTATGAAAAAGGCGGAGTTGTGGTTTCGAGAGCTTTGGGGAGTGACCTAAGTCATGCAAGAGAATGTTAATTGGTGTAAGTGGTAATTTTAGAGGCATAGTGTAACTCAAGGAAGCACCAATGTAAGTCCAATAGGCTTGTATACTAGGACATTCACAAATGATGTGGGTGATATCACAACCAGGATTGGAACATCTCCAGCAATTAGTATGAGAGAGAAGGCCGGCTTTGTGTAATTTGACTGGAGACCAGTGCCAATTATGCAGTATTTTAAAGAGACAGAATTTGAGCCTTGATTCTTGGGTTCCTTTATGTAAATTTTCTAGGATAAGATCCCATTTGGTGTCTGAAAAGGAAACTGAGAGACGAGATTGCCATTTACATTGAAGATCATGCGAAAGAGATTTGGAGAAAAGATGAGACAATTTTTTTTTGTATAAACCAGAAGTAACACCTTTAAATTTCCCCCAAGTATTTAAATAGGATAATATAGGGGAATCTTGCAATAACCAAGGTGATGACCCCAGGTGAGTCTTCAAACATTGCTGAAGCTGAAGGTATTTAGAAGAATGATGTTGGGGAAGGTCAAATTCCGCACTGAGCTGAGAGAACGATTTAAAGTCACCATCCTGAAGAAGTTGATCCGGACAAAGGATACCTGCAGCCTGCCATTCTGGCCAGGATAACATACGACCATTGATACGGATACCCAAATTATTCCATAGGGGAGCCTTGATATGGATTCTTGGATTTGAACCTAGTAACCCTTCACTTTTCTGCCAGGATTTATGCATGGCAGACAGCATTGGATTTTTCGGATCAAAGCGACTAGTACCACTACCATACAAAGGAGTAAGATTTGTTTCTGAGGATAGAAGATGACGTTCTATTTGAACCCATTGTGGTAAATCTTTGATACCGGGTAGAAAATATGAGAGTTGGGAAATGTGCAATGCTAGAGAATAGTGTTCAATAGATGGAAGGCCAAGTCCCCCGCATAACTGATGAGCCTTTAGCTTTGTTATAGCAAGACGAGGTTTAGCGGTGCCCCAAATAAAAGATTTAATCTGGGAATCTATTGATCGAAGCAAAGATAAGGGAATCTGTAGGGGAAGCATACCTAAAATGTAGATAAATCTCGGAAGGGTGACCATTTTAATAGCCTGGGTTCTACCCCAGAGAGAAAGACCCAAAGCCTCCATTTATCAAAATCCCGTTGCATTTGGGAGATTAGAGGAGTTAAATTATCTGCAACCATGTCTTGTAACCCTTTATTAACTAGGACACCCAAGTATTTAAGGCGTGAAGACTGCCAGTGAAAAGGAAATCCATAAATAGCTGCTTTTGTAGTTCCATTAGAAATGGGTAATGCCTCACTCTTGTCCCAATTAATCTTATAACCTGAAAAAGAAGAGAAATCATTTATAATTTGAAGAAGAGAAGGAACCGACCGAGGAAGACGAGTAAGAGTGAGTAAAATGTCATCAGCATATAGGTATATTTTGGAATGTCCGATTGGGAGAGGGACACCTGAGACCTCCTCAGATTGGCGAATAGTAGCAGCCAAAGGCTCCATAGCCAGAAGAAAGAGAAGGGGGGATAATGGACAACCTTGGCGTGTCCCTCTCTTAATCGTAAAAGTGTCAGATAAAAACCCACCACAATTCACCTGGGCAGAGGGATTGTTGTACAATAAGCGTACCTTATCTATAAAGTTCTTACCTAAACCAAATCTGTCCATGACCGTAAAAAGATAATCCCATTCAATGCGATCGAACGCCTTTTCTGCGTCAGGTGAAAGGGCTAACGCATCTTCTGTAAGATGCTGAGCTGACCATAGTGCATGGGACAGAGAGCGCAGATGATTCCGGGAAGAACGTCCCGGTACAAAGCCTACTTGAGTATGGTGTATCAAAGAAGGTAAGACTTTACGTAAACGGGATGCAAGGATGCTAGCTAGAATTTTAATATCAGAGTTCAGCAGAGAAATAGGACGATAGCTGCTGCAAAGTTGGGAATCTTTACCTGGCTTCGGAAGCACAACAATAATAGCTTTGTTAGAAAGGGAACCTAATGAAGATACACTATCCGCCTCCTGGAGTGCGGCATGTAGAGTGTCAATAACATTGTGACCTGCCCATCGATAAAATTCAGCAGGAAATCCATCCTCACCAGGAGCCTTATGGTAAGGCAGGGCAGCTATCGCACGAGAAACCTCATCCTTGGTTATGTCACCCTCAAGAATGGCTCTGCCATCCGCTGAGAGAAAAGGAAGGTGCACCTTTGCAAGAAATGCTGACATCTTATCCGGATCCATGCGGTTATCTGAGGTGTAGAGGGATTTATAAAAGGAGGCGAACTCATTAACAATGTCTTGAGGCTTTGTGCACAAGTCTCCGTGCTCTGATCTGATGGCCGGAATGGCCATAGCCGCTTCCCTCTGGCGTAACTGCGCAGCTAATAATCTTCCCGCTTTTTCCCCTTGCTCGTAGTGTCGACCTTTCATTTTTTGTAAGGCATATTCTGCTTTAGACGTAAAAAGACTGTTTAAAGCCATTCGAGCTTGCTCGAGTAATTTACGATTTTGTAAGGTCGGGAAGCTGTATACAAGCGAGAGTAGGTTTGTATGTCATGTTCTAGCTCAGCTTGTTTCCTTGCATTTTGCTTATTAGCAATTGCTGCATCGCGCATTAATTGGCCCCTTATAGTAGCCTTAGCTGCAGCCCAAAGAGTCCTGCTGGAGGCCACAGACCCCTGGTTAGTGGAAAGATAGGTTTGAAGGTGTGATTGTAGTTGTGATTTGCCAGTAGGAGTCCTGTGGCGTTGTATACTCATACGCCCGGGCTTTCGTCAAGGCCTAGAAAGTCCAAAATCAAGGGAAAGGAAAACAGGAGAATGGTCAGACAAGGCTGCCTCCAGAATACAGGAGTCTGTGACCAATTGAACTACGTTATGCGAGATGAGGAAATAGTCAAGACCAGAAAATGTACCATGGACCGGTGAAAAAAAGGTATATTCCTTATCCGTTGGATGACTGAAACGCCAATGATCAACCAATCCAATATCTGATATGATATCACCTAGCAAAGCTCTATCTGATGCATTGCCCCTATCTAATGGGCCAGTTTTGTCTAGAATGGAGTCTTGTGTCACATTCCAGTCCCCGTCAATCAAATATTGTGATGCATTAATTTCTAGTAGCAGGCGGGATAATTGAAGAAAGAATGTTTTTTTAGTACCTGTAGGGGCATAAACAGATCCTACACAAATGTGAGAATCTCCAATTTTGAGTTTAGCAAATACATAACGGCCATTTACATCTGACCATGTTTTAGAAACAGTGACCGGAAGCGACTTGCGAAGGAGAATTGCAACTCCACATTTGCGAGAGGGACCTGCGTCATTGGATTCATCCTTTTGGATGCTACTATGTATAACCTTGCCCACCCAATCTCTGCAAAGTTTATCTGATTCTAGAGCATCCAAGTGAGTCTCTTGTAGCAAAGCTACACCTACATGTTTAGTCTGAAGGTAAGAGAGTATTTTCTTCCGTTTTATGTAATGGGTGAGACCATGTACATTCCAAGTAATTGTATTTAGAGAATGTGCTTTTGCCATATTAGAATAGTGCCAATATCAGTACCAGAAGAAGAATAAAACACAAAACAACGTTCAGAGCTAATCAAAAGGAACAAAGGATAAAGACTGGTTCAAGTGAAAAGCATAAAGAAAGAATTAAAAGAGCAAGAAAGAAAAGAAAATGAGATTTGGACAGATGGTACAATAGTAAACAAAACTATAAAATATCAGGTAGTAGCAAGTAAAGATCAAGAGACCGAAAACTGTTACCCGCGGGCCTGGGCGCACTGGAGCGCCGCCGCGGGAAAAAACCCCACAGAAAAAGAGAAAGGATTAGGAAAAATAATAATAGTATAGAAGGAGAGCCCATAAAAACATTTTGATATAGAACACAAGTACGATGGAGGAGAATAGAAGAGTAAGAGAAAGCAAAATAGGGGTTTAGAAACTGTGAAGCATTGCTCAGGAAGAAGAGATCGAGTAGTAATTAGATAACATAGAATAACCTAAAAGCATAGAACATACGTTACGCATATAAATAGACTTAAACCAATATGCAGGCAGGCACAAAATAAATTAGTAAAACGCGAATCAAACAATTAGGCGCCAAGGCACCCAAACAAATGCAGGACTAATAATGATATACTGTAAATTGTAATATGGAGAGCAAATAATATATTAAAAATAAAAGTAGTGCTATAATGCAAAGAAATGGTAGAACACAGGGTTAAAAGGAAGAAAATAGGGCATATAGCAAGTGAGGAAGGAAAGAAGGAGGGGAGTCAGACATTGTGAGAACAGCAAAATATACCAAAATACGTTAATTAACCTTGATGTAACTAACAATAAGAACGAGACTCACAAACAAGTATGGAGTCTACAAGTAACTACCAAAAGGTCTGAAGATAACAACTTTCAGGGGAGAAAAGAATCATTCAATCCGCATCTGAAGGAGTTTTAAGAGGAGACCTAGACTTGTCTCTTTGCAGATCTTGTGGGAATTGAGGCGTCGAAACCGATTGTGATGCAGATTTCCTATCTTCTTGTGAGCGATGAAGTCTTTCGAAGTCCCTACCACGAGGCCGAGGACTACTAGGAGGGCGTCTGCTGCGGTCTGGCAATGGAGTAGAAGACTTATAGGGAGAATGGGACTGATCCTGCTGCGAAGATGGAGTAAGGACCTCCATATCTTGAGGTTGAAGACAGTCCAAAAATTGCTGAAGATGCTCTGGGTCATAAAAGTCCTTAGAATCTCCATCTTTGGTGATGCGAAAACGTGCAGGTTCAAATAGGCCATACTTAATGCCTAATTAACGTAATTGAGGTCGCATGGAGAGAAAGGCTTTCCGCCGCTCATTTGTTTCCTTAGAGAAATCAGCTGCCATATGAATCCGATGGCCATCTAAGGAAAAGGAGCCTTGTAACCGAGCAGAAGCCAGTAATTGTCTTGTTTGTTCGTGGCGAAGGAAACAGGCAATGATCGGTCGTGGTCGCGCAGCAGGATCATTACGTGGAGGGCCAAGTCTATGAGCCCGCTGTATCTCCAGAGGAGTGAAAGAAATGCCAGTCAGCTTTGGAAGTATACGACACAGAAATGCACTGGAGTTTTGTCCTTCAATGCGCTCTGGAAAACCAAAAAAACGGATGTTGTCCCTCCTACTACGGTCTTCCAAATCAATGAGTTTGCTATGAAAGAATAAAAGGTCTTGGTCCTTGTTTGGAAGGGAATCAAATCGTTTCTCCATTGCCAGAACTCTGGAGTCCAGGGATTCAACCTTCACATGGAAGCTGGTGATTTCTGCTCTAATCGATTTAGTCTCTTCAGCCAAGGACGTGATTGTAAGGTTCATGTCATCTAGTCGGCGACTAACCTCAGATATTTCATGCAGAATACGCTGCATAGTTGCCGCCGACGCTTGCCCACCATTAGAGGGCGAAGTGTGAGGTGAAGGGGCCGAGGAGGATGCATTGCCTTTCGTTGGCATAGTAGTAGACTGTTTAAGAGCTTCTGCGAAAAGAAGTGGTTTAGGAGTCTTATTTCCTTGCTTGGCAGCAGACATTTGGAGAATAGGCTTGATGGAAACTTTGAAAATACGTGAAGACGTCTTTCCGTGTTATGAAATACTTATATGTGAGCACAAAAAATATGGCAAAGTATCGGAATATGCAAAAGCAGCACCATTAATAACTGTACATATATATGATAATAAGACACTGGCCCCCCCAAAAGGAGCTTATGTCTCACTTTCAAACACTGGAATGCGAAAGCATATTTTCAAAAAGTGGTATCTGTGCAATGACAAGGTATCAACTATCGCTATAGTCAAAAGGGCACAGAAATATAACAGTAATAGAATGAGAAACAGCGTATGTGCGCTTATGGCGGTGGCAGACAAATTTGTGATTATGGCGAGGCTTAAATAATCAATATTCCAGAATGCAGACTAGTCATGGCCCATGCAGGAGCAGAGAACACAATTCCTGACTGAAAAAGTTGACAAGAGCGCTATGACGACATTATAAGGAGACACACTCTAATGTATGTCAGTCAGTCTGCGCTAAAGAAAGCCATTTCCATGAAGCACCAGCTTATACAATAGTCAAAAAGCGCAAAATTGCAGCTGCAGTGAAGGTGTGGAGAAACAACTCTCAAAAGAGCGAAAGGTTCAGTTTTTTTTTTTAATTCAGCTGAGCTTGAGGAACCAGAAATTCCAATTACAAGAGAGCCGTTGACCGTGTAGAGAATGGAATGCACAATTCCTGTGCGAAATGTACGTCAAAGGTGCTACAACAGTAGTATAGGAGAAATTAGCTCTACCAGTAGCTGACGAACAACGCGGCAAAAATCATGGTTCCTGTCAGATGAAACTCCTGAAGGAGGTGTTGCTGCAGGTAAATTGAAGGAGGCGCGGCCAAAGTGAAACCAAGCAGGCGCCCGTCGTCAACATCGGGGGCGCGGCTTCATGAGGAGAGTGAGGCGGCCTGAGGGAGCACGTCAGGCAGAGTGCGCCGGATAGCAGCACCACAGAACATCGTCGAAACGGTCAGCAACAGAGAGCCGTTGTCGTCATGCCTCCGACACCCGCCCAAATCCTGCCCCCCACCTTCCGGCTGCAGCAGGGCATGAAAAGAAGACTCCAAAGCCGATGGAAGGTGAGAGAATTCCGTTAAGGGCTCATCCCGCGGTGGAGCTCACCCGTCAGGCGGCCATCTTCCTGCGTGGCCAGACCACGCCCCTACCCAACATGTTTAATTTTGTATGAAAGCATAAGCTTAAATCTTATATTCGTTGCAATAAAAGACAAGGAACTTCTGAAGGTTTGTCTGGGAGCCATCCTGCAGGTGTTAATTATATGTGTATAGATTTTCTAAGCATATTTCTCCATTGCATTTGAAGCTGATAATAAATTCTCAGTGTATTCAGTCCTGGTAAAATAATCATAATCAAATCCCCACCTAAACTGCTCAAGAGCTGTTTAAAGTGTTACATCTAACATCAAAGACCTGGGGTCTTCCCAGTATTCTGGGAGGAGAATGCTGAGCAAGAGGAAAACCACGGAAACCCATATGGCTGCTGCATATAATTTGGCTGAAGCAGGCATTAATGAACAGGTTCTTAAGCATCTTCAGAAACATAAGTACATTGTTTTTCCATCTGCCTTGACTGTCTCAAAAGTTAACACCCTTTTTAGATGCATTTCTGTCAAAATCTATTGAGTTTTCCAGGAAATCTGTTTCGGTTTTTGTTCAGGATATTGTGGTTTTCGATTTGACTGACTTTAGTTTCGTAGAAAGCAGACAAAGACCATATGGATTTTATATCAATAGTTATTGATCTGTTATTGTTATCAATAAATTACACTTTCTTAGACATGTATTTCAGTACAATGTTTGATTTTGCCTGGAGGGATGGAAAAGCAAATTTAAAAAACTGTCCTAATTTCACTATGCACGTGTTGTTTAGTACGCTGTCAAGTTTTGAGGCACAGTAATTTCTCAGAATGGTCTACTTCCTGTTTGGCAGAAAAACAGAGGGGGATCAATCCGTTTAATATTGTTTGCCTCATTTTGTATGAGAAAATAGAGGTTTTCAAAACTTATTTAGTAATAACTCTTCCCTTTGTTGTGACTGATCCATGTGGTTACAATCACAACCTCCGGAGGCCTGTTAATTACAATGGGCCCAGTAACCTACATTTCTGGGCCCATTTAAATTTTGAGTTTAGTAAGGACATTTCTGCTCAGTGGTATTTCACTCGGATAATTCACGTGAAGTCTCCAGCTGGAATACTGGGGAAATGCATGCATTGTTAAGTGCTGGACACAACATTAGCTTCACAGATTTTTCTATGGCTTCTTCGTGGTAAGGGCGATGCTTTCTGATAGCCACGTTGCCCTTCACTTAATTCATGCACCAATGATTAGTATCTGGAATAAAGACTGTTTGAAAAGGCCATCCAGCAGGAAGAACCTACAAGAAGATGGAAACAAGTAGCAGAAGAAACGGCTCGAAGGAGTCAGGGCTATAACAGTACGGGATAACAGACTGAAGAGAAAAGAACTCCAGGGAGCAACAGACTGGTTCAGAAATACAAGGATCAAAAGGAAAAGTGATGGGGCAATGTATGCGTTAAAAAAAAAAAAAAAACACTCCAACCGTGTTCCAACTCCATGCCTACTGGTCTCCAGCTCTTTGTATAGGGGTAGGGCAAATAACAGGAAACTGAAGGTGCTCCATTGGATTGGAAAGCAGAACTAAGATGCAGTGAAGAAAGCTTCCTTGGACTGATTTTTACTGTGAACCTTCTGTGTTGAGAAAATGTGAAAATAAATGCTGCCAAGGCCACTTATCATCCAGGAGAAGCCCCACATATGCCACCGAGGTCGAAACAGACATGTACCATAAGACTGGCATGAAGGAGTGCCACAACCTGCCATGCAGAAGAACTGCGACACACCCCTGCAAATCTTGAGAGGTCTCTACACTCTTAGTCAGCAGCATTGCGAGCCATCTTGACCCAAAACATAAGCCCAGTAGAAGCAATGCGCCTCAACCGCTGCTAGTCGGAGTGCACCCCTCTGCATGGCTTTACGGGACAACATGAGTAAATTGGCGTGATAAGTGGGATATCCTATTGTTATTCCTCAAAAACTCCTAATCTCCATGATTGTCACTCTGAAATTATTAAGGCCCCTGGAAATTGTAAATCTTGTGGGAGGCAAATTACAAGAAAGTTTTACAGTCCACTCGTAATGAGGGCCTAAGTCTGACTCTCTAGGACACATTTCACGCTAAAATACGGCACAAAATGATATTTTGCATTTTGAGTAATTATGCCTAATTTCACTTAAATTTGTTGAAATTCTGCATAATTACGGAAAAGTAAATTTCATGAATTTTGCACACCTCCAATTTTTAACTTGCATAAGGACCAGAGTATTTACGCGTCTAGCCCTACACTAATGCCTGTGTGTGGAAACAATGTAGATCTTGTAAGTACAGGTGGAAGATTGGTACAATGTAGCAGAAGGTACTTTCGTGGATAACGAATTCTTCATTGACATAAAAATGTCCATTCTCCCCTTTGTGCTTTTGTGCCCCAGGAAAAGACAAGTGGCTTCCCCAGTCTGGTGCCTCCCTTCACTGGCGACAGCATAGCCTTCTCTTGTTTCTGGCACTCAAACAGTGTCCTTAAATAATGTGGGACTATTTGGGAGTGATATTGCAGAGGGATGTTGAACCCCAATTGCCTCTAAGGCAGTGGGCTTCAAACTTTTTTAATGCCGCGGCCCCTGTGGAAATAAAATCATTGCCCCCCCGCCAAAGTTTTTCACAATTATTCTATTAAACTGGCTATGTTTAAATATGTCTAGACTTATTTAAACATTGCAGTGTGTAAGTTCTGTGCCGTTTTAAAAATGCAATGATAAACATGGATGCTAAACATACTATTCTGGTCAGGCAGGCCTTACTCTTCAAAGGTATCCACAGTGTGATTATTTGAAATAGGGCTCGAGGGGTTTGAAGAATATGTGGAGTCCCTTCCCTTTTGACACCTTTTCCCTGTCAGGATATAAATAAAAAAAGATGTTCGGTATGGCCCATTTCAGAGTGCGGAATACTGCCACTCATTATCCCCCCCTCCTGATGAACACAAAGCAATGTTATCAGCATAATGCTTCGTTTGCCGGAGCCTGACTCCCTCCTGGGCAGGGGCGTCACACAGGCTCCTGCAGCCCCTGCGGTGAGGGCCCCCTGAGCTTCAGGGGGCCCCCGAGCTGCAGGGGGTCCCCTCAGCACAGTACTCAGGCCTGAGAGCTCCGGATTAAATCCGGAGCGGGGGCCCTCTGTGTACTTTGCAAGGGGGCCCCCTCAACCTTCGTTACACTACTGCTCCTGGGATCACTTGAGGCCCCCCCCCCAGTTTGAAGACCCCTGCTCTAGGGTGAATACCTTTTAATATTTGAGTTCTTGAGAAATAAAATTAAGAACACTTAATATTTTTGCCTTCAAGATATCCTAATGTTTAGGAGAAAACCTCCTGGCGTTTCAAGTACTGAAAGATAACACATTGATTTATCAGTCCTCCAGTGAAATGAAACAGTGTGTCTTGTAAAATAACAGAAATTAAAATTTGTTTTGGCATAAATATACATTTGATATTTGATATGGATTTGATATGGATCGTATGGTACAATTGTTGTGTTGTTGTGTTGTTAAGATTAAAGCAGCAGTTTTATAAAAGTATGAAAGAGATAGGAATGCCTCCTTACTTGTCTAATGGTTCTTTGTTGTAGCCACAGTACTCGTTACAAATATATATTGGCAATGAATGCATGCACATTCTCCAGCACGAACTTTTGTATCATTTTTGAAAGGTGACCGTCTTAAAACAAATACAAGTCCATTTTCAGCTGCGTCTGATTTACCTATGCTCTTTTTAGTTCTGGGCTACAGAGAGTAGTACCCCTATGTAGTCATCACAACACATATATAGACAATAGCAGAGTGGGGTTTAGGCAGCTCCCTTCAGCCATTGACTGTTGCCATTTTTTCAGTCATTGGCTGCTTACATTTGTTTTTTAAAAGTTACATTTGGCCTGGTGTAATGTCCTTAAAGGCATGGCATTTCGTGAAATGTTACATAGTGCTTTAACTTCGTTCCCTGTGAGAGCCTCTCCATTTTGATGGCATCCCCCCACTGTCTCTTTTCTCCACTCCCACCTCCTTCACCCACCCAGCTCTGCAGTGCAGGATGTGGTCCTGGCTGGTACCCCTTATTGATACAAGTTGCTGGCACTCATTCCCATGTATTTTAGCTTCGCAAGTGCTTATTAAATTGATTCACAAGCATTCACAAGCCAAACCATTCCAGAATGGCCCAAGACATACGCATACGCACCGACCTTCTTTTAATAGAGATTTCAATATGCATGCTGCTCAATTAAAATATGTCTGCCATGCATCTTGTAAAGGAGTTTCTTTTTCAAAAACTCTTTCAAGATGGCTACACTGTATTTGCACACAAGCAAGGCCGACATCTTTGAATGGAGTTTTAAAAAAAATTATTGTGTACTACAAGAAGGTCGCCATGCAAGAACGTTGGGGTTGGGGGAGAGCTGATAGTCGTGCATTTGCTACCAGGCACAGATCTAATTGGCTTTGTCAATGCTTGTTTTGCCTTTTATTTCGGGGGAGGGGGTGGAGTTGTATCTTGCAAACAGAGTTGCAAACAGAGTTTCTCAATGACATGCACACAGGACAGGGACCCTCATTCTAACCACCGAACATCACAACATCATCCCGTAGGACCGATGGAAGAAATGTGTCCTCCACTCAGCCAGACCAGACTTGTCCATTATATCAGTCAAGGTTTGACATTGGATTGAACGTTAGGAAAGCTTCCTATATATAAGACTTGATCATCTTGTTCACCAACATCTTCTAAGAGAGTTTATTTTAGTGAAATTTGCTTTCATTGATAAGTTATATCCGCATATGGAACTAGCTCAGAAAGTGAATGGCAGAAGTCGGGCATTGTTTTGAAACACTGAAGTTTCTCATAGGTTTACTTTTTAGGTCTTGCCTGAGCCAGTGCTTTAGCGCTGCTCTGGCGAGAGCTTTAGTAAATGGGGGATTTGGAAGTGCAAACTAGTGCTTTTCAGGCCTCCAAAGACAGTGCATGTGCGCCGGGCGCACGCACCATTTGGCAGCCTGCCTGATCACTTTCGCGGCCGCTTTGATGTTCTCAGTGAGCTGCGCGGCCACTGAGAACATCAAAGCGGCCGCGAAAGTGATCACCATTTGCCACCCCCTCCCTTATCCCACTTCCTGCTTGTTATTTTATACTTGCCTCGTTGTCCCTTTGTAGCCCTTTTCGTTTGTTTTATTTCTTTCTGCAGTCTGGCTCTCTTATCTTTTAGAAGGGCTTTTCGGGTAGTCATGAGTAAGTAAAGTAAATTATTAAGTAATAAGATCTTCTGGTCTTGACTTTACACATCAGATAAGAAATGCTAAAAAGGATAATTGGCTATTGAGAAATTCATTTGGCCTAATTAATCTGACCTTTCCTTTATAATGCTTCATTTTTGATGAGTAAAACTAGCTGAATTCATAAACTCACACCAAGAAGTAAATGTGCAAATTATGTAATTTTGGCTGATACTACTGCTTCCATGCAAGGAACTAGTAATCATACATTTTTAAAATGACTTAGTATACTATAGAGCTACCAATGAGGATTAGCTGAATATATCACTGAGACCAATAGTATTGTAGCAGGAGTATCGTAAACTTGGAGCGTTGTATATGGAATAGTTGGCATAGGGGCTCTAGAGCAGACTGATGCACAGAAACCACATTGTGATGGTATGGGGCTGGTTCTAGACATCACACTGCATTTTTCATATTTTCACATCTGGATGCATAGCTAATGTGTGATTGTACGAGGTTGCAAAGATTTTCCTTCCCAAACTTTGTGAAGATGTCTTCAAAACTTTTCAAGGTTCACAACCTCCTTAAACACGGCAACATTTTAATTGCGAGAAACAAATCTGCAGGGTTTGCTAAATTAAACTTCAGCAAAACCAAATTCTCTCTCTAAAAGGTTTTAAGTTTACAAAACATTCTCACGTTTGTAAAGGGAAAACATACATTTAGCAAAACTATGCAGGCAGAATTTACATTTCACCAACTCAAAGTAATTACAAGCATTTGCAATGCAATAGGTCTCGCATTACTGAATCTTTGAGCTGCTATTGGTGTTGCATTATCATTAGCAATGCCAGTAGCTCAAACTTTAATAATGCGAGACCTATTGCATTGCAAATGCTTGTTAATATAAGTACTGCTTTCCTAGAATGGTTGTACAGCCAACTGTCACTTTTGAAAGCTAAGCTTTAGATTCATTTTGAGCACTTGCAAAGCAGACTAGCCACATCGCACATGTAAGTGCTGTATGATTGTGTAAAATTTAGTATATGGGATTTCTGCTTTTATTTTATTTGTTTAAGTTTATTTGTATTTGAGACAGCCCCACAGATTGCCTTAAGGCAGCTCCAGAGAACTTTGGAGATACTACTATTCTTTTAAGTCAGCTATACAGGGATGTGCCCAATCAATTTTGTAAGTGCTTACAATACTGTACTACAAATAACATTAACACATTCTCATTACAATTCAAGTATCTGTTGTTATAGCTAGCGGAGGGATCTTAAAATGTGCCTGTTTTTTCAAACATTGCTTGCTTCATCACTTGCCTCCTCTGTAGGCAGTATCTGACTAGCACTTGATTCTCTTTCTTCCGTGAGCCTTGTCCCTTCTAGTAAAAAAAAAAACTCGCTAATCCTGCTTTAGATTAACAGCATTTTAGTAGAAAGCCTGGTTGTCCTTCTGGACTCTACGCTGTCTATGGAATCAATGTGCTTTAAAATATTGCTGTGGTATGTCGGGGGTTTTCTGACATTGATTCTAATGTTGATTGACACTGGATGACAGTCGTCTTGCTTTTAAATTGTGGACATTAAAGATACATTTATATTGCTTTTCTTTTGGTGAGGGACCTCAGGAGGTCAGTTGTCATATGGTGTAATACCTTGCCTTAAAGAGTTTCCACCATTTGTGTTGACAGCTTTCCAAACCTATGTTTTGACCTGGGTTAGCTCTGGACTGTCAACGAATCTAAAGTTTCACTCAACTTTAACAAAGCTTTCATTTTCTAATCCAAGATATAATTTTGATAATACTTTTTGGAACCCTGCAGTTGGAACAGGAATGTCGCCTGCATGATATACGAGTATGTCCTTCTGCCCTGAGTGCAGGACTGCATGTATATCTAGCATCCTGTCCTTTATTTTGGTCCTGGTGTCATGCTAATCTTTGGTGTGCGCTCAGGCCTAGGCCTATCCCAGAATATGCAAAGTCCTTGACTTGTCCTGTGACCTGAAGGGGGTTAGCACACACAAAGGAATGGTGACAGCATGCTGTGTTTTGGAGTTTGGTAATATGGCCAGACCTTTTTCTGTGTTACTGAGATTGGGGTCTAGAGGCACCTCTTGTGCAAAGTTCAGTTGTTATGCACAGAACCTTGTAGTGACATCCTATTTGTATTTTGAGTGTGTGCATTGTACTTGTATGGCAGTAGGACTTTGTGTGTGAGTGAGCTGGATTAATGGCATGGCATAAGTTGGAGGATGAGGATAGCTTTCCCCAGATAATGGAAGTGTATTACTTTCATTTCTGTGGCTGGAGGGTGGGAATCTAGCCACTGAAGCGAGGCGAATGGAGACCGGGCTTTCCATTGAAAATCTGTGAGGACTATATTTTAGCAAGGGGCTGCTCATTAGTTCTTCCTGAACACTGCCACTTGGTTGATGGTGGGGTAAGGTGCGGGACTGAGGATTCTATTGTGTACGGTGCGAAAGATTCTAGATTAGCTTTGCATCTTTTGTCTATGCTGGATTACTGCTTCAGAGAACCTCACAACAGCCATGTGCAGAAAACTTACACTTCATTGTGCTTGCATTGTGGGTGCTCCAGTTTTCAGACTGCCTCAGTGATTCCTCCTGTGTAAAGCATCACTTCATTCAATGGCTGTGTCTGGAGCGCTGTCTCAGATAGACAATTGAAATAAAATTACCCCAAATTGGTTCTGAAGTTTGAGACAATGGATCCACATCCTCCATCTAGAAAATGTCTATAAAAGTGGAACCCAAGTCACCCCACATGGCTTCGGATTGAAATCTTTCAGGACCAAGGAAGGGAGGGATTTACAGAGTTTAAAGGACTGCTGTGTGACAACAACTAGTGTCTACCCAACTGCAAGTCTCCCAATGTGAGGGGACACATTCTGAGGGCTGCAGTTTCGTCTGGAGGAGCGGATGGTGGTCCTGGTGCCTAGAAACCGGCTTACCATTTCAGAGGGGGAAGAAGCCTCCCTGCAGGAGGCGAGACAGCCCATGAGGATAAGCCCAGCATGTCCCCGGACTGTGAAAAAGAGCGGGCCAGGGTGACCCATACTGCAGAGTCCCCTTGGTCTCTTGTATCTGGTCCCTGATGGGAACAACTTTAGGTAACTGCCTGTTTTAGCCCAGTTGAGGCTGCATCTCCTGTGTTGACGACAACTGCTGGATCTGGCCTAACTCTGCCTTTTTTTTGGCCCAGTTATGGATGTACCTGTTGTATTGCCAATAGTGATACGTTCTGGGCTACAACTGCCTGCTTTGGCTTGACTGGGGCTACATCTGCCACTTTGGTGGTGTTGGTTTTATCAGTGATTCAACTGCCTGATTGGGGCTGCACCTGCTATGTAGACAATAAACGCCTGATTGGGGCTACAATTACCTATTCTGGCGCAGTTGGGTCTGCACTTCCTGTGTGGACAGTGCCGGTTGGCTCTGCTGTCGTGACTGGCACATCACTGTCATTGGGCCAGACATGCTTTATGGTTGAATGTAGCCATAGCAGCCCGGGCAGCATGTACATACCACCAGAGACACTGCTTCACGAAACAAGAGCCTTTGTGGCTGCATGCACAAATGCAGCCATGCCTTCCCTACTCAGCCGCTCCCCAAGGCTGTCTTCACTCACCATGGGCCTATCTGCAGAAATAATAGAAGTCTACTGGATACACTTCAGGGCTGTACATTGCAGTTACTGTGGCTGTTTGTTAATTGTTGAATTCTAAGTTCATGCACCCACACACTACCTTTCGGAGAATCCTGTGACTGTTTGTCCTCACCACCCTGAGAGTCAAGTACAGAAGGGCTGCACTCGTCCCAGTTTGTAAAGCCATGTCAGAACAGACACCAGGACACAAGTGGCAAACCACCACAATTGGGGTCCAGAAGCCCCCGGCTGCCCTGTGGCCCCCGAACAGGATCTGACATTTACTATTTGTAGTTTATGAAGGGCATTTTTCTGGAATGCTCTGTTCATTGAAATTCAATACTGCACTCTGAACATTGTGACAGTCTGAGCTACCTGAAGGTTTTGCAATTCCTACTCTTGTTTGGAGGAGTGGGCAAATCTTTTATAGCCTATGTTAGAAGTGAAGTGTGACTCTTTACTGCTTTACATGCCACAAAAGCCCCTTTGGCATTACCTTGACATTTTGTTCCCATATGCTCATTCGTAATGGCTGTATCATAGATCGGGGGCATTTTGCTGGGCGTATTCATGGAACTAGGCTGCTTAGGAGCATGGTTTCTGTGCTGTTGCCATTCTGTTAAAGCAGTTGCCTGAATCCATCTCTACTCTATTTTGAGACAGTCTGGGACTGCCATTCCATCCCTTAAAGATAGGCTGTTATTTGCTCTTGTTATAAGTAGTGTTGTTCGATGGATGCAGAAAATGTTCCTTACATTGAATGGTGAGAAAACAAACGTTCTGTGGCTTGGCCAGCAACCATCCTTAAGGACGCCCTCCTGGTGGCCAATTGAACTTGGGGATCCACTGGTACCCACCCCCACAGTCAAGAATGTCAGAATCATCTTTGAATCAAGATATCTATTTTGACTTTCAGGTTAATCAAGTGGTTTGGCATTGTTTCATTCGTTTTAGGATGTTAAGGAAGATTGTGATTCTTCTCCCTTCCTCTGCCCACAAATCAATTTTCCACTGTTAGATTATATTGTGCCTCATTTTCGGCAATACCCTGGTACCCCCCAGCTGTCTCACTCGGCACCTTCAAATCATTACAAACTCTGCTGTTCCACTCATTTTGAACCTTCCTACTGCTGCTTCCAACTGTTCACATCTAAATGATCTTTGTTGGTTACCCATCAAACAATGCTCCAAACTCAAAGTCCTATGCTTAGTTCTTATAGCTTCCTATGATACAGGACCTTCCTATCTTAGGAAACAACTCTAGCTCTATCTTCTGCTCACTGCCTTTGCTCTTCGTCCGCTAAGCATATCTTGATCCCTCTCATCAGTAAAACATGCTTTTGCGTCTGTCCTTTTTGTATTTATCATCCAAGCAATGAACTTTCTCCCTCTTTCCTTAAATCTCTAAATTAGACTTCCTTTCCATTCCACAAAATACTCAAAACCCTCCTCTGTCTCCAATCCGATTCCAGTTCCTGAGGTCTGCCTTAGTTCCCTTTCCCTTCCTTTAGTGCCAGAACGTCCAGTGAGTTTTTGCCACGCTCTGGAAATTCTAATGATAATAATAACAAATTATGATCTGCAATACTTTGACAGTGAAGCCTCTTTCTTCAATGACCTTCGGCATATGGGAATATATACACATAAAACAATAGAGAGTAGAGTGCAGCCCGCCCCATGCAAACTAGAGTTACCATCTGCCTATGGCAAAGGGATATAAATGAGCCCAAAACTGGGTCTGGATTAAATAAGCAACCAAATACCGCGACTGACACAGAGGGGTAAAAGAACAAGAAAAAGGATTTTCAAAGTCAATTTATTTCAATATAAAGGATCAGGATATTTGTCAATAGGGAAGAGAATAAATAACAAATTACACATTACAGAAATATATAAGTCCCACACTAAACAATCTTACACACATACATTCCCAAAACATACTCATTTATTCAACAAACACAAAGTTCAAAAACAGATAATTTCATACAAAGGTTAAAACCAACAGTATTCAAGAAATAACAATTCCAGAGAATAACAGTTCCAGTGGATTTGTGCTCTCCCAGTCGTGTAAATAGACGGGGTCTTCAGGTAGGCACGAAATAATACAAGCCAACGCACGTTTCGGTGTTGAGCCCGAGGAGGGCTACACCTTCATCAGGGCAATGGTAATTACAAACGTGTGGGACACACAATGGACACACAATGGGGGTCCCGGAGGGGATTGAAGGAGCACAACCGATTCAGTGGATTGAATCTTTCGTTAAACAGCAGATTCTTCCAGGCTGTATGGATGACTTAACAATCACGCGGGCACATAGAATTCCATCGCATCCTCTTCCAAATTCTCGGATACCACGTACTGTACTAGTCAACTTTGCTGACTTCAGAGTTAAAGAGAAAATCTTGACTAAGGCAATTGAACAGAGACAATTTACGGTCAATGAGACATCAAAATGTCGTGTCATTTCAGACATGTCAGCGCAGGCAGCCAGAAGACGCAAAGAGTTTATCAAGCTTCTTCACCTGTTCAAAGCTAAGGGGGCACAAGCCTCCATAGCTCAGCAATCCAAACTAAAGGTTCTAGTTAGAGGCACATTTCTAATGTTTTCCTCTGTTGAGGAAGCTCAAGATTTACTGAAAGAGCTATCAACAGGGTAGAATGCCTTTCTGGGGGATGGAGACTGGAGAGCTAGAGGATAGAAGGGAAGTGAGGGTAAGGGAAGAGGAAGGAAAGCGAGAGAAGAGAAGAAGGGTAGCCTGGGAAAGAAGGGGGGTAAAGAGAAAAGAAAATAAAGGGATAAAAGGAGAGTAAGGGAAGGGAAGGAAAGGAAAGAAGAGAGAGGGAGAGAGAGAGAGAGAGAAGAAAGGAAAGGAGAGGGTAAGGGGAAAAAAGAAGAGACAAGGAGAATTTATGTATTCAGGCGAGTAAAGTCTGTATAATTTGTGCCTTCACTGGGGTGGGATGGGTTGTAGGTCACACACACAGGGTGCAACAACAAAGCACCCTATGCGGTATGGGTGGGAGAGGTGTGGAAAGCGGGAAAGTGCCATATCTCTAGGGGTTAGGTGGTTGTGGGATGGGGGGGTTAGGGTTGAAAAAAACAAAATGAGCAGTATCAGGGAAAATTATAATTTGGATAAATCAAAGGAAATTACGACCAGGATTGTTTTACAAAAGAATGGTTAGTAAAGGCAATAAATGTATCATAATGTCTGTTAACGTAAATGGGATCTTAAATAAGCAGAAATATGGTGGATTAATTAGATGGCTCACCTCCTTTCCCCCCCATGTTTTATTTATGCAAGAAACTCATTTGAAAACCAACCTTCCTAAATTATTTCTTCCTGGTTTCTTTTCTCATGCGTTCTTTGCTTCTTCTGGTTTAGCGCAAAGAGGGGTCGCAATTTATTTTTCCAGGAATCTTTCCTGGGAGTTTTCTCAAATAGAGAGAGATCCGCAAGGGAGATGGATTTGGGTAGTGGCTAAATTGGATGGCGCAATACTCAATTTCATAAACTATTATGGCCCGGTGGTAGATGAGACCCTCCAGTTAACTAAAATTGCAAATCTAATAAGGGGTGTGCCAGGAAAAATAATCATGGGAGGAGACTTCAACTTCATTCAAGACATTAAAAAAGATACATCTAATGTAAATAAAAAAGAGTTGAAACCACGTACTAAGAAAGTTCTTGAAGCCCTCAGATCGGAGCATCATTTATATGATCCCTGGCAGTTACATCGGTCCGTGCATCAATATACTTGTTTTTCGCGTCAATTTCTTTCGGCCTCTCACATTGATTTTTTCCTCTTATCCCAGTCACTAAAGTGCTTGGGTTCGGAGATAGGGGCTAATTCTTTTTCAGACCACTCATTTATTAAAATAGAAGTTGAGGTCTTTGAACAATTAAATGTTCGCTCCAGGTGGCAGATGGATCGGCGCTTAACGCAAGACCCCATCTGGGTGGCAAATACTAAGAATTGGATATCGGAGTGTTTTTTCTCATAACCAGGACTCAGCAGGGATATTTGCGGTCTGGGGTGCATTTAAAGCGACATTACGCGGCCAATTAATAGCTTATTCATCAGCTCAGAATAAATTACGGCGAGATAAAATTGCTAAACTTCAGCGCGATGTAGAAATAGCTTTACATCGTCTAAATAATGTACAAGGCTTTATCAATTTTAATGGTCGATCTCTCCTGGATAAGGCTAAACACTCACTGCGAGAATTTTTTATATTAGAAGAGATCAGTCATACTAAAAATTTTCAGCAAAGGGTGTATGAAGAAAGCCAGATGGTAGGCAAACTGCTGGCTGGGACAACCAAATTTAAGCAGGAAGCTTCATCGGTAAATGAGATTACATTCTCGAACTGAGAACACAACGCTCGAAAAAGAACGAATAGCCCAGATCTTTATGGACCCCTATTAAAATTTATATACCACACAATATAACTTACCTCAGGAAAGAATAATCGAATATTTTGAGGCGGTTTCTCTCCCCCACCTGTCAGAATATCGATGTGAGTTAATTAGCCAACAAACTACTGAATTAGAGGTTACACAAACTATAAAATCTATCTCAGGTGCTAAGGCGTCCGGAGCGGATGGCTTTCCCGCAGAACTATACAAAACCTTTTCCCAGGAGTTGACCCCATTTTTGACAAAGCTTTTCAATGTTATTAAAAATGGCTCAGACATTCCCATCAGTTTTAAAGAGTCGCTGATTGTCAGCTTTGTTAAGAAAGGCAAAAACCCAAAGGATGTAAATTCTTACCGCCCGATTAGTTTGCTTAATGTCGATTATAAACCTTTTATGAAAATTTGGGCTCAGCGTTTTACACCAGCCGCGCAGGAAATAATCCACAGTAATCAATCAGGTTTTATAGCCGGTCGCTTTATGTCATCTAATACTAACTACTTGATTCAAGCTCTTGATTACTGTACTTGTAATAAAATTCCATCAATGTTTATAATGGTTGATGCCGAAAAGGCTTTCGATTTAGTAAATTGGGAGGCATTATTTATCGGGCTAAACAAGTTTGGATTTCCATCATCAATAATACATATGCTAAGAAATATTTATTCGGGAGCTGAAGCTAGAGTAGTTTTGAATGCCGAGCAGATTGGAACAGTATCCATTAAACGTGGGGCTAGACAGGGTTGTCCCCTTTCTCCTTTATTATTTACGTTTTTTATAGAGCCTCTTACAATCAGAATCAGAGAAAACCCCGAAATAAGACCTCCAATAGGTGGGATGGAGAAATTGAAACTTTTTGCAGACAATATTATTCTTTATTTACATCCGGATAAATCCAATTTAGATCATCTGTTGGCGGAATTCACTAACTTTGAGTCTATAGGGGGGTATAAAATTAATCAAAATAAAACGGAGATCATTATACTAAACTTAAATGACAACTCTTTTTTACCACCCATTCTACAAATACAAGCAGCCAAGTTAGCCCCGGTACGTTATCTAGGTATTTTTATTTCTAAATCAATAGATCAATTATTCTCCCTGAACTATAGGGCCACATTGACAAAAATAAAAACCCTTCTTGATAAATGGTCTGTACTTCCTTTATCTCTAATCGGACGGGTGTCCCAGATTAAAATGTCGATTCTCCCGCTTTTGTTGTTCCTTTTCAGCAATGTGCCCTTAAAAATCAATGCGAGTTATTTTAAAGAAATTGATTCTTTATTTAGGAACTTTATTTGGGCTAAGACGGCATCCAGGGTTAAACTTGATGTTCTACATCTCGAGGTAGAAAACGGGGGGCTCGCACTTCCAAAAATGCGAACTTAGGCGGTGATGCTGGATAAAGTAGCTTGTTTATTAGATATCAATAATTCAGAAGATCATTTTTTTTTTAGACAAAATGCTTCAGGAGGCAGGCGTACAACTTCCTACTTTTTTGAAAATCATCAAATTGCCAAAAAAAACTAGGTATAAGACATTACGTGATTTTTCATTTAGATTGTTATCACTATTTAAACAGAATATTTTCCCAGGGTGGCTTTACTTAAAGCTTCAGGAATGCAAGACTTTAGGATTATTATTACATCCTGTACGTATTCTGAAATGGAAGGAAATGGGTCTAGAGGAATTGGGACATTTCTATATGAATAATAGGATCATCTCGTGGCAGGAGATTCAAAACAAACATCCAGATCAAACTGTGCTCAATTTTCTTGATTACTTACAGATTTCTCATTTTTTCCAAACGGCCAATTTCCCCCCCTCCCTCGGCGACGATACATCTGGCTTCCCTTTTATATGAAACTAAAGTGAAAGGCATAGGAAAATGGTATTCTCTTCTCCGGAAAGATAGCGAGCTCCCTATCTTGCATAATTTCTTGGATAAGGTTGAGCGGGAAACGGGGTGCGTTTTATCTAGCCAAGAATGGCAACTTCAAGCTCAGTTAGGTCATAAGGTGTTGAGAGCGGCTAATTTTAAACGGATGGCTTTTCTAAATAGATGGCTAGCATATTATACCCCTATGGCCCTGAGTAAACGATTTCCGGAGGTAGAAAATAGATGTTTTCGGGTGCCAGGCCGAAGAGGGAGGGAACTGGCTTCATATTTTCTATACCTGTCCGAAGCTTAATGAATACTGGCGAAATATTTTTCGAGCCATAAGTCAGGCCATCCATAAATCGGTAGATCCCCAAGAAAAGATAGCCTTATTTGGAATTTCTAGAACTATCTCAGGCTTGACCAAATATGAAGAAGCATTTGTAATGATTTGTTCATTGATGGCACGGTCTTTAATATTGCAAAACTGGAGATCACCTGAGATACCATCTATTGCCCTACCGCAAAGGAATTCACAGTAACCATTGTGAATCGGAGGGTTAATGTCCATGGTTGTTACAGGTTGTACCGTTTCTAACCAGTTTTACTATAATTTGTTTTTGGTGATGGTGGTGAATTCCATATTTCACTATTAGGAGTGCAACTATTATATGAGCAGAGGCCCTGACGAATGCCAAGGGATTAAACACCCGTTAGGCAGAAACATGTTGGCCCTTATGTAGACAGATAATTGTCACTGTCTTCTTTTGCACTGTTCTATTTTTTAATTAGGAGGCGTGTCCAGTCCGTAGAATAAAGTATTTAGAAGGAGGACATTCCATCCTATTTTAAATCACTTTCTTGTTCGTTGCACTATTTCTTCTTACTTTACCATCAAAAGATCAGTCATCATGGACGGTTTGTGTATTTGGTGGACCAAATCCTGATACAACAATAAGGTGCGGAGCTGAGTGTCCCACTGATCAGGGGACCAGCCTCATTTGCACATGGGTTTGGCCAAATGATAGGACTGATCATTGAGTCTAATTTGATGGAAACCCTTTACAATCTGTTGTGGATTAATCAGCCATTTTACGAATAATCGATGATGTACCGGTCTCCTCTATGCATGTAGTGTTAGCCTTTTTTCCTTCTTTATCTTTATTAATACGTTATGTGTGTGCGATAAAGATAGTTTGAGATCTTGTTGACTCAGTATCGACAGTGTAGCCTCTCAAATTTGGCTGTTAGACCCCCTGTGTTTCGTGTGTTATACATACCCTCATTTATGAAATGGTTTAATAAAATGAAACATACGAGGGCGTTTGAAGAAGCCTACGCGGTGAGGGTGGGAGCAATGAGCAAATTTAAGAAGACTTGGCAGTTTTTTGATTATTCTGATATGGCCTGAAGTTGATTTAGTTTTTTTTTTTTTTTTAAAACAGTACTTTAACATTGTGGCTTATTTCAGTTGTATACATACCTACATTTTATGGAAAAACGTTTCAATTGTGTTTTATATGGAATATGAACTTGACGTATATGGAGAGTTACTTCTTTTGATTGTGTTTGTTTTTATCCCTGCTCTGCTCAATAAAACATTTAAAAAAAAAAAAAAAAAAAGAGTTAGGTACAAGCCCTTTAGCACTGGTTAGCAGTGGTAAAGTGTACAGAGTCCTAACGCTGATAAAAATGAATTTCAGAAAAATAGGAGGGGAGAAGTCAAAACGTTTAGGGAAGACCACCCTATGACTTGCCATAAACATCTGTTGTAAAAGAACATTGCTGGAGCTAGTCAAGTAAGATGAGTGCTGTGGAATGACACTGGTCCAGCCAGAACAACATCTATTCACAAATGTCTAAGTTAATTCTGTCCTTTTTGGGGGTTAAAGCATGAGTGACAAGCATGTTAGTGATACCAGGTCACAGGAACGAAATGAGTCAGTCACTAAATTGAACTGTTAGACTTACAGATGGAAAGAAATGTAAATCTCAAGATGAATGTAAATTATTCATTAAAGGCCTGAAGACAAATTGGCCTGAATACAAGACAAAAAAGTAACAACATGAACTAAAGAAATCGATGTTCAACATCATTTATCATTTTTAAGTAAAATATCTAGGGCAGACCCCAAGAAGAACATATTTGAATGTTGTGGCAGCAAATTGTTTTAAATCACTAGAATACTAGCTATTTGTGTTTCCTTTGTGTAGCTGCAGTTCATCAGAGAGCTAGGACTATTCCTATGTCTTTTTCTGCCACTCTTAACTCAGCGGAATGTCAACATATTTTTTTCAAAACCTTGTTGATTCATAAAAGAAAGAAACATAGACGCACAAATTGTTTATAGCTAAATATTTTTATTTTATAATCGATTTAAATTTGATCACATAAAAGTTTATACTGCATTAATTCCGTGAGGCATGCGGTTTTTACTACTGTTAGGAATGTCTTCAAGTTGTGCAATATCTTAAATTCCACCCATAGTGATTCGAGAGTGATGCCACACAACCGTGGGCATTAACATGCATAATTCTTTCAAGTGAGAAAAGAGACCCAGCCTGGACTTTCAGGCATGTGGAAGGCCCCTTTGAAACAACAAGCAACTCACTCTTTCAGCCCTTGATGAGCTGTGAAAGAGATGCTTGTCAGTGTATGGGAGGGAGGGCTACTGCACAGGGGAGGTCATGAGCTAATCACCTGGTAGAGGAGTTGGCCTAACGGCTAGGGCGCTCGACCTCGGACCTGGGGAACTGGGTTCAAGTCTCAGTAATGACGCTGAACATCCTGTGATTCTGGGCAAATCACTTAATCTTCCCGTGCCTAACTAAACAAGCATTTGCAATGCAATAGGTCTCGCATTTGCGAGAGTTGGGGCTATGGGCGTTGTAAATGGCAATGTCTTTTACCCATGTATTTTTGTTTTGAGTGTTGTGGCTGTATGTGGTGTACTGTAATTGTAACTGCATTTATATATATAGCTCTAACAAGCCAAAGACGAGTCAGCAGTGCGCTGAGAAAAGAAGGACTCAGGACGTGTTTGTTATTTAAAAGGGTGAAAGTGACCGCGATATTAGTCTTCCATTCAAACCAGTGACACAGGCCAGCCGGAAAAAAACACATGTGAAGCAACAACTTAACAGCCTGAAAATTAAAATCAATTAAAACAGCTTTTAAAATAAATCTATTTACAACCACATTGGGTAACTTGACAGAACTTGGGTCAGTGTACATACAAAAAAGTCCTTCTCAGAGTATTTCAGCTGGAAAACCGACTCCCCGGGAGGTACATAAACATGCTGGAGAGCCTAAAGCAAATAAAGACAGCAAACAGAAAGCAGGCTAAGCTGAGGGACAACAACACAATGGCAACAGTAAACAATGGATGGAAGGTAGTCTTGGGCAAGCTTTCATCAGGTCGTAAATATGTCTTAGGAAAGGCTTGGACTTAATAAGGGGTTTGATTTCAGACCCTTTTCTGGTACTAGTTTATTTACCCTCGAGGGCACACCTGTACAATAGACGAAATAAGGTTTGCCCGCTCATAATCTTGTCACGTGCTGCTGCGAGGCACAGTTCCTTGATAGGCAAGGGGTGGTGTTGGTTTAAAATCTGTCCGTTTGATGTAAGTGATTGTGAACTGAAGACAAACTCCCTATGTTTTTAGAACGGAAGTGCTATGTGGAGCTGAGTGCCAATAGAGGGGGCACAATGGGGCGGTGCCAGCCAGAGATATGTATGTCGCTGTCGAACAGAGCGCGACTTCTGATGGTGAAAGGTGCATTCTGGGTATGTGGATAATGTGTACCTGGAGCCACCGTTTCGGCCAAATAAAAGGACCTGTTCTAAAATGAATTCCGTACCATCCTCTGGTAAATGCATGCCCTGTGTTTAAGCAAACTGCAGCAGCCCTGTGGGAAGGGTGACTCCTTGTAGCGCAATATTGTGCATGCTCAGCATTTGAACTGCAAATAATTCACTAATTCTTCTCGTTCTAAAACAAATGTGTGCGATGAGCTACACAACCCCTTCGTGTTGAAATCGTTCTGTGCCTTGCGTTTCACTTCTCTTGTATGCCAAAACTGTGACCTTCGTCAAAGGCGCTTCGATTTTCGGAGTCACTCGGACACAAGAAACTGTAGTTGTTCAGGTGGATGTAAGGGGTGGTTACTGGTCTCTCACACACAATGATGTCTTATTCGTGAGCCGAGGCTGTTCACACTGTTTGGTGCTCTTCAACAGAATACCTATTGGGACAACGATGCTATCGCCTAGACATTGTGCACAGCAAATGTACAATACAAATGAAATGCCACACAGCAGCTCTACCTTCACCTAGCTAGATTGACACCCCCAAAACCTTATGGATTCTAGTCGCACACTTGCCACCTCCAGTTGCTGCTCTGGGAAGGGTGGGTCAGGGAGGGGCTCTCGCAGCACTGAGCTCTGGGGAGTCATTCTATACTGGGGCTTGTGTTTGGCTGTGGGAGTCACTTCAAATTGCAGCCTCTCTGTTCTGTGCACTCTGGAGACACACAAAGCGAGCTCGTCGTTCCCATCCCATCACGCCTGAACCCTCGGCACTTACAAACCGTCCAAGTGCATTAAAGCGCTATAAAAGCGCCAGCATGATATAACAGCATCTACAAAGCGCTGCGAGAGGCGAGGACCTCACAAAAGTACCACCATCACTTACAACCATACATCAACTTTGATAAGAGCCCCATCTCAATCATCAACAAGCACTGGTGTTGATAGTTAAGTGCTGCTGCTGAGCACCGGAAACCACTGGTTCAAATTAAGCACTGACTGACGTGCTCCCATTCCGGCTCAGTTCATCTGCCCTGCATGGGATCGTTTCTCTGCTGGAATTGGGAGCTTTTGGAAACAGGCTACACGCCAATATCATACTCTATATATAAAAGAAAGTGACGTACTGCCTGGCACGTAGGAGCTGAAGCAATTTCTGTATTACACTCCTGGCGCCGCCTGACTCTGCCTGGCTCTGAGCAGACCCCATTCCTGGACGGTTACCATTCCTCAGCGAATGAAAGATGTACGGAAGGTATTGTGAGAGGAGCTCCTAGTGCCGCCAGTTAGAACATCTACGCATCCGAGGCTGGAAGTAAGAATGTCACAGGCTTGATTTCAGAGACCCCCGACTGGGAAATGACACTCGGTGGGCAATAAAAGCATCACGTTAGGCGGCAGCGGAGAGACGCGGAACTTGCGAAGAGAAAAGGGGACGTTACGCAGTAAAGAAAGAATGCGCCGCTCTCTGTATGACACGAACCAGTAATAGCAAAGAACAAGACGAATCTACACGTTTCCAGCTCAGTGGCTCACTTCAACCCAAGAATACACTGTTTTCACGATCATCGTTCTGGATTGTGTGTATTTTCCAGGGAAAGCCTGGCCATCATATCTAGGAAAACAAATACATGATCCTCACATACTCCGAACAAGCCGGAAGTCAGGCGCCCTTGCCCGGGACGTGGGTGGGGCATGCTCCGGCAGGAAGAGAAACTGGTGTGCCGTGCTAACACGGGGGTCCCATGCTGAAGGGAGGGCCCCGCGGTGGCGGGCGGAGTGGAGAGAAGTCCCAGGAGGGGACCCGGCTGAAGAGTGCGGTGGCCGAGGCTGTCCACGGCAGCGCGGGGCTCCCAGGAGTGCAGGGAAGCCCCGCAAGAGAAGTGCTGCAGCCGCGAGGAGGAGCCCCCCCCCAGGAAGAGCAGCCCGGTGAGTGAAGAAGGGCTGGGGGGCTCCGTGTGGGCTATTGTTGGTGCCTGATCGAGGCACAGTGTCCTTTTGGCATGCTGAGCGGCCCCGTCTTGCAGCGGGCCGCTCCAACGGGGCTGGCATGTGGTCGGAAGGGGGACGGGAGATGTGCACATCGCGTGTGTGGACGTGCGTGTTCACGTGCGCGTACACAGGCTCCAATCCACCAAAAGCCTGCGCGTGCCCATCTCCTGTCCCACTTTCGAGGCAAGTCAGCAATAATAGATCTCGCTGGCGACAGCGCTTTCACGCTGTGTTCGCCAGGCGAGACCTAAAAGTGAATGTGTGTCCTCATGTAACGTAATTGGTGCTATGTAAAGCTCTCTGCTACCTGATTGGATTCGGGTCAAGTTCGCGCTATATAAAACTCTGCAAAAAAAACAAAAAACGATTGGGATGCAAATAGGGTTCCCATCTTTCCAAAAAGCCATTTGTTGCTCTTTTAGGAGTCGGTAATCCCCGGGACAGAATACTAAATAGCATTGTAAAGAAAATCGTAAGTATTCATTTGTAACACGGTGTTGGAAATACCCCACTCCCACACCGGAAGGGTTGGTGGTAACGGGGTCTCTCCACACATACACAGTGGTAGCTTGGCTCGAGTGGTCAGGAATCAGGCTCCGTGCTAAGCATACGTTATACCCATACAATAACCATGCGTGCATCCGTTCCAAAAACGACACTACACCGTAAAAATTATGAAAATATCTTTCTTTATCTTCTTTTTCTCTTAGTTGCTGATTGGATAAAATAAATAACAATCACAATATACAAACTTTAAATAGTGCAGGTCAAATAAGTACTGGCTTAATGATTCAATAAATAGGGGTGATCATAAATACTGAAGGCATAAATAAAAGTGCAATACATACAGGCAATTAAATATTCTGAGGCAATAAATACTGTAAACCAATAAATATTGTGCATCAATAAATACTGTGGACCAATAAATACAGTGAAGCAATAAATAGGTTAAATACAATAAATACAGTGCCCCTAATAAATACTTAAAAGCTGACTGTGACACTCATAGAATCAGATCACTTTTGAATTCCTAAGGGCTGATTTGGCCCAGGCACAGCTTGTGGGGATGTGGAAGGCTTGGGGGTGTCTACTCCCTGGCTTGGACAAGGCTGAGGCCTAAACTGAGGTAGATCAAGGGGGGAATACCAGAGACCTGGCTCTCTTCCTCCACACAACTTCTCTAGATTAGTCCCAGCTCACCCCTGGCACAGTCAGGTTGGTTCCAGCACCTCCCTAGCCCCTTAGAGCAGTCTCTCAGGTCTCCACAGGGCCTTAGGCGCCCTCTACTCCACTTACTGCCCTTTTTCTGATGCTCCGACGCCGCTGGAGTCGTGTCGACGCCGTGAGGCGGTTCCAGTTCGATATCGGCGGCCTCGGCACAATGTCAGTTCTTTGACGACGCCGGTAGGCGGCTCCGGTTTCGATGTCAGCGGCCTCGGTTCGATCTCGGCCTCCGATTCGATGGCATCGGGCAGTCTTTACTCGATGTCGACTTCGGGCGGCTCCGGTCCGATGGCGACCTCGGATTCGATGACGTCGGCCGGCCTTGACTCGATGTCGACTTCCGGCGGCTCCGGAGTGCGATCCTCACTCCCGACCTCCGGTGCTCCTCTCCTTAGGTTTCCGGCGACTCCGGAGTGCGACCTCCACTCCCGACCTCCGGCACGATTCTCTCAGGTTCCGGCGACTCCGGAGTGCGATCCTCACTCCCGACCTCCGGTACACCTCACCTCGGTCTCCGACGACTCCGGAGGGCGGACTTCACTCCTCCGATGACGCCGCTCACTCGACCTCGGGTGACTTCCTCCTCGACCTCTGGTACTCCTCACGACCTCTGACGGCGCCCTCTCTCGACCTCTGGCGGCTCCGGGTACGACGTCCGCTTTCCAGTCGGCGCCGCTTCTCCACCTCGGGCTCCGGGTCTCAGGCTACTCGACGTCGGACTCCAGGGAAACCAGTTTCCAGGTCAGGATCTTGCTGTTCTCTGTTTCTAAGGCCTGTTCCTGCTGTCCAGGTCCTTAGGATGGGTTTTCTGACTTCTTCCCACACAGGGCTCCAGGCTGGGCTCAGTCAGTAGGGACTAGTAGCAAGGGTGGGTTTATGGACCCCACTCCAGGCACAAGTTTCCACCCCTGCTGCTTCACTCCTTCCTCCTTCAGGTTTCTGCTGCTCACTCTTCACCAGTCAGGTGCCAACTGCCAGCTCCAACTGCCAACTCTCTGTCTTAGCTTCCCAACATTCTAAACCGCCTCCAACTGTCACAGGGTTCTGGAATGTTCTGGAAGGTGCTAGCAGGTTCCAGTGGATGCTGGTGATGTCACAGGTGGCCACCATTTTGTGCTCCAGGCCCTCAGACAGAAGTTTCAGGGGTAGCTAAAATGGCTCCCTGAATCTGTAGCAACACTAAAAAGTCTGGTGGTTCCCAAAAAGGAAAAATTCAAACAGGGTTTGAGGCAAAAGTGGGACAAAATAAATAATGATGAGGAGGGACCACCCAAAGGGCTGACAGGTCTAACACGCGTCCCCCCCAGCTGAAAGTGGGGAGAGCTACCCAACCCCTTGGGAGTTCTCATCACTAAGGCGGAAATACCTTGAGAGACCGTCTGCATTGGCGTGGTCCACTCCAGGCCGATGTTCCACCTGAAAGTCCATTCCCTGTAGGGAAATAGACCACCTCAACAACTTGGGATTCTCCCCCTTCATTTGCATCAGCCAACGAAGGGGTCGGTGGTCGGTCTGAACTAGGAAGTGCGAGCCAAACAGATATGGCCGCAACTTCTTCAGAGCCCATACCACTGCAAAGGCTTCACGCTCTATTGCACTCCACTTCTGTTCCCTGGGAAGTAGTCTCCGGGATAGGAAGACCACGGGTTGATCCAGACCCTCTTCGTTGAGTTGCGATAACACTGCCCCAATGCCATGTTCTGATGCATCTGTCTGGACAATGAACTCCTTGGAAAAGTCTGGGGCCCTTAAGACCGGGGCCTCGCACATGGCTTTCTTCAATCTCACAAAGGCTTGCTGACAAGCCTCCGTCCAGACTACCCGTCGAGGTTGTTTCTTGGACGTGAGCTCCGTGAGGGGGGCTACGATGGTACCGTACCCCTTCACGAAGCGGCGGTAGTATCCCGTGAGGCCCAAAAATGCTCGGACCTCAGTCTGTGTCTTGGGGGGTTCCCAGGCCATGATGGCCTCGATCTTCGCCTGGAGGGGTTGCACCGCTCCCCTACCCACCAAGTGTCCAAGGTACACTACCGACCCCTGCCCGATCTGGCACTTGCTGGCCTTGATCGTCAATCCAGCTTGTCTCAGGGCCTGGAGAACAGCTTGCAGGTGACGCAAGTGATCCTCCCAGCTGTTACTGAAGACGGCTATGTCATCCAGATAAGCAGCAGAGAAACTCTCCATTCCGGTGAGGATCTGGTTTACCAGGCGCTGAAACGTGGCAGGTGCGTTCTTGAGCCCAAAGGGCATCACACAGAACTGGTAGTGGCCATTGGGCGTGGAGAAGGCTGACCTTTCCCTTGCTCCATCAGTCAAAGAGATCTGCCAGTACCCAGAAGTAAGGTCAAAGGTACTTAGATATTGGGCAGCTCCCAGCCGGTCAATCAATTCATCCGCCCTAGGGATCGGATGAGCATCAGTTTTGGTCACTGAATTCAGTCCCCGATAGTCCACACAGAACCTCAGTTCTGGTTGGGCACCCAGTGGTGCAGCTTTTGGTACTAACACCACCGGACTGGACCAGGGTCTGCTAGAAGGTTCGATCACTCCTACCTCCAGCATCTTAGTGACTTCACTATGAATGCTGGCCTTCACCTTGTCTGACATCCGGTAGATCTTGGACTTCACAGGTGGGCTGTCTCCTGTGTCCACGTCATGGACGCACAGGTGAGTCCTACCCGGGACAAGGGAGAACAACGAAGAGTACTGCCCCAGGACCTGGCGACAGTCCTCCTGCTGTTCAGGAGTTAGAGATGGGGAGAGAATCACTCCCTCCACCGACCCATCCTTCTCTTGAGACGCAAACAGATCAGGGAGAGGCTCGCTTTCCACGTCCTCTCCTCCGTCAGTCACCATCATCAAGATGACTTCGGGCCTCTCGTGGTGGGGTTTGAGGCGGTTGGCATGCAGCACCCGCAGGGGCTGACGAGGGGTCTTCAGGTCCACCAAGTAGGTAGCCTTACCCTTTTTCTCCAACACCTCAAAGGGTCCTGACCAGCGATCCTGGAGGGCGCTAAGCTCTCCTGGTTCGATCACCCACACCTTCTGGCCAGGCTCCAACTCCACCGGGTGAGCGTTGTGGTCATACCACGCCTTCATCACTGCTTGGCTGGCTTCCAAGTTGTCAGAAGCTTGCTTCCACAACTTAGCCATTTGGCTCCGGAAGGCCAGCATGTAGCTCACCACATCCTGGGGAAGCTTTCTGGGAGTTCTTTCCCATCCGTCTCTCACCAGGTTGAGAGGTCCACGTACAGGGTGCCCATACAGAAGCTCGAAGGGGCTGAAGCCCACTCCCTTCTGTGGCACTTCCCTGTAGGAAAAAAGTAAACAGGGTAGGAGGACGTCCCATTTCCTCCGCAGGCTTTCAGGCAGACTTCTGATCATGCCCTTCAAGGTTTTGTTAAACCTCTCCACCAGACCATTTGTCTGGGGGTGGTAAGGAGTGGTGAACCGGTATGTCACTCCACACTCCTTCCACATGGCCCGCATGTACGCTGACATGAAGTTGGTCCCCCTGTCGGACACAACTTCCTTGGGAAAACCCACTCGGGTAAAGATTCCCATCAGGGCCCTTGCCACAACAGGTGCTGTTATGGTCCTCAGAGGTATTGCCTCTGGGTACCGTGTGGCATGATCCACCAGAACCAGGATAAACCTGTGACCAGCTGTAGTCGGTGGATCTAACGGACCCACAATGTCGATGCCCACCCTTTCAAAGGGGGTGCTAACGACAGGAAGTGGTTCCAGGGGAGCTTTCAGCTTCACCCCTGTTTTCCCACTGGCTTGGCAAGACACACATGTCCGGCAGTAGGTATCGGACGACACTTTCATCTGAGGCCAATAAAAGTGTGGGACAAGACGGGCGAAGGTCTTGTCTTGCCCCAGGTGTCCTGCCAATGGTATCTCGTGAGCCAACTCCAGAAGGAAGGCTCGATAACGTTGAGGGACTACCAAGGCTCGTGACGATCCGTGTAGGGGTGCCTTGGGTTCACTGTAGAGGAGGCCATCCTCCCAGTAAACACTGTAGTTCCCTTCAACGTTCCCTGCTGCCTGGGCTTCGGCCTGTCGCCTCAGCCCCTCAAGGGTAGGGCACTCCCTCTGGCCCTGGCAGAATTCCTCCCTGGACGGGCCTCCCTCCACGTGCCACTCGGCTGGGATGGGTAGGTCCTCCAGGTTGGTAACGTCCCCCACCGCAGACTCCTGGTCCACCACCTCCGGTGGCCTATCCGTCCTACGGGGTGGGGACGCCGAGGCAGGCTCCTCCTGTCCTCGGTTCTTCCCTTGACTGGCAGCTGGCTGGGCCTTTGTTCCAGGCTCCAGCCGAAACGAACTCCCTCTTCGGGTAGTCGCGGACCTTGTGCTAACACAGGCCCAATCAGGTGTACCCAGCATCTCGGTGTGAGTCCGGTATTCCACCTCCTTCCAAGCGTTGTGCTCCATGTCATTCCCCAGCAGACAATCGATTGGCACGGCAGGGCTTACGGCAACTCGAAGTGAACCTGCAACCCCCCCCCCCATTCAAAGGGAACCTCGGCCACTGGATAGTGGCCTGTTCTGCCGTCAGCCATCGCGGCTGGGTGGAGTACATCGGGAATTACCTGCTCTGGAGACACCAGTTGGCTATGCACCATAGTCATACTGGCTCCTGTGTCTCTCAGAGCCTCCCCTCTTTGGCCGTTGATGGTGACCCACTGCCCATACTTTGCGGTATTTGCGGGCACCTGGATCTTAGGAACCATCTCCCGTTCTCCCAGGGACACTAAAGTGACACCCGCCCACTCCCTTCCCTTAGTTAAGGGCATCTCCTCCCCGAGCACTACACTAGCTACTCCGGGGGTCTTTCCTCCAATGGGAGGGGGTGGTCGTTTCAGGCACTTCGGATCTCCTTTATAGTGTCCAACGCCACCGCACTCATAGCAATGGACAACCCTTGGCTGCTGACTCTGGCCAGGATTAGGGTTTCTGGGTGGGTTAGCCCTAGGGGTGAATCCTGTTCCCTTCCCTTGGAAGTTATTTTGGGGGCCTTTGGAGAACTCCTTTTTCTTTTCCCCTCCCTCTTTCTTCTGGGGGGCGCCCTGTCCGGCCTTTTGAGTATCCCCTCCAGTCCCCCTTGTGGACACCCGGGTACTAGCCCAAATGTCCGCCTCCTCAGCAAGCTTCCGGGGACTGGTCAGCTTGCTATCCACCAGGTGTTGCCGCAGTTCAGGGAAACATTTCTCGAGCAGGTGTTCCTTCAGTACTAGGTCAAACAACCCCTCGTAGTTCCTCACTTCACTGCCCTGAATCCAACCTTCCAGTGCCTTCTTTGCATAGTCCAGGAAGTCCACCCAATTCTGTGTGCCCAGTTTGTGACTACCCCAGAACTTCTGTCTGTACTTTTCAGGTGTTAGTCCAAACTTTCTGATGAGCGCCAGTTTCATGGTGGGGTAGTGGGTCTGCTCATCCTCTTCGAGGGCCAATAATGCATCCCTACCAGCTGGAGGCATGTACTTGTACAATCCCCCTCCCCAGTACTTCTCTGGAACCCCATGGGCCCTCAACGAGACCTCATAGGCCGCTAGCCACTTGGCGATATCGTCACCCGCCCCATAGCTAGCTACTATGTCCTTTGGCAGGTATGGTTTAGGTTCCCTGGTGATCTCTTGGGTTTGGCTGCCACCATTAGGAACAGGTTGTGCCCCGATTCTCAAGATCTGAAGATCTATTTCTTTCAGTCGTAATTCATGGGCCATCCTCTGCTCCTCCTTCTCTTTTTCCAGCCTTGCTAAGTCCCATGTGAGCTGTCTTTTCTCCCTCCGGTCTGTTAACTCCACTTCAGACAAGCCACCGCTAGAGGCACTGCTGCCCTTCCTGGAAAGTGTCCTGGGCCCCGCTGACAGGTTCCCCACCTCAGGTTGGTACATCTCAGCCCCCTCGGTGTCAGGCTCTCCATCCCTGTCTTGCTCCTCAGCCTTGCTTTCCCGTCGTGCCTCCCCCCAAGCCCTTAAGCTGGTTTGGAGTGCACCCTTCTTTGCTCCTGGGGGACAGTACACCCCCTCCCGCTGGCAAAACTCCCTGAGTTGGGCCACAGTGTACGTTTCTAGATTTTCTAGTACAAACTCCATCTCGCCCACTCAGGTTAGAGGACAGGTTTTGTGCAGTAACTATGCAGGGGGGTACCTTTAATAATACCTCCTCCCACCACCAGAGTAAATTTGGAAAAAACAAAAACCCACAATTAGGAAGGCCGCTTTGAGAAAACTCCCGGTGTAGGCCTATGGACTACCCACAGTTATTGTTGAGTATACGTAGGCACAGCTCTATCCCACCACTGAACACCAATTTATGTTGGAAATACCCCACTCCCACACCGGAAGGGTTGGTGGTAACGGGGTCTCTCCACACATACACAGTGGTAGCTTGGCTCGAGTGGTCAGGAATCAGGCTCCGTGCTAAGCATACGTTATACCCATACAATAACCATGCGTGCATCCGTTCCAAAAACGACTCTACACCGTAAAAATTATGAAAATATCTTTCTTTATCTTCTTTTTCTCTTAGTTGCTGATTGGATAAAATAAATAACAATCACAATATACAAACTTTAAATAGTGCAGGTCAAATAAGTACTGGCTTAATGATTCAATAAATAGGGGTGATCATAAATACTGAAGGCATAAATAAAAGTGCAATACATACAGGCAATTAAATATTCTGAGGCAATAAATACTGTAAACCAATAAATATTGTGCATCAATAAATACTGTGGACCAATAAATACAGTGAAGCAATAAATAGGTTAAATACAATAAATACAGTGCCCCTAATAAATACTTAAAAGCTGACTGTGACACTCATAGAATCAGATCACTTTTGAATTCCTAAGGGCTGATTTGGCCCAGGCACAGCTTGTGGGGATGTGGAAGGCTTGGGGGTGTCTACTCCCTGGCTTGGACAAGGCTGAGGCCTAAACTGAGGTAGATCAAGGGGGGAATACCAGAGACCTGGCTCTCTTCCTCCACACAACTTCTCTAGATTAGTCCCAGCTCACCCCTGGCACAGTCAGGTTGGTTCCAGCACCTCCCTAGCCCCTTAGAGCAGTCTCTCAGGTCTCCACAGGGCCTTAGGCGCCCTCTACTCCACTTACTGTCCTTTTTCTGATGCTCCGACGCCGCTGGAGTCGTGTCGACGCCGTGAGGCGGTTCCAGTTCGATATCGGCGGCCTCGGCACAATGTCAGTTCTTTGACGACGCCGGTAGGCGGCTCCGGTTTCGATGTCAGTGGCCTCGGTTCGATCTCGACCTCCGATTCGATGGCATCGGGCAGTCTTTACTCGATGTCGACTTCGGGCGGCTCCGGTCCGATGGCGACCTCGGATTCGATGACGTCGGCCGGCCTTGACTCGATGTCGACTTCCGGCGGCTCCGGAGTGCGATCCTCACTCCCGACCTCCGGTGCTCCTCTCCTTAGGTTTCCGGCGACTCCGGAGTGCGACCTCCACTCCCGACCTCCGGCACGATTCTCTCAGGTTCCGGCGACTCCGGAGTGCGATCCTCACTCCCGACCTCCGGTACACCTCACCTCGGTCTCCGACGACTCCGGAGGGCGGACTTCACTCCTCCGATGACGCCGCTCACTCGACCTCGGGTGACTTCCTCCTCGACCTCTGGTACTCCTCACGACCTCTGACGGCGCCCTCTCTCGACCTCTGGCGGCTCCGGGTACGACGTCCGCTTTCCAGTCGGCGCCGCTTCTCCACCTCGGGCTCCGGGTCTCAGGCTACTTGACGTCGGACTCCAGGGAAACCAGTTTCCAGGTCAGGATCTTGCTGTTCTCTGTTTCTAAGGCCTGTTCCTGCTGTCCAGGTCCTTAGGATGGGTTTTCTGACTTCTTCCCACACAGGGCTCCAGGCTGGGCTCAGTCAGTAGGGACTAGTAGCAAGGGTGGGTTTATGGACCCCACTCCAGGCACAAGTTTCCACCCCTGCTGCTTCACTCCTTCCTCCTTCAGGTTTCTGCTGCTCACTCTTCACCAGTCAGGTGCCAACTGCCAGCTCCAACTGCCAACTCTCTGTCTTAGCTTCCCAACATTCTAAACCGCCTCCAACTGTCACAGGGTTCTGGAATGTTCTGGAAGGTGCTAGCAGGTTCCAGTGGATGCTGGTGATGTCACAGGTGGCCACCATTTTGTGCTCCAGGCCCTCAGACAGAAGTTTCAGGGGTAGCTAAAATGGCTCCCTGAATCTGTAGCAACACTAAAAAGTCTGGTGGTTCCCAAAAAGGAAAAATTCAAACAGGGTTTGAGGCAAAAGTGGGACAAAATAAATAATGATGAGGAGGGACCACCCAAAGGGCTGACAGGTCTAACACACGGCGTTTCTGTTTTTATTTAATTTATTATTACGCAGCTCTAGGACACTTTTAAATGTGTTTTTTATTTATTTTTGCTTTTTTAATTATGTACAGATAAAAGCTAAAAATAACGGCTTGAAATGATTTGCTTATTTCTATACTGGCCGGGACATGAAACAAAACAGACTGTAACAGTAAGCCAACTAGGTGGCAACCCTAGATGCAAACAGCTTTGAATGCGTAAAGAAACCCATTTTTTTACAGTTATGTATAGCGCAAACTCTTCCCGAAGTTATTGGAGCGCTTCATGAGATCCAGTTGCATTACACAAGGACTTATTCTTTTTTTTGGCAAAGTGATTTGCGCAGAATTACAGGATCTTGAGCTGAAGCCAGGATTGGAACCTGGTTTTCTAGTTACAAAGTCGGCAGCTCTAGCCGTAATGGCACATCCTGGTTTGACAGAGGGTGGCAGGAAGAAGCCACATAAAAACTCGGCTCTTTATGGACTTGTGGTTCAAACTAAACCTCGAGCTGAGTTTGAGCCACGGAGTTAGCCTTTGGTGTCTATTTCTCACTTTAAGAGTGCTTCAAAGTGCTCCCATATTGTCAGATCGGTAGACGAGTAATAGGGAGAATTGTATTTGCCTAGGATTAAACAGTTTGTTTAATTAGTAGACCCCGGACTGCAGCACATTGCTGCTTGGTACAAAGGCTATATATTTACCACTGTACACATTTAGGTGACTATTACATGACTGGGCACCTTCCTTCTCTCAGAAAATATTCAGTAAATGTAAAAAAACGTCGGTGACTTGCTGTTTTCACATTGAATCAAAATACTACTAATCTTGCCAAAAAAGGGACAGCAGGGCAATAAGGGCTCCTGGAATAATGTCGCGGGAAGAGTCAAATTGCATGGCAAGTATCATGCACCAAGAAAAGGCATAATATGCAGCGTAAATTGGCACATTCTATGATAGTATTACTTTACTATATTGTCATTTTTACACTGTTAACACCGCACTTAATTAGTACCTGTTTAAGATCCAAATGCAGCAGTAAGCGTCAGAAAGGTAACCAGTCTATATGTGTAAAGGATCTTTGGCTGTGCTGCAACACTTCTCTGAGTTGTATTTTGAACATTTGCGCTGGAAACAAAAATAGTTTTTGTTAAAACCTTCAGATTATGCAGCAGATGATGGATTATGTGGCAAATCTATAAATATGTGAAAAATGCAGCAGCCACACAATCGCATAATTCCAGAGGCCCTGCCAAGAAATTCAGAAAAGTGATTGCTCAAGAGCACCCAATTGCCCAAATGGGAGGCCAGGATTAACAAACGCGTCTCCTGGTTACATAACTCCAACTAGTCCACTAGCCCACAACAGGTGTGTCAGTGATTCTAATGGCAATTTGAAGGGGCTGCCACTGGCAGGGAATAAATTATCAGCCCCGTCTGACTTTGTTTACTGTGGAGCGTTATCAAGCGCACTCCTTTGGAGGATGTCTCCCGTCTCTTACTTATGATGCTATCGGATTGTTTGGACATCATCTACTGACCTACTACTCCTTTATTAAGGTTTTGTCGACATTTCATAGATATCTTTGACGCTTTCGCCTTATGTTGACTTGAGCCACACTTGATGTGCTTCGTATCCAATCTTTGGACTTCATTGCACGTATTTTACTTATATAGCCTTGAGAAAGACTTTAGTACCAATAATGTACTGACGAAACACGTGTTGGCTGTTTTCGTTTCTGGATTTTGATTCAGCTATCGAATAAAAGAATATTTTTCATCAAAAACAACATGGACCTTTCATCTCATATTTTCTGAACAGAAGATTTCCACAGATGGATATATGTACATATCTGTTTCTTTTTCCGAATAACGCATGTGTTTATTATTGGTTATTCAGTTGGACCTTTTATACACTGTTTATGGTTGTGCTGTAATAGCTCTATTTTGCAAATTATCAGGCCTGCTCACCTTTAGAGCATGGTGATTATTTCCATCATAAAGCAGAGATTAGATGTCAAATATCCTAGTTTCATGGTTAAAACGTACCAGTTGGACCAGGTTCTGTGGCAGTGGGTTTCTTATTGGACAGTATGCGTGGTAGATACTGATATTTACCACAGGCGTTTCAAAGCTCAAGACTATACCATTCTGTTTCAATACCAGAGTTCATTTTCTAAACGTGTTGCTCAAAATTTGCATGTAATTGAGAGCGTTCAAAGTTTACTCCAGGAGGTGGTAAATGGATTAGAACTCAAATATACTATGAAGAGTAATCCCGTTCGATAAACTCAATCTCCAGATAAGTTATCTTTAAACATGACCTTTTTTAGAGGGGAGATTCAGAATGAAACCCCCAAAATATGCTTTGTAACTTTTAATTCCCCTGCTCCCCAATAAACATCTTCCGATGTCTCTGCACGCAAAATGTGTCTCCACATGCGCAGTGTTTCTCCGAAGGCATAAATTGTCCTGTGAAGTGATAATGGAAAATTGGCTACTCTACTTGGCTCATGCAATGACAGCTGGGGAATATGGCTGTGAGGCCCAGGCAAGGTGACTCTCCTTCCCTGGGTCTTGCAGCACCAGACCATGGATGGGAGGCCCAGGCAGAGGGGCCTCATCCCATGGCCCATAAAGCACTACAGCATAGCTATGAGGCCAGAGAATGGTACAACGCCCCCAAGGGCCTAACAGCCTTGGATCATGGGGGGTGTTCCATAGGAGTGAACACCCTTCCCCTGGGCTTGTAGTGCTGCACTATTGTTGTGAGGCCAAAGATAGAGGGCTCCCCCATCCTGGGTCGCCTCTGCTTGCCCTTGCAGCACAGACTATGGTTGCAAGGCCTAGAGGTGTGGAGGCCCCTACCCTATTCCTCATAGCCATCATATAGCATTGACAGTCCATTTGGAGAGCCCCTCTCCCCTGGGCCTTGCAGCCATGGTTATGTGCTGTGAGGCCCATGGGTTAGTTGGCTCCCTCCCCTAATCCTTCCAGCGCTACACCATGCATGATAGAGGCCCAGGAGGTGCTGGGACTTGTGTGAGCCCCTCCTATGGGCCCCATTGAAATGGTCTCACAGCTCTGTGACATGGCTCTGTGCATAAGTCGATGTCAAGGTCTATGTCTTGTGATTTCATTTTCTGTGATTTCACGTTGTACGCAAATTAGAGGGAGCTAAAACATTCCCTTTCTGCCCGGGCATAGCTTTCAGTCAGGGATATAGTTATTAGTAGTGCAGTAGGTGTAGTGGCACTGGGCCCAGGGGAATTAAGTGCCCAGTGTTCCCAAATTATGACTTTATTTTACTGTGCAGCCAGTACACAAGAGTGAGGGGGCAAATTTACTTTGCACCAGTACCCATGGCATTATTGCTATGCTACGTACCTCTCTTCCAATGGCATTGTAGCCATGTTCCAGAGCTACGAGGCCCTCACTCCCCTGGGCATTGCAGAACAGGAATATTGCTGTGAGGCTCATTGGGGGCCTCTCTCAGGGGTGTAGCCATCAGTAGTGTCACAGGTGCAATGGCACCAGGGCCATGGATGTTCTGGACCCAGATTATGGGTGTGTTTTACTGTCCGACATAATTCTTTGCATCGGGGCAATGGCTACATTACTATGCCACTGGTCTCTTCTTTCATGCATCACACAGCCATGATCCAGAGCTGCAAAGGTCAGGAAAGGTCCATCCTCCACTAGGCCTATTAGCCATGGTCCAGTGCTGAGGGGCCCAAGGGAGAGAGCCTGCTATCTTGAGCCTCGCAGCACTGGTCCACGACTGCTTGGCCCAGGGCAAGAGGCCTCTCTGAAGGGCATTGCTATCAATAGTGCAGCAAGTGCAGTGGGACCGTGGCCTCGTGGTGTTATGGGTCCAATGCCCCAAAATGATTGCTGCATTTTCCAAATCACAAAAAAGGTATACAAAAAGTGATGGATGAAAGGCTTGAATTAATAACAGTAACTGATCCATTGTAATTTTGCACTCTATGCCATCTTAGTTTAGACCCAGCAATATGCAAATCAGTCTTGACCCTGCTCCAATGGGAACAGTCCAGACTGAACTACCCGGCAAGGTCCTCTCTAACCCAGAACACAAGCGACACAGGACAGGTGTTGCCCTAGTTATGGATCCTCAGCCAGGTATAGTTTTGTTCCAGTGACAGTGTCCACGGGACCCACGTCTGGGCATACTCAGCACACTTAGGGTGACTCACTAAATTATACAAAAAGGTGAAGGATGGAATGCTTCAATTACTCTCAGCTACTGCCGAGGCTGATGCGTCGCTATGATAGATTGAAGTCCACCAGGGGGGCCTCGTCCCATTTTGAAGACTTCTATTTACACCATTTGACTTTAAATTTTGTGCACTTCAAATTTGAGAGACTTTACTTAACTGATGAGGCACACATATTTTATTCTAAATTCTTATATCCCTAGAAGTTCTATTGAGATTATTTGCTTTGTTGCTCTGTTTTAGACATGAAAACACTATGCATGGCCATAAAATACTCACCAGACAAAACTCTAGAGGCCTGGCCTCTCTCCCATGGGCCTTGCAGCCATAATCCGGCACTGTGAGGCCTAAGGACATGGCCCGGTTTGTTGTACTCTGGAATCATGTAAATGTATACTAATTATTGATATAAAAACGTTTAAAGGCTTCAGACGACGTTGAAAGGGGTGTTGTAGCCATGGCTAATGGCACATGGCATTAAACCCCCTTTAGCCTACATATGTTTGTATTCTGGTAGTTTCTGGTGTTTTTCAGTGATGTCTTTAATATCTTTTTTGCATAAAGACTATCTTGCATTGGATATCTGGAAACCATCTTGGAATTTTAATCGATACTGGCCCCTTAAGGCCATTCTGCATATTGCTGCACACCTCACTAGGGCATAAAGAAATATGACCACATCATAACATGTCCTCTTTGCTGGCCCACATCATCTTCAAGCTCAGCTGCATATCTGCAAAGCTATCACAGTGCATTAACAGTCCACAAACCAGCTATCGTTCCCATCACTCCACGACTTTATGCTTGTCATTGACCTTGTACAGTTCTCCACTGCTTTTGGCTTGGTTTGCACTATACGACTGACACCCCTGCCTTCTTGGATGGTAAGCTTACCATTTCCAGTGGCTCTCTCCACAGCCACAGCAAGGACACCTTCAGACGGAAGAAGATGTGCAAAAAAGAGAAAAAACAAGAAAAAGGCCTTTGCAATCTATGCTCCAAAGATCTGAAATGTTATCCCCATATCCCCCCCCGCCCGGCAGACCGAAGTCCGCTCCAATTTATGAAACAATGAATACTCAACTTTTAAAAATAAATGAAGCATGATGCAGTCACGATCCACTCACATGTTGACTGTGTCTTTGACCCTGTACAGTGCTTAGCAGCCTTTCGGCTTGGTTTGTGTTATATAAATACTACACATATACGTATCTAATGCATTAATCTGGAAACAAATGTATTTATTAGTGTTAATATTTATATTTTTGTTTTACGGATATCTGCACCAAGAAAGTTGCTCTTGCAAAGTAGCTCAACAATAGTCAATTGATGGCACTTCCTATGATGACATTTTCTGTGATTGCACATTTTATGCAAGTGAGGGGGTGTACACACATTCCCTCTCTGCCCAGGGCCCCAAAAGTCCTAGGACCGGCCCTGTCTGTGTTTACCCTCTGTGGCTTGCCGTTGTTTACTCTGTGAACAGGTCGGTCTGGCCTACTCAGTGCATTAAATGGGCTAGTACTATCTGGTACTGAGTACCGGCACTTTTTTATTTTGTGAGGGAGAGTATCGGCACTTCTCAAGAGAAATGTAATACTTTTAATTAGGGAGTACCGGCACTTCTCAGAAATAAGCAAGTACTCTGTTACAGAGTGCCTGCACTTCTGTTTTTTTCCATTTCAATTACCAGGCCTACTGATGTGTGTAAGGGCATCACTTCAACAGAAGGAACATGGTAGCAGTGGTCGACCTCAGATCGACATGACGCTGTGCGACTTGGCTTGCTTGGCTTGCTTGGCACACTTCCGATATTCCCGGTACTTTCTCTTAGACAATGGTCACCCGACGCTGACTTACTGGCACAAAGGACACATTTCCCTTCAAACTGCTGCTATTAAAAGTTATATAAGGTTCTGGAAATGCCACCTGGGCAGCTCGTTAAACAATCGGTTAGATTCCCCTTGCGACTCTATGGTTATGAATGCGTGCTTTCCAAAATGGAAACCTCTGGACGGTGCCACTAAGGAAACTACACCAGGGCGGGGGTGGTTAAAAAGCAGTGGAGCCGCGTGACATGTTTTGAAACGGATTCCTTCACATTTAATTAATTTTGGAACAGGGCTGCATGGATGACATAGAGGAAGGTCGTAATGTTAGAATACAGTCGTGTACATTGGGGATATGGTGTGAATTGGGGCTGGGATGCAGTACATTCGAAATGGAATAGCGCTTAGAGCCTTTTTTGGGCACTTTATAAGTTACTCAGTTATAACAGGTGCTGCATGAAGTCTGGCAGGCTCCGGGGTATGTGTGTGTGCAGAAACGTTTGGAACTGGCTCATGGTTGGTGTTTAATAAATGTGGTCACCTGTAATTGCGATATTTTCTTGACAGTGAAGAAACCTGTAAACCAGAGTTTGCCACGTTAGAGCTGAGGCACGAAGCACTTTTTTGGCACCTGAAAGCTTGGTTTAAAAAACTGCGATATGTGTAGATGCTGCGTATATGTGTTGATACGTTTGAAGGGGATCTGCTTTCGGTTCGCCAGCTCTCCTGAGGTCATCCCTGCACTTGCCCATCAGAGTGGAATGAACATTTGACCAGTTTTAGAAACTACTGAAATGAGTATAGACTTGTCTGCTGCCTCTCCTCTGGGAGCTTGACTTCTTGGCTAGTGCCCGGGGACCCCCTGCTCAATTTTTGAGTCATGCCTTTTTAAGAAATGCACCTAAAAACTGAACCTAAAGCTGATTACTGAAGTTTTCTTAGACTCTGGGCTTTAAAGGAGTTGTAAAACATGCATTTGTGTATGACTTGGCTATTTCCAGTAAGGTTCGCTGTATGAGTGAGTGGTCGTGTCCGAGGCCCATATAGATCCAGCAGATTTCTGGCTTTCCTCACACCTCATGTAAAATGAGCTGCCCTCCCTCATCTGCTGAAAGCCCCATTTGAAATCCGCCCCTGCACTTGGCTATAATTCTGAGCACTGATATTCATGGATGGGTAAAATATATGTTAGAAGAATCTTATAAAGCACACTCTCACCACAACAAGTCTCCTGGAGCTGGGGTGCAGTTGGAAAGCTTGAGAGGGGTCAGTACTCCACCCTCTTCCTGACACAGAGAAAAGGCCTGGTCACACTGATGATTGACATAACCTGGTACGCTTCTACCACCTATAGGTCTATACACGCTATGCACTGCTTCTTGCCCCCCCTTCAGGTCACAGAACTGGTTCTAAACTTTGCATCACCAGGCCCAGGCCTGGCCTCTGTGCACACGCTAGATTAGCATGACGCTAGAGCCAAATGAAAAGTCTCAATACTAGTTTCACATGCAGTCAAGCACTCGGGCCGGGTAAACACACCTGTTTACCATTCACGGTATATTCCCATCCCAAAGGGGAGTGTCACTGCTAATAGTTCTGAAATAGGGTGATCTTCCTGTGTGCAGGCCATCTTTGGATCACAGTGCATCCCATCCCTAATGCTAGCCTGGCACTGAAAAGTGTACTGAGATAAATATCCGACATACTGTAAATTGTCTGCCAAAATACCCAGTTATTGAACTAGGAAGCAGAATATTTTATTCCCCACTTGTCAATCATCTCTGTGTGTGGCTGATATCTTAAAATAAAATACCTAAAAGCCTAAAGGTTTATATTTTAATAGTGACCTCTAGTGACTTCCTATTTAAACCTCAATTGTAATTTTTTAGAAACCTTTCTTTTTAATTTTGTTTTCTGAGATATAGTCTTTTTAATAATTACTTTCTATCCAGCCAGAACTTAATTCAGAAGAATAATTGCAGTCCTGAGCTGATGAGTAAATTAATGTGCTGGAGAGATTATTTTAGCGCTGACAGTATGAGAGCCTCCCTTTAAAAAATGCTGGAGACTGTGGCAATGTTATTAAATGATCAGGCCCAATGGCAGAGAGGACCTCTAGACCCCTCTGAGAAGCCTGGCCACCCTAAACCAAATATTTCAGGACTTCTATTAAATACCATTGCTGTAGGGAGGTCTACAAGTGGGAATGGATTTAGCATTGCATAGTTAATTGCCCTTGTCCAGTGACAGCTATAATTTCTTTTCAAACTTCCTGGAAAGCCCTAAATCTTGTTAAAGACTTGAAGTGAGCACAACAGATATCATTCCCTGCACAACTGTGAAAGAAATACTTGGGATTTGTTCACCGAACCACTTGAATTATTTTCCCAGAGTGAATTTACTCTAGAATTGGAAATCAGCAACCTTTTGAGGTCGCATGGGATAATGCTGAGGTCTGGTGGTAAACCTGTTTGTTTACTGGTGGACTCTGATTTCCTCTTGGAAGCTGCATGTTGGTGGAGGTCCTGACCGGTGCCAGTTGGCCAATTAACTGGAAGTGCTATAGTTCCGAAGTGGACGGTACTCACTCGCGTGGGAGTAAGCTGGTCCAGTAGGGCCTTGGTTCCCGTGCTTACACCTTTTCAACCCTTCCAGTAAGCGGATAGATTTACTGAAAACCTGTCCTGTAGATTCCGGATAGGAATGCCTATGGTATAACCCCAGAGAAACAGTGCGCATCAAGGTAACCAGCTTCTGACCACCCTTTGGCCAAGGTTCTTGATTAAAACACCTCGTTGCCTCTCCGTGCTCTGTTCGCCATGCCTGATCAAGCCATTGATAATGAGTGTCCATTCCTTTCAACTTCTTTGTAATAACTTAGAGAATTTTCATTTTGACTTTCAGACGTTTTATACTTTGTATTGAATATGTTTAAAGACAAATAGTTTAGGAGATATTTATCCCTGTACACAACCAGTTTTCTTTCTTTCCCAATTTTCTCTCAATTTAGTTTTTTCCAGTATAATTAAACCCTTGTTCTGTTTTCCTTCATTTTTATTTTTCTCATTTCATTTTCCAAGTCTCAGTTGAACTTGTTAGATATTGTAAGTTCTGTATTTCTTAGTGCATTATTATGTTTAATGCGGTTTTCATCTTCTATGCACACATAGTTTGTCGGAGGTTTTCCTTGCTAATTAAGTCAATTTACATTGGCGGGAAAAAAGGTGTCCTCATTGAAACCTGTTCACCCATATAGACTGGTCTTTGCCCTTTAAATCCATTACTCATCGGTATGCATCATAATTTAAAGGGATCCTAGCACTAATTAACAGTGGAGCTCCTACAGCGAACATTTCTTTTCCACATAAACATCTTAGACACAAATTGCTGTGCACATAAAAGGGTTTTGTGTGGCTGGTTACAGAAAGCAGTTATTTAAGGGGATGTAACAAGAACGTGTAGTAAGAACATTGCTATTATTTTTCTTAAGTCATTACACACGGATTGATGCAAAGTGTTGCCCAGTGAGTTCTGTGCCTTCTTAGGCCCTCTGTGCATTCATGGTTATTTACTGTTGCCATAGAGGCTCCAGCCTGTGCTGTTGCAAGCGGTGGCGTAGCAAGGTCAGGTGGTACCCGGTGCGGAACACATATTTTTGCCATTTTGTCAACCCCCTCAGCGATAACACCCGGAGCGGCCCGCACCCACCGCACCCCCTTTCCTACCCCACTGGTCGCCATTGCTCATATCCAAATGTGCCGGCAGGAAGCTCTTCCACCATTGCAGCCTGGTGCAACCAGTAGCACAGGGTTATTCCAGCATTGATGCAAAAACATCATTTTACGAGCCTAATTTGTAAATAGATCTTTGCTCACTCAAATGAGGCAGCAATCTTGCAACTGACCTGCGATCAACACTAACTCCCTACATCGATTTTCAAACTCAATATAGAGAAAGTGGTGCTCTAAGTACGAATGATTACGTATGTATCAAATATATTAATAATATATGTTTATAGAACGAGTTGCCTGATTTTTACAATTTAGAATTTAGTAAACTGATTTGTAGCCCTTTTTTCACAGATCTCTGGTCATGGTAATCTGTTGTTCTTTTCTTTATGGCCAAACTTTAAGCTGGACCTGTTAAGGAATCTTAGAGTTAGTGCGCTTGCTGTCTTGACGGTGGACTAGAAGACGGAGGGAGAAAGTTGTCTTACTGAGTTGCTGAAAAATGTTTACCACTGACATTGGGCTTGGTGTGCCCGCTCATTCTAATACAAGTTGACGATCTAAGATGCCTTCATGGTCCAACATGAGGATTTATCCCAATATATAAATCAGGCTCTACCTGCAGTGCTGCAAAAACCTGAAACTGAAGAAAGACTGGGCGGTCGGTGCAGGTAAGCGCGGTCGGGTGGGGGGGTGGATGAGTCAACAGATGACGGAGTAGGGAAAAATAAATAAATAAATAACTCCTATTCCGTCGTCTGCCGACATCCCCCTCACCCCGCCCTGCCTCGCCTCTCTACCCCACCTCGCTTACCTGCACCGACCACCGCTGCTTGAGGTACAGCAATTGCCTAATCCCGCACTCATACATACCCTGGTGTGTCATAGTCTAACTAACATAGGTTTGATCACGGTTTCCCAGGAGAAACTGCGCTGTCTCCTCTTTATAGGATTCCCTCTGATGTCCAGAGAAAGAAAGCACTTAGTATCATTCTTGCGCACTGAGTCGTAACCCATGGAGCCCGAAGTTACTCAAAAGCATAAATCAAGCATCGAAAGAGTGGTGCTATGGTATCTTGTCTGTCAGCTGCTGAAAGGTGGTAGTAGCGTCTGCCTGAATGCACCTCCTGCATGTAGGCATCCCACTCCTCATCCTCTACCTCTGTTGCATCCTGCTTGTAATTTACCGGTGCCCTGCATGAGTCGGACCCCATTGTCACATTCACAAGAAGCCTGGACCTTTTATGAACTGGCTTCTTTAAACATCATTAGGGCTCATGCTTATTAATGATCTCCTGAGCAAGAGGGTGCAGGTCATTTCAAACACTTTTGGCAAGGAACTAAACACGTATGTGAGGTGTTTAATGTGCTTGAAGTCATAATATATGCTCCATCTGCTATGTGCTTGCTATGTTAGGAATGATATGGACCCTTTAGCCTGAACTGCGAATATTACATTCTGATTCTGTTTTGTGGAATAGGTTGTTAAACCTGAGCTTTCTCCAAAATGGCAGTTTCAGGAGTTGAAATCATTAACTTTTTCTGGTACCCAAGTAGGCACCCCATTCATGGCACTGCATGGACGTGCGCCTCATCAGGGTCAACAAGTGGGCTTTGTTCACATTATGGATGCGACCCCACAATAAAGGTAAATTATCTGCTATGTACGTGCCACATAACAATCAGCACATGGTTATATGATTTTGATGCAGGTCTTGAGGCACATCTATTAGACTCACGCAAAGTGTCCTAATATGGGTAATTATTTCAAATAATTTGTTAGATGCTTCTGGTGCCTCTTACGCGTCCATTGCATGGCCCACTGTCTCCTTAAATCTCTCCAGTGCTTGCACTGCTGCCACCCTGCCACCAGTGGTTTCATCTGGCAGGAACTCTGTTTTTCATCTGGGTAAACGACTTTCCTGAGATTCTTCCAAGACATAGATCCAGAAGGTGTGATCCACATTGAGGTGGTGCACAGTCAGCTACCCTCAACCACACCCCTTGGACCGAGAGAAAGGACGACCCAGTACCCTCCAGGCATTCCCTACAGGATGGTGCAGTCACTCTGTACTTGACTGCAGAGGGATCCATACCCCATTTCAATCTTAGGCCAGGTTTCTGACAGCAGTGAACGTCAGACCAGCAGCTTCAAACAGCAGGTCTACCTTTCGCTAATATACTGTTCAAAGTCCAGGCACGAGTTTGCATCAGTGCTCTGGACAGCTCATTGACTTTAATCGGGTACCCTGTCTAAAGTCTTCACCTGGTGTACCCAGTTAAGGGTATGAAATGGGGCAGAGTGGGACTGTGTCCCTGTCCAGAATAGGCACCCAAATGCTCAAGGTCCTGTTAAAATATATCTAGATCTTCAGTTTCGAGAAGGCTGAGTCCCTATCAGAACAAGATGGGGGTTTGATCCTATTCTACCAGGTGGAATCACAAAGGTCCTCTCTAACTATTAGGCTGACAATAACCACTTCATCCATGCCGTGGCTCATTGACACACAAAGCAACTTGGAAGACATTTTAACGCAGCAACTTTGATTTTCTGACACAAACATGAACCTAAATGTAAGACCTAAATCACCATGACAGGAAAATCATTAGGTCTAAAAAGAAATTACCGTAGAGAAGGATAAAATGACCAGGATCCTAATAGTTGATATGAGAAATATGGTCCTCCAAGAATATGACAATAAAAAGGGCAGCATAAACTTTTAGGAAGCATCTGGTGCAAGGAAGGGAGTGCTCTTGGGCTGACTCACACAAGTGACCTTAAAGCTTAGAAGAGAGTTGAAATCCTCCTCCAGAGTCCTGTACATGCTAAGTTTCTCAGGGTTTTTTTTGGACATTGGTTAGGGAAATCAACCGGTTCACATGCTCAGTAGATACTGTGAAGTGCATTTCACATCATTTGACAGAAATGCAGGAGGTCACCTGCAAGACCTACATAGTGACTTACAGGAACAGACCCGATGAGACCTTCTTCATGGTAAACCATCTCATCAAGAAACGTTCTGACAGACCCGATGCTTAAGACCTGCTGTTGCCTCCTGGCTTCTGAACGTGGTTCTTGCTGACTTGATGCACAAGCCGTTCAAACCAATGACTCTTGCAACTCTAGGTTATTTCCATTGAAAAAAAAATGTCAGTGACCATAACATGAGCCTACTCAGTGGTACTACATGAATCCAGGGCTAGTCAATTAAACGCAACCAGCAGGCCTGCCATTCTTATTGTGACACCCACTTAAGTAGCAATTTAAAAACGCGTCTCAGGCCTGCCATTGCAGCCTGTATGCAGTGTTACAGTGCCAACTGGACACTACAAAATAAGTCTTTTGCCAGGCCTAAACCTTCCTTTTTAATGCCTAGAAGCCACCCCTAAATTAGACCCTTAACAGCCCAGAGTGCATGCTGCATTGTATTTAAAAAGTATTACATGTTTTTTTAATGTTTCACGTGCTCTGGTAGTGAAAAATTCCTAAATTAGTTATTCACAACTGCAAGGCCTACCTCCCCCGTATGATAACATTGGGTTACCTCATTATATTTAATAAGTGCTAACTTTTGATTGGGAGCAGGTGGAAATGACATGTTTGGATTCCAATGAATTGTAATGTAAAATTCTCTTTAATGGTAAAGTAGGGATTAGATTACAATTTTGAAAATGCCACTTTTAGAATGTTTACTTGTTCCTGCCCTAAACTTTCTGAGGCCTCCCAGCTGCCTGGGTCTGTTAATTGCCCCCCAATCAGGAATGCATATTGGACCATACAGTGAACAGTAGGACATGGGTGTAACTGGGAGAGGACCATCCTGCCAGAATGGGAGGTGTGGAGCTGTTCCCTGCCCGATTTACATTTCAAAGGAGCTGCCTCCGCATCCTCCAAATAACTTGACATCAGGGTTTTATCACCCCAGACATCTTGGAACCTGGGCAGGGAGTTAGAATATTCCAGAACCATCTGTGGGGTGGAAACTCCAGAAGTTTCCTTCACATCAAAAATGGCACTCGGTATAAATAGTGGACCCTCTGACCTACACTTCAGGTCATTCCTGGACCAGCGGAAGACTACAGAAGGACTGCCTTGTACTTCAGAGAATTGCCCTGCTGCTTGAGGCCTGTCTTGTTTTACAGAGGACTACCATACTGACTCCAAGGGTCAGTTGGCTGACCTCCTGTTCTGAGCTTCAGGGACACAACACACTCCAGAGGCCTACCTACAACTGCCCAGTTGCCTTGTTGCAACTTGCCCTCTCGGTCCTACAACTGGACCTGCCTGGTCCTGCAGCTGGACCCGTCTGACCCCTGCTAGCCTCTGCTGGAGTGAATTCCTGATCTACAAGAGGTGCCTCTCAGGGTCTTGGACTCTTGAGTGGCATCAGGTGAGCTCCTCCTGTGAAATCCTGAAATATTGAACTCTGCGTGCCAGACTTTGAGAAGGAAACCGTTTCAGCGGTACTAACCTAACCCCTGAATCCTGCCCACACTCCGTCATGGTCGATTTGAGCTTGTACCTTTGTCCCGGTCTAGCACAACCACATACCTACAGTTAGCGCTTTCTGCGTTTTGGTGCAATATTTACTTAAACCTTTAAAATTGCCTATCTCCGGTTCTATTGAATGGATTTTTGACATTTTGGTCTCATTTTATTTATTACATTCGACTCTGTGTTTTTTTAACTGATGTGGGATTTTTCTTGTGTTTTGTTTTCATTTTATTACTGTGTTCCATAAATACTTAATACAGTACATCTAATTTAAGCCTGATTGCTTTTGTGCCAAGCTACCAGAGAGTTCAGCACAGGTTAATTTAGTGACTTTTGCGGTTCACCCTTACAAGGATTGTGGTTGTTGCTTGAGAAGGGTTTTCACCCTTCTCAATCGAAAACCCAATTACTCATAAACACTCTTTAATAAACAGATATAGAAAGTGTCACTGCCCTCCTGTAGCTGGGAGAGAAACAGATAAGCTGATAATGAGAAACAACCTACAAGCTGGACCCGCAGACTATTGGTGAACAGTTTGTAATCTCACAAATGTCATCACCCATCTTTATATTTCAATTGGTATAGAACTATGAACAGAAATTTAGGGGTTATTGGCTTATTAATAATCAGCTCAATAGTCCTCATTATATTTATTTATTTGACGAGTTTTATATAGCGCTGGCTAGACCCGAAGGTATCACAGCGCTTTACATGAGGATCATTGAGTTACAAGCGACATCCATTACAAGAGCATAGTAAAGCACAGGAACAAAAAACAATGTTACGGTAATACATAGGAGGGAGGGGAGGAAGGAGCCACAGCGGGGAGACGAGGAGAACTGTGCCCAATGTCCGGCTGGGTAGGTGGAGGCCAAAGGGGAGAACCAGGGCCGATCTCCTCTATAGCTGTCTAGCAGCTCCACCGGGCATCAGCCATGTTGCTCAGATCTCAGCGGTCAGGAATAACAAGAATAGCAGTTTTGCCTAGTTACATTAGCTGCAGTGGCATAGTCAAACATAGAAGAACAAGTCCCCCTCAAAAGGATTTCAAGTTGAGCTGCTGGATTCGATTTTGTAATCATTAGATGCCACAAAAACCTCTGCCCCCGCACTCTGAAACCTTTTGTGACTTTTGAAAGCATCATGCCTTGGACATCTGCAGACAGTGAAAACAGCCTTATTGTTCTGTATTTTTGGAAAGTGCAGGTCTGGAAACATAGTTCCCACGCCCAACATGCGTGAGACAGTCTGAACGGATGAGTTCGATCTCTTAGGAATCCCATACATATGAAAAGGGGATTTGGAGCGCACACTGCCAGCACAAATCGTGCTTCACACGTTTCCTTTGTGGGTATTTTCGTCCTGGAATACCTTGTGGGACACATAAGGAAAACGATCTGACACCAGACGTCGGTATCTGTCAACACAATGATTGATGTCCCGGAAGTCCCCTGTAAACTGCTCCCTCCACAGCACCGGTGAGATTACTTGAATGCAAGCTAGAAGGACGCCTTCCAAATGTCTCCTTTACAAGAGTGTTATCTTATTTTGACAAGTATGACATGGCGAGATAGATAAGCATCCCCCCCCCCCCCCGCGCTCTAGCGTTTGTTTTTTGTTCTGTATTTATTCCAGGAAGATGATCTGTTTGCCAAAGTACAGTAAAGATGCATTGTTTTCAGTGCATTCGCTCCTGTGCTCACAGGAAACCTCTGTGTGGCTCTCCGCGCAGGGCAGGGAACAGGGAATTTTCCCATATCCGTTAGACAAATAGGCATTGCAAAGGATCAATGAATGCCAAGTGCATGAAAGTCTCTCGGAGAAGAACATTGGAGGCCTTATTAAAGGCTCCAGGAATGCTTTCCAAGAGAGGATGGAGCGGCAAAGGAACAGGTCTTGTATAAATATATATTTTCAGGCAAATAGAACTAGTGAGGCTTTTATTCAGCACATTGTCACCAAGGAAATTTAGAAGAACTGAAGATGACACAAGTTTCAACATGTCAACATGTTTTGCTAATATATATATATATATATATATGCTGGTATCTTTAAATACATCATAGCTACCTAAAAATAAGGAGCTCCGACCAACTGCTGCTTGAAGGGACGTTTATGCATATATATACACTCGTTACCTTGCGCTGCTGCAAGGAGGAACCACACTCCAGGTTTCTTTATGGCAAGTATTTAATACAACTTACACGTTTCGACCTTCCTGGTCTTCGTCTGAGTCACACACATTATCTATCTATCCATCCATCCATCCATCCATCCATCCATCCATCCATCCATCCATCCATCCATCCATCCATCCATCTATAATTAACAAAAATTGTAACACCTCACTTGTTAAAGCGTAACACCCTGCTCACCACGAATAACCACCTCTAATGTAAATTCATCAAGGTTTTAAATTGCAACAGCGAATAGGGTACCAGTTGACTCTTGCATTGTGTTTTTCGTGGCGTTGTCTTGCAGTTTTAATAACTTTATATCCATAATCTTTTAACAAAAGTTTGCAAATTATGTAACAGATGGTGGCTAATGCGGCAAGTGCAGCAAATATGGAAAAAGCTTCAATGGAAAAATAGCATAATTAAAGTATTTTTGCATGTCATGTACTAAACATATGTGAACACTAATACGCAAGGCGATGTAATATGCAAAATGGTATGCACGCGAAACTTAATAATCTCTGAGACATAGGTAATTGGTGAGGTTAAATTTTTCAGCAGCGTAAAATGGTACTTGTGTGGATGTATTCCTCTGCGTACTAGCAGCTGCAGCTGCTGCAAGTAAGAGCGGTGGGGCCATGTGAGGGAGGAGTTTCAGAGACGACCACGAGGGACAATTCATTATTTATTTAATTTTCCCTCATGGTCGTCTCTTGAATCCCCCCTCACCTGGCCCCACCACTCTTACCTGCAGCGACCGCGGCTGCGTACTAAATTCATAGTTGTAGCATCATGAGTAATGACGTACTTAAGCGATGTATTTGTTGAAGAGTATCCTCTAATCAAATACGCTTACTGCCTGTGACTACTCACACTGGTCTGCTTCTCATGCACTACAAAAGTGAGGTATGATGCGCAACACCATACAAATACTACACATAACACAGAACATCACAGTCAAACACCACAATGCCACACACTGAATCATACTACAATTACCACTCTATATTGCACAGTACCTGCCACATCACAGGTTAACTCCCAATATCACATCTCACAACACCCTGCCTTAAAACCCACAGGGCATACCACAACCGTCCTTAGGGGACTCTCTCATGCTCCCTAATTTGAGGATGCTTAATATGCTGTTGACTTTTTCGCCTACTTCCATATTTGTCTCACATATTCTTTTAGAGGAGGCATTGTGAGATTAGAATTTGAACCTGAGACTGGCAGTTTTAAGCATGTTTTATGCGACTGGTGTATGTTTATTGCTATAAAAATATATTGTTCTATCTGTATCTACAGTTTGTTTTTCTTCCAGGTCTTTTTTTCTTCTCATTCACTTTTTCATCTTTAATCTTCGTTATTGTATCATCCAATAAATTACTTATGCCAGTTCTGTGAAACAAATAAAAACATACCTCACGAAAGTATACACGCTTGGACAGATCATTGGTTTACATTCATTCTAGCACAGCACACACCACCACATCACCCAACAGGCTGACTCATTTAATAATGCCCCCTCCGCATTTAAACCATCATACATCACATACCTGCATTCACCTTCTCATACAGTATTCGATGAAGAACCTTAAAACATCTTACCTATTGTAACACCCTTCCCCCTTCAATCACACATTACAACAATCAGCACTACTAACCACTACATGCTTGATTATCCGCCAGCCTACACTAGACCACAAAGCCAAACACCTTACAGTACCTTGCCCCATCACACACTAGCACACCCTACAACTTGCCACATAATGCCGGGCACTTCCAACATAACACATCACACCTCTTCACCCATCTCCTCACCATAATATATATGCACAATGCACCACGACATATTATACCATTCCACGCCGTATCCAAGTTTAAGTTTCAAGTTTATTATAACTCATGCAGAGTCAATAAAGACCATCACATGCTATTTGAAATAAAAATAAAAAGATTGAATAAGAAAAAGAATCCATCTGAACCTATTTCCAGTAGTTAGCTCAAATTTTAAAAATCAGACTTGATTTAAAAGCCACAGGATTAAAGAAAGCAGCAGCGAGGGAATCACCCTTTTAGTATTCTCGATGTTCGCGTGGCGCAGTTTTCTTGTTTCTCTGTTTGGTCATACTCTGGTCCATAAATCTATCATTGCAGGATTATGAATGTAAAAGATGACTTTAAATTCATAAAACATATAGCACTGCATCCTAAAAACGTCCTAAAAACATGTTACAAGCAATAGAGCAACTCGAGTGCTGCAAGTCTGATCACACCTTCAGTTTACCCATCACCCTCTTTGGGGACTTAGGGGCTTATTTTTGAGAGCCCTGCATCACTTTTGCACCATGTAAAGTGGTCCATGCATGACGCAGGGCTCTCATAAAGATTTATGAAGCCGTGCAAAGCCACCCTTCATGGCTTTGAGTGGCCTCATAAATCATGAGTAAGGCGACACAGCGCAAATCGCTGCATCACCTTACTCTGCACCTGGAAGACATTCCATGGGCATTACAGTGGGTTTTCCCATGCAACACCCATGAATTTGACGATGCCCCAGATTTACAGAAACATGTAAACCTGGGGAAGCGCCAAATCCATACACCTCGAGTGGCGTAACGAGTAGAAATAACTTAATTTCTCCTTGGTTTTTACTCTTTCCATGTGTGTTGTATTCTGCAGCACATATAGAAAGAGGCAGACACCTCTTATGATTGTTTTTGTGCAAGACAAAACAATCCGTTCTGCACGGATGTATCCTGGTGCACTATGGTGCAAGGGTGCCTACTTTGGTACTAGTCTGCCAAAACTGCGCCATCACAGGCAGAAAGGACAGTTATGCATCGTATTGCTTAATTACGGTGCATTCCTTCCCTTTCACTTTTGTGTGGGGTAGCGCAGCACGGTGCCTTGCTGACCTGCCCTATGCAAAAACGCCATAAATTAGTCCCTTAGTGCTGGGCCATTGGTCTGTCGGTTCCAAGGATCCCAAGAAGTTAAAATGTCTCTCTGCCGAGAAGGCCATTTGCCTTACTGGTTCAATTTATTTCAGTTAAATGATGTTTTGAAAGGCACACAAACATTGCCTGTCCACTGGGCTGGACTCCAAATTTCTTCCTGGCAGGTTCTAGAGAATTTCATTTACACTTCGCCTGCTATTTAGTGATTTGCAATTGCCCTACTTTTTTACCCCCAAAAATAAGCATGGATTTTGTAAAATTGGCATTTAGAGTTGTGTTTGCTGGGTTCAGCACCTCAGCAATGGCTTGCCTGCATGTCCGGAGTGAAAGCTGGTGGAATAATGACTGCAGCATACAGCGCCGTTCTTACTCGACACCAATCAGCACGTCAAATTGCCCGAGATCACATAATCTCACAAAATTACTGCAAATCAACCCTAATCTCCTCTCGTGCTACTCAATGTCCCGACCACCACACCAAGAGTACATCTTACATCTCCATTCCAAACAACACTAAATCGATTGAAATGTCCTCTTTTGTCTGCACCAGAATAATCATTTTTTCTAATTGAGGAATGTAAGGAGCACTTTTTAGACTGTTTCGCCATTTGAAGATGAGCGATTCAGTTGTTTGATACAACCACGCATGCCTAAACCACGCATGCCTAAACCACGCATGCCTTAACAACGTGGTCTGAACCAGAGGCGCAACTAGAGCCAAATTTCGGGGGGGGGGGGGGGCTAAGAAAACATTTCGGGGGGGGGGGTGGCTGAATCTTTAAGCAATAGGCAGAGTGGAGCTACAGGGGCTCTTAGAAGGGGTGAAACAACAGCGAGGCCTCATTAACATGCAAATGGTCTTTTAAAGACCTGTGAAGTGCTTGGGTGCGGCTGTGTAAGTGTGCCCGGGAAGCTGTCTCATCCCGTTCATGCCTTTGCAACGAATTTCGTTGTAAAGGCATGATTGGTATAGGAATATGCATGGTGAATTGCGTATTGCAGCCCACCTGCCCTGCGCCCTAACATCTGTTACCTCAGTCCTGTAATCAACCCCTCCCCAGCCTTTAAAACTACTCTGACCTCTCTCCCTAAGTCCTAACATTTTCTAACACTCAGTACCTACACCAAAAACTACCCCACCCTGTGCCCTAAAACCCTGTCCCCCCCACCCTGAACCCTAAAACCAACCAGCCCTGCCCTTAAAACTACCTCTTCGCCTCACCCCAACCTGAGGCCTAAAACCCTGCCCCCTGCCAAAAACTACCCTGACCCCAACCCCCGCCCTGAGCCCTAAAACCGACCCCCCACCCCTTAAAGCTCCCCCTTCCCCTGCCCTGAGCCGTAAAACCCACACCAGCCCTTAAAACTACCCCAAACCCCCCCCTATGAGCTCTAAAACCCTGCCCCTTCTGAAAAAAAAATACCCCCGCCCTGAGACCTAAAACTGACCCCACCCCTAATAAACTACCTCCTAAACCCTGCCCCAGCCCCACTTACTTGGACGCGTCCTGTTCTTCTCCCCGCCCATCCGGACATCTAGACCACTGTCTGCCTTAACCACGCATGTGCGTAGTTAAGGCAGATGTGTGGTTCAGGCAAGCGTTGTTTCCCTTGCGGGGAAACTGTGCACGTGGCTCAGCCTTTGTTGTAAAGGCCATTCACTCCTACTCCTTCTTCTTGCTTCTACTTGCTTGGACACAGAAGGGCAGAGAGTTTATACAAGTACTTAGCAGAGAAGGTTCTATTGCAGACAACGCTGATGCCTTATTAAAACACCTTCCTTGCTCTGGTTATACCATTCTACAATGGCATGCATGCCCATAGATAGATTTATCTTTTTTTGTAGGAAACAAGATCGTTTGAAACCTTTAACAAATATGCACCTTGAATGAGCTGGAAGCTTAGCTTTAGGCCTGTAGACCTGCTTGAGGAGTTCATCAGAGACCATATTTTTATGATGCTTTAAAACAGGAGAGGCTGGAGATTTTCTTTAGACAGGAGAATATTGCCATGCTCGCAGAGTGGGACTCTCTTTGTTGTGTGCCAAGGCAGTAAGGGGAAACTTGTGGAAACAAGATGTAGTGTGTAAAGTAAATGATTTAGAATTGGAAAGAAATCCTGCAACCACAGACTAGAACACGCGTTGGCCGAGCCACCAGATTTGGCCTTGGCAGGCTGGTGAGATGTGTTGTTTTAATTTCAAACATATGTCACAAAAAAGAAAACATGCTACCATGTAAATGTTTCCGCCATATGCTTGCAATAAAAAATGTAAATTAAAAAATCCACTGATGTTGTCGTTTTAGTAATGAAGTTTTTAAACAATAAGCATTTCAGGTTTTCCATATCACCAGCTAACCCAGCATTTAAATACAGGCAGCTGCAATGCAGCATAAACACCTTTGAGCAGCAACTTTTGTAAAGAGTTGGACAAATTATCACCATAAATTTGGGCATCCGAAGTATAGGCAAAATAAATGGACATTTGAATACAATTTGAACCAGCTTTGCCGCTAAAGAGAAAGCAACTATTTCTTGGTGGTTGTGAACAATGTACACAGTTTTTTACAGTCACTCAAAGTGAGGGACGTCAGTGGTCCAAGGGGGCAGTCCCCTTCCCCCATGTTGTATCCTGTGGTGGGCGGATGGAGAATATGATTTGATTTGATTTGAATGACAATTTAACAGACTAGTAGATAAAGCATGCTGGGCAAAAGACACTTAGTGAAAACATAAATCTTGCATGATAGCTGAAGATGTGCCAGCGGCCATACATAACAAGCTTTGGCAATGCCAATAGGGTTTGCATACGCGAGAGCTATTGGCTTTGCAGATGACTTTTAGCCGTGTTGTACAGCAGCGAGGACCACAGTGCTGTGGAATGGTGTAGAGTGGAGTGGCTTGGAGTGGACTGGTGTAGAGTGGCATAGAGTGCTTTGGCGTACAGTAGATTGGCATAGAGTAGAGTTAAGTAGAGTACAGTGGGGTAGATTAGACAGATGGAGAGTGGAATAGCGTAAAGTTGAGTTGCATGGCTTAGAGTGGTGTGGAGTTTCATAGAGTGGAGTAGAATCAATCAATCAATCAATTAATCAATCGGGGAGATTATAAGCGCTCTACTCACCGTGAGGGTCTCAAGGTGCTGGGGGGAGGGAGGCAGCTCCGGTCAGTTGAAGAGCCAGGTCTTGAAGGTCTTCCTGAAGCTGTGCAGGGTGGGGGCACGCCTGAAGGTAAATCTGCAGCTCGTTCCAAGTCTTGCTCACGATGTGGGAGAAGGTTCTTTCACCTGTTCTTGCTCTGTGGATGCGTGTGGGTTCGGCGAGGTTGGCCGATCAGAGGTTCCTCTTGGGTATGTGGAAGGAAATTCTGTTTTTGAGATATTGGGGGCCGGTGTTGTGGAGGCATTTTTAGGCGTGAGTGAGTATCTTGAATGTTACTATTTTCTCAATTGGGAGCCAGTGGAGGTTACGCAGGTGCTGGGTGATGTCTTTGTGTCGGGGGATGCAGAGGATTAGTCTGACTGTGGTGTTCTGTATGGTCTGTAGATTACGGAGCAGAGGTTTGTTGATCCCAGCATAGAGGGTGTTTCCGTGGTCCAGTCTGCTGGTTATGAGCGTGTGGGTGATCGTCTTCCTTGATTCCGGGGGGAATCCATTTGAAGTTCTTTCAGAGGATGCAGAGGGTGTTGAAGCATGTAGAGGCGACAGCGTTGACCTGTCCGGTTCATGGAGAGGGAGGAGTCGAGTACGATGCTGAGGTTTCGGGCGTGGTCTGTGGGGTAGGGAGGGCTGTCAAGGGAGGTGGGCCACCAGAAGTTCTCCCATGCGGAGGGGGTGGTCCGAGGATGAGGACATCTGTCTTATCCGAGTTGAGCTTCAGGCAGCTTCTGCTCATCCAGGATGCAACGCCTTTCATTCCTTCCTGGAAGTTTGGTCTGGTGGTGATCTGGTCCTTGGTGAGGGATAGAATGAACTGGGTGTCATCGGTGTAGGATACTCTGCTGAGTCCGTGCTGTCTGACGATGGTAGCGAGGGGAGCCATATAGACGTTGAAGGGCGTGGGGCTGAGCGACGATCCTTGGGGTACTCCGGAGTTGATTTACGTGGGTTCGGAGAGGAAGGGTGGAAATCTGATTCTTTGGGTTCTGCCGGCAAGGAAGAAGCGGAGCCAGTCAAGGGCGGATCCCTGAATGCCGGCTTCGTGGAGTCTGTCGGTGAGTGTGCGGTTGGAGACAGTGTCGAAGGCTGCATAGCGATCGAGTAGGATCAGGGTTGCGGTGTGTCCTGGTCGAGGAGGGTGCGGATGTCGTCTGTGGCGTTGAGTAGAGCGGTCTCCGTGCTGTGGTTGCTGCGGAATCCGGACTGGGAGGGGTCGAAGATGGAGTTTTCTTCAATGAATTTCATTAGTTGGATATTGGCGGTCTTCTCGATGACTTTTGTTGTGAAGGGGAGAAGGGAGAAGGGTCTGTATTTCTTGCGGTCCGTGGGATTTGCTGATGGCTTCTTGAGTAGGGGTCTCACTTCTGCACGTTTCCAGTCATCGGGAAAGATGCCAATTTTGAAGGTTGCATTGATGGTGCATCATAGCTCACGAGCAATGGCGGCGGCGACTCTGTGGAAGATGGGCAGGGGTCTGTGGGGGCTCCTGAGTGGATGCTTTTCATGGTCGATGCAGTAACTTCGGTGGTGACTGGGGTTCAGGCAGAGATGGTGGGCTGGCTGGTGTTGCTGGAGAATGGAGTTGTTTCGGAGTCAGGTGTCTGGTTGTTGAAGTTGTCGCAGAGGCCCTTGATCTTCAGATGGCAGTAGGAGCCAAGCTTGTTGCAAAGGTCCTGAGATGTGGTGATGTCCGTGGTTTCGCTGGGGGGTTTGGTGAATTCCTTGCTGATGCTAAAGAGTTCTTTGGAGTTGCTGGCGTTGGTGAGGATCTTGTTCTGGATGAATGTCCTTTTGGTGGATCTGATGCGTTGGTGGTATTCTGTCATGGCGTTCTTATAGGTGTTCCTGTCTTCTGAGGATTTTCTGTTTCTCCAGTCCTACTCGAGACGTCTGTAGGTGCGCCTTGATTGTTGGAGGTTGGCGGTTAACCAGGTGGCCTTCCTGGGGCGCTTTCTGTCGGAGTTCCGTAGGTGTGCGAGCTCGTCTGCGCAGTTAGAGTTCCATCTGTGGAGTTCTTTGGCTGCATTGTTGGTGTCATTCGAGGTGGTGGGGGCCTCGCGGTAGAGGGCGGAGTTGAGCTGCTCCTCTGTGATCTTGCTCCAGTTTCTTCGTGGGGTGCGGGGTGCAGGTTTGGGTGCCGTGGATTTGTCGATGTGGAAGTGTACGCAGTGGTGGTCTGTACATGGGGTTTGCGTGATGTGGCTGTTGCTACCTCCTGCGAAGATGAGGTCGAGGGTGTGTCCTGCCTTGCAGGTGGTGATGAGTTGTTTCAGTCTGAGGTTGTCCAGGAGGGTGGTGGAGTTGGGATCATTGAGGTTGTCGAGGTGGAAGTTGTGGTCTCCGATGAGTATGTAGTCCATGGAGGCGATAGCTTGGGGTGAAAAGAAGTCGGCGATAGAAGTGAAAGCAGTTTGAGGTCTGTAGGCGAGGGTGCCTCTTAGGGTCGTTCTGGGGCTGGTCTGGATTTGGAAGTGGAGGTGTTCGGTGTTGGGTGGGCTGTTGCTTGAGGTCATAAGTTGGATGGAGCTCTTGTGTGCGATGGCAAGTCCTCCTCCTTGGCGGTTGGGGTGGTCCTTCCTCTGGATCTTGTATCCGTTGGGGATGGCGGTGGGGATCTTGGGGCGGAGGTGGAGTTGGTCCAAGTTTCTGTGAAGAAGGCGATGTCTGGTGAGAGGGTGTCGAGGAGGTAGAGTGGCATGGAGTAGCGTGGCTTGGAGTGGCGTAGAGTAGGGTGGCATGGTGTGAATGGCTTAGAGTTACACTGTGTGGCGTTTAAGCCTGGGCAGAGTTCGTGGTGAAGCTCCGTGAAGTGCCCAAAAAACTCCAATGCGCTATGTGAAGTTCCGCGAGTGGGCGGAGTTTTTCTCAGCCACGTTTATAAACATAGGGCCCCTTATCAACCTGTTGTAAAGTTTGTTTTAACTACTGATGTCTTGGGGATCTGGCAGGACCCTTCCTCACTTAACCCCTTCGGTGCTCATGACGGAACGGTTCCGTCATGAGCCACGGTTGAGCTGTGCTCATGACGGAACCGTTCCGTCATGCCCACGCCCGCGCAAGATTCCGTCAGCACAGCGGCGGAATTTGCGCAGCATGGAAGGGGTTAAAGCCCTGTTGTTGAAACTCAAACTATGCAATATATCCACACTTTGACTCGAGCACCAAGCGCTTTGACGACGTTTGGCGCGCATTGCACTATATAAAAATACAAATTAATAAAGTATCAACAGTTCCGCGGCAGGGAGGCTGGCACTGCAGAGAGCCCCATGTCATTGTTCTGGGCCTTGCGGGCACTGAATCTCCGGATTACGCGCCGGCATAATCTTTTTTGCAACATCATCCCTGCTCCTGGATGAGGTGCACGTTCGCCTGTCAGCGGCCACAGTGAAAGATTGGGACAAATACAGAAGGAACAAACGTGCCAGCACCGCCCTCACCACTGTCAACCTTGGGGTAGCGTGTGCCCTGAAATATACATACATCCTTTTAAAGGGCGAGCATGGGTCATCTGCAATTTTAAAACACAGAGCTACATTCGTTAAAGAAAAACACAACAGCTGACGTAAAGCCACATATACAGGAATAAAAAACACAAATCTCATGGTTGTTGCACACAAAAGCAGAGCGCCGCTCTGTTGCTAGGCACCATGTGTGTATTAACAGAAGCAATGCTTCATCCCTTTTACAATATGTTTAAAAAAATAATCCAATGAGAGAGAGGCATCGGAGTTAGCGCTGGTTTGAAATGCAGAGGTGACACGCGGCATGAGAGGATTACAATTTCCTTTAACCTGAGTTTTTGGGGAAGTAATTAAATCCATTTCTGTATGAAGCAGATGGGCACTGGGTAATGAGATGATGAGCCCCAGGAGGAGGGAGTCTGTGTTTGTTAGAGCCCCTCCCCATATGCTTGGTACTGATAGGCTAGTGGAAGCATTATAGACGCAAGAGTGGTTGGCGTGTATAAAAAATCCAAAGGGCTAAACATTCAGGGGTTCTTCTAGTACGGTGCACTGTCAAAAGGTGGACATTCGCAAGTGGTCTTCCAAAGCAACGAGCAGCTAGCTGCACAGTGGCCTTAAGGCTTAAATGCACCTTCATGAGCAGTGCGGACCTTCCTGGGTGGTTGCTAGGAAACCTGAGCACTGATGGCATAATAAAACAAGAGGTAAAATAAAAGTTATTGAGAGGAGCCAAACTACAGCTTCTGTGCACAGCAGGACCCTGCCAGAAGCATATACTGTGAAATCAATAACTGCTATATAAAGCCGAGTAACAAAAACAACTAAATTAAAACTTGCTTAAGAAATGTCGCGGCTGTGTCAGCTAAGAACATAGTGCCCGTTTTCAAAACAAGTCAAATAGGAAATAGTATGTGGCAGGGGATCCAGATCCTCCAAGATTACAGGGAAAACAAAAAGAGCAGTATAGAGCGCGTCGGGTAGCAGAAGCTCACCCTTCATGAATTCACCACTGGTGCCGCGCACACACTGGTCATTAAATGCACCTTCATTGGCCTCGCTGACCAGCTTAGGTGGTTAAACAGTGCATAGGCAAACGGGGCGCCACTGAGCAGAGAGGCCACATGCACGTCTATTGGATCCCGGCGGCTCCTTCTGCAGGCGTCCAGCAAGTATAACATAAAATAAGTGAATACAAGACCAATATGTTTCTTCTCCCAACACACACCAACTCCTTTCCTGTCCTTTGGGTGAGGTGCCTAGTTTGCACTTGAAAGAACACTAAGCGAGATCAGAAATATTTATTTCTGCCACTAAAGGGCAATGATAACCTGTTATATTTTTATTCACACAGTGTAAAAGTGTTAATGAGCAGTATGCACTGGTAAACCCCGCTCTGCCAGTGGTTGACCTAGTTTTTGCAGAGTTCCATTTTCAAAGCGGAGCACCGAGTGGCAAAACTCTGCAAACTCCACCGGCAGATTCGAGTTTACTGCAGACACCTAGTGGAGTCATGTGGCATGGAGTGACATAGAGTGGAGTGGTGAAGATAAGAGTGGACTTGCATAGTGTGCAGTGGCAGAAAGTGCAGGGCGTGGAGTTCAGTTGGGTAGAGCGGTAAAGAGTGCAGTGGTGTAGAGAGGTGTATAGTGCCCTGGAGAACAGTGCAGTTGAGTAGAGTGGCATGGAGTGGCTTAGAGTGCAGTGGGATAGAGGAGATTGGTCTACAGTGTGGTGGCATATTGTAGAGTGGTGCAGAGCAGAGTGCAGTATTGTAGAGTGGTGTATAGTGATGCAGAGTGCAGTGATGTAGAGTGGTGCAGAGTGGAGTGCAGTGGCATGGAGTGTACTGGCATAGAGTCCAGTGGCACATAGCAGAGTTCAGTGGTATAGAGTGTAGTGGCCACAAGTAGAGTAGAGTGGTGTGGAGTGTAGTGGCCAAAAGTAGAGTAGTGTGGTGTAGAGTGCAGCGGCGTATAGTGCAGTGGTGTAGAGTATAGTGAGTGAGGTACAGTAGAGTGGTGCAGAGTAGAGTGCAATGCTGCAGAGTAGAGTTGCATAGAGTGCAGTGGCACGGAGTAGAGTGGCACAGAGTAGAGTGGTGCAGAGTAGAGTGCAGTGGTGTAGGGGGCAATGGCATAGAGTAGAGTAGTGCAGAGCAGAGTGGCGTAGACTGCAGTGCCATGTAGTATAGTGTTGCAGATAGAGTAGAGTGCAGTGGCGCAGAGTAGAGTGCAGTGGTATAGAGTGATGAAGAGTAGAGTGTTGTAGAGTGCAGTGGTGTAGAGTGTAGTGGCCTAGACCAGAGTGGTGTGGCATAAAGTCCAGTGGTTTGAAGTTCAGTGGCCTAGAGTACATTGGTGCAGAGTAGAGTGTCGTAGAGTGTAGTGGCATTATGTGCAGTGGCGTAAAGTGCAGTCACATGGAGTGGTGCAGAGTAGAGTGGTGTAGAGTCCAGTGGCCTAGAGTAGACTTGTGCAGCGTAGACTGTCGTAGAGTGCAGTGGCATAGAACGGGGCAGTGTAGAGTGCAGTGGTGTTAAGTGCAGTGGTGTAGAGTGGTGTAGAGTACAGTAGAGTAGAGTGGTGCAGGGACGAGCAGAGTGGCATACAGTGCAGTGGCATAGAGTAGAGTGGTGCAGAGTAGAATGCAGTGGTGTAGAGAGCAGAAACGTAGAGTAAAGATTAGGGGGGTAGGAGTAAAAATAAAGAACATGGAAAACACATGGAGTGCTTGAACACAAAGAAAAAAATGTGCTCCCAACCCGGGAGCAGTGGGCGGACACAAGTATTTGGTCCATGCTCCAAGGGAGGGCCAAAAACAAGAAGAGGACATTATGCCCACATGCCATGACAAAATCGGACCAAGGAAATGAAAGTGATGCTGAAGCTAGCAAATAGTAAGCTTTGAGCTGATTGTAAGCACACTGTATGTAAACTACATTATCTATTGATGATGGTTTCAGAGCTCTCGGGTAAGTTAGGTTTTGTCATAAATTTGTGTTTAAAAGGGTGTGATCTACCTAATAAGCAAGGTGAAGAATACTCTGATAGCAGCGTCTTTGATGGTTGGATGGCTTTAAACCTATAGAATCTTATCCAAGGTTGGCACCTTTAGTTATGGCCCAAAAGGCCAGTGCGAAAGAGTGTCCAAGCATAGAACCTAACAACCTTGGTAGGTGCATCTCAATACATAAATATCCTTTTACAAATATATGAGAAATACAGGTGTCAATGCCACAGTATTAAGATCGATGGCTGTAGCAGCTGTGCCCCACCAGATACTGCTGCACCACTGCTTTCTTTGTCCAAATGAAATCTCCCATTTTGAAATACTGCGCCATATTTTAAAGAAGACTTTCTCGTTCTGCGGTCCTCCATGAAGGAACATACCAGGGAGAATGAGGTATTCTGAGTCCTCCTGGAAAGGGGAATTTTAGGAGAGATGACAGAGTGGAATTTTACCAGGTCTTTTTGATGTATGTGGTACATGAGATCTGGGGAGATGGCATCAAATCAAAGAAAAGTTTAATGAAAAAGTTAGTTGAAGCTTATTTGATGTGATTTCGGAGTGTCCCTTAATTTGGAATGTTTCCAAATTGTGCTTTCTTAATTTATCAAGAGGAACAATTGATGGACGGAATGCTGAACAATGCAAACATTCACCCCCAGTCTCAATGATCTGGGTTCAATCCATTGTTCTTTTGCTCACCACTCTATTCCAGTTTGGAACCAGCCATATGCAAATCAGTCTTGACTCTGCTCCTGATGGAGAAAGTCCAGCCCGAACTGCCGAGCCAGATCCTCCTTGGACCGGAAACAGGCATTCTGGGACTGGTTTTGGGGCATCACTCCACATCAGCCAGGTTAGCTTGAATCCAGTGGCGCAGTGAGCATGGGATCCATGTCTGGGCATACCCTTCCTACTTAGGGTAACAAAAGCAAAACCAACGATTGATGAACAGAATGTTGAACAATGCAAGCATTCACCCCCAAACTCAAAGATCTGGGTTTAATACTTTGTTCCTTTGCTCACCACGCAACCCCAGTTTGGAACCAGCCATATGTAAATCAGTCTTGACCCTGCTCCTCATGGGAACAGTCCAGCCCGAACTGCCTAGCCGATTCTCCCTGAACCAGAAACAATCATCCTGGGACCAATTTCGGGGCATCTCCCCATATCAGCCAGGTTAGCTTGAATCCAGTGGCGCAGTGAGCATGGGACCCACGTCTGGGCCTACCCTTCTCACGCAGGGCGACAAAAGCAAAAGGACCAATTGATGGACGGAATGCTGAACAATGTATACATCACTAGCAGAGGATTCAAGCCGAATTTTGACCATCTGCTCAAAAAGTTGTCCTTAAATCTTCCCGGCTTTTGAGAGCTTGAGAAACACCAATATATGTTTTAAATTACCTTGTGGTATAGAGTGATATTTTTAATTCTACTCTTCCTAAAGTAAAGTTAAAATCCAAGTGGGACACCCTGGGGTAGAAATTATCCCTCATTTCCAAGGTCACTGCTTTAGCCACTTTGCAAGCGAGAAAGCGAATCCTTGGATTTCTTCAGGATCGAGGTCCCAACTACTATCCTTATCCACTACCCACGCATGAATTTTTCTAGGTGGAACAGACTACTGAAGTAATGTTTCCAGAAATCCTCTGACAAAACCAATAAACAAAGTAGGGAAGAGAGAGGATGCCTATGAGTATACAAATAAAAGGCCCTATTAGGTATGCATTTGCTTTCTTCTTGTCAAACAACATAGCAACAGGATATCTTTAGGACAGCCTAGCCCATGAAGCATTTTTCTAAATCAAAAACGGTCATCCTCTTCTGTAAAAGGTTTGTCAACAAACACCTTAAAAATCGCTATGTTTCAGATACTATTAGCAATTGTAATTCTCTGGATTGACAAGGAGACATGTGACACGTACACTCACTTGGCACTATACTTCTGTATGGCTTTTGTGCACTGGATGATCACAGTTTGTTGTGCAAGATATGAAGAACATTATGTTTCCACCAGTTTTTCCTTGATTGTCTCTTCCCTTGATGTGCTACCACGTTAACACCTTCTGATGTAATGCACCATTGAAAGATGTTGTACCAGAAAGCATGTTCTGGTAAATATAAATGAATGCTGCCAATAAATTAAAAAAATCCCATCACTAAAACTGGATCTTTACATTTTACTTGGAAATTTGAAAGACACTGAGTCACCTATATCACTTTTGGTTTGAATAATATAGTTTTCTTTCTCTGCCTCCTTTCTCTATGACTTTGGTAATATTTGAGTTTATTTGTATACCACCATCTGCTGTGAAGGGGATGCTTCAAAGTATTTTGTTGATGCCATAAATAATGTGTGCTTGAGTCACAGAAATCCAGGAACAAAGATGGGTGTGGCTCTAATCAGCAAAGCTGAGCCCATTAGCATGAAGGAACACAACAACCGCCAATGCTGATAAACAATTTGAAAAGTCACTAGAACGCGGAAGAACTTTGAAACAACCACGCCTGTACTAATTAATAGTATTTAATCAAGAGACATCTTTTTTGTTCATATGAATTTCACATAAAAAATGTTTTACTCATGTACAATAAACAACACCACGTTGAATTATTACCGCAAAATTAACAACAATGACCAGGCTGCCAGTTTGGCAGGTAACCCCATTCACATATACATTCAAACACCACTCCTCATTCATCAACAACCAACTCATGCATACATTCTGCCTTTGGTTGCCAATAACAACGCTTTAAATGAACCAAAGGTCAACCCAAACACCGAAAGAGATTAACCAATTCAATTTAATGTGCATCTGTCCTGTTATTGGACAAACGTTAACAGTTTAACAATATTCTTTTTTATAATGCACAAAAAGAAACCACTTAAACCAGTGTTTGGTATAAAAACAGAAGAAGGTCTACGCGTTTCGAACCCCCAATAGGTTTGAACACAGGGGTTCTCTTCAGGACCCAAACACCAAATGGCAGCGCACTTGTAGGAGCCCTTTCTGTATTCTCAAGTAGGAGCAATAAGGTGATGACCACTCCCGTGGTGGAAAATGAGGCTAGCGCCTCTGTGGAAATATATCCATTACACGCAATTAAGTAGGAGCGCAGGCTCCAAGTTTACGAGTGCTTGAACTCTGACTCTGCCTGTCAAAGAGTCACCCGATTATCTGAAAAGGTGCTAGTAGGAGCACACGAACCTAATCCGTGGAGGAGACTATGTTCTTGAGCGTTTCTTCCGGCAATGTGCAAATCAATTGCGTAATTGTACTCGTAAACTTGGAGCCTGCGCTCCTACTTAATTGCGTGTAATGGATATATTTCCACAGAGGCGCTAGCCTCATTTTCCACCACGGGAGTGTTCATCACCTTATTGCTCCTACTTTTCAAAGTCAACAATGGCAAAAAGCAAAGGCTGTTATTTCCTTTTATGTGTATGTGTGCATTTTTGGGGATAATATAGAGGAACTGAGTGCTGACTAAGCTTGGTTGGTAGACTGCTCTTAATATTATCCATCAAGTGGGGAGAGGCTACTGAGGGGAGGGAGAGTCTCCATTGTACAGTGGTAGATGGGGGCTAGGAGGTATTCTTTGAAAAGACTGGTCTTCAGCTTTTCTTTGAACTACACTTAGGATGATTCAAGCGTGATATGGGGACCTTTCATCGGAAATATTCAAGATATCCATTTAAAGGATTGTGAAAATGCCACACCCAGGCGACATAGGCTGCAGTTGAGTGTTAAGTTTCAAATACATGCAGGAGGTTAAATATATCTAATGTAAGTGCAACAAGCATATTTTATTTTTGAGTGATGTGCATATGGCATTGGAAAAATACATTATCAATTGTTGCTTTTAATATATTTGTGCGTTTCATTTTCAATAAAAGCCATTCAATTGCGCATCCGGCTGTGCTTAATTTGAGCCGGTGGAGCCCACTAGCATTCATTTTTGGTGAACGGCACTTATTTTTCCTCATAAGAAATTTCCAGAGAGCAAGAGAGGGAAAACGCACAAAAGGGGAAAGAAGCAGGAAGAGGAAGATGGAAAAACCATCACGAAGGGAGAAAGCAGGAAGTGATAATATTGAGGAAAAGGAGCAGACAGTGCCTGGTAGTGGATTAAAGAGGACTGTGGTGGATTGAAGACTATGCATTTTTTAGTCCACATGCTGACATTTATCCGCGCTGACTGCAGGCCTCTAAGCAGCGCTATGGGCACCGGTACTCATTGTTTTACAAATTAAGCTCTGGTCTGATATTAAGAGTCTAAAGCTCAACAGCAGCCAAGCTTTGCCGATGAGTTCATTGTTATATGAAATGACTCATAGAAGGAAAGGGAACAATGGCTGAGCCTTCACACAGCTTGCCCATCTCGCACAGCACTATGCAAGGAAATTAGATCCTAATCTCTGTTTATGAAATGCCAACAAGATGTAAGCAAAATCTTCCCATTATCAAAAGGCAAGGAAGGTCACACTTTCCAATGATGGAGTCACGTTTCCTTGTTTATTCTGTAAAAGTTGCCTAAAAAAAGGTAGTAGTTACTTAACAATTTATGATGACCATGTATTTATCAAGTTTGTTTGACATTTAATATATTTGTACAGATTCTCCAGACCGCCCCTTTGATGAAAACTCCCTCATTTTGTTTGCTTCACGGTGCTAATTCACAGCGTTGATTTTTGCCCACATCCCATGGATTTTAAGCGGCTCATTACAACTTTAGAGAAAATCCTGATTACGGTGGAAACAAACGTTTCCCCTCCAATCGATATTAAGACACAATGACGCTGGGAAAAAGTGTTTGGAATGCGGGTAAACCAGTGCTTAATTTGTAAGGAAATAAGTGCCAGGGCTCAGGTCAGTGGGCCACTGCAGCTTGCACCTCACATTGCCACTGCTGCCAACGATAGTAACACAACTATTACCCAATTATCCCATGCCCCAAAGATGTAAGAATGAGTTGGGTAGCAGATAATAGTAATTTTTACTGTATATTGCATTAATAATTAACTGTTGTTGTGCTCGTCTCTAAATTAGACAGCCGGACCTTGTGGCGCGCTGTAAGACTGTGTTGAGGAATAAGTGCCGGTGCTGAGCACCGGAAACCAAAGGCTCAATTTAAGCACTGGGGTAAACATGCAGAAATGGGTGCACAAACACGGATTTCTGTCCTTAATCCTTTTTTGATGATTGCATCTCATAATCTGGAGGGAACTGAGATCCCTCTAATCAACGGGTGAGAGATTTTAGACCTGATTACCTTCAATTTTGTTTCTTGTCCAACCCAAGCCTGTGGGTGATTGTCAATGGCACAGGAACTAAGATGTCGACATCATAATGTCTGACTCAGGTGTTGTGAGTAAACCTGGGCAGTGAACTGCGACGACAAGTTGGCGAGTGCAAGCGAGTAAAATATACCTCCCAGCGAGATTTTTCCTCGCTCATGCTCATCAATGTCTGGTTTGTGATTGCGAGCGAGGAAAATCAACCTCCCGGCGAGATTTCTCAACACGGGCAGATGGGTTTCTCAAAACGAGTGGTTGCGTATGCTTGCGACCTCTCGCATTGAGAAACCTTCCGTTCGTGTTGAGAAAGTTGGCGTTTGGGTAGAAAATCTACTCGCGCAGCAGAAAGAAAGCGGCGCTGTCTTGCGCTGCACATGGTGCAGTTCGTGATGATTTTCCAGTGCGGAACAAATACCCGGTGTTGAAAAACACTGCGAGCGGCATGACCCTACCCCACTCCACTGCTTGCAGAATAGTACGCTTTGGACATCCTACAGATGGATTTATTTAAACACCATTGAGCTACATATCTGAGTCGCATCCTACAAAATACATGAAGAAGCATGATCGGCCACTATCACGGGCATTATTTCTTGTCTGGAAAGCTTTGAGGAAGTCACTGGATGTGACGGAACACGTGTCAGCTGTTCTCACGCATCTTGATCAGGACTGTACAGCTGTGAACTTTTTATACAATATTTCCCCATCTGTATGTTCTCTGTAACAGGGTTTTCTTTTACAGTCTTGATTGAATTTGTGATGTTTCAAAAGTAAAGAAAGTATTTTGCACAACCTATCTTTGTTGTTTGACCAGTGATATATTGATTACATAGTTTTGTCAAGTCAGCTTATCAAGGTTTTACGAGAAGAGATTTGATATTTAGAGTGCCGGGGTATAACTAGGTTTTTCTGTATTGCACAGTGACTGTTGGCAGTACCTGTGCATTTGTGTACCCAAGGTAGTAGGGTACATTTTTTTACCCTTAGTGGCACCATAAACAATTGTTCTATTGCTTAGGTTAAATATGAGAATTAACCATATTTGTGACTGTCCATATTGATTGCATACCTTTCTGAAGTGCGACCCCCCAAAACACTACTACCGCTTTTTGTATTGTAACCATATTTGTATTTTGGCAATGGTTTGATAATTTTGTCAATATGTCTCTGTCTATGATTGCGAAGGGGAGCATCCACTGCCCCCCCATAACCATCCTTCTGCCTAGCAGGAGTTTCATGGAGGTCTGCTCCGAGCTACGTGTAAAATCTTCTCTCCACCAGTCTACCCTATGCATTGTGGCACGAAGGCAATCTTAAATGAGATTTGCAACATGAAAATATAAAATCTCCTACAATCTTTATATAGCTCAATGTCTAGCCCCCGGAGTGGTGTGAGAATGCAGATACAGTAGGTAAACTAGAACATGCATGAGTAAGTACCAGGTAAACTGTGACCTTACGGTTGCTGCTATGTCTGGGTACGAAAATAGGCATGCGTTAATGTAGAGGCAGCCAAAAATTAACTCACACCGTGGATTAGAGACTTTAGGAGACGCTTTGCTTTGATGGAGCATTATATGATAAGAGGGATGCATATTTCCTGTATATGATCCACCTGACAGTAAAAATAATTCTTTCTTTCTTTCAGAAGAAATGGTATGTAGCCTTTGATGTCACACCTTTAGCCTTAGCAGATATGACTATCCTGCTAAAGGTACCCTCTCATTTGTTGGGGTGTCTTTTTCCCTAACAATAAATGGTGTTTGCAGAGTGTACCTATGACTTCTAAATCAGACAATTGGTTGCCCAGTTTTGTTAGGCAAATAAATGTAAGCTCCACCAATGGTATAGCCTGGAGCACCCAACCCACGCCACGACTGCAGACCTTGGAGATCAACAAATATGGATCTGGGTGTATTGGAAACACTTCTCAAATGTTCCCCCAAACATTATCTAGTATTCCGGTGCAAACTAGCATGGGAACCTGACTATCCACTAGTCTATATGACAGTTCTAATTGTTAAGTTTAATAAAACAAGAATTTAGTTTTGGGCACTCAGGTTATTCCATGTTATAGGAATCATGTCCAGGCCAACTTCATTTGGCTGTGTTCTTTACATTCCAAATATAGGTTGGGAAATCTTAAGGAGCGCATGCCCATTTTTTGAGAAAACTGAAAGCTATTATTAAACAACCAGACAGTCCAGCATGCTACTTTCTGACCCTAGAGATTCTATTTCCATTTAAATTATATTTACTATTACTAATTGTATATATCTATCCAGTGAAAACAGGGTTCTTTACACTTGTCCACTTAGCTAAAAATGTGATCAAAGTTGGCTACAGGAACTTGGGCGAGTCTATTCAACTCCTTACACAGGCTTTAATTCTGCCATCTGCAGCCTAAATTGCCCATACTATAGAACGTGGAAGGTAAAGAATGTAATTTTCGTGACCCATTAGACACTGTTTGTAATAGGGAATCCAAGACCGTGTGTCTCGCCAGTTTTGCTTGTTGATGTTAGAAGCAGTGATCCATGAATTGAATGGGCAAGCATGGTCTGATTAATCCAGAAAGGCAAATTATAGGGTGCCTATAGGATCAACCGTTATTGATTATATCACTTTTCCCCGCCCTTTCCCCTTTCAAGGAATCAGTTACATACATTTTCATATCCTGAGGACTCCCTATCTGTGAAAATGTTAATAGGCCATAAAAAGTTGATACCTGGTGACGCAACTAAATTGGTCCTAAATTATTGTCCCAAAAATTTACTTGTAAAGATCGTTTATAATTGTGAAATCAAAGCATCTTTCCTTAGGAAAATACTGTTAGGTGGGTTTACATAAACAAAACCACCACATTTTCATTAAAAATGCTATTTACAAAACTATGCAAAGAAAACAAATCTACATAGGAGCAAACAACAGCTATGTGTCCTAACCCCCACTTGCGAAATTACTCCAGAAAAGAACTTCATCTGAGTAGCAGCATCACTATTGCTGAGATCCGTGGATATGCACTGTGTACTGCACACTGACTAGGTTGCCCGATTGACACTCTTAATTATAGTAAAAGATCCTTCTCAAACCATCTGTTAGCAAGGAGGCTGAAAAAAACCATACAAATACAGAGTAGTTTTGTAAGCAGTTGGCAGTTCAAAGCAATTCTTGAAATTAAACTTGCAGATCCCTGCACTGCTTCCAGTGAGAGTGCTGGATGCCCTGCGCGTTTTTAATTAGCAGCACGTGGCTTACATTTTTGTCGCCAGAATGTAAGATCCCTGCAGACAGAGGAGTCTGTAGACATATCTTGGATTTACCACTTTGTTGTCATACATAAGCTGTTAACAAGAAGCTAACCCTTATACGTGTGGAAGATTCAATTAACCTCGAATGAATGAATGAGATACTTATATAGCTCACTATCACTCCAAGGGAGCATCGGGTGCTGGACGGTAGTTAGAAATGCCTGCTACACAAGGATCAAGTAGGTAGGAGTTCAGAGGATGAGTGAGTAACATAGTGAATTAGGGATCCTGAAAATACATGTTTTGAGTTGTTTTTTAAAAATGGGTTCTGATTCAAAAATTCTGAGTTGTCTAAGGAAAGTGTTCCAGGCCTTTGAGCCCAAGACTGCAAAAGATTTCCGCCCTTCGTATCTGAAAGAAACACGTTAGTTAGATTCCTCACCTTAGAATATCCCCAGGCGTCAGACTGGATCCGGAAGATTTTTCGTCAGCAATACCCCTTGCGCGTCGCTAGGCGTCGTCTGCGGCTCCGCGTCCGTCGTCGGCGTCGTGCGCCGGGATGACGTCGTCGGAGTACTTAGACGCCGCCCTCGCGCGCTGACGTCAGTTCTTCTTTTTTCCGCGCCAGTAAGCGCAGATCCGGGAGAGCTACCCCTTTTAGTCTTTTTTGACTAAATCTTTTTTGATCATTTTTGATCCTTGTCTGTCGACATCTGGTGCCGGTAGGATGCCTGGGTTCAAGGCTTGCGAGGATTGTCATCGACTGATGTCGGTGACCGATCACCACCGCCGGTGCCTCTACTGCTTAGGCCCCGACCACGACGCGGAGTCGTGCAACGACTGCCAGGCCCTGACTTCGAAGGCTAGGCGGGAGCGGTCCCGCAAGCTTCTCGAGCTTCGCCACTCGGCTCCGCGTCGTGCGCGATCCCGGTCCAGGAGGAGGTCCAAGGATCGCTCGCGGAGCCCTAGCCGACGCCATCGATCGTCCGGCTCCAAGTCGTCGGGTAAGTCCAAACGCTCAAAGAAGTCCAAGAGGCGACACCGCTCTTCGGACTCCCCTCGCCGGTCGCGCGACTCGGCCGAGGGTCAGGGTGGTTCCACCCCCGCGGCTCCGGCGGAGCCGCAGGTGCCGCGTCCGCCCCCATACCTTCCGGTCCCTGGGACTGACGCGGCGCCGGCGGAGATCAGTGCCTTCCTCTCGGCCATGAGGAGCCTGGCCCCGCCGTCGACGCCCGCTGGCGCGCCTTCGGGCCCCGCGGACTCGACTGGGCGACCTCGCCTGCCGGCGGCTCCGGCCCCGGCGCCGTCGACGACTCCGGTCTCGACGCCGCAGGTCCCCGCGGGGCCCATGCCTGGGCCCCAGTCGACGCCGGTTGACCTAGTCACTCCTCCACCGGCGCCGACGCCTGAACCACCGACGCCGTCACCGGCGCTGCCGACGCCTTTGACGCCGACACCCCAGTTTAGCCCTCATCCGGACCCGGCGCCGGCGCGGCGTCGACCGACGCCGCATCCGACGCCGCTTGAGTCTTACCATCTCTACAGTCCGGTTCCGATCATTCCTCCTGTTTATCAGGAATCGGAAGAAGGGGGCGACTGGGAGGGTTTCGAGGACCCTCTGGCTGTTCAGTCACAGCTTTCTCAGGACTGGGCAGATGAACTGGGGGAGGCCAGTGGGCTGGACACCTCGCCAGACACTGGATTCACTTCTCCTCCGACCGTGGCTTCGGAGGAGGGTGCAGCATTTTCTGTGGTGCTGCGCAAGGCGGCCGAGGCCCTTGGGCTCGAGTTGCCTGCCGTGGCTGTGAGGACTAACATCCTCACTGAGGTGCTTCAAACCTCAGCAAGCTCCACTGAGCCTCTGCTGCCGTTCAACGAGGCCCTCACTGACGTTCTGCAGGGCACCTGGTCCAAGCCCTCCACAGTTCCTCCTGTGGATAGGAACGTTGCCAGGCGCCACCGCCCTGCTCCGGGCAACCCCAGTTTCCTGTCCCAACACCCCACCCCCGAGAGTCTGGTTATCCAGGCCTCTACCTCCCAATCCTCCTTCCCGACCGCTCCGCCGGACCGGGATTCCAAGAGACTCGAGCAGTTTGGCAAGAAACTGTTCTCGTCCCTTAGTTTGGGCCTGCGGTCCTTAAATACCGCCTGTCTCTTGGACCGTTATTCCCATTCCCTGTGGGATACGGTGGAGGACGTGCTGCCCCTGTGCCCGGAGGATGTCCGGACGCGTCTTACCCAGGCTTTGGCCGATGGGAGGGATGCAGCACGGCACGCCATACGATGTGGGCTTGACACCACGGACTCGCTGGGTCGGGCGATTTCAACCACGGTGGCGCTCCGCCGCCACGCCTGGATGCGGTCCACGTCATTTTCCGGGGATGTCCAGACCACCCTCATGGACATGCCCTTTGATGGCACTCGCCTGTTTGGTGAGAAGGCGGACAGTGCGCTGAACCGCTTTAAGGACTCCCGGGCTACGGCCAAGTCCTTGGGCCTTTCGGCTCCGCGGGCGCACACCTCCGCTTTTCGCCCCTTTCGTGGCCAAGGAAGGGGCGCCTCCTCACGTCCGCAAAGCCACCAGCCGCAGAACCAACCTGCGCGCGGTCGCGGACGTGGCTTCCGCCGTGGCGGAAATGGAGGCCGACGTGGTCAGCCCACTTCCACCCCGGCAGCATCCGCCTCAAAGCCCTCCTAGTCCGAGCTTTCAGGCCCATACCACGCCAGTGGGCGGCAGAGTTCGCCATCACCTGCTCCACTGGCGGTCCATTACATCGGACAGGTGGGTGCTGCAAATCGTCCGAAGGGGCTACTCCCTCCCCTTCGAGACGACCCCTCCAGCCATGCCACCGCAGCACCACCGTATCTCGGGGGATCATTTGAATCTTCTCCGCGAGGAAGTTACGGCTCTCTTGGCCAAGGGGGCCGTCGAGCGCGTTCCGAGCCCAGAAGTAGGTTGTGGTTGTTATTCCCACTACTTTCTGGTTCCCAAGAAGGGCAAAGGGAGCCTACGCCCTATCTTGGACCTCCGGAACGTCAATGCCTTCCTCCGAAAGGACAGGTTCAAGATGCTAACGTTGGCTCAGGTTTTAGCTGCCCTAGACCCTGGAGACTGGATGGTAGCGTTGGACTTGCAGGACGCATATTTTCATATCCCCGTCCTGCCGGCCCACCGGCGTTACCTGCGGTTCACGGTGGGCCAAGAGCACTTTCAGTTTACCGTGCTCCCCTTCGGCCTCACCAGTGCCCCTCGGGTGTTCACGAAAGTGTTGGCGGTGGTCGCAGCTCATCTGCGCAGATCAGGGGTTTCAGTCTTCCCCTATCTCGACGACTGGTTGTTGAAGGCGGGCTCGCCCCAGGCAGTCGTCTCCCACCTCCAGACTACGGCGGATCTCCTGCATTTGCTGGGGTTTTCCATCAACGTGCCGAAGTCACACCTGAGTCCCTCTCAGAAGCTCCTCTTCATCGGAGCGGTTCTCGATTCGGCGCAGTTCCGGGTCCATCCACCGGAACAGCGGGTCCGGGATATACAGGCCCTGATTCCCATCTTTCGGCCTCTATCCTGGGTTTCGGTCAGGCTAGTGTTGCGGCTTCTGGGGCTGATGGCCTCCTGCATCCTACTAGTGCATCACGCCAGGCGGCGCATGCGGGCTCTGCAGTGGGACCTGAAGTTTCAGTGGGCCCAGCATCACGGCAACCTGTCCGACCATGTCTTGATCTCGGAGGGCACTGCACAGCAGTTGCAGTGGTGGCTCACGGACCGCGAGTGGGTCAAGGGCAAGAGCCTCTCCCTTCCCCAACCGGAGCATGTCGTAGTGACCGATGCGTCCCTCCTGGGTTGGGGTGGCCATATGGGGGAGGCGGTGATCAGAGGCCTCTGGTCTCCGGCGGAGTCTCGTCTCCACATCAACCTGTTGGAGTTGAGAGCGATCCGGCTTGCACTGAAAGCCTTCCTTCCCTCTGTCAGGGGAAGTGTCGTGCAGGTGTTCACGGACAACACCACCGCCATGTGGTATTGCAACAAACAGGGCGGGGTGGGGTCGTGGACCCTTTGTCAGGAGGCTCTGCGCCTCTGGACGTGGCTGGAACACCAGGGCGTCACCCTAGTGGTTCAACATCTGGCGGGCTCTCTGAACGCCAGAGCAGACGAACTCAGCCGCCGGTGCATGATGGATCACGAATGGCGTCTGAACTCCGAAGTGGCGCAAGGTCTCTTTCAGCAGTGGGGAGAGCCTTGGTTAGATCTATTCGCCACCGAAGAGAACGCGCAATGTCAGCAGTTCTGCGCGTTGGAATTTCCAAGGCGGCGCTCGCTCGGCGACGCTTTTCGTCACGAGTGGAGTTGCGGTCTGTTGTACGCCTTTCCGCCTATACCACTTCTGCCCAGAGTGCTGAAGAAGATCAGGCACGACCGGGCCCAAGTCATCTTGGTGGCTCCGGATTGGGCACGAAGATACTGGTATCCCGAGCTACTCAGTCTGTTGACCGATTCCCCGATACGTCTGCCCCTTCGGGAGGATCTTCTGTCGCAGCAGCAGGGGACGGTCCTCCACCCGAACCTGTCCAGCCTCCACCTCCATGCGTGGAGATTGAGCGGCGGCAGTTGATGCCATTTGACTTGCCTCCTGAAGTCTGTGATATCATTCTGGCAGCCAGGCGTCCCTCCACAAAGTCGGTATACGCCTGCCGGTGGAACAAATTTGTGGCATGGTGCACAGCAAAGGCTGTGGATCCCCTTTCCGCCCCTCTTTCTGAGGTTCTCCTCTTCCTTCTTTCTCTGGCCCGGCAGGGCTCTGCCCTGGGCACCCTGAAAGGTTATCTTGCTGCCATCTCCGCCTTCTTGCGGCTTCCTGATCAGCCTTCTCTTTTCAAGTCCCCTGTGGTTACACGCTTTCTCAAAGGCATTACACACACGTTCCCTCCTGTCCCTTTTGTAATGCCTCAGTGGGACTTGAATCTGGTATTGACATTCCTGATGTGCGCTCCCTTCGAGCCTCTTCACAATTGCCCTCTTCGTCTTCTAACTCTAAAGACTGCTTTTCTGGTAGCCATCACCTCGGCTAGACGGGTGAGTGAGCTCCAGGCTTTATCTTCAAAGCCTCCTTTTCTATCTGTTCATCCGGACAAGGTTGTCCTTCGGCCTCGTCCCTCCTTTCTTCCTAAAGTGGTGACTCCATTTCACCTTGGGCAGTCTGTCACCTTGCCCACCTTCTTTCCGCCTCCGCATCCTTCCAAAGAGGAAGAGGGGCTCCACCGTCTGGACCCAAAACGTGCGCTCTCCTTTTATCTGGACCGCACAAAACAGTTCCGGGTGGACGACCAGCTTTTTGTTGGGTACGTGGGCGCTAAGAAGGGGAAAGCTGTGCACAAACGAACCATCTCTCGGTGGGTCGTTTTGTGTATAAAAATTTGCTATTCCTTGGCTAAAAAGGACCCTCCTGTTGGGCTGCGCGCCCATTCTACTCGGGCCACGGCGGCTACTACTGCCTTGGGACGGGGAGTCCCTTTGCAGGACATCTGTCAGGCGGCGACGTGGGCTTCGCTACACACGTTTGCCAGGCATTATTGACTTGACAGCCAAGTCCGGAGGGATGGCTTCTTTGGCCGTTCTGTCCTCCAGGACTTTCTGGTGTGATCTTGGTTCGCAGACCCACCACCGGGGATGGTATTGCTTGGGTATCTATTCTAAGGTGAGGAATCTAACTAACGTGTTTCTTTCAGATGAACAAGTTACTTACCTTCGGTAACGATGTATCTGTAAGAAACATTAGTTAGTTAGATTCCTCACCGACCCTCCCATCCTCCCCGTTCTGCGAACTGACATCTAGGGTTAAGGTTATCCTTTTCAGGCCCCTAGATTTTATTTTTGGCACCAGTGTCGGTCTTTGCATGGCTCTGCGTTCCTGGCGCGGAAGGCTATGTACAAGAACTGACGTCAGCGCGCGAGGGCGGTGTCTAAGTACTCCGACGACGTCATCCCGGCGCACGACGCCGACGACGGACGCGGAGCCGCAGACGACGCCTAGCGACGCGCAAGGGGTATTGCTGACGAAAAATCTTCCGGATCCAGTCTGACGCCTGGGGATATTCTAAGGTGAGGAATCTAACTAACTAATGTTTCTTACAGATACATCGTTACCGAAGGTAAGTAACTTGTTCTTCAAGTCTGAACATAGGGGGTTTGAGGAGGTGTCATGTGATGACCTGAGCGTATGTGGTGTTGTATATTGAGTAAATCTATTGATGAGCTATTTTGGGATGGATTGCCTATTTGCTCTGAAAGTAAGTAGGAGAATTTTAAACAAAATCCTTTTATTGGCAGGCAACCAGCAACCAGCTGACGCAGGGGAAAGTTGGGGGAGTTTTAATACTACTCTAGTAGGGGCATGTTGAACCTGCATACAGACCGTTACAATAATCAAGTCAGGATGTTATTAGGGCAAAGGCCACTGTTTTCCTTGCCACTAAAGAGAGATAATCGAAGACATTTTTTAGTGATTTTATCAAACCAAAACAAGATCCTGCTACTGCAAGCGCTTTGTGGACGAAATGTCAGAGACGTGTCGAATTTTCCTCTTAGGTTTTTTTCCACCTTTATCATTACTAGAGGAGGGGGAGTGGACTTAGACCACTACAAAACTGGATCAAACAAATTGGGCTTCCCGATCAGCATAATCTCCGTTTTGTCGGTGTTACATTTTAAATGATTGGATTGCATCCGCCAAATTACTTCACCACGGCAGTTGCTGAAATGATGTTCTGATCCAATGGAAGCTCTATCAAGCGACAAGATTAACTGCGTATCGTCAGCATAGAAAGTTGCTTCAATGCCGAAGGAGGTGATCAACTCGATCAGGGGAGCATATAAATGTTATAAAGTGCAGGGCGAAGTGATGAGCCCTGTGGTACCTCAGAGGTGAGCTTTCTTTGGCGGGGATAAAAAAAGTCCTAACATGACTGTTTGTCCAAGGTAAGAGAAAAATAATCTAATCCACGACAATGCCAGTTGGGAAATGCCACATCTCTTGATGCTTTGCCAGAGGATATCATGAGAGATGGTATCAAATGTGGTTGATAGATCTAATAGGAATAGCACTGCATTTTTTCCCTCATGCAGGGTGAGCTTTAATGTGTCAGCAGCCACTAACTGGGTGGATTCTGTGGAATGGCTTGGACGAAAGCCAGAATGCTGAGGGTGAAGGATGTCTGTCTCCTCCAGGAAAGTTGTCTGTTGGTTATTGACCAATTTTTCAATTATCTTACACAGAATTGGGAGAAGAGAAATAGGACATAGAAAGTATAGCACTGAAGCATCGGATACCTGTTTTTTATGTAAAGTTTTGACAACTGCTAGTTTCCACTCTTTGGGGACCTCAGCGGGGGACAGAGAGGTATTTAAAATGTAATTGATCGGTTGGTTTACCATGTCAATAACTTTGTGGAGTATGGAAGGGGTACAAGGATCATAAGGAGAACTGGATTCACAAGACAGTATGGCCTGTGGTGACTGTGCTAGGGTAATACTCTTAAAGGTAGCTGGAATGCTCTTGTTGGGGGATTCTGCCCCCCTCAATCACCTTTAACCCCTTGTGTGCCACGCCCTTTCCCCGCCCTGTGCCGGGCGTTGCATTAGCGGGCGGGGTTCATGACGAGCTGGACTTGTCATGGGCACAGCGCAACCACGGCCCATGACGAGTCCAGCTCGTCATGGGCACACAAGGGGTTAAACAGTGGGATGGGGCTGAAACTTTGTTGGATGGAGAGTTTTTTTTCCTCAAAAAATGAGGATATCTCATTACATAGAGTTTGAGAAGGAGGAATCTCTCTGGACAATATGAGATGAACAGAGGCACACTAAACTCTTTATAAACGTAAATATGAACTGACCCAAAAAAAACAAAGACGCAGTTGTTAGCCCATGAAGATTACTCAAGTGTTGCCTATTGCCAGATTTATTTCAGTATTTCAACATTTCTTTCATACTTTATTTTTTATGTTTTAGCCCACAAATGAGAATTGGTTATTCCACAATTTCTTGATGAACCCCTGATAATGGTCGGAGGAATCCTAGGGATCGGAACACTGGTCTATATTATAGCCTGTGCTCATCATGGTGAATGGATTAGATATTGTGAGGTGATTTTTGCCTAGGAACTCATTATAACTTTGAGTGTTGACTTTAGAAGCCCTTTAGCTTAAACCAGCAGCTAGTTTAACATCTGGTGTAGGTCGAATTGACAACCAAAACATGAAAGTACTCCCAACAAAGGGAGATGGAATTAGAGGTCATAAGACACTAGAATTTCTACATTAAAGCATTCTTCCCGATGTGTTGCACATTGTTCGTTTGTCAGCTTCACATTCCTTGTTGGGCTTTATATTACTATATTACTATGGTCAAAATGAAATGAAATGAAAATGAAATGAAATAGTACACCATTAGTTACTTATCTTATAAGCATTTAATATGATAAAAAGGAATAAGTGGTTTGTATGGGAATGTAGACTGACAAAAACTCTCCTGCATCTCAGTCCTAACTCAATCATGGTCTGGTGGTGTAGAGATTATACCCTCCCTAAGGAAATAATATAAGCAGGTCATTGAAATAAGGCATAATGAGCATCAGGAGAGAGACCGGCGAGATCAGAAATATCCCAATACTTTTCGCTAGAGAATTGTTACGATGGGTTGTAAATGACCAGCAAATCTGTGTAGAGTCATACTCGGCTAAAATGGTTATTGTAGTTAGAGCATGGCCTGTAGTTCCTGCATGTAACTATATAATAAAAAATGATGTGGTAAATGCACAGTAATCCTTTAGGCCCTGATTAAGAGTACCACGGAATGGGCTGATGTATTTACCAAATTTAATAAATACTGATTCAACGGAATGAGGTATTTATCAGGTTCAGGAAAGGCCTCCTATTCTGAGTTGACATTAGATTAATGGCGATTTCCCACCCACGTCAGAGTTTATCATCCCAGTTGTAATCAGGACTTTCGTAATGTAAAGAAGAACATTAATTTTGAGCGTAGATTTTGGTTAGAAAGATTTTCATCCTTGAATGTATTCGTTTACAGTTACAATCCAACTCATATCACGTCATACCAATCTTTTGGAGTAGAACTTTACCCTAGTTGATGTTCTTGAATCCTATTACAGCTTATGTATGTATATGCTCTGTGTATGGGTAATCTCGTAAGAGAGGCGACATATTTAGGGTTTCAGGAGTAAGACATGTGGAGTGGACAGCACTTGTGCCTTAGCATAATTCTCCTGTAAGTGTAACTGACCCAGCCAACATTGATGGCTGCACCTAACAATTGTCAAATACATTTGCTGAATTTTGAAGTATTCACTATTATCGATAAAAAAAAAAAAAAGAATTAAAGTCCAAATCTGTGGTTTTTACTTCTCATTGGTAAACCGAGGAAAAGGTTGTTTATCATTTAGAAGAATGCAGTCAGTGGATTATCTCCCATCTCACTTCACCTTTGACAGTTTTAGTAAAAAGGAAACTGTAGAGGAAACATGCTTAGTACGTTCCAGCATTATGTTCTTTCCATGTGTTTTGAAAAGACCTTGTTGAGCTCTTCACAAAGGCATTCAGAGTCTAAAGTTCAAAATGTGGTTTGCTAATATTAAGTCCAAATGCAACTTATTTTCTTTTTTTTAAAATAATAACAAACCAGGTCTTAGATGTTGCAAGCTGAGGTTATCAGAATCTTGAACCGGATTCAAAATTACATCCTTCTAAATCCAATTTAGTAACAAGTATATTTCCTTAGATCTTATAAGCAGCAAGTAGGTGTTAAAAGTGCATGTCACAGATGATTGGGAATTCCTGAGAGTTTTGTCATTAGCACAGTTTTAGAGCTCGGTGTTTTTTTGTGGAAATTAAATAATTTAGGTAGCTTTGTGGATCATGTCAAAAAATGGTTGGAAAAGATCAGTATAGTCGGCTGTGTGGCTCATTTCATGGATATCGAAAGAACGCTTGCTGGTGGCTGTGGAACCAATCTTTTCTTATTACTGGAGAATGCCTGTTACGATTGCAAGAGAAATGTACATATTCACATGAACAGGTACTCGCACCATTAACCATTTGCAAAAAAAGCATTAGATTAGATTGGTGGTTTGCACACCATTTTTCCTGACACAACCATACCTCAATACCAACGCCTGGCTGCTGTCAAACCACTTCTAGTACATTACACTGATTTGTCTAAAGAGGTTAACACTTTTTTTTTTATTTGCCTGACATCTTTAAAGGATGTTTATCTTTGACAGATAGTTTATCAAGTTACACACTTCTGACCATTTACTTGAATTCTTTGCTGACCCTACACTTCTTTCTGGTAGTTTATGGGGTGAAATATTTGGTTGTAAACTTGTAGAATGCTGTAAGGTGGAGATGGTCATTTGAAAATACTTATTAAACCCCTTCCTATTTTGCAGTGGACTTGTGGATTTCCTCACCGAGGCAATTTGCTTGAGCTAAGGGAAATCGTGAAGATATACTGGCTAGTTCCTGCTGCAATTGTAAAGTTACACTGACGAACAACTTACATTTTAAAGTTATCCAGAAAGCTTATTTTGATTAAAATAAAGAGCATTCAAGACTAACACAGAAAAGCGTGATACAAAATTTTTCTGTATGCTTTTAACATAATGGATGTTATCTTCAATAACAGATGAAGTGAGTGGGAATGCCAATGTACAGATAAATAGACCACAAATTTGGGAATCAGCATGGATAGAAAAGATTTGAGAAAACTTTGTGAGGACATGTTCCATAGTTAAATGAATTGGATTTCATTCTACAGAAATAATGCTCTGTGCCTGCTGGAATTGTTAGTATCTAATCGACAAAGACGACAAAAAAGATGACTTAGCCATCTTTTTTGGATTGTACAGTGTCCAATAGTTTGGCGTGTTTATACCTAAAACAACATCATAAATACTAAGGAGCACCCGAAAAATGCAATTGCTTTTTGCATTGAACAACAACTACACAGCAATGGATTCATTAAATGTGGCTAAAAGTTGAGAGCATTGTGTAGGCTTCATTATCAATTCAAGCACACAAAAAGGGATGGGAGGAATGCTTGCAATTTGTCTAACCACTGGCAATAGGTCCGGGTGGCATCCCTACTTATTGTTCTTTTGCTCACCACTTCACGTCAGTTTCGACCCAGCCACATGCAAATCAGCCTTGACCCTGCTCCTCATGGGTGCAGTGCAACCCAAACTGCCAGGTATGGGCCTCACAGAACCAGAACACAAGAAACCTAGGACCAGCTACACCCTGAAAAAGGCTCATCAGCCAGATATAGCTTAGTTTCAGTAGCAAAGTGAGCAAGGGACCCACGTCCGGGTATACCCTTACCACTTATGGCGTTACATCAATTACACAAAAGCCGATGCGAGGAATGCTTGCAATTTGTCTAACCAATGGCAATCGCTTGAGGTAGCATCCAACCCATCGTTCTTTTGCTCACCATGCCACTTCAGTTTGGACCCAGCCATATGCAAATCAGCCTTGACCGTGCTCCCCATGGGAACAGGCCAACTAAACTGCCAGGTCAGGTCCTCTTCGGCCCAGAATGCAAGCAACCCAGGACTGGTTTCACCCTGAAAGGGCTCATCAGTCAGGTATAGCATGGTTCCAGTGGCAAAGTGAGCACAGGAGAAAAACAAGAGGTGGGTAGATGGGATATTTACCAATTTTTTGCCTATGCCTTTAAAACACCCGCCTCTAAATGAGACCCTTTATCAATTTATTAGCAAAGGTGATGGTTTCTGGTTTATAGAACCTTTTAAATAATTCCTACTGTTCAAATACATCATTTTACTAATATTTGTAGGAATAAATAGGGAACATGTCATACATAGTTTTATGTTCGTTTGCAATGAAAATTATTTAAAAGCAAAAAAGTGTGCATTTCTTGGTTGATTTTAGAGATTCTCTAGTGTTATTCTTTGTGTCCTTGTACTCACTGGTCCATAACTTTCAAAATCACAATATTACATTTTTTAAGTTTTGGCTTTCATGGCGTGTTAGAACTTTTTATTGCTAATCTGTTGGATGGAAATAAAAAGTTGGGAGTTAGATTGGAATAGGAAGTTGGTGACTTTGTCATTCAAGGGTTGTAATTGCTGTGACCTTAGATAGCAAAGAAGAAAGGGTGTTTAGATACAGTAACGTATAGTGTGGGATTTCGTTTTGTCATGTATGCGTTAGCTGAAAAGGGTTCCTGTCCTAATAGTCTGCCTGATAGAGTGAGGCATTTGTTGTCATTTTTCTGTGCATTGTATATCCTGGCTGGCTGTAAAGAGGAGAGGCGTGAGCTACATTATCCTAGGCCTGTTTTTCTTCTAATAAAGTCTTTCCATTTTTTCTTCAAGATGGTAATTGTTAACTGCTAGAAATTCTCTTAAAGGGATTATTAGCACCAGAACCAGTTTTTTAGTTTTTTACTTGTTGGTGAATATCCCTGAACACAATTTACCTGCACTTCACAAACATTAACAGAATGCCTATTTAGGATATACACCATAATAATTAAAAGTAGAAATACAACACTACATTAACATAATCAATAATAAATGTATTTCTTTTTCAAAACAAATGAAATCCTTTCAACCACATCAGTTTGTCCATAGATGCATCCATGTCCGTTTCCCATCTATTCATTCATGCAGTCATTAGCCCATTGATCCACACTCAGGCATCCATTCCACAGAGTGCTTTTAGGTAAGTTGTGTGTTCTTGTTTGCTTGCTTGGACACTGTGCATTGGCATCTGCCTCTGTTTTGTCCTGCACTTTGCCCTGTGTCTGTGTGCTGCACGGATGTCTTTTGCTTTGTCTCTGCATGTGTGCGTGCACAGTTTGTCTTGTGCGCATGCCCTATTCAAAAGCCAAGCCTTTTGGCATTGCCATTGAATGTCTGCATTAATATGTCAGATTTGTAGATTGGTCTGGAAAATGGTCGTGGTGGGGCAGGGGGGCGCCATTTACGAAGAATTAAGCTTGTGATCCGTTTGGATATAGAAGGCCTCTCCTTCTATGGATTTGGAGATAGTCCAGTGCTTTAAATGGGTCGGTAATCGCCAGTACTGAGTACCGGCACTTCTTAGATTTATCACTCTGAGTACCGGCACTTCTCTACTGCGGTGGAGAGTACCGGTACTCATGAAAAGGTAGGCTCATTGGCTGTGTTGGTGAGCAGGAGTGGAACGTGTCTCTGGCAGCCAAGGCCAGGGCCGGCTTTAGGGCGGTGCGACCGGTGCCACCGCACCAGGTGCTGGCTTCCTGGGGGCGCCCTGTTTGAAAGTTTATTAAGCTTTGGAAGCACCTGCTGCAGCGTTTCTTTCCGCCTGCAATTACCAGGCCTCACATAAATGTCAAGAAAACTCGTGTGATTATTTATCTTCCTGGAGAGAGATCAGCTTTTTGTATAGTTGAGGTTTTGACTTAGGTGAAGTTAGTGCAGAGGGTTAATATGCCTGCTGCAAAGAACTTGTATCTACAGAGTGCATATGATGTAAACAGGTCAGCAGATTACTGCTTTCAAAAGAGACATCCTTTTGTTACTTGCAATTTATAACTTAAAGTCCTAATATACAACAGTGAGCTATTAACTTTCATCCTAGAACTGCATACACACTGCAAAGTATACATTATTAGAACATTGATTAATGTTACAAAAAGGGTTAATTTGGCTAGAAATAGATTCTTATTATTAAAGAAAACTCCCAACTATGCTGTTTCTTTTTGACTCTGCGTTTGTGCTTCTCCACACCAAGCACTCTTAAACTATACGCCTACCAGTATGGATGACATGTGACTCCTACACTTTCAGTCCTTTGGCTTAAGTAACATTTCCTATACACTGATTTACACTCGTATGATTGATTGTCTCTGTGTAATGTGTGTGTGATGCAAAGTGCTCGGACACCCTACACTGGTATGAGTGGCACTGTATATCTAATTCAATGCATCTGAGAGTGTGGGGTTACGGTGACTTGGTCACTGTTAAAGGGTGCTAGTGAGAGAATCCGTGGTGGAGGTGGTCATTGGGGGGGCGCCAACAAACATTGTCGCACAGGGCGCCACCAGCACTAAAGCCGGCCCTGGCCAAGGCGCTGCTTCTGCAGCCCCCGATCTGAGCCCCAGCTGAGCTATTCCGCAAGGCTCATTTGAATAATGTCCGGGTGCTCACCATCACGCTGTGCTTGACAGAGCAGGATCCATTGAGGCCCTGTGCTGTCAATCACATTCCCACTATCCTGTGCATTCTTGCAAGCACTGGAATCATGTCAGTGCCCTGGCACTGCCGGGCTACGGCCAGTCCGGCCCTGGTGGCAATTAAAAAAGCCATGGTCAGTGAGGAGAAAAGATGGCTTTTATCATACCTTAGTCTTTTGTGTGTCTGCTATGATTGTGTGTATGCCTGTTTTTGTAAGATAAAAAGTGAGAGAAAGAGAGAGATAATCCAGACACTCTCAGGAGGCATTTTAAAGAAAATGGGTGGCACTTTGTTTGTACATCTCTGCTCGGCGACAAAGATTCATAAATAATGTAAAAGGGAGGGTTGGTGGGGGAGTGAGTGAGTGAGTGAGTGGATGGATGAGTGAGCAAGGGTGGATGTATAGATGGATGGATGAATAGATGGATAGATGAGTCAAAGCATGCACGGGTGAAAGAGAGTGTATGATTGGATAAAAGGGCGGATGATGGGTGGATAAGTGAAAGATTGGATGGATGAATGAAAGGTAGGGAGGATGGATGAAAGGGTGGATGATGGATGAGTGAAAGGAGGGATTGAGTGTAAGGGTGGATGGAATAAAGGAGTGAAACAGTTGATGGATGGATGAGCCAAAGGATTGATGGATGAGGGAAAGGGTGGATAAAGAGATGGATTAGTGAAAGGATGAATTGATAGGTTTGGGGATGGATGGATGGATAGGTTTGGATATGAAGGGTGGATAGACGAAATGGTGAAAAACTGAATGATTGATGAAAGACTGAATAGGTGATAGAATGTAAAGGTTAAATGGTGGACATCAGCAGGTAAATGGTAGGATGAAAGTATGAATGGATAGATCAATGGAAGAGACAAAAGATATCTTCTGGGGAGGGTCATGATGAGTTGCTTCATTTGCTTGGTGCCATAAGAGCTTTGGTTCGGCGTGGGGTATTTTCACTTTCTTCCTAATCGCTACTCGCGTGCTCAAAAATATATAGTATTGTGCCAAACAGAAATTAGCAGTATGACATTAAGAAGGTGCAACTATTGCAAAAAAAGGAACTGTTTACAGATTATCACATTTCTCTTTCATTTTGTGTGAGGAGTTAACCTGCTTTGTTTATATAAACACATTTCTCATGTGTTTTGGTATGTGCTGCAACTAATATAGAAGTTGTTAAGTATCATCATGTCTTGCCCTTAGCCCCGCCCCCTCACTACACCTCTAGCTCATTTTAATGAGTACCTGCACTTATTTCTTCCCATTTAAAGCACTGGAGATAGAATCACCTTTACCTTCGTTTTAAAAACTGAAATGTAGTTATTGGCATTTAAATCTGAACTCTTGATCGCATATTTTTAGCCCTTCTTCAAACTGAAACACACTCCTCTATTAGCAGAGTGTAAGATTTCTTGCAGTAGATTTTTCTTTCAATTAAATTCGCATGTTGTTTATGTCCATGACTACAATAGGGTTGATTTAATCTCGTCTTTATCACCTGTCGTTTGCTTCTGACTTGTCAGTAGATGGAGTTAGGGATCACAAGCCTGAAAATATTGCTCATGCGACACAAACTTGAAACTAAAACAGCCCAGTAGGTTTGGTAAAAGCACGAGGCAGGAACTGCTGCTGATTCTTTATAGTGACTTGCCCTGCTGCGGGCACTCACGTCACTTCACACGTTCAGAGGAGGAAACTCGTGTAATGGAAAGCGTTCCTCAGAGTGGGTATTGTTGCTTTAACAATATCTTGGGTTGGAAGGGTGTTGGTGGGAAACCGACTCTCCGTCACGTTTATACACATTAGTATATACAGCAGGCCCATTTACAATAGGTGACAAATAATTAATGATGTTAAATTGTTTCAGTGAAATGTTCATGTTCCCTGTAATGTGACAGCACAGATCAATCACTTCCTGACATTTCCGAAAGCTTCTGTATACATCTTTACATTTTGGTGATTTTTTTTATTTTTATTTTCTGGAAAACTTTCAATTGAAGCAGGATGCGCGCAACGTAAATAGCAACTTTTCAGTCAGAATTCAATCTTTTTGTGTTCGTTCTCATTAACTTTATGTAGTACATGTTGCAGTGGAAGAAAGGTTGAGCATAGCAAAAGCATAACAAGCATTGGCATAGCCAATAGGTCTCGCCTTTGGAACCTTATAAGTAAAAAAATACTGAAGTATAAGACATGCGGGAGAGTAGGTGGATGATGTGTGAGGATAGTAGGGCTCAGGTGTGGAAAGCACCGAAATATGCAAGATAAAATAAAGCATGTCAAATGTAAGCAGGAACAACATGGCTACCTTAACGTACTGGAACCTGGTCATAATACAATGAATGATGACCTGCAAAGTGAGTAGTGGTGGAGGGAGGGCATCCTACAGGGAAATAGGGCACTCCCTGTTTATATGTGTGTTGTTAAAAGGCGCGTTCCTTGAAATAAGAGGAGGGGGGAGGAGGAGGCAGCCGAGGAGAGTAGTGAGTGGCTGCTGAGCGTGAGGGCTGCTGGAGTGTGCGCAGCCTTAAAATAATGTAAATCAAACCTATTTTAGTCTCTGTCAAGGAATAAAACACTGCTCCCATTGTGTGGTTCAAAGTTTCCACTCTCCATCAGTCTGAAGGGGAGACAACCTGTCCCAATTGTTGTGGGCCCGCAGTGCAAGAATCCAACGCCAATACACGTAAAGAGAAAGCACTGTGTGCCACGCTGATCTGCATAACCAAATTAAAGCGGGCGGCCTCCATATTAATGGATGGATGAGGTAAGGGATTTGGCGATAATGAGCCCAGCACTACGGCGTGTCTGGAGCCTTCGGGGACCGCGCGGACTGTTACTAAAAACAAGATTAAGTAACGCATGTAAAATGTAAGCAAGAACAACATGGTTACCTTAACGCACTGGAAGCTAGCCATATTACAATGAATGATGACAGACTGGTGGTGGAGGGAGGGCACCCCATGGGGAGATACACCGTCCGTTGCAGCCCGTTTCGCTTTTGCGAGCGTTTTTAATTGTTTACGTCTCTTTTTTCCTTTTGGAAGGGTGGGAGTATAAGCAGAGAACCCCGTGCCCCCAAGTCTCATGTTCCTATTTTTTAAACGCTTGCATCTGCTGCACAGTGAAATACAGCGATCACAATCTTCTAAGGCTGGAGCTGGTTTTTCCAGGCCCACAGGTGAAGGGACCAGGATAACGGGATAATCTAGCAGATGGGGTAGTCCTAACGAATGACCGGCGCAGGGTTAAATGGGACAAGGTGGCGGCATCTTGCGAGGACCTGGCAAGACTGTATAATTCAATTTTACCTTGGTTCATTGAAGTAGATGCCCTAACCTCCCAACAACCTCCTCCTGATTTTAATATTAAATTGCAGGCTCTACACATGGGTCTAGTTGGTACCCTATTTACTGTGCTCAATCCATTGGCAACCAAGAGAAAGAAAAGGATTCCTCTCTCCTCTTGGTTTAACAATGCATGTCGCTTGGCAAAAAAAGAGTTGATTCGGGCACTAAAACTTTGCAATGATAAGACCCTTATCTCTGCCAAGAGAACACACTATAAAGCTATGTTGAAACAGGCCAAACAGGATTGGGACTATGCAAAATGGACCGATCCATCCTGTGCCCTAGAACAGAATGATGCCCGCAAATTTTGGGCTATAATTAATACAGGAAGCGGTGATCCTAAACCCGCAACCGAACCCAACTTAGAGGCAAATGTCTGGGAAGAACACTTTAAAGCTTTGTACGCTGCTGCAGCTAATACGGACACACATCCGGTTCTAGTATCATTGAATGATCCTCATGATACCATAGAGTTTACGGTGGAGGAAGTTACCAATGCCATCTCCAAAATTGCATCCAGAAAGGCTCCGGGGCTAGATAAACTGCCGGGTGATCTCTTTAAACATCAAACGGGGATCTGGGGACCTTATCTATGCATTTTATTCAACGCAATCTTGAGAGAAATGAACGTGCCCTCCACTTGGTTGGGTGCAGAAATTGTTCCCATCTTCAAGAAGGGTTCCCCTTTGCTACTGGCAAATTACAGGCCCATCAGCCTTATAGATGTCCCGCAAAAAATCTTTGCGCGGCTCATCCTTGATCGACTGCAGGACTGGATGGAGGAGAACGATATACTGAGTCAATACCAAGCGGGGTTTAGGAGGAACACTTCTACCATGGACCAAATCTTTCGCCTGCTATTACTATTCTGGAAAACGGCAAAGATTGAGGGTGGCAGCCTCTACATGGTATTTGTGGACCTCCGCTCCGCTTTTGATTTAGTGCCCCTGGGAAAACCATGGACTGTATTGCTCAGTTTGGGTGTGCCACTTCCAATCCTGGCAATATTGATGAAGCTGCACGAGGGGAATTTTGCCCGGGTCCGATATGGGAAGAATGGAGCTCTGACATCCAAGTTCCCCATTGACAGAGGGGTTAGGCAGGGGTGCGTTTTAGGGCCTACCCTGTTCTGCCTATATGTCAATGGCGTGATTTCCCATCTCAATAGTGCCCCTAACAATGATGCCCCAATTCTGGCAGGTAGCAGGGTGCCAGCGATTATGTTCGCGGATGACACCCTGCTACTTTCTAAGTCACCAATGGGAATTCAGCGTGTGCTCGATAGCTTCGAGGACTTCTGTAGAGGTCGTGGCCTGGAAATTAATGTTAACAAAACAAAGTACATGGTTTTTAATCCCTCGCATTCCACACAGCCGAATCCAAAACTAGATTCATCCAATCTGGAAAGGGTAAAAACCTTCGAGTACTTGGGAGTAACTCTCAGTGAAAGTCTCTCATGGGCCCCACAATTAGCGAAAGCGCAGCTGAAATTAACCCAGTATGCAGGGGGTATCCTCAGGCTCTCAAACACGTCTACCTATAAACCCATTAAACCTCCTCTTGAGATCTACAAGAGTCAGGCCAGAGCTGCAATTTTATACGGAGCGTAGCTTTGGGGGTCTCTAACAGGGTCTGAACTTCTCAAAATAGAAAATAAGTTTATTAGACAGTTACTGTCACTCCCACAAAGCACCCCGTTGCAACCTTTAAGGATGGATTTGGGCCTGTGGTCCATCGACGATGAACTAGCCCTGAGACCCCTCAGATACTGGCATAGGCTGTGGACTACGCCGGAACTATTGCACTACAGAGCAGAGCTGAAGGAAATCTTGGCTAGTAATGGTTCACAAAAAATCCCTTGGTTTATATTCCTAAAATCCCAGTTTATTAAACTTGGTTTACACGATATGTGGTATGATCCTGAAAAAAGCTGTAAGGCGATCTCGCGGAAGCTGCTTACCAAGACTTATGCGGCTGAACAACTTACTAGAGCACAGTCTGCTCCTAAGATTGGAGTTTTAACCAAATTATTTTTAAGTGTTAAGGACTCTTATCAATTTGAGTACTTTTTGGATATTATTTATCCTATTGCATCTAGAAAATTATACCTTCAATGGAGATATGGCACTTTACCCTTGAGAGCTTTCATTAGTAATTGGGCACACAACTCCACAGAGGCTTGCCCAGGTTGCAGTTGTGACAAAGAGGATGAGCTCCGTGTATTGTTTTTTTGCCCTGTATATATCAAAGCAAGGAAATATTGGATAGTGCCTATCTGCAAAAATATGGGTTTTCGGCAGTGTAGCCATGCTTTTAGAATTCTCAAGACAGACACCTCTGAATGTACAGTTTTCGCAGTCTCCCAATTCTTACTAGCAATGTGGAACAAGAGAAGGGGTCTGATTACCATTTAATGAAATGTTATGCTATATTATTATGTTGTGTATGCTCTGTCTTTGTACATATTTATTTTTGTACTTTTTAAGGCAAATTGCCGAAATAAAGATAATCTTGATGATGATGATGAAATACCGCGGTGCGGTGCAGACACGGAATTAATATCGCTGATACAGTGTAAATCTGTATCTTAATCCAGTATCTACAAGAAAATGGGACAAAACGGACCACGAGCTATTGCTAAGAGAAAACAGAAACAAGCTGTTTGTCCTACTCATTAGTAGGGTGGATGAAAAGACTGTGCGGGGCTACTGTCACCGAGTTTGTTTACCTCTGGTTGTGAGATCGAGGTCGGAAGCGTCTCGCGCCTTTGCACGCGCCCCAGAGCTAGTCTCTGTAAATAGAAACAAGGTGAACGTGCACGCGCTGTGCTCGCATCGGGAGATCAGTCACTGGCTGCTGCTTCAACAGACGTCAGTCTACGTCATTAATGTGACTTGATAACCGGGGATGGAAAGGGATGCCGAATGACCTGAGCAGTCGGCAGAATAATTAACCGCAACAACTGCAAAGGTATAAAATAACAGGAATGTAGGTTCCATGGCAATCACTTATCTTACGTTAAAGTATAGAATAGGTAATTATAATTCGGAAATTGTGAGAGATTAACAATCCTATTAAGTAATGAAAGTGTGATAATTGCACATTAATATATGCACTTTGAATGGGCATATCAAAAGCAAAATTAAAACAAGACCGGGAGCGAGCAGCAGCCGCGGCAGAAGTGTCATGTGATATGGCATGGCCTAATGGAGTGGGAGGGGAGGAGTGCAGTCCTAGGGAGCTCGGGAGCGAGCAGCAGCCAGCTGCTCAAGGAATGTGAGGTATGCAGCTGGCACCCAGCCGTGCTGCTGCTCGCTCCCAACCACCCTAGGCCAGGGGACAGAGAAGGCGGGACATACACACGCCTTGGGCCAATTGCGTGCTGTCTTTCTTATAAAGATGCACGCAAAGGCCAATAGCGGGAGATTAAAAAAAATCACACGCACAAGCGTGTGTTTTATAGTTTAAAGCCCTCACTAAAGCCTCGCAGAGCAGCGCATGCACGCTGGCTCAGGCGAGACCTAAAAAGTACTATGTGCAGCAGGTGTGGCTTTGAAACTTTTGTTTGTTAATGTGTAAAACTTTAACGGCTATGTGTACCGATTCCAGAAGGTTATTTTGTACAGTACTTCATATTGATTTGTATCCACATCAGGGATCCCAGTTTCACCTCATGGAGACTTTCAGGTGAAGTTAAAAATTTCTGATTTTGCATAACTCTTCCAGGCTAGGCTGCGTGAAAATGCACTGTAGCTCGAATGCACTGTAGCTCGAATGCCCCCCCCCCAACAACCCCCTTGTGAATAACCGCCAGCCCCTTTGGTTAGGGTCCCTGCTTCTTTATGGCCTCTAAGGGGTTTTCTGCAGACTGTCCCTCAGTTAGGATGGATGATCTGCCATTGTGAATACACTTTGTATATCCTTAAGTTAACGTGCATTGTGTCTCCTTCCCAAATGTAATGTTCTCTGTGTTTTTTTGTGTGCAGGTTACTCTTACGCAACTGATTATTTTTAGGTCTCAGCTGCAGACTGCTTTTACAGTTTTTTTGGCAAGATCCATTGTTTCCAGTACATATCATGTCCACAGAATGAACTATGAGTTGACCCCTTGCTCAGGACTGAGGAGCTTTGTTGTCTCTCTTACATCAAAGTTGCTGATTTAATGGGTTCCCTCCCTATTCTCGTGTACGTCACACCCAGGAGCATTTCCATTTCACAGTGATTTCATTGGATGGTGTTTCCTTCCATTCCTGATGTCAGAGCTTGGTTGTTTGCAGTCTAGAGGAGGGACTACTTCCTCTTCTTCTCTCTCCCCTGCTCACCCATCCCCCTCCCTTTCCCCCATTCCCCAACCCACCCAGTGTCCTTTGCCCCTTCTAGTCCTTTTATTGTTTTTAACTTTTTTTTAATTGTTCTTGCGCCTGCCATGCTATTGGTGTTTACCCACCTTAAAATGGATATTTGACCATTCCAAGATGACCTCCAACGCTCCTGCACACTAACACGGTCAGCATCTCTCAATGGGTTTTGTTTAATTTTACAAATCTCATTCAAAGATAGCACCCACAGATGTGCACACATCCGGAGTGGCCAAATTTAAACGGAATTTGGTAAAATCCTATCGAAATGTATTCAAGAATGACCACAGTGGGTGCACAACCATCAGCGGAGGCCACCTTTTAATACATTTTTGGGCCAGATGTATCAATGTTAGGAATAGCGATTACCTAATTGCGATTTTCTGCAAAATACAATTAGGAATTCACCATTTCTACTGTATGAAACTCATAGAGTTTCATTTAGGGATTCCTAGTGTGTCCTACCTCATCAATATTAATGAGGTAAGTCACAATTTGCGACCCATTAGGAATCAGCGCCATCACAAGGATGGTGGCCTGTTGAGGTCAGCAGACCACCAAGTCTATGATTGCTTTAAAATAAAGCAGTCTTTTTTTAATACAACCCATTTTTCTTAAAGGAATACCTTAATGCATTTAAACAAAAAAGATTCTTTAAAAAAAAAAAATATTTGTTTAGGAAGATGCAGTGGTCCTGTGGACCACTACCGTATCTTAAACAAACTTTCTTTTTACACTCATAAATGGAAAGGGGTCTCGAGGGAACCCCCTTACCAGTTGCAAATGCATTACCACCACGCTTCGATAATTGGTAAATTATTAACGTTTTACAACCAGAATTCGGTCGCAATACTTTAATACATACATTTCCAATTCGGTATTTGGAAGGGCTGCCCCTTCCAAATACTGAATTGGTATTTGGTCGCAAACCAAAATTGCTCTTCGGTAATCTCTTACCGAATCACAGTTTGGATTTTATACATACCAAAATGCTTTTTTGCAGTTGCAAATGGGTCAATTCTGCAAATCAGCCCTTTTACGACTGGAAAAAAAGCTTGATACATGTGGCCCTTTGTTAGGTTTTACAAGCCCATTCTGAGATTGTTCCATCGGATGCATGCATGTTTGGAGCAGCTGTCTAAGACAAAAAAGCATTGACAATTGGCTTTGTCAATGCTTGTTTCTGTCTGGAGACTCTCTCCTCTCATATTGCATAGTATTTACCCATATTGGAGACTGTCTCACTCACTCAAATTAGGTTGTCTATGATGCAGGCTCGTGTTGCAACCTTTAGTGTCCTTTCTTTTAATATCAAGAGTTTCTCCCTAAAATGTACGCACCTACGTTCCTCCTGGTAGGTGGTTATCCTTGTAGACTGACACTTTAACTTCATGCAGATTTTCACAGCAAGTCCCTCTTTCCATTAGTTGTCATCTCTGCATGACAGATGGTGAGTGGAGATGATTAGGCAGCAGTTGTTGACATGGGGTGGGCGGTGAAGTCTATATATGTCATCTTCTTACATCCCCCTGTTATTGGGAGATGAGCTGTTGGGCCACAGAGTCTCTACGTGCTCACTTAAAGCAGCAATACGTTTTCCCAGTCCCTATTCAAGAGCCTGTTGTGGTACATGTCAAACAGTAGTGAGGTGACCTGGTACCTATTGGTGGGATCAGTGACAGATACTGTATTTTTGCTTTTCTAATCCCAGCCTTTGAGGCCATTAGACTCATTTTTGCACTGTAAATTGTAAATTGATACTTGTATAGCGCACTACTCACCCGCAAGGGTCTCAAGGCGCTTGTACGAATACCGCTGTGGAACCCATCCTGGCTTTCCCTGTGAGGCGTCCACTCCTGGGCACCCCCAAGGTGGAGGCCAGGCATCCTTACCGTTGTGGGGGCCGTTGTGGAGATTAAGCAAGCCATTGCCCAGAGTTGCAGAGTGGGACTCCATGATTGGAATGGCACCGATGCGAGAATTATCAGGTCCGTGGAATGTTTTGAGCCCAAGACCCGCCGAGGCGGGGAATTGAACCCTGGTCCCGGGCTAGACATCTGCATCAGGGTCTGCTGCTCTAATCATTGAGCCACACTTCTCCACTGCAACACTTGTGCAACCAGCCTTCTTGCTTCATGGCTCCACTTTTCAGTTTGTGTGGATTTCCTATTTGTCATGAGAATTCAAGCATGAATTTATAGGCAAAGTCTAAAAATCTGTTTCTTAGCGCAAGTGATCAGGATAAATAAACTGTCTTTTACTACTTAGGTGCCGATTCCGATCTGGGTTGGAAAGCACTCCGACCGAGCCGGATCCGGAGGGTTTTCCGACCGAGCCGGAGGTCTGCAGTCTGACCGAGCGAGTACGATGCGGCCGTATGCTGCCGGACTCGGTGCGGTCGGACTCCCATAGAAGTCAATGGGAGCCGGTCGTACGACGCGTACATGGGCTCCCATTGACTGAATGGGTACTTCGCGGACAAGTGCGCCCCCTACAGTGGGTACGCGTCGGTGCCATTCGCACCATACATGCCTGTGTTGGGGAGACCCATGGGTCTCCCCCTGTGTCCGAGTCGTAGGGCTGCGGGTGTCAGGGGGTCTGACGCGGACCCCCAAATGCAACCACCTGGACGTTTTGCGAGCTGGACACTCCGGCTCGCACAAGCTGTCCGACGCGTGCATCATACTGGCTCGGTCGTAAATCGCATTCATTGTACGCCACGGTTGGCTTACGACGGAGACGTACGGAGCGGTTCGGACCCGGAAATGACTCGGTCGGTGAATTTCACGTAGCTCTCATCGTACTTGCTTGCTCGTACAGCTGTACGAGTCGGCCGGAAAACACGCGGACGGCTCATAGTTTTTCCGGCCGGATCATGTTTGGTGCCCTTCCAACCCAGATCGGAATCGGCCCCTTAATGTAATCTCCAAATAAAACAAATATTGTGTTTGTTGAGATTTTCTGCACCTTTTGTCTCCAATTGTTTTTTGTATAACTTGCATTTACACTGATTGAATTTGCGTGGGTTAATGTGCTAAAATGAGTATTAGTTATTTGTAAACGTAGTTTAATAGCCCAATTCCTCATTTGAATTATACTCTAAATCATTCATTGTCTGCCAATGAGTTCACAAGAAGCATGGAGTCCATGCAGTCTCAGGTAGATAAAGAGCACACTGTCTGCAAGGAAATTCTTGTGACCGGTTTTAATTTCTTAAAAAGCAATACTCAATCCAGTATATATATGTGAATCTGTTGAAGCCTACTGTGGTTATGTGTAGGGAGCTTGTTACCACAGTGTGCTCCTAAAGCCAGTGTGCCAGAGTCCTTCATGGCAATGTTTGTATTCTGAAACTGTTCGAACTAGAAAGAGAAGGCGAGGGAAAATATTATTTTCACTATGTAGAAGAGATTCTTTAATTTCCCTAACTCTGTTCCTGACAATCAATTACCTGATAGGAACTTCTAGCCACAAATTACTTACCTTTGAATATCCCCAGGTGTCAGACTGCATCTGGAAGATTTTCGAACAGTACTGCTGCACGCCGGTAGGTGGGGAAGTGTGGTTCTGCATCTGCCTTGTCCACTCCAGAAGTGATGTGCGCAGTACCTTTATAGACGCCACCATGTCGTGCTAAAGCTAGTTCTTTCCTTTCCGCACCAGATAGCGCTAATTCGGATTGACCTACCCCCTCAATCACTTTTTGACTGGTCTTTTTTTACTTTTTGCTGACTTTGTTTTAGTTGTAATCTCTTTAGTCTGCCCTCAGACCAGTCATCACCTCCCCCACTGGCGGTCACTAACATCAGACTGTTGGGTACGCCAGAAAGTCCAAAGGGGCTGCTCCCTCCCCTTTGTGACACCCTCTCCACCCATGCCACCAAGGTACGGTTGGCTGATGGAGGACAGTCTCTCCTTGCCCTGTCAAACCCCTTTGGATTATCTAGAGTACCCAATAGGACTTCTCCCTGCCCATTGAGACACCCCCTTCACCCATGCCACCCACTTATGATTGGCTGAAGGAGAAACATGAAAAACTGCAGGCTCTCTTGGCCAAGGAAGCCATTGAGAGGGTGCCTACATCAGAAGTAGGTCGTGGTTGTTATTCCCAATAGTTTCTGGTGCCAAAGAAGGACAGTGGACTTCGTCCTATCCAGGATCTGTACCTTAAATTCAAAATGCTCGTGCACACCCAAGTGTTGTCTGCCCTAGATTCAGGAGACCTGATAGTAGTGTTCAACTTGCAGAATACATATTTGCACATCCCTGTCCTGCTTGCCAGCTGATGCTATCCATGGTTCACTGTGGGCCATGAGCACTTTAAGTTTGCTGTGCTACCTTTCGGCCTTATCAGTGCCCCTTGGGTGTTCACACAGGTGATGGTGGTGGTTGCAGCTCTTCTGCGGAGGTTGGGGATTTGTCTGCATTAACCTTAACAACTGGTTGTTGAAGGCGAGCTCGCCTCAGGCAGATGTCACCCGCCTTCAAACTATGGCGAACCTCCTGCACTCGCTTGGGTTTACTGTCAACATGCTGAAGTCACACTTTACTCCCTCTCTGATGCTCCCTTTCATCGGAGCTGTTCTGGACACGGTGTTGTTTCAAGACTATCCTCCCAAACAGCGAGTCCACGATATTCGGGCTATGATACCAATGTTTCGGTCTCCATCCTGGATTTCTGTAAGACTGACTCTGAGGCTGTTGGGCCTCATGGCCTTCTGTATCCAGCTGGTGACACATGCCCGCTGGCATATGTGGGATCTGCAGTGGGACTTGAAGGCCCAGTGATTGCAGTATCAGGAGAATCTCTCTGATATGATCCAGATCTCGGAGGGAATCCTGCAAAAGACCTGCAGTGGTGGCTAACGAACAGCAATTGGGTCAGTGGCAGACCCCTCTCCCTTCCCCAATCAGATCTAATGGTTGTGACAGATGCATCACTCCTGGGCTGGGGTGGTCATCTGGTAGAGGTGGCGATCAAAGGACTCTGGTCTCCAGCAGAGTCTGAGCTTCACATAAAACATTTGGAGTTTGCGGCGATTCACTTGCCGTCAAAAGCCTTTCTTCATTCGATCAAGGGAAGGCTGGTGCAGGTGCTCACGGTAAACACCCCCTCCGTGTGGTACTGCAACAAATAGGGCAGGATGGGGTCGTGGATCCTGTGTTAAGATGTTCTACAACTCTGGACATGGCTGGAATGCCAGGGCATTTCCCTGGTGGTGCAGCATCTAGCAGGATCTCTGGACCCCAGAGCTGATGAACTCAGCTGAAGATGCCTTGCAGATCACAAATTACAACTCCACTCGTAGTTAGTGCAAGATCTCTTTCAGCATTGGGGAGAGCCTTGGTTAGATCTGTTCACCACCTCTGAGAATGCACAATTTCAGCAGTTTTGTGTGCTGGAGTTTTCAAGGCGGCTCTCGCTAGGAGACTCTTTTTATCTTGAGTGGAGCACCGGTGTCCTCTATGCCCTTTCACCAATACCACTTCTGTGCAGAGTTCTCAAAAAGTTCAGGAATGACTGGGTCGAAGTCCCTCTTGTGACTCCATTATGCGACTAGAAGTCTCTATTAGTTGAACAAGTTACTTTTTTTGCACAGTTTTTTATATAGCGCGAACTTGACCCGAATCAAATCAGGTATCAGAGCGCTTTACATAGCACCAGTTACGTTACATGAGGACACACATTCATTTTTTGTTAGGCACTTATCTTCAGTAACGCCATATTTGGTAGAGACTCTATCTAGGCGCAGATTCCTCACTGACACCCCTATCCTCCCTGCTCTGTGAACCGGTTCAGGTATAGGGGACACCCTTTTCAGGCCTTAGTGTTTTCCACAACAGTAGACAGTTCTCATCATGGCTTCCGGCTCCTGGCGTTTAAAGTCATAGAAGTAACTGATGTTAGCGCGCCAAGGTGATTCCTATATAGGTACAGTGCACATCACTTCCAGTGCGGACCCCGCCGCTGACATAGAGCCGATCATCGCCACCTACCAGTGCCCAGGGGTACTGCTCGAAAATCTTGTGGATCCAGTCTGACACCTGGGGATATTCATATGCAAGGAATCTGCAGCTAGATAGAGTCTCCACCAGATGAGGCGTTACTGAAGGTAAGGAACTTATTCGTTACTAATTACAGTTGTATATATAGAAATGTGTAGGTCCCGATAGATACTTCCATCTATTCATCCTCCATCTATTAATTGAAACAATATGCATTGCTGGATTGGTTTTGTTAATACACTTACCTTATGCTCAAGAAACTATTAAAGCGCTCAGCTGTATGTAAATAAGAAGACTTAAATGTGTATTGAATCATGAACATTGAGATGTTGAACATGACCACTATGTGTCAGCAGGGCACTAATTTAAGTTCAATGTTTTTCTTAGCGATTAGCATGTATTAATTTTCCAAAATGTTGTTTAAAGAAGAAATAAACAATCATACACCCCTAAATTGTCTTTGTGATATTGTTCCATATTGTTTGCAAACGTTGAATTCTTTTTCCTCACAATTACATTTTTAGATGTTTAAATTGCAGTCTCAACGAATGTGCACACATTTGATCCTTTATGTTTGAACAGTGATGTTAACGCAGTATTGAAAATTAATTTTCTTATTTGGTTTAGAGTGACCTCTATTTCAATTTCAAATGACAGACGGAAAGAGGACATCAAGCTAGGTATGTGTTTTGCATGACTGGAGTGCTTTTTTTATATTTTAAATTCTGTAGTAAATAAAATAATGTATGAGTTTGAACTATATGGAAGGTGATTCAGGTAACATGCGAACGAGAATGACTTGGTATACTAAGGTTTTCTGTTCTTGTTTCGTCTGTAGCAGGTTAACTTGGTGCATCTTTTAAATCCAAAATTATCTTTTTGCATCCGGTGTTTTGATTAATTCAGACTTCTTTCTCATGCGTCAAATGGAGTACAAACCTTATGAATTAAAAGCAACCCCTTACATGTACATACGAACCCGATGAGCCACCATCTTTCACTTCCTGGTTGAGCATTCGTTGCTTACTGTGGAAAGCAGTATACCCGTTTTGAGATTTTCTGATGTGGTCCTGATCATCAGGGGCAGCTCCTCCGCTGTGGAGGAGGAGCGTCGCCCCACTGTTTTTAAGCAGTGCTCTGCAAAGGAAACATAAAATGATAATAACTTTGAGTAAATGATAATAACTTTGAGTAAATGATAATAACTTTGAGTTATTATCATTTTATGTTTCCTGTTGCTTTGCAGACAGGCTGCTGGGCGGGGCTGCTCTGCTCTCCGACCAGGGCAGGGGAGGAGTTGATGTCATTCATATCGGTCTTGAAGAAAGCAGCTAAGGTATAGGAGCTGCCCTTGCCTACTGGAAAACAAGGCAAATATTCCTACAGACATATTGCAGCAAGTTTCTTTGACCTCAAAGACCTTGCTTTCCTTCATAGAGGCCTTGATGGAAACCTCCTGGTGGCAAGGAGCTAGCCAACGTCTGTGTTAGAGGTTAACCGTCAGGTAATCCATCTCCATCATCTAGCAAATGGGGCCTCCACATTTTTGACAGCCCATCCTTCCCCGAAGAGTCAAATGGCACAGACATCTTATTGCTCGAATCTAGCATTAATCCCTACATCTAACCACCCCTAACACGATTGTTAGTCTAAAAAGATTGAGGCCATGGCCAAGTACATTTCTCCTCAGAGAGCCTTCTTTTCGTTCCACAAATATGCCTTTTTGTCAAGAAGGCTGATGTGGCCTTAAGAGGTTCAAGTAGAGGCGGGCTACTTATTGTTCCCTGGGGATGGCCACCCTTGCACATCTGTTACTCAGGGAATACCTCAGGGCAATGCCTTTTCAGCAGCACCAGCCATTCTGGCCAGTAAAACAACCAAACAAACTTCTGCACAGCAGAAACCATAGGAGCCTGATGCGTCACCATAGCCAGTAGTAGTCTTCTTTCTGCCCTCCCGCCCCACCCGCAAAAACGCTTTAGCTCACTTCCAAGGGAACACGTGTAGCCAATTGGAAGGAGGGTTTCTTACCATTTGTCGATTTGGCAGGCCATCACTATGGGCTATTGCATTCTGCAGGTAGTTAGCAGGGTTCTCACTTCCATTCCAGGAGTTTTCCCCACCAATTCTCCTGTCCTACAGCCACTTTGATTAATCATGCCTGCATTCTGCAGGAGGAGGATGCAATTGTGGTGAACAAAGGAGCTATGGAACTGTTTCCAAAGCTCAAGATCAGGCAGGAATTTTACTCTTATTATTTTCTGGTCCCCAAGAAAAATGAGATCCTTCATCCCGTTCTCGACCTTCCGTTTAGAACGCCTCCTCTGCAAAACAAAATTAAAGATGCTGTCTTGCAGGTTCTCTTGGCTTTAGAGCTGGGCAACTGGATTGTGTCCCTCCACTTGTAGGACCTTGTATTTTCAACTACTGACCCTTAAGTCCCATAAGAGGTCCATGCATTTTGTGGTAGGCTCCACCCACTACCTATTTGCTTTTGGGTTAACATTGACACCTCAAGTCTTTAGCAGGGTAATGGTGGGGATTGTGAAACATCTTTGCAGGGTGGAGGGGGGTGCATGTTTCTGTACCTCGACAACTGCCTGTGGAAGGTGAAATCTCTGCAGCTGGTGTTAGACCACCAGAGATCCACAGCATGTCTGCACCCTCCAATTTCCATCGAAGGGAGCTCTAAAGTATACATTTGGTCTGAAATTGGATTTTCCACTCCATTATGCGTTTCCTCTGATTCCCTTGGTTTTAAGGACACTGCACCAGGACTGTACGCATTTGATCATATTCACATATGCAGTCTCTGTGTCCTCCTTTTCTACTTACACTCTGAGCATACCTCTTCTCGCAGTCAGAAGGTAAGAGATTACATCTCAACCATCAAAGCCTTCACTTTCATGCTTGGAAATTACAGCAAGTCATTGTTTCGACTTGCGTTGTAATGGTATGCGATGTAACAACGCGGTAATAACGTGTTGTAAATGCGTGCGATGTAACGTGGCCTATTCTCAACTTTGTAAATGATGAAAAGATCTTCAGAAACCACCCTCCTGCCCTGTTAGAATTATATATCATGGCTTCTGTTTTTAACTCCTTAATCCTGTCTCTAGTGGGTATTGCTGACCTATACAACTTGTCACTGATGTCTTCTTGATTTGTCAATTCTCTGAGGCAGCATGTACACAGTGATACTCAAAGTACGGCCCGGGGGCCGCATGCGGCCCTCCTGACCTCTACATAAGGCCACCTTGGCAGCAACAGCACAGGGCTGCTGTTTACACGACTCAGCACTAACATGGAAAAAAATGTTAAATATATAGCAAGCACTTATTTAATTGCAGTTATGGAAAGAAAGTAGCTAGGCCCTTAACTTTAGGAACACCTTCATTTTTAAAGACAGCCACTAGATATTCATGATTTGCTTCCCCTACACCCATTTTACACCCCCTGCTGGCATCAGTGCGGCCCTCGGTTACACCATAGACCAAACTTTGCAGCCCCCGGGAAAATGTTTGTGAGTACCCATGATTGTACACTGATGGAGTCAGCCACTCGGAGTGTGGGGACTCTGCAACAGATATGCATATGAGTACTGCGGCTTGTCAGGATACTTTGGTCCATCCTGTTTTTGTTCTGCAGCCTTCAACTTTTACAGTCTGAGTTTGGCCTGTGTTCAGAGAAATGTGGTGTCGTTTGTCAGCTTTTTCCCCCATGCTGAAAACTCTCTCCTTCTCAGCAAATGACTGGCTGTAGAATGAGAGAATATTTTACTCAACTCAACTTTACATGTATGCGTCTTACTTTAGGTATCTCAGGCACCTTTTTTGCAGTTTTAAATAGCGCGAACTCGACCCGAAGGTATCCGAGCGCTTTACATGATCACCAGTTGCATTACAGGCGGTCACATTCATTTTTAGGCACCAGGAGATTAAGTGATTTGCTCAGAATCACGGGATGTTTGAGCCTGCTGCCAGACCCGAACCTGGTTCCCCAGCTTTAAAGTCGGCCGCTCTAGCCTTTCTACCGCCTACTCTTAAGCAGGAGAGTGGACAAACTAACTGGGCATTGCAGGGTTAGCTAAGCTCTGACACATGCATTTTCTAGGTTGATGCACAGTCCAGCCTGCCTTGTGGAATCCTGCATTTTCCCCACAGCAATGACTGCACTCCGCTCTGGAAAGGGTAAAATGCTGGGTCAGTCGCGGCAGAGGCGAAAAGCAGAGGTGATGGGTAGGTACTGTATATTGTTTATCACCCTAAGCTCAGCCACTCTTTTTTCTGCTCTTGATGTGCATGCTTTGAATGGTCTGCTCATCATGCTTTACCTAGGCCCAAGATTCACAGCTCCCCTGGGAGCCACAGCAATTACTAAAGAGCTCAGTGTCCAGCTGGTGGCCCAGTGAAGGCATACTTCTGAAGTATTGTTCATCTAGACCTTCTCCGAAGGAATATACAGAAAATGTCCCAACGAAAAAGACAACTATTAGTTGGGATGGTGGGAGAAGGGATGTCCCTGAGATAAAAGTTATTTTTAAAACTTTGGAGTATTTGATGTAGGGTTCATCTCTTACAAAAGTGGTTTTAACTCAAAGAATTGGAACTGAGAGACTAAGAAAGTAATAACGGCATTATGTGCTGTATATGACTATTATTTTTGCCTTGCTGTTGAGAGTTGAAAGCTGTTGCTAGAAAGAGAGGATTCACACCCTTGGTTGGACATGCTAGTAGTATGATATCCATATCTATGAATAAAAATCTCATGCTATCATGTACTGGTTATTATCCACTTATAAAGTTTACATTCCTGAGTTTTTTTACCTTTGTACTACATTAGGTACCAGGTTCCTCCATGCATATTAAGGACGATCTTGTATTTATCTTTAGGAAAAAGAGTCAGGAGTTAAGTATAGGCTACTAGCAGTGCTTAATTTGAGCCATTGGTTTCCTTTGATCAGCACCTACACTTAATTGACAACACCGGTGCTTGTGACAGTCTGCCACAAGCTGGCACTCTCTGGCTAATTTAGATATGACCAAAACACCAGTTAATTATTAATTCAATATGCAATAAAAATGACTATTACCTGCCACCCAAGCGGCATAGTCTTGAAGGAATAGTCTGAATTGTCACACTTCTAGGAGTTAGGAGTGTGATTGTCACTAGTTGGTTTGTTATTATCATTGGCAGCATGGCAGGGGCAATGTGTGGTGAAGCTGCAATGGCTTCCTGACGAGAGCACTGGCACTTATTTTTTTACAAATTAAGCACTGGCTTCTTGGCATCGTAACAAGTACGGATGGGTGGAATTTGCGTAGTCGCGCTACGCAAAGCTCCGCGAAACGGTAAAAAAACCCTACGAGCAAACAGAAATTCTGCGAAACGCGCGGAATTGCTTGTTCGCGATACTTTTTTCCTGTTCGCGAATGCTGTTTGCGTGCTCGGGGGGAAATATCTAGCAACAACGCATTTTGAGACCGCGAACAAGCAAAAAATTCCACGAAGCCGCGGAACGCAGAATTTTGGGCAATTCCGTGTTCTCCGCGGAACACGAAGTTAACCAAATTCCACGAGCGGAACCGAATTTACCTCCCAGTCCTAGTAACAAGCACCATAACTGTGCTTCTGGAAAAGAAGCATCCTTCCGTGAGAATCTTCTCCCCCGCCCCTCCCTCAATATGGAGGTGAACCCTCCCTGGCTGATCGCAACTGGTGGTAGTAACCTTCAGAACATGGAGGTTACTGGTCACAAGACTGATTCTCTGCATGTCAAGACAACCTGTTTCACACAAACTTGAGCAGATGGACCTGCCTTACCCCTCATTGCTCCCCTCAGACGTAACTGCAGTGTTTGCAACCATAATATTGTCGATCCTAAGCTCAGACTCCTTGTACGTGGCACTGCAGAGTTAAAGAGCATGTCCATGCTTCATCCACAACAGACGCTTAGACGTGCTACTCACTACCCTGAGGACCAACGGCTTTGTCCACTCCCATCTCAGGAAACTCACTCCTCTTCAATCAGGGAATTGTTCCTCTCTCTTCCTTCGATTGATCTAGATAACCACTGATTCGTGAGTCATCTCATGGAAGAATGGCTATGATTACAGATGTAACCTCCATCCAGGCACATGTCAGCATCCTAATAAGCTCTACAGAACATATGGAGGACCATCTATCCATTTTGCTAAAGGAAGTGCAAAGTGGCTATCAAGAGAGTGCCTGTGCCAGAAGTAAGATGTGGTTATTATTCTTGCTACTTTCTGGTGCCCATAAAAGACGGAGGCCTTCATCCTATTTTAGACCTGCACCCTCTCAACGCCCTCCTTGGAAAGGAAAAATTCACATTGCTTACACTGGCCCAGGTCTTGTCTGCCTTGGGTGGTGGCATTGGATCTGCAGGATGCCTATTTCCATTTCCCTGTTCTACAGGCCCATCAGCACTACATGCAGTTTGTGGTGGGACAGGAGCATTTTCAGGGTGCCATGCTCCGCTTTCATCTCACCAGTGGCCCTTGGGTGTCCACGAAAGTGATGGCGGTAGTGGCAGCACACTTTTCGAGGTCAGGGGTTCCCGTCTTCCCCTACCTTAATTACTGGCTATTGAAGGTGGGCTTGCCCTACACAGTCACAACCACCTCCTGACTCTGGTGAACCTCCTGTCAACTTTAGGGTTCACTATTAACTTGCTCAAGTTACACCTGACTCCTTCTCAGATGCTCCCCTTCATCAGCGCCATTCTGGACATGGTTCAGTTTAATTGCCTTTCCCCCGAGAATGAGAGTTTAGAACATTCAGGCTATGATCCCGACATTTCAGACTCAGTCCTGGATTTCAGTGTGTTCGACTCTGAGGCTGCTGGGACTGATGGCTTCCTGCATCCTGCTGGTCGAGCACACCAAGTGGCATATGTGGACTCTGCAGTGGGATCTAAAGTTTCAGTGGGTCCAACAACAAGGGGACCTCTTCGACCAAATTCAGATTTTGGAGGAGACTGTAAAAAATATGCAGTAGTTGTTACTGGACTGCGATTGGGTCAGTAGCAGAACACTCTCCTGTGCCAATCCAGAGCCTACAAAGGTGACCAGTGCATCGAATCTGGGCTGGGGCGGCCATCCGGGAGAGGTGGAAATCAGAGGCCTCTGGTCATTGGCAAAGTCCTGACTCCATAACAACCTTCTGGAGCTGAGGGCCATCACCTTGTTGCTTAAAGCCTTCCTTCCATTCCATAAGGGGAGGTTGGTACAGGTGTTAATGGACAACAAAACTGCCATGTGGTACTGCAACAAGCAGGGTGACATGGGGTTGCAGAGCTTTTGCCAGGAGGCCCTGCGCTCTGGGCATGGCTGGAGCACCAAGGACTCTACCTGGTGGTGAACCACCTTGCTTGATCTTTGAGTGGGGTGGTAGACAAGCTTATCTGTTGGCGCCTAGCAGATAACGAGTGGCAGTTATACCCAGAGGTAGCGCAATGTCCCTTCAGCCAATCGGGAGAACCATGTCTCGATCTGTTCACCACCTCAGAGAACGAGCAAAGTTGGCACTTCTGAACTTTGAATGTAGTTTTCAAGGTGTTTCTCACTCAGAAACACATTTCACAGAGAGTGGAACTCGGGACTCCTGTATGCCTTTCCACCGATCCTGCCCCGAGTTCTCAAGAAGATCAAAGCCGACCGGGTGCGATGCTCGACAGATAGACCCTCTCCAAGCAAAGTTATCTGACCGTTTGTAATTTGGTTTGATCTTGGTCTGGAGCAGCTTTACTCTGGACACAATTGAAGGGTGCCCTTTGGCTATTTTGCTGTTCCCTAATTATTCCTCATTGTTTAAGTTTCCAGTTGTTATACGCTTTTTAAAAGGATTCGACACATTTGTTTTCTCTCTCTCCCCTTTGTGATGCCACAGTGGGACCTTAACGTGATCCTCACATAACTAAATTTGAGCCTTTTCACAGCTGTTCCTTGCGGCTCCTCACCCTTAAGACAGTGCTCCTCATCGTCATAACATCGGTGCAGCATGTGACTGACCTCCAAGCTCTTTGTGCCAACCCTTTCAGACAAATTGGTTTTGCAGACATGGACATCCTTCTTGCCTAAAGTTATGATGCCATTCCACATTGGTCAAAACATCACCTTATTGGTATTCTGTGCCTCACCTCTCTAATAAGTAGGACCCCAGGAGAGCACTGAACTTTTAAATAGAATGGACCAAAGAATACCAGGTGGACAATCCGCTTTGTAGAGTTGTCTGGAGCGGAAAAAGGCAAGGCTGTGCATTAGAGAACCTCGCCCGCTTAATTGTGCTCTACATTAAGATCTGCTATGCATTGGCTAAAAAGCAGCCTCCGGAAGATTATGTGCTCATTCTCCCAGGGTCAAAGCTGCTACCACTGTGTTGATATGTGGAGTCCCTGTCCTGGACATTTTACAGACAGCTATGTGGGTGTCCCTCCATATGCTTATGAAGCACTATTGTCTGGACAATCCGATTCGCCGAGAGGGACATTTTGCCCACTTCATCCTACATGGTTTGAGTGCAGCCTCAGACCCTCCTCTAAATAGGTACTGTTTTGGTATCTATTTAAAGGTGAGGAACGGCTAGAAGTCTCAATCAGAAGAACAAACTACTTACCTTCGGTTACACTCTTTTGGGTAGAAATTCTGTCTAGCCACAGATTTCTCACTAACCCTCCCATCATCACCGTTCTGTGATTAATAAGATCACAAGTCTAGGGACCTGCACACTGGTCACACCAATTTACTTTTGGGACTGTGGGTGTGACATTCTCGAAAGCAACTGATGTTGGCACTTGGGAGTCGTTCCTTTATAGACTTGATACTTCATTTCCAGAGTGGAATGGCATCAGTACGGAGCCGCAAAGCACCACCTACCGACGCGCGCAGAGGTAATGCTGTAAAGTTTCAGAATCCAGACTGATGCCTGGGGAATATTCATAAGGTGAGGAATCTGTGGATGCATAGAGTCTCTACCAGAAAGAGTGTTACCAAAAGTTAGAAACTTGTTCTTTCATTCCACTACAGAATTTCAGGCTTAGATAAAATCTTGTTCCTTTTCAATTGATGAGGGAGGGCATTCCAATAATATGGTGCAAGGACTGTAAATCTCCACCCTTGACATGTTTGGTGTAGTTAAGGACATAGATAAGTGTTGCATTTCATGATCTTGACCATCTTACATGTTGGTTGGAGTTTCTTTAAATTCTTTTGAGAAAGGTTTGATTTAATCTGAAGTCTGTATATCAATAAGGGGCATGCCACTGTGTTTTTGGATGTAATAGAGCTTGGCAATTACGAGATTGGTTAACCTGTGGTACATGCTTCATCCTAGAAGAATAAGCATGATCAAAGAACACGAGGGTGGATGAAATTAATCACATAATGTTCTGGCCATGTTAAGATATTAATTGTAGTATGTTACTAGTGGTTTTCTAGAGTGGTCTTCAGAAACAATTTAGTGCCAAATTAATCAATGAAGTTGCCAGCTGAGCGAACTAGAGACTGAAGTTCACTGTAGGTATCCGTCCATTGAAATTTCATTGTGGTTAATCATTAAATATTAATAATTTGAATCCATGCTTTGTTTATGTTTATACCCCCAAACCAGTAAGGCTTTATGACAGAATGGTATTGTCTTAAAGAGTGGTATGGTCCACTAACCCTCTCTGTTCCTTGACTATATCCAGAGTGGGTCTGTACATGAACAGCATTAGAATTCATTTAGAAGTTTAGGCTCATCAGACCTCAGCCAATCGTTGCAAATAGGCACGAACAGAAGTGGATACAATGAGAACCCTTGATTGGTGCCACAATCCATTATGTGAGCCAGTCATAGAAATGTGTTTGATTGACCATTTACATGCATATCCTCTTCAGTCTAGAGATCAGTATGCCCCTGGCTTTGACATCTAGTGCCCTAAACTCGCTCTTCAAATTGTTTAGTTTGTGTTTATACTGGGTCCATCAACAGTGTTTCGAATTGGATCTAGTTGTACTAACTATATACAAAACACTGGTGATCCCTCCTCTTCATCAAACCATCATCCAGGGTCTCAATTATCTTTTTTTTCTAGAAAACACCCCAAAAAACCTATCTCTCCCGACACAATGTTGAAAGCATTTCTGGTGCTTGACTCTCTCCTTACCCACGTTTTTGGAATTTCACATTTGACACATGTTGGACTTGGCCCTTTTTGCATGGTCATCCCTGAACTTTTTGCCCTCCTCCTATATTTTTATTGACCTGTTGTTGGCTGTTTTATGACTCTGGGCACTTTACCACTGCTGATCAGTGCAAAAGTGCATATGCTCTCCCTATTGTAAATTATTGTACGAATTAGTGATTCCATGATTGGTTGGTTTGGGTTACCTGTCAGACCCTAGTACAGTGCACCAGGAGTGCCCAGGGCTTGTAATCCAAATACTGCTGGTGGGCTTGCAGCACTGGTTGTGCCACCCACAGAAGCAGCCTGTAAACATGTGTCTAAGGTCTGCCATTGCAGAGCCTGCGTGCAGTCTGGTACTGTCATGCTGACTGGGCAAGTGCACCCACTTGCCAGTCCCGAAACCTTCCCTTTTCTTCATATCAGACACCCCTATGGAATGCACAAGGGCAGGGTGCATTATAAGGGTAAGGTAGGACATGCCCTGGTGTGTGTGGCATGTTCTAATAGTGAATTACAGCCATTTTCGTTTTTCACTATTGCAAGGCTACCTGTTCTCCATAGGCCAGAATGGGCAGTTTGGTTATTACATCTTATAATCCTAACTGACTCAGAGAACATGGCAGAAATTCGCATTTAGTATGCCTGAACTCAGGATGATAAAATACAACTTTTAGTGAAGTTGGTTTTAACATTCTGTGTTTGAAAATGACATTTTTAGAAAGTAGGCATTTTCTTGTCTAACCATTCAAACCTGCCTCTGCTAGGCTGTCTGTATTCCTTTGTCTGGAGTTTGAGTGACAGGGCTGGGGAATTCCAGGAGACAGGGTGAGATGCCCCAGTGGTGAATAGAGAGATCTGCATCTAGATGGGTGGGAGGTGTTGCACCTGGGACCTGAATAGGGCTGTGCCTGCCTTCCACAATGCTGGCTCCACCCCCTGGGGAGTGGCTGATGTCTCTGCCCTGCACAGTGAATGAAGAGAAGGAATCCTATCAACAAAGTGCTCCAGGGCTGTACTTGCCTTCCACAATGCTGGATCCACCTCCTGCGGGGCGTCTAATGTTTCTGCCCTGCACTGTGAAAGGAAAGGAGAAGTCTGGTAAACAGAGTGCTCAGGAACTGGTTTGGACTGGGCAAAGGCCCCACTGCCTTCACAGGACAAAGGATTTCTGGGTATAAATATTGGGACCCTGATCCCAAGAATTTAGACCACTTTGGGAAAACAAGAAGAACCTCTGCTGAGGGAGGAACCAGAAGAAGCTGAGGAGGAAACTATCCCTGAATCTGGGGGATTAGCCTGCAGTGGTTGCCTTACTGCCAAAGAGAGGAGAAAGGAACTTTGTGTGTACTTTTGCTCAACTTGTGAAGGATCTCCAAGGGCTTGGAAAAGAGCTTGCCTCCGGCTGAAGTCTCAGGAACAACAGACTTCACCCCCCAGCTCCCCAGAGTTCTTTGGAAGTGCCTGCTGCTGTTGTTGGGCCTCTGAGGGACTGCGTGTCGCAAGGAGCTGGAAGCGCGACTCAAGAAGGAGAAACGTGCCGCCGTCGGAGCTGTTGTCGTCGCATCTCGTAAAGTGTGTCGCCGCTGCAGCATCGCATCGAGCGGAAGCGTCTCGCATCATCCAGCAAGTGTCCCGCAACGCCGAAGAAGCGTGTCACCATCGCAGCCATAGTAGCTGACGCATTGCACCACATCAAGAGAAGAGTCTCGCATCGAGGAAGAAGCGTGTCGCCATCGCAGCCATCATAGTTGTCGCATAGCACCGCATCAAGAAAAGCGCCTCGCATCCATGGAGAAGCGTGCCGCCGTCGGAGCTGCTGTCGTCGCATCGTGTAAAGGGGTGTCGCCGCTGCAACATCGCATCGAGCAGAAGCGTCTCGCAAAAGTCGGAGAAGAGTGTCGCTGCCAAGGCCGCTGTTGTCGCATCGCGTAAAGGGTGACACCGCTGCAGCTGAAGCATCGAGTCGAGTCTTCTCGCAACATCGGAGAAGCGTGCCGCATCTGGAAGATCTTCATGTCTTTATTTCTTTGCACCAAAAAAACTTAATCGCATCAACATCGTTGCAACACTTTTGTTGCCCTGCGTGTCGCATCTAAAAGGTACATTGACTTAAAGTGTTGCATTTAAGAACTTAAGAGAACTAAGCAAAATTCTACCGTCTAAAGTAACAGTATTGTGTATTTTTGTCGTTTAATGGTCTTGTGGTAAATCTATATAAAGGATACTTATTTTTTATATAAAGCCTGTGTGGTGTCCATTTGTAACGTTTTCACTTGGTTACTGTATGTGTTCACAAATGCTTTACACACTGCCTCTGAGATAAGCCTGTCTGCTCGTGCCAAGCTACCAAGGTGGTGAGCAGGGGTTATTTTAGGAGTGTACCCCCTTACCCTGACTGGAGGATGAGGTCCCTATTTGTCACAAGTACATACCTGTGCCAACTAGAGACCCCCAAGTCTAACAACACTTTCATCTTCTTTTCTTTTTTTATCACCACTTTGCAGGGACACCAACATATCCGTCTCTTTCCCATCACTATGCCCACAAAACCTCAATCTAGTCAGAACTGCCTGACTGCAGAGCACTATTGGATACCATTTTTATGGCTAATGTCTAAATTACCCAAATATGTGGTCGTTTTATCATAACTTTCTAATCATAAGATTTATTTTCCTATTTCATAGCCTAACCTCCCATTGCCAACAATGTAGGTTTACTATTTGACTCCAAAATGCAAATCGAATCCTTCTTCTTTAGCTACAACTGCCATATTTCACCTACCTAATAGCAAACAGATCTTCCTCCACCTTCCATTTCAAAATGGTAAAGTATTTGTGTACTCACCTGTCAAGAGAAACTTGGACTATTTCACTGGCTTGTCTTGCAGTCTTTCCCAGTACTTTTATTCTGACTCGACAAAGTGACGAGCTTCACCACAAACATGCTTTATAATTTCCCACATGCGTAGTTTACTCCCAGTACAGGTGACAGAAAAAATGACTATTTTCCAACAATAGAGCCATGTTTAACCTCCTAATTTTGATTTTTAACATGATCTTCAATTGAGCTTCACCCTACCTTGCCAACTGCATACTTGATATTCTTCTACGCAAACGCTCAGTCTTGCTATCCTCAGGCTCCAATCTGTGCCTTCAATGTTGGCTGATGTCATGGCCAACCTAATTTTACCATCATTTGAGACTGCTTTAAAAGGGTTCCTATTTAATCTTGATTCTCATCAATAAAGCTCTGTGTATGCCCATTTGAATTGTTATCCAACTCCCATTTAATATAGTAATAAATGCTTCTTGTCTTCATCTACCATTCACAAATGCCTCATACAATGGTAATTTTTACTACCTAAACCTTATAACTGAACTATATATCAACTAAGATTGGTGAGTAAGAGATTCTTGTTCAAAACCTGATGCTTAACAATCAATAGTCACCTAAAAAAAAAAATGAAGATGGTAAGAAAGGGCTCAGTCTTAGAAGCACTGAGTCGGTCACTGCAGATTAATGTGCTGATCGCCTGTATCAAACCTAGCCGACAGATCTAGAAGAATTAGTATCTTTGTATTGCTATTCACTAGATATACCAGCAGACATGCCCTTAAAGGAAAATGCTGATTCAGTGGTTTGCCATGATCTAAATTCTTAAAGGAATCTTCAAGCGTGAAATGGCTTTACACCAGGTGTGAAGATATTTACACGACCAGGGTTTCTGTAACTCCCCAGTTGAGAAGGGGTTTGAGAGGAATCTGAGGTTACCATCAATGTGTGGTTTATTATAAGAGTTACCGCTTCTTGCATCAGCTTTTGGGAGGCTAGGCAATCCTTAATGATGAGATATACATTGGGTGCAATAACGGGAGCTATGGAGCAAAGTCCTTCAACTGGGTATAATTGCCATAAGGTGATGTTGAGTGCCTCATATTATTTCGTTGTGATTTTTATAGCAATACAGTTATAAGACCATTTTTTTGGTCTGGCATACAACTAAGATTGATTGATCTGGCTACAAGTGTGAACAGTTACTTCCAGGGAAGTTTCATGGCGCTATCAGAGGAAGTATAATCCATGAATCATACCTAATACGGTGAGCTTGGAAATATATATAGCAGGGAAAGATTAAAACGATGCAAGATCGAGGTATTGCTTCTAAGAGGCTACAGTGCTAGCCTTTATATGAGAATAAAAAAGGTTTGAATCCGTTTTCTAAAAGTGAGAAGTTTAGATTTTGCACGCCTTGCAAGTGGCAAAAAATTCTACATCTTTGCAGTGGTAATGGCCAATGAGCGCCCCCTTTGTCTTACTTTTCGAAATCATGGAGTCACGATTAGAGATGTGTGTTTGGATTTATTCTCTCGAGAGGGGACGTGCCACAAAAAGAGTGATGACTTAAGTGCCCAGACAAGTGTTTTAAATGGTTTTGTGGCACGATCACAACCCTCTAAACAAGCATCTTGTATGTATTGTAAGCCTGTGCCAATTCTGTAGATCTTGTGATTGGTGTATCTCTCCTGAGGCCCAAAATCAGCCTGTCGGCTGTATTGTGCGGCAGCTGAAGATGGTAAATGCTTGAGCAAGGTGGAGTGTGAGATGGTGACAAAAGTGTCTGAAAAATCTAATAATAGCAAGGTACACACTCCATCATGGTCTTCGATCTGTATGATTTTGTTTGTAACTTTAGCTATAACAGTTTCAGTACCAAAGCCTTTCTGAAACCCTGATTGTACCGTGTGCACTAGCTGATTAGATTCTTTGAAACCCGTCAGTCACTTGTGCGCTAGGTTTTTGGTCAGTTTGGCATATGTAGGTAGCAATGAGATAGGCCACTAGTTTGATAGAACATTTAGATCTAGGGATGGTTTCTTCCACATTGGTGTGACTACAGCTGATTTTCAGTTTCATGGTACACTTCCAGAACTTAATGAGGAATTACACTGCATTTTTAGAGGTGGTATTAATATTATTGTTCCCAACACTTTCTTAAGTTGTAGAATAGGCCCAACATCTGTGGAAGAGGTCATTAATGTTAAAACCCGACCTATTTCTTCTGTGGGAACAGGAATAAATGTAGACCAGGGTTTACTGATGATTAAACTAACAGGGATGACCTATTTTAGTTTTCTTGTACCTAGTCACTTCACAATATCACAATAATAATAATAATGGTATGGAAACTATTCAACCAAATAAGCAGATGGTCTGAGACACAGTCACATACCACTTCAACACATCTTATTCCCACAACTATCCTCCCAAAGTTAAAAACATACATCAACAGCTTAAATACTCCCATAGTAATGAAAATACATAATGTTGGGAGTCAAATTGAGAGGCCAGTACTTTCTAAGTCACCATCTATAGAATCTGTGCCAATAATGCTTTAAACGACTTCTCATCTCCTAGTCATTAGTCATAACCGCTGACAGATGGTTAACCATCGACTACTGGCCTTGGGGGCTCAGAGTATTTTCCCACAAAATTTACAAAATATTATTATGAACGAAATCTGACATTCTATCTCAAAGCTCCTGTGATGGAATGTGCGTGTTGTGTTCGGCAGCCAGGTATGCCAAACATTTGTAGATCTTATGGAACTCTGATTGGATTTTTTCGAACTTAAACATAGAAATTCCCCTACACCTGAATGATTAACTTGTTTTACAACCTATCGCACCAAGAGCAATGTTATCCGAAAAACCGTGAATAAACAGGTTATCACAATGTATATAATTGCACAGTAATTTCTAATTGTAAACTGGCAATATGTTATTCAGTTGTATCTTTAGCACACTGTATATAATTTGCACAGTTCTTTCTTGTTGTAAATAAGCATTCTCTATTGTACATATATGCATATGAAGCTCATATGTTATTCTCATATTTATTGACGTAATCTCAATAGATGCTCTATATGTGTATTTTTGATGAACTCTTATCTATCTTTGGTATTACTGTACAAATGAGTTTTGTTCCGTTACTGTTTAATTATGCCTTTTCCCTGCACTGTACATACATGCACTAAGTATGGACATATTGTTGCATATGGAGATATGCGCTTCATTTCAACTCCAAACGGCCCCCATGTATTGCCACTGACTCATGCAGTCGGGTCCATGCAAACATAGACAGCTGCAAGTCATTCACCGGGCACGGCTGCTCGGGGCTCTCTAGATGCCTGACTGACGCTCGAGTGCTGTGCGTGCAACGTGCACGCTTCCCCGGCTGAAACCGTCAGTCTGCTTAAAACCGGATGCCGTCTTCCAGTTCGTCCTTGCACTTGAACTCGGCAGGACGACTCCCTCGAAGCGTGCGGCGCCCGTTCTTTTCGTTTCAAGGTAACAATTGGGGACACGGTCTTATTCTTTCCTTGGAACCTTTGGGCAACTTAAGGGGTTATTAATATACATTTCCCTGTGTTTTTATTTAGGGATTACTCACCTGATTTATTCTGATGTTCAACCACCATGGAATTATGTAATTACGGTTTTTAATACTGTCGAGGACTTCACAAACTTGGTCCTCTTAAGTTGAATTCACCTTAATCCAGGGGGTGAGTGTTTTACCATGCATTCTACGTACCTTTAACATCATTGTTACCCTTAACACACACTCATTTTTGGTAATTGCCATTCATTCTTCATTGACATGCCTGCGATGCCTGTGCGGCACCAGGATTAGGTCAGTACAATGACGTTTTTCTTCCTACCTCCCTTGTTCTGGGTTTTTTAGCGCCTAATTAATACATGATTGATCTTCCACTCCTAGGTTGCCCACTCTTGTCCTGAAGAAGACTCGCAGCAGAGGTTTAAATCACCCTCTATGCACTAGCTGAATCGAAACGTCGACGTTCCCCACCCACACAGGGCCTGTACCGCATTCCTCCCTATCTTCTGATATTGCATTGATGCATTTACAAAGAAACTGTAGAACATGGTGTAAATAATTTATTTAGGACAGGCCATTCTGTACTGGTCTCTTTACCAGTCCGTTGCCATAATTATTCAAAAAATGTGTTTATTCTAAAACTAGTGACTTTCACCTCTCCCTATTCATCACGAGCACACCCATCCCTCACTCCCCCTCTTGAGCAACCTTATACATCTTTCTAAATGTCAAATAATTTTGATCGCATTCAAGTATATGGAATAAATATACTATAACTTAAATAACTTTTTGGCGCTTTTTCTTTTTGTTTAACATTGACTGTATGTTTTGAATAAATTCCTAATTTTGTTATTAGGGTATGTAGTTCCATTTCTAAATGGTATTGATTACTAGTGTTTGACTGACATTGCGACACACGCAGGCTATATCACAATTTATTTCTCTCTAAAGCAGTCACGGACCAATTTTTCATTCTCGCATTGTACCCAGGTCTGGTGACGTTTATTGGGCTACCCCATTATTTTGTAATGACTGTAGTTTCGGGCAGATGCATATTACATGTATGGAATCTTCTTTTTTGCTCCTGCAGAGACGGTATGCTGTTGACCCGTTGTATATCCAGCTTGGTTGGTCCGCTAAGGACGGGAGCTTTCCGAAGCGTAATACCATCAACTGTTTTTGTTGGTATGCCGAAAATGTAAGAATTAGGTAGGCTGCTGCTGTAAGGGCTTTGTAATTATTGATCACCATCCAAGCATGAGATCTATGAGAAAAAGTGTTTAGTGTAGGTGTTTAGTGAAGTCATTGAAGAAGGTTGCATGTAAGAAATCCCCTGGCACAACAAGGAAAAAGAGCAGCAAAATACCTTTTTATGTGCTATGACTAAACTCCCCAATATTTTGTCATGATACCGCAAACCAGAGGCTCATAAACTATTGTTGTCTTTCCTTTTTCTGATGTGTGACAAGCGCAATACTTACTCTGATAGGGGTGCAGTGGAGAAGTGATTCAAGGAACAACGAATCAATATATAATGAAGATGGTTACATTAATGAGTACTGCTAAATCCAACCTAAGTTCCTATATAGTTGCAAAATAAGAACCTCAAATGTTATCCTATTGGCAAAAGTCAAAGCGTCCGACAAATGTTGCAGAGGGGTTTTTCAACTGTGTCTTGCCGCCAATGCAGGCTGGCAGGCTTGGACTTTGGCCCAGTAAAAGTTACCCTGTGATTTAGGGGTTATTTTGAAGCTGCATTAGTGGCGAATAATCTAAAGCTGCATCTCTTGAGCGTTTCATGAGATCAGGCCGGCTAGTTGTGAATGTGTGGTAAATAAAAAGAAAATGGCATTTAAAAAAATCCATTTGGTACAAAATTCCATTTGATTGTGGAGGTTGAATGCGGTGTCCTCGTTACTTCAAAGCTAATTCTCTCAGCTAGTTCTTGTTTAGCAGGACGTAGACCTCACTTGCGGCCCACAGTGTCATCTAATACCTAAGGGAGTGTGTGGTGAGAACAATCAAGGATGGGGAAAGGTTCTGTCATGGTATTAATCAACAAAGGTTGGGACAGTGTCCTGCTCCATGGACTTAAGCTTTACTGCACCCGTCATCCTCTAATCCTTCAGCCTCTCAATATTACTGAATACCTTTTTTCTAAGGAATTCTAAAGTTGCGGTTTTTTGGACATTATTCAAATCTGGGAGGACTCCTCTGGCAAACATTCAATGCCACAGTCAGGCACAGGACTTTAGAGCAAGCTACTAGAACTGTCCACTGGTTTATATGGATCCTTGTATATGCCTTTACTCAGCAAATAGATCATAAATGGTTCTTGAAACTTGGGACACCAGCTTGTGAAACACCCAACTGGTCCCAAGGGTCAGATACAGAGTTACCTTCCAACCTCTGCAGTCAAGTTCGGTCCAGGAGCTGAGAGCACCTTTTCTCTTCATCTTAGTCCAGGGATTCGGAACTGAATTTAAAATTACTTCAGTTTCAGTTGGCCCAAGCCTGTTACTATATAAGGAAATGTGCAACTTTGATTAGTGGACTTTCCCATCATTATGTACAAATCCTAAGCTGTTTCCAAACTGGTGAAGTTGCCAGCGGCATGGAATGCCCTACATGCTTCCAACATTAAGCTTTATCAGAATATTAATAGTCAGGTTAGCCTAGTAATTCATTCTAGTGATCAGTCACAGCACATTCTTCAGGTGATGATGGTAAATACTTGGAGAAACTCCAGATTTGAATCTTTATTCTCCCAAACCCATGCCTACATTTTCACACAGATGTTATATCCAAGTTCTTCAAACTCCCAAATTAGCACATTCTTGGTTGCTTGCAAGACCAACACCCCTTTACACATATTTGAAGTTTTCAGCCTGAACATGTTTAGAACAAATGTACTATCTTCAAAGATAATTCAAAATGGACATAAAATGCTAAGCAGTTTATCATTTGCCACACCAACTATGTTGTTTTCTTAGTCAAATGTGAATGAGAACTTATTTATGCTGGCAGCACATTTTGGCAGCTTAAAGTGCGTTGGATGTGCAGTCGCGGCTGCTTCCTAGAAGCAGCAGTGGTGCGGGTGGGGGTGAAGGGGCAGATGGGGGGGGGGGAATCAGGATAAAAAAATAAAATCACTTACCTCCCGGCCAGCTGGTGCCTCTCCTGTGTACCGTCCCGTCCTCGTTTCTGGCTTTTTGTGAGGAAGCAGGAAGACCCAGGGCTCCCATGCTCCTCGCAGCCAATCACAACGCTACAATGCAGCGTTGTGATTGGTCTGCGTGCTGTGACAAGGCGCTCAGCGAAGGGCTGGAGGGGTGGGCATGTTCTCCATGCAGACTGTAATGCAGCCTGCATGGACAACAGGGAAAGGGCACCTGACTGTTTTGGGAGGCCCAAGAAGATTACTCCAAAACTGAAAGTGACTCTCAAGCATTTGGGAATGGTGACCTCTTACTGGAACTTTAACATAGAGCATTCTGTCAATTTCCAGAGTCATATCGAAGGTATCCAAGAAATAGCTAATGCTCAACCTGTCGTGGCTATGTGGGGGCTGTCTGTCTTGGTGCCTGTTTTTGACAGAAAGTCATCTACATGGTTGAAGACATGAACCCATTCCCTGAGTGCCCAGCTGTATTGTTGTCGGAATCCCTAATGCTGATTTTTTGTTATAAGTGAACATGGACCATGCATTTGTGCCATGACATAGGCCTGTCTCACGGATCGCAATTTTGTTGGAACGGGAGGGTCGACCACAGCACTACCCTTATAGTAGGCTACCCCCTTCACCAGGAGTTAAGCAGCATGAGCACAGTAGTGGCAGTATACAATGTAGTTATTAGTAGTGAACAAGACCTTTATACCCTGTGTCACTGGAGTGATACCTACAGGCCCATTCTAATTTTTAAGAGATCTGCTGCTACGTGCTTAGCTCAACTCTTGCAGCATAGGAACAGTGGTTCTGCCACATAAAATTTAATTTTTGATTTATGTCCCTCTAGCCAGATAGGACTTTGCAGTATATGCGTAAACGGCACACAACAGAAAACACAACAATTTTATGTTTCATCAAATCTTTTTAGTGTTTCAGAAAATTAAAGTGTAGACATAAAATATTGACAGACAATATTTAACATACACAACAAAAAAAATATATTAACAATGGTGACATGAAGTGGGGACAGATTGTGACAAAACACATCAAATACTCCACAATTATTAACAAAAAGACAAAATTGCATTGTTAGCAACCACAAAGACCCTAGCAAGACTACGTTCACTCTCTATGTCTTGCTGGGCTGGGAACATGCTTGTTGTTCAACATTGATGTTTTGACCCCTATTAGCATGTGTGTTTCATAAATATCACAGTGGGGTCTTCATCAGGACAAATATATCGCTGTGTATGCCCGCATGAATTGTATCTGACGATTAAAATGTGTTCCACAAGAATCGTATGTAATGGTCCCAAAATAATCAGGAGTTCCAGACGATTAATCGTCTCAGACGCATTAGCGTGGTAGAAGGGACAAAAGTACATCCTCCGGCTCGCAGGCTCGGAGAAAAAGGCATGTAATCACCCAACGTCCATTAAATTGACACCACAGATGGGGCGTCTTTCTGTATACCTGGAACGACCTAGGTATTGTTGCCCCACTAATCGGGTATTAATCTTCAATATCTCCGGCAGCGTTTCTCAGAGTCTACAAATTAAGTTGTCCTCTTAACTCAACTCTTGGCCATCATCAGGTAGATGTGGAGTGATGCGCAGCACAGGAGTAAGGACTCCGTGCTGGACAGTGCACACAAACTGTGTGTGTGCTGAATGCACAGTACATGTAAAGGTTAATGGGTACATTACATGGAGGTACTAGCTGGACAGTAAGTCTGCTGTGTATTTAGACCGAATAAGTGTGCCTGCAATTGTACATTACATGGAGGACCCTTGGCTCCATTTTGGGAAGCCCAGGCCTGTCTGTTGCAGACATGAGTAGGAGAGGAATCTCACAGACAGATAAGTGTATTGTTTCATTCTTGTGAGCTGGGTGGGACACGCACTCCAGGGTAAAAGGAAGAGACTTCTTTTACACTTCAAAGGACTGCTCTTTGATTCAGTGACAGATCACAAGGAAAGGGCCAGGACACATCTCCGGAAGGGATATAGGGGTTGAGAAGGCAATCATACAGAGTAGGGCTGGGGCCTGGGATTAATATTTTGATGCACATATAACTGTGGCTGACATCCAGTTGTAAACTGTGGTCACTTCAATGAATTGTGTTATGGGACAATCAGCTTCAGAGTGTGACTGACAGTCTTTCATGAGGAGAGTAGAAAAGGAGAAGTGTCCACTTCAAAAGAAGCAGAACCTCAACAAGACTCATACCCTAAATTACATTTTGGTGTTTGTAGAACGACTATAAGAAGGAGAACTTTCTTATAGTCCTTTTTTCATCTGCCAATCAGCTAGACGGGCTTCGTGCGAAGGGGAAGCTTTGAAAGACTTATGTCTGCTATCAGGACTGGCGGCAAAGGCTTGCTGGCCTCCCTGCCGGGTGATGGGACATCAGTCAGGACGCCAAGATCACATGCCCTGGAGTCTGAAGCATCAGCGCCTGCCTGCCTGCCTGCCAAGACCAGTGTGCCATGTGAGGAAAGTTGGAGAGAGCAAGGTCCAGTGGGGAGCCCTGTGAGATGATTCCCTGAGCGAGGTGTGAGGTTGTGTACCTGGTCAGTGAACTGCTGCTCCTGTGCAGCTCCCATGAGTTGCTGCCCTGCAGACCCACTGACCCTTGCTGTGTAGTGAGTTTGAGGCCCTCCTCCACACAACCTTGGTGGCCCAGTTGTAGAGCGTCTATGCTCTGCTGCTGTTTCTGCCTTCTGTCCCTGTGTTTTCAGCTACTTCTTCCCTTCTCCTTCCTTTCCACCTTTTGTTAGGCTATTTTGCTTTTGCCACTTTTTGCCAATTTTTCTTTCTTTTCCACTTTCACTTTACTTCACCCTTTTTGCGCTGCTGCAGACCCCCACTGCCTGCCCCTTTCCGGCGCAGCATTTCCAGCTCCCCTCTTCCTGTCTCCCTGCTGTCCATCGGTGGATCTGCAGCCTCCCCCAGGGCCCTGAGATCCTCACGGGTGAGTAGCTGCACTTTACAAACCCCTGATTGATTGATTGATTGATTGGGTCGATGCCCGTGTGCCGTGTTGGCTCTGCAACTTCTGGTATGCCAAGGGAAGGCTGCTGGATACTGAGCTGAGAGTTAAGCGTTGTGTGGATCTGGGCTATCCCTTACCCCAATGCTGACCCATATGCCAGAGGGGGGCCACCAGTAAAGTTATCACTGCTGAATCATTGGGACTCCTGACTTTCTCGGCGTCGGTATTTCCACAAAGAAATTCTGCGCCTGTGTTGTCCAAAGACCATGGAAACCTGTATGGAGGAGGGGCTGCCGGTACCACCATGCCAAAGGAATCGAGCTGTTACCTGAAGGAGAGACTGAGGCTACAATCCCAGAGTTGGACCTGCACTGCAAGGTAACTGTACCTGACTTACCTGAGAGCTGATGAAGACGCCGTGCATGGTGTCAAACCCTCACAGCTCCAGTCAGGAGTGAAGAAAGGATTCCTCCCCCTCCCCAGGGTAAAGCCAAATTACCATGTCTTCACAAGCTGGGAGCTGCTCCGAAAATGAGAAGGACTCCGACACGCGTCGCTTGGGAGAGAGATCCAATGTCATGGGTGCTCCCGCTTTGGCTGCAAGCAGCCCAGCTTCTCCAAACTGAGCAGGACTCGCTTGTGCTCAATACGAGGGCACCCACTGCTCCATCAAACTCCTCGGTGCTGCGATAGTGGGCAAGATGTGAACAGGGCAAGTATAACCCCAGTGGACTTGCTGCTAACGGTGCTGCAGCACCCTAGACACTTTTGCCTAAATTCCTTAAGAGTCAAAGGGGAACTCTCGAGTATGGCCTACTGTGAATCAGGAATAACCCTGAACATGTTTCATGAAGGAGGGTGGGACAGGGATTTGCCTGACCGCTACTAGAGCTCCGTTCTCAAGGGGGATTATGTTGTTGCTTTTGATTGTCGCATATATTTGCATGTGCAAAGTTTGAAATAAAAGACGTATTTTTCGTATAAAAACAAGTATTTGATTGGATATTAATTTATTCTATATTGATTAATTGTTTTTACATTAAGAGTAAAGGACCTCAACCACCATGATTGGGCCGAGTAGCCCCTGGGTGGCCCACGGGCCTCTGAAATGGATTCTGACAGTGTCATCTACACTTCACACAGAATCGTAGCTCAGTGTTCCATGCTTTAACAATAATAAGCATTGGTAACTTCAAGGGCCACTTCAGAGCCCCATCATCTAAGTTCAAAATGTTGGCTCGCTACCCTTGATGATGTCTGTAAACTTATAAGACATCTACACATTTAGTTTTTGGCCCACTCCCTCCAGTGGATATGTCATGTACTCATCAATGTGTCAGTCCTGTTATCAGAGAGAAGTCGTAGAACTGCTGCAATAACTTCCAACTCTTCCCCAGCTATCTTGATGTCAGCTTGGAAGAGAGAGCCATCCTTTCTATTTCCTGTGCCGGAGGTCAGGTGAAGCAAACATTCTCCGCTTCCACTTCAGCTGCTATAAGAAAGAGCTGGCTGATGCCGACTGACATAGACCAGACGCTAATAACTAGACGTCTTCACTCCAAATGTCCTTCTAATTGCAGCGTGCTTTACGGGACGAATTAAAGTCCTGTACAAATGTAAATGCCCTGAGGAAGCCCCAGGCCGGACGGCCACTTAAAGGGGCGAAACACGTGTTGGCTGTAAGCTTCACACTTTGATTTATGGATCATTGATCCTGTATTTACTTTTGCATACGACTCTGAGTTCTGGAAAAAATTAAGCCTCATAAATACCTCATAATACAACCTTGAATTGGAATTTTTTCAGAGAAATGAGTGATGATTCTAACCTGTCCTGCCAAAACTTCAAGCTATGAGAAAGAACACCAGATCTGCATGATCATGGTGAGGTTTAGGTTGCTTACATGCAGTATCCTGTGGGGTTACCTCAGGAGTATGTAGATCAATGAGGTCAATCAAATTGCCAAACTTTTTTAAAAGTTTAGTATTTGGTTTTCTTATTCCAAAGGGCATAGAAAATCAAAACATAGACCACTCAAACCTCTTTTCCTAGTTGTTCCTCTTTCAGGGAGCTTTCCGACCTCACAAGTGTTTGGTCAGCTCTTGAGTGGCATTGAGATTATTTGTAGCTGTCTTCAGGCTTTACACAATATTTGAAAGGGAAGTGATGGTTTTCAGGATTTTCACAAGTCTACGATTTAATCAGGGATTGCACTGAGGATCAGAGCACAACTCCTCATGTCAGCACTCCCTGTTGTAGTCCTAGTCTACAGGGACTATCAGAATTCTGAATTCCCCTCCGCTATGGTTAAGCTCGCATCCTGCTCGGTGCAGAAGGAAGCGGAGACAGACAATGGAATGTGTTCCATCTGTTCAGGATCCACAATCTTTGAACTGACGTCCCTAGTGATGTTATAGTATCACTACTGGAATATGTACTACTGTATGGTATAGTTGGAAGAAACAGTAAAAATGATCAACTTGTGGCTGTTCTCCTGGATCATTTGTGTTTGACGAAAGCATGGGTGTGCGCGAACTGGTGGAGTTCATTAAGATAGACATACATCAATATGCCTGTGGCATATCATAGTGGATAGTGGTATGTTGTTGTGTTATGGGTTAGTGTTACGTTGAGATGCTATTGGTATCTGTAAAGCTCTCTATCACCTGTGAGCATATCTTGTTGCTGAGCATGTGTGTGTGCCTAGCCTTTCCTATGGACTGGTATGGGGATTGGGTTATTCGAAAAAAAGATTCTTGCAGAGTTCAAGAAGAGAGGAGAAGGCTCAGTTGTGTAGAGGGAGTTCTATCCATAGATAGGGTGCGACGTACTACAAGGCCAGGCCTTCAGATCTGTTTCTGTCTTTATGTGGGATGTGTGAGAGTCTGGAAGTATGGAGGTGTCTGGGTTGTTAGTGGAAGGAGAGATGTGATTGTTCATGTAGCTAGGACCTATGTTGTGTAGTGCCTTGAATGTGAGAGAGTGCAGTGTGAAATGAGTGTGTTTCTGTATTACGAGCCAGTAGACCTCACTGCGATGTGGTTTGATGTGTGTTCTTTGAGGGAGGTTGAGGATGAGTCTGGCTGCCAAGTTCTGGATGGTTTAAAGTCTTCTCATGAGATGCTCAGTGATTCACGTGTAAAGATTGTTCCCGTAGACCAGCTTGCTGGTGACTAGGGCGTGTGTGGCCTTGTTTCTGGTGTTCCGAGGGAGCCATTTGAAAGTCTTCCTCTGCATCTTCATGGGGGATGCACAAGGCAATGATGGCGCTGACTTGTGCACACATGGCCAGTTTGTTGTCAATGACGATTCCGAGGTTCCTGGCATGGGTGCTACGGCTGGGTGTGGGAACAAGTTTGACCCGTCATCAGGCGAAGTCCCACATTGAGGAGTTCTATCCAAAGGTAATTATTTCTGTCTTATCGATGTTGATCTTAAGACATTTGTAATTCATCCAGTGGAGACTTTCGTCATGCAGGAGATGAGCTTGCGCCTTGTGCCGTGATGGTATCTGAGAGGGAGAGTATGATTTGAGTGTCATTTGCTTTGGAGAGAATTTTGATTTTGTGTAGGTTGATGACATTGGTCAGAGAGATCATGTATGAGTTGAAAAGGGAAGGGCTGGGGACGATCTGTGAGGCACTCCACAGATGAGTTTACTGGCTTGCGAGGAATATGGACCCAAGACTCACTATTTGTGTTCTATCCAGCAAAAAGAAGCAAATCCAGCAGATGCCGGGGCCTTGGATACCAATCTCGGGAAGGCGTTTGATGAAGATGGGATCTGAGACTTTGTAGAAAGCTGCACAGAGATCCATTAGGATGAGGGCTGCTGTCTCCTCTGTCTAGGATCATACTTCTTGACCTCATAGCTAACTAAATGGATCATCTGTAATTTGCTGAATGTGAATTTAAATGTTCTCTCTAATGTGTGCTCCAATAATATGTTACTGAGCTTTTCAATATATTTCTCACATTTTTCTAAAATGTGTTTCTAACTCAAACGGATTAAAAGGTGACTAAAAACAGAAAAACACATAGGGCCTGATTACGACTTTGTGGGACGACGCCAGGTCCACCCCACTGCCACACTGCCAAAGCCCTGGTTACACCGCCAGACAAATTAGGAGTTTTCCTCCTGTCTGACTGGCTGGTTTTTGGCATTCCCGCAGCATTGGCTCAGAAAATGGGCACCACAATGTGAACGCCAAAAACAGTTCTGCACGGCATCCATGCAATGCAGGAACTGGGGTGCATGCATACAGGGGGGCACATGTTGTGCCCTCCTGCATTCATCCCCATGGGCCCCTTTTGTTTCCTCTCCACCATGGTGTTCATGGAATAGGAACCTCCATGACACCTGCCATTAGAGAGGAAACTCGTAATATGCCTCGTGGGACTGCAGCGGTCCCGCCAAGCATATTGTGCTGTCCTGACCACCGCAACACCACCAGGGAATGTGGCTGCAGGGGGCAATGGTGATCCAACTGCCCTAATCATAATAGGGCCGTCAGTAGACTACCACTGCTGCTCTCCCACCAGACTCTTATTCGGCCCCCTAGTGCCACGCAGTGGGAAAACATTTTAACTGGTCACCTTTAGTTGCTGTTTTTGTACTTGGCTGTTAAACTGGTACTAATCGGGTGAAATGTTTATCCAGAAAATATTATTGTGTGTTAAAGTAAAAATAGTGAAATAATAAGGCCACAGAATATTCAACATTGTGCAGCATAATTTCCCTTCTCTTGCTGCATAATTTAGTCAACCCTGCTGCATATTTTAGTCAACCCTGCTACAAATTTGGTCCTGCATTGCCATATAATTTTCAGGGCCTTCCTTATGTGGCATATTGGTGCTGTTCTTTTGAAAGTTGGCCATTCCTTTGGGAACCAAGGAAATAATGTACATTTTACATTACTTAACCAAGATAACTATATCTTAGTTACTACAAGCACTAACTGAAAACAGTTAAAATATTTGATCAGCCCTTGCACTTCTGATATGGGCAGATGAATGGAGAAGTTCACTGGCATACATTGATATTACATGCCTACAAAGCCAAATCATGTCATGCATAGTTTATGTTGCATAGTGCTGACTGGGCACTCAGTTTTGCACATACAGCCACAGGTTTCTGTGGAGCAGGTGTAGTATCCCAGTGGTTCCAAAAATAGCCAACGTAGACAAATCCGTGCCGAAGGACAGGGAATGTGAAAGGAATTTTTCCTCATTGTGGAGTCTAGGAAGGACTCAGGAGGTGGAGAAGTAGAAGAAACTTGGGAAGATGATGTCTAAACACTATGGCCTTAATATGATGGCGGTCGGTTGGACCGCAGACCGCTATCGTGGCAGTCAGGAGACTGCCTGGCAAGCAGTCGCAAAGTACTCTTTTACACAGCTGCTTGTGCTGTGGCCCAGAAAAAGGGCCGCAGCACAAGCCGCAGTGTAAAGGAGCACTTCCTGCACCTCCGTGCACCGTGTACCATGCACCATGTGGTGCATGGTACATGGTGCATGGAGGTGCGGGGGGCACTACTTGTGCCCCGTGGCCCACGATGGAAGGGGGCCCTTCTTGGGGCCCCCAAAATCAGTTTCTGACAGTCTTTTCATGGCGGTCTTTCCGACATGAAAAGGCTGTCGGAAAGGGATATCGTAATCCTGATGGCAGTCCCTGCCTTGGCACTGCTTCCATTTGGGATTGCGATTCCGACAACCGCCCCGATGGGATCACTGATATTGCCGGTGGCAGCGGTCTTCGCCTGACCGTTTAGAGTCCGACCTCCTGGATTTGTGCTGTTCCTTATTGGATCATTCATTATTATATTATTAGTTGCTCATCCTAAAAAAGAAGCCTATCCAATGTTTTAAAGAAGGATTTTACTTAGAAGGAAGAATTCAATTGTGAACTTCTAGGGGCAACACTGTTATGTCTTCTTTTTAAATTCCAAGATGAGTGTTACGTATTAATACATTGCATAATATTTAAGAGGTTTAAACGACACTCCACTTTCTTGCCCATTAGAATTTAATAATGCTTCTATTCACTTTTTTAGGACTACATATATGAATTGCATAATTTGTTACATAAAGTGAGCTTTGGCTAATACTGATAGCCGTAACCTCCTGAGGCACAGCCGGGAGATAGGTGTTGTTGATTTTAGAAGGAAATAATTTTAAAAATTGCACGCAATTGTTTTTAAAAGCGCACGCTCTACCTGCCTTGTATTCCACCTGGAAAGCTTACCCAGCAGCGGTTGACACGCTGAGAGGGAGAGCTCGTGGGAGGCTTCGTAGGCGCCATCAGCCCGACGGAACGAGGGACACGCCCACTTTGCGGACACACCCCCCTCCCTCTGACCTATAATAATGTGTATGTACCGGAGGCCCAGCGGACGAGCGCAGCGGGCGCGACGAATGCGCGCCGAAGGCGCGCATAAGGCAAGCTCGTCTGCGCTCGTCCGCGCCGAGTCCGGGCCTAGGGCCAGCCCCCCTACTCCTCACCCCTCAGTACCCCTGCAGTATAGCCCTGACACCCTGCACAGTTTTAGGACATCCACTAGCAAGGGATGCCTACACAGATTTCAAGCTGATGCCCTACCCCCTACCTGCCCAAATTGTAACCTCCACCTTAAGCCCAAAACTACACCTGAACTGCTATATGATTACCGCATGTACCTGTTGAACTGCCGCTCCCTCCCAAAACATAGGGTTGAAATTTCTCTCCTAATAGAGGAACTTTCACCTGACATACTGTTTTTAACAGAAACCTGGCTAACTCCTGACGCTGAGCCAGCGATTCTGGAAGCCCTTCCCTCAGGCTTTCAAATCTCTCACCAAGACCGGCCTAAAGGGAGAGGAGGAGGTCTAGCGATAATTTATAAAGATCAATTTCGCTGCCGTGTAGCAGCCGAATCCATCCCGGACTGCGAGAGTATCACTTTCCATGTGGAACTCTCACCTAATAATTGCCTTTCCGGCACGCTTATTTACCGCCCTCCCGGCCCCCCGAATCAGTTCCACGTCTGCTTACCCTCAAACATAGCCGAACGCCTTAACCCCTCATCTAACTTTACCGTTTTAGGTGATTTTAATTTCCATTTCGACTCGGATTTGGACCACATAGCCACTATTCTAACAGAAGACCTCGCAGCTCTACAATTGACCCAAAAAGTTACCTCCCCCACCCATGTTAAGGGTCATCTGCTGGACCCGGTTTTTAGCAACTGCATCGGCCTCACAACAGGATCACCCATCCACTTGCCTTGGACCGATCATTTTTTGATCCCTATCAGTTGGTCTGCACTGAAACCCTCTAAATTGACACCGACCACAAGACTCACTAGAGCTTGGTCAAACCTCGCAATCGACAAATGGACTAATTTACTTGCTGAGAATCCCCCCCTAATCAAAGATAACCCTAACCTTGCTAATCTGGCTTATTCTAATTGGATCACTCAGTCTCTAGACGTAGCTCTCCCCAAAAAAAAAATCACACTAAAACGACTTCAAAAAACTGCCCCATGGTATACTGAAGATCTCAGAGCCAAGAAACGCTGCTGTAGGCAGTCTGAAAGAAGCTGGCGAGCTGATTATTCCTTAGGAAAAAAAAATCTCTATCATGAAGCCATCAGGGAATACAAAATGTTGATAAAATCGACCCAAGCCGCTTACTTTTCGGAGAAAATCTCCCTTGCTAAATCTAAACCTAAGGAAATTTTTAAGATCATAAAAAAACTGACCAAACAGTCCCCCTGTGATCAGGCAGATAAGTCCACTACCCATTGTAACGACGTCGCTGAATTCTTTCACCAGAAAATAAATACCATTTACTCTGCTTTCCCACCGAACAACCTCACCCTCTCAATTCCTACTTGTCCCCCCATGACTCCCACTCTTCACTCACCTACATTAACACATTTCCCCCCACTAGAGCTAGCTACTCTTGAGCCCCTAGCACGGAGTGTTAAATCTGGTTCCCCCAACGACCCAGCACCCCCAGACATAATAATGGCAGCATCTCAAACTACTCTGCCTATAATTAAGGACATCCTAAACGCCTCCATTTCATCTAGTGTGGTCCCGACTGCCTGGAAGCAGGCTATGGTCAGAGCTCTAGTGAAGAAGCCCAACTTGGACCTTAATGATCTGAGTAATTATCGCCCCATATCCCTGCTCCCATGGATCAGCAAGATTCTGGAAAAATATATTAATAAACAACTAATCACTTTTCTGGAAGATCACCAACTACTGGACCCGACCCAGACGGGCTTCAGACCCAAGCATGGGACCGAGACCGCACTCCTTATGGTCACTGAGGAAGCGAGAAAGATCTTGGATCAAGGAGGATCAGTGGCAGTGATCCTCCTTGATCTCAGCGCGGCCTTTGACACGGTTAGCCATAACACTCTGCTATATCGCATGTCCCAGGTTGGGATTGAAGACAAAGCCTTGTCTTGGTTCAAATCTTTCCTCCAAGACAGATCCTTCTGTGTGTTTGAAGACGACTCTGTCTCCGCCAGCAGACCTTTGAAATGTGGAGTCCCTCAGGGATCATCTCTAAGCCCTGCACTTTTTAACTTGTACATGAGGCCACTGGCTGACGTCGTCCGTCCGTATGGGATTAAGATCATTTCCTACGCGGACGATACGCAGCTGGTGGTCTCCATGACTCAGGAAGCCACTCCATCGGCTCCAGGCGGGCTTAGAGAGTGCGTTGAAGAAGTGAAAACCTGGATGTCCCTTTCTTCGTTAAAACTGAATGGGGACAAAACGGAGCTGATGATCCTGGGCTCCCCAGACCCCAGCATTCCCCCCTCTTTATGGCCACCCAGTCTGGGCCCCCCACCTACTCCCAAAAACAGCATTAAAAGCCTTGGAATGTGGCTGGACAGATCCCTGTCCTTTAATACGCAGGCCACAAAACTTTCGGCCACCTGCTTTGGCATCATGAAAATGCTGAAAAGAATCCTCCCCCTCCTTCCCTGGGATGCCAAACAAACTGCCATACAAGGCTTAATTCAATCGCGACTCGACTTCAACAACATACTTTATCTTGGTGCCCCCGAATCCACCCTCAGAAGGCTCCAGATAGTTCAAAACTGCGCAGCACGCAGTCTATTAGACCTTCCCCGCAGACAGTCAGTGAGAGCAGGCCTGACTACCCTCCACTGGCTACCGGTGCGACAGAGGGTCCTGTTTAAAGCCATGTGCATTGCGCACCAGGCCTTCTGGAACACTGGCCCTAAAATTACCCAAGACTTAATTACCCATTATGTGCCTAACAGAAGCCTCCGCTCCAGTCAAATATTTCTTGCAAAAACCCCCAAAATAAAAAGATCCAGATCCGGAGGCAGGACCTTTTCTTTCAACGGTGCTAGAGCCTGGAACGCCCTCCCACTGCACCTTAGAGCTAATTCTAACCTCTCAACCTTCCGCAGACAACTAAAGACCCATTTATTTCACTCAATCTAGCTAATCTCATTCCTAATTTTCCTTCTAAGCCTGCTGTAGGTATTCGGTTTTCCTAGCGCTTGGACGCCTCCGGGCAGCAATTCGCGCTATACAAATGTACATCCTATCCTATCCTTGTGTTTCAGAAATTGGCAAGTATTGTTTGGAGATAACTTAGTTATTGAAGAAACATGATATCCAATAGTACATGGTCCTGGCCTATTTGATCTTGCATCCTCATCAAAGGCAGAGCTTGAATCTGTATCCTTACCCACCCATTATAGAGAGATCAGCCTCTGTTTTTATCTATTTTCCACAGCCATACATTAATCTGTGTACTCTTTTAATCTTGAGACTGTAGGACACACCTGCCACCCGCCCCCACTCCAATCCAATGTCTTGTCTTGCGATCATCACCTCTAGGCAGTATAATGATGTGTTTGTGTCTGGGTTGAGTAACTTAATTATAATTACAGCACTATTACTATTATTTAATGTTTCAACAATTTCTCAATATTTTTAAGTGAAAAAAGATTTTAAAAATAATTGTATGTTTTCTCTTCTAATTTTGCCAATTTTTAACTGCAAACCAGCAAAGCCACAATCTGAACACTCCATCTCAGGGCCTCTGCACATTAAATATCAAGAATACAAATACATTCCCATAATTGCCTTTGGAACTCCCAACTCACACTATCTGTGTGTAGTAGTTATAGTAATCATAATATTAACCATAATAACAATAAGCCCCTTTTCTAAGGACTTTGAGTAACAGGTTTTACTACAACCCAATTTACGGTAGTACCGATACCGTACAAAAAAAGGCTGACCAGCAGATCACATGTTCTCTAAAAACAAGCACCTTATTCATCTCGTATGATTACTGCTTCTCTAAGGCGCAGCTATGTGCTCCCACATGGACAAGGAAGCTAAATAGCTTGAGTCCTATGGAAAGGAAATTGACCAGAAATAAGGTTTCTCATTGGGGCAAGCCAGTGCTAGTGTGAACATCTCAAAACACCTTTGGATTGAGTTTGACTGTTGTTCTTCCTTGCTCATAAACTATACCCAGGAGAAGTATAGGTGTATCCTTTAACTAGGCAAGGGAGAGGCTGGGTCACCTGGCTCCACAACAACACTACTGCCTGAACTATGATCAGAGATCTTTGCTAGCATTGGCAAGCATGTCGGGTGTCTGCAGACATGAAATCAATAGCCCAGGAGAAAGTCATCAACTTCTTTTGACAGCAGAAATCACTTTGCTCTAGATAATGATGAGATCTCATAGCAGTACAATGCCATCAAAGCAGTCAGACCACAGTCCTTTCTCAATCCATTGAAAGCTTTTTCAGGTTTTTAATTCCATGACCATTTTTCAACCCTTCCTCTGGCAGTCACCTCTTTTTCCTTAGGCTTGCTTTCCCCGTCCAAAGCAAAACACATTAGAACAAAGTCCAAACCATTCCTGTGGACCTGTTACGGAGCAGAGAAGTTTTAGATTTATATAACCTCCGCAGGTGTCTGCCATCTTCCTCTCATCCATCTGAGTTGGCTACCTTCCTTCCACTAATGAAAATGCCTTTCCTCCATGACCACCATTTGACCCAAAGCACCACTGATTCATAGGGCCTCTTAGCGGTTTGTGACAGAAGCATGGCATAGCTTATCCAGCCATCTTCATCTAGAACACATATGTCCCAGTCCTCATATTAGAAATTTCTACAGACGATTGAGAGTCTTATTTTGTTAAGAACTATTCATGTACGTACCCACCAGTAGCAAAGAAAATAGCTCCTTTTTATGATGGAAAATCAAGTATACTAGTACAAGACCTCACCTTCCAGCTTAGTAGAGCACATCGCTGGATTTTCTTAGGCATTTTAGGCTCAGTGACTGTTTTCCCGCAGCTACAGTTCCTACTCCTAACTGGGTGATTGCCTCATTAGGGATTTGGGAAAGTAGCTAGCGGAGTCCCATCTGGCATAAGCCCTTATGATCATGTTCAGGAGTGGGTTCCCGGTGAACAAACCAAAATCATTCCTGGTACCACAAAGGAGGTTCAAGCCCACAGTGGACATTCTGACCTTGGAAACTGAACCTACCTTCTCCTTCCAAAAAGAGTACTGCCATTAATCTGGCTTCTGGACCAGAACCTATGGAGCCTAGCATATCAGCATAGGATCTTCTGTGGCATCAGGGACTACAGGCATTGTTTATGGTGGTGGAGTCTGAAGCACCACTCTTGACATACATGTAGTTTTTGTATCTCTGCCTGGTAGACCCCTTTGAACTATTGCTGGACAGTCAGTGTGCGCCTTTCCCAGGCATCTCTGACCATTCCTGAGATGTTGGGCTCACGTTTCATGTTCTTAGCAGGCTCTGTTCCATCTACCAAAGTAGTAGATAAGAATTTCGAATGATTCATCTAGTTTGGACGGGGAAAAAGGTCTCAGTTTAGGGTGGAGGGGCTCTTCATCAGGAAATAAAATAAAAATGTGATGGGTGGCTAAACCTGATAGTGCTCAAAGTGTCCTTCTTGGTCCTAAAGGCTTCCATCCAGTGATCAAGTTCAGAGTGGTGATTGTTCATTGGGACAATACCACAGACCTAATTATCGTATAGTAACATAATGGAACTTGCTGTGCGCACATATATTTGCTTGAGGTGGATTCAGAAGTAGGCCATCACCCAGGCCATTTGTTTGCTGGTTCACACATGGTGGAGATTCACAACCAGAGTGTAGCAGCCTTATCTGGAATCTCCAATCCCCACCATAAACCATCTTCTAAACTTGTAGGTGTCCAGATGTTAATGCTTTTGCAACTCACCAGACTTTCAGGTAAGGGCAATTCTCCTCATGGTTGGGCAGAATCACATATATCTGCACCTGCACGCTTCTGTGATTGAGGTGAACCTGTGCCACCGCCATATTTGATGAGCTTTAATTTTTTGCCAAGACAGAATCTGGACTTTGTTTTCCATCGAAAAACTGTTGGTATCTCTAGTTTGGTTGCAATGATGATGGCTACACCAGCTCCTTCGAGAATTCCTGCATTTCCCTCTATTATACCTTGTATAGGACAGTTGCTCCATCTAGTGTCAAAGTATACTGGATCAGATGGTCCTTGGGGATCCTCCATCAGTCAAACCACAATTACAGATAGAACTGTGCCCAAGTAATCAAAACATCAAGTTCAAGGAATGTACAAATGCTGTATAAAAACTCAACTGCTATTACTGGCCTTCTAAATATTTTGAAAAACACTACTTGGTTGCAAAGTCACTGACTTCTGATCTGAATTCCTTTTTGGGACACCTTCTATCACTACATTTTCGTCTTTATTGGTCTAGCTTAAATTCATGAAGACCCAATTTAGTTTCCATTGCATTAAAGAACCCAACCTGTGCAAACAGTACATTTGCAACTTGTACATTACTTGTATTTTTTTTAGCAACAAGAGTGCTACACAAAACATTCCTTTTTTCTCATCTTTTGTTTAGTTAGGACAAGTAATACTCTAGTATTGGCAGAGTTATGTAGCTGTGCATAATGGAAGCAAGGTTAGTTTGGGTAGCTGCACAGAGTACTACCACCTGCGCCGATTAGATTGTTTTTAAAAACAGAAAGCAAGGTCTGATCAGCAAGGTATAGGAGCACAGAATCTCACTTCACCATGTGCGCCAAAACTCTTTCATCTGTACTGTGGAACATAGATTATCCAGTATTGGGGTATCTTTCATAGATTCACATGCTTAGAATCATCCCCGCCGACGAGGTGGGTGTCTTGCGGTACAATAAAACATATACATAATAGTCATAAAAATCATTATACAATAGGCTACTATGGACAGTAAGGTCACTACATTAGCCTATCTTAGTCTTTTTGTAAAAAGAACCAAATTTGAAACACAGCCAATCAGGCTGTAGCACCCTCTTAGAACCCTCCACAGAGAGGCAAACCCTCAGATTTTTTACCGCACGTCGTGTGACAGGGAGTCTCCCTGAGCTCTGCTCAGTTTTTCTTCACCTTTGGCTGAACTTTGTGAGTAGATATGTCTGATTCATCAAAGAAAAGCTTGTTTTTGCCTTGCTCTTCATGTGGGAAGAAGAGACTACATTTTGAGGATTCCCACAAGGAATGTATTTATTTTCTTTACCCAGCACACAAGGTTAAAGACTGCAGGATTTGTTGAACCTTCCCTGCCAAGACTTTGAAAGACAGAGAGGGAAGATTGCTGGTTTGGCTGGAGAAGTTGAAGGCTGCATCTGATGTTGTTTCTGGAGATGATGGCAGTGTGAGTCCTCAGGCGTCCACCCCTCTGACCAAAAAGAGGGATAGATCTGGTGATCCCCCTGAGCGACAGAGTAAGACCTTGAAGAAGCCTCACTCTGAGACTGGTCACTCTTCCTCAAAAAAAGAGAAGCTTTCATTCTCTTCAGAGGTGAAATCTGTTGAAAAAATTAAGATTTCAGTGAAAACTGCCTCAAAACAGCAGAAACCTCATTCTGAAATCCCGTCGATGTCGAAAAAGCACAGTCGACGATGAAATCTCTTCAGATGATAAGTGATTCCTCGACGTCGATGAAGAAAATCCCGTCGTCGACTATCGCTTCGTCGACAACAGCACCGTCGACGATTATATCATCGCCGTTGACTATGCCAATCTCGTCGACGCCTACTTCGTCGTCGAGGGGACACATGCCATCAACTCTTTTGACGTCGACAACGATACAACTCTCGTCGACGGGTCCACGGTTGACGACGATACTACTCCCGTCGACGGGTCCGCCGTCGACGACGATTCAACACCCGTCGACGAGTCCACCGACGACGACAGCGGCTTCAACGACAACATCGCCGACGATGTTTTTTCCGTCGACGATTACAACGTCGATGGTAGCTTCTGTTATGGCTATCTCGGCTGATACTGATTCACCGTCTGTGTATATCTCGTCAACGCTGATGCGTAAAAGGCCTACATCTTTACAGATTACGCCAGTTTTAACATCAAAATTGTCATCGTCATTCTCATCTTCAAGAAACTATTACCAGGACGTTTCTCATATTTCGCCCTTGCCTCCTAGCCATTAACTGGAGCAGTAAGATGATGATGGACTTTTTAGCCCAGCATGTAACCCTTCTCAACTCCGAATCAAGTATCAGGATGATGAGGAAGAGTACTATGAGCCTTGTGAGTCTCTGCTGGGTCCTCAAGAGGCTTAATTTCAGCAGGAACCTATAGTGCACATGCCTATAGCCTTGATGAGGGATTTGACTGCTATGTTGAGGGATTATCATACACACTTTCCACCAACAGCGCTTGTTTCAACTCAACCCACTACATTGGCGGTTTTGCAGATTGCAAGTCCTTCTGCCCCTATTAATGTACCTCAGGAGGTTGTACCTGTGCAACATTTAGTCCAAGATGATGATGGCGATACTGTGGTTGAAGATGGGGAATTACCAAACTCACCCACAACTGTGGATGAATGGGATGAATATTTGATTCCTACGCCATCCTCACCAGTTCCTCAGGCAGTAGATTCCCCTCCTGAGGATATTGGAGCTTTTCACGCTATTATGGAAAGGGCAGCAACCAGGTTTCATCTTTCTGTATCTGTGAAGCAAACAGATTGTTTCCTTTACGATTTTAAGGACCAAAGTAGGAAGTCTGTGCGTTCTATCCCTATAATAGATCATATCTGGGAAGAAGGGACTAAAATAATAAACTCAATTTTCAGCGCCTGCTATTCTCCCTAGAATCGATAAAAAGTACAAAGCACCGGATAATGCTCCTGCTTGCCTGTCCGGACATCCTAGACCAGATTCCGTTATTTCACAGGCGGCTCAGCGTAAGTCTCGAAATCCATCCATTCCTGTAACAGCACCACCGGATAAGGATGGGAGGCGCCTTGATAACATTGGTAAGCGTTTCACCACCATGGCGGCTGCTTCAGTTCGTGCTACTAACTCTTTGGCGATTCTAGGTAGATATGACCGCCAACTATGGTCGGACATTTCTCCATACCTTCATTTCCTACCTGATGACAAGAAGCAGGAGGCAAAGAAAATTCTTATTGAAGGAGAAAGGGCTACTTCGGAAATGATTGATATTTCTATGGATTTAGCCTCCTTGGGCTTTCGTCAACTTGCCGGAGCAGCAGTTCTTAGACGTCAGAGATGGTTGAAATCTACCACCTTTCGCCCTGTGGTCCAAACGAAGATTTTGGACATGCCATTCGATGGTTATATGTTATTTGGAAAACACATAGATGAGGCTTTGCAAGACATCATAAAAGATACTGACACTGCCAGAGCCCTTGGCATCTTACAATATAGGAAGACTCCTTTTCGAGGATATAGGGGCAGAGGATCGTATTCCTTTCGTGGTGCCTATCAAAGATACCAAAACCAAGGCAATCAGGGAAGATATAATTATCAACAGCAATCCTACAGAAACCCTCCAGCTGCCGCTTATAGACAGCAGAATAGAAGACGTCAACCTCAAGGCAGGGATTCTGCTAGAAAACAGTGACGACTTCTTAGCACCTGCAGCAGATCTGCCACACCATATTTACAGGATTCCGAATGTTTCCCGTCATCTCAACAATTGGAAAAGATTAACCAGAGACAAGTGGGTCTTGGATATTATAAAATGTGGGCATACCCTGGAATTTGTCAATACCCCACTCCTCATCTACCTTTAAAGAAACATACCCCACATCTTGCTCTTCTCAGGAAGGAAGCAAAAAACATGCTCTCGAAAGGAGCGATAGAGAGAGTGCCTCGCTCTCAAGTGGGGAAAGGGTTTTATTCCCGCTTTTTTCTAATAAAGAAAAAGTCAGGGGAATGAAGACCTATCCTGGATTTAAGAAAGCTGAGCAAATATCTTCAAAAGAAATCCTTTCGCCTGGTCACCCTTCAAGAAATCCTTCAGCTTCTGGACCATGCAGATTTCATAACAACATTGGATCTCCAGGATGCGTACTTCCACATCCCCATTCATACCAAGCATCGGAAATTCCTTCGTTTCACTGTGGCAGGTGCCCATATCCAATTCAAAGTCCTTCCCTTCAGCCTGCACTCAGCCCCAAGAGTTTTCACGAAATTCCTGGCTCTGGTGGCAGCTCCTCAGACTTCAAGGCATACAATTATTCCCTTATCTGAACGATTGGCTAATAAAGGCTCCTTCCTTTTGGAAGGCTTCTCGAGCAACGTCCTCATGCCTACAGCTATTTCAATCCCTGGGGCTGTCCCTGAACATTCAAAAATCAGTTCTTTGCCCTTCTCAAAGAATTCAATTTCATGGGGCAGTGTTGGATACTACCCGGGACAAGGCATTCTTGTCCAAAGAAAGGCAATCGAGTCTCATTTCTCTGGCATCAGAACTCCTAAAAAGGAGATTTGCTTCTGTGAGACTCATCAAATCATTCCTGGGAATACTATCATCAGCAATTCTATTAGAATCTCACAGCCGTCTAAGAATGCGGCCGATTCAAGAGGAACTAGACAGTCAGTGGCTGCAGATCTCGGGGTCGTTCGACGACCTAGTGGAAATTACTCCAGTTATGCGAGAAGCGCTTTTCTGGTGGCTGCGCTCCAAGAATGTCTCAATCGGGCTCACTTTTCTGCCTTCCATACCGGACTTCATCCTCACTACAGATGCCTACCTAGAAGGGTGGGGTGCACACCTTCAGGATCTTTGTATAAGAGGAAGGTGGTCCGCTGCGATGGCGAAGATGCATATCAATTTCCTAGAACTTCGAGCCATTTTCCTGGCATTGCAGTCCTTTCTCCCAAGGCTTCAAGGGTCAACAGTTCTTATCAGAACCGACAACACCACTTGCATGCACTACTTAAACAAGCAAGGAGGTACCCGTTCTCACATTCTGTCTCAAGAAGCTCAAAGTATTTGGGAATGGCTGCTTTCTCACAATATCACGATCAAAGTGGAGCATTTGCTGGGGATTCACAACACTTTAGCGGACACTCTGAGCAGGACCTCGAAGTCCTGTCACGAATGGGAGTTGGATCAATCAGTCGTGGAACACATATTTCAGACGTGGGGCACACCAAATCTGGATCTCTTTGCATCCAAGGACAATCGGAAGTGCACATTCTTTGCCGTATGGAAACCGGAGAAGGGCTCGTGGGGTAAAGCCTTCATGATGAGATGGACAGGGATCTTTGCGTACGCATTTCCCCCTTTCCGTTGATCCCAAGACTTCTACGCAAGCTCAAGATGGAGCCATGTTGCATGATTCTCATTGCTCCGCGATGGCCGCGTCAGCATTGGTACACAGAGCTTCTCCTACTGTCCAAACGCAGACCATACCGCCTTCCTGCAGTTCCGATCTTGTTATCAATGAGCAAGGGCCAGATACTTCATCCTCGTCCAGTCCAATTGCATCTTCATGCATGGTTTCTGGATTCACAGAATTCAAGGAGATAGATCTTCCTCAAGATTGTAGAGATATTCTTGCTAGGGCAAGAGCTCCTTCTACCTTAAAGACTTATGCTTTGAAATGGAAACGATTCTGTGCCTGGTGTACTGACAGAGATCTACATCCTGTACGATGTTCTCCAGATAAAGTTCTGCCTTATCTCCTTTCGTTATTTAAGTCTGGTCTTATGTTTACTTCTGTCAAGTTGCATTTAGCGGCCATATCGACCTACAGACATTCTGCAGGAGCTGCATTCCTTTGCTCTAATCGCTTGATCAAACAATTTCTAAAATGGCTGTTCAGAACTTTTCCATCCGTCAAAGCCCCTCCTCCAGAATGGAGGCTTAATCTGGTGTTACAACAACTCATGAAACATCCTTTTGAGCCTGTTTACAAGGCTGATCTCATAAACCTCTCTTGGAAGACGGCACTTTTAGTGGCTCTCACCTCTGCTAGGAGGGTCAGTGAAATCCAGGCTTTCACTATCAAACAACCTTATTTGAAATTCACCAACGATTATGTCCTCCTCAGAACTAATCCAACGTTCATTCCGAAGGTTCCCTCTACTTTCCAGCTTAATGAGCCGGTTATACTGCGTTCTTTCTTTCCCAATCCTTCTTCCTCTGCGGAAAAGACTTTGCATACCTTGGATGTTAAAAGATGTCTGAAATGTTATATTTCACGTACTGTGTCGATCAGAAAGTCTGATCAATTGTTTATTTCTTATGGTGGTCAAAAGCCTGGAACAGCAGTTACGAAATCCACTATTGCAAGGTGGATTGCATCTACTATCCAATTCTGCCATAATAAAGCTGGACATACTTTATCTGCGAAACCCAAGGCTCATTCCACAAGGGCAGTGTCTTCATCTACAGCTCTTTTTGCCGGAGTGTCTATAGAGAAAATTTGCCGTGCTGCGACCTGGAAAACGGTGCACACTTTTTACACTGCATTACTGTCTGGCGACAGAGGCTGAATCCGCTGTGGGTCAAGCAGTGTTTTGAAACCTTTTCAAATAAGGTAAGCCTCTGTAAGGAGATGACTAATTCATTACTTGTTCACATATGCATGGTGTATTGTTTATTCTGTTTTTTCATACTTGCTTCGTATGTATATTTATATATATATTTCTCTCTCTGTATATGTTATAATATTTCCCATTATTTGGGTTAGAATGTTGTATTGCAGCGCTGTATTGGTGTAACGAGGTATCTATTGTTTTTTCTTATGCTACCCACCATCCACTATACATCTAAGAATTTTTTACTGCTAACTATTCTGATTCTAAGCATGTGAATCTATGAAAGATACCCCAATACTGGATAAGAAAACAAGTTACTTACCTGTAACTTTAGTCATCCAGTATTGGTATCTTTCATAAATTCACATGCGACCCACCCTCCTCCCCAGAGAGGCTTACCTTATTACCTGTACAATTATTGTCACTTGTGCTCCGAAAATCTGAGGGTTTGCCTCTGTGGAGGGTTCTAAGAGGGTGCTGCAACCTGATTGGCTGTGTTCCAAATGTGGTTCTTTTTTCAAAAAGACTAAGATAGGCTAATGTAGTGACCTTACTGTCCATAGTAGCCTATTGTATAATGTTTTTTATGACTATTATGTATATGTTTTATTGTACCGCGAGACTCCCACCTCGTCGGTGGGGATGATTCTAAGCATGTGAATCTATGAAAGATACCAATACTGGATAACAGGTAAGTAACTCGTTTTCATATTAACTATGATGGACGAATGGGTTTATAGATCTTTCAGTAAAGTTTGTCTGACCAGTTCGTACATGTGAGCTTCTCTGTGAACCTTCTGGTATCATTTTCTTTTACTAGGAAATTTCACACTGATAATTTCAAACAGCAGCACTCTGTATATATTACAAGAAATACATCTTGTTTTTCAGATGATGTGGACGATGAAATGTTAGCTGGGGAAATTCATAGGACCCCCGTCCATTTTCCAGTCAGTAAAATTAAAGTGGAACCAAAGGCGATTGACTTTTCCCAAGCAAAGGTAAGAGATGTCTGTGACGGTGTAATGAACCTGTTTTCAAAACTTGAAGAAACTTCTTATATCTGATTTCTTTATATTTTTTTAGAAGAATGTAAATGTAACTCCAAGCCTTGTTTTGTTTTGTTGGGCTGCAGAGTTTCCAACAGGCCAGTAGTGCTGGTAATAGACTGGCCCAAAATGAAGGCTGCTTTGTGTGGGGGTTAGGTCTCATGACCTTCAACTTCAGTGTTTTTGTGCTTGTACCTCCACGTAATTTGAGATTGTTTGTCCTTTTTGTTTGACCATTCTTACTAGACTGTGTATTCTTGTTCTTGTTCACTATGTGCTCAAATCACATTAAATATTTTTTTAATGTTTTTGTTATTTAGAAATGTGGCCTTTTCTCCTTTCATATTGAATGATACAGAAACAATTCTAGGTAATTCATGATGAGTATACATTCATTAGTGTGAATTTACCATGCAAAAATATGTCCAAATCAGTGAAAGAATTTTCAAACCTTAAGCAAGATGATAAACAAGTAATATAAACACTGAATGTTATTTATGCTGCTTCTGCTCATCTCGAACAATGTCACAATATCAGCAGCATCATGAGAACCATGAAAATATTCATTGAGATTTTTGTTTGGAATCTCAGAATTGCTCTCCTTTTTATCCAAAAGGCCAGATACTTGGTTACCTCTTCCTGCCACCAGCGAGGGGTTTGATCTGCAAGTTTAAGCTGATTCATTTGTATCTTTTTTTTTTTTTTTTTTCAAAATCCTTTATTCAGCAGATAGCGTCAACACACGGCTTGGTGCCTACAACCTCGACGGGCCGGCAGCGTAGCAAGTTAGACAGAAGAGTGTGGGCGTACACAGCGGTTTGCCAACAACCCGAAAGGGCCGGCCGCGTCACAGTATATATGTGTTTCGTTTCCTTGTTTTGTGCGAGGACATTATAATGGAACACTATCACAGCGTACATTGTGCAGCAGAGGAGGGAGGAGCAAAGAAAAACAAATGGGCAGTCCGTCACCGACATCGCGAACATCAGGGTCCAATCAAGGAAGTGCAGCAATAGTTGCTCAAAAACGAGGCTGCAAGGACTTACACGTCTAGAGGGACCACTCCACTCTCCATCGGTCCGTCCATCCCACTCTCTCTCTCATCCATACAGGGATCGCTTTGCACGGGGGGGGGGGAACACACCTATCCTCCACCGTCAGCAGCCCGGCGGGCTTCTCCGCAGGCTAATGCGAGGGGGGGGGGGCCCAACTCCGTGCAATCCACCCTACTCTGGTGCCCCATCAGGCGTATCAGGCGTTGCGGCCGCTAGGTAGCACCGCAACGGAGCCCATATGTCCGCGGGACGGGACGTTGTTGGCAACAGTTCAGAATATGTGCTAATCTGCTCTTGACAGTAGGTAAGGTCACAAATCCAGTCCTTGAACTTCGGGGCTCTGCCCCTACCCCATCGACAAGCAACCCGTCTTTTAGCAATGAGGAAGGCAAGCGCAATAAATTTGCGGTACCCCGCGCGTATGGGCTCTACATACCCCAGCAGAGCAAGGAGGGGGGAGGGCTCCACCACGGAGTCGACCATTTTGGAAAGTGCTTCACATACTTGACACCAGAAGCGGCGTACTGCTGCGCATTCCCTCGCAAGGTGCAAAAAATCAGCCCCGGGGGCCCGGCATCTATCACATCGGTCATTATCCCGAAGCCGAAAGCGGCAAAGTCGCGCCGGGGTACAATACAGTCTGTGGACATATTTGTAGTGTATTATCCTAAATCTACTGCTAGCAGAGATGCGTTCCGTCTGCAACAAACAGAATTCCCACTGTTTATCCGTGAGCGGGGCAGGCAGCTCTTGGTCCCATTTAACACGAGCTGCCAGTGAAGGCGCCGGCATGGAGGAGTGCACCGAACGGTATATTTTAGAAACGAGTTTGGTCGGGACGTCGTCGCGCAGGATGCGGTTCAACGGTTCCATGGGCGAAGGCTCCTGTGGAAAGTCAGGCACAAGTGCCCTCATCCCTTGTCGAAGCCTGAGGTACAGGAAGACGTCGAGTGGAGAGGGCTGCATGCCTGCATACAAGTGGTCCATCGATCGAAAGGTGCCATTATGGAACAGCTCCCCCCATGTCGAGACGTGGATGTTGTGCAGTAATTTGTGGAAACCCGCTTCCCGCAGTAGGAGCATGCTAGGGTGATAAGCCAGGGGCAAGAGCGGCGCGTATAGGAAATCCAGTCCTACCTTAGCAGTCAAGTGAGTCCACGCGGACACCGTACTGAGCAAAGCCGAGGGCGTTTTATCTCTACTTGTCACCGGGATATACAATGCGCCCTCAATGGGGACCGGGTGCGCCAGCCAGTGTTCGGCCGCAAGTTGGGGCATATATCTGGGCTGTCTTATCCAGAAGAAAGCGAAATGTGCCTGAGCTGCATAATAGTACAGTTCAAAGTCGGGGATGCCAAAACCTCCCTGATGATACGGCTTTATTAGAGTCTCCCATCTCAGCCGAGGCGCCCTGCCACCCCACACGAGTCTAATAAGTTCAGTGCGCAATTGCCGGAAAAAGAAGGCTCCTGGATGAAAGGGAATATTCAGGAATAGATACAGCAATTGAGGCAGTATCACCATTTTGACCATGGACGATCTGCCCGCCATAGAAAGAGGAAGGGAGTTCCAGCGCGTCACATGCTCCGCGATGCGCATAATCGCCGTACCGTAATTAGCCCGCATGAGTTCCTCCCTGTTTTTTTCAACGCGTATGCCCAGGTATTTAAAGTCACCCTCACACCAGGCGAGGGGGAAGTCCATTTCAAAACGCTCGGTAGAAGGCGTTAAGGGGAATAGACAAGACTTGCCCCAATTTATCTGGACCCCAGAAATCTCACCAAAACGGATAAACTCCCGGAGGATCGTATTGAGATTGACCACAGGGTCCTGTATGTAGAGAGTGATATCGTCTGCATACATAGATACCAATATCTGTCTCTGAAAGCATCGTAACCCCTTGTCTTTATGGTGTTGCCGCAATCTCGCAGCCAGAGGCTCCATAGCGAGGGCAAACAGCAGAGGCGATAGCGGGCACCCCTGCCTGGTGCCCCTGGATATGGGAAAAGGAGCAGATAGCCGACCATTCACCAACACCGTGGCTTTAGGGCCAGTGTATAGTAATTTAATCCAGGAAATGAATATACTGGGGAACCCCATACGCTCTAGCACTTGGAACGCATAATCCCATTCCAGGGAATCGAAGGCCTTCGTGGCATCAAGGAAGACCGCGGCCATAGGAAGGTCATCATGTACCGAGTTCAGAATGGAAAAGAATGTGCGCAGGTTATGGGACGTCGCCCGGCCGGGCACAAAACCAGCTTGGTCAGGCAAGATCAAGTTGGGGAGTAAGAGATTAATGCGAGTTGCTATGAGCTTAGCTAGTATTTTCACGTCACAGTTTAGCAGAGAGAGAGGCCGGTAAGAATCAACGTTATTAGCCGCTTTGCCTGGTTTAAGCAGGGACGTGATGAGGGCCATACGCATGGATGGGGGCAGGGAGCCGACCTCCAGAGCATCTTCATACACTTCTCTCAGGACAGGCGCCATAAAGTCGATATAGGTCTTATAAAATTCAATGGGTATCCCGTCAAGCCCTGCAGTCTTACCCGACCGCATGTGCATGATAGCTTCCCGCACCTCGTCCAGTTGGAAAGGGGTGCTAAGAAACTTCTGTTGCGTAGGGCTGAGCCAGCCAAGCGAGACATCCCCTAAGTATTCCTGCAATTGGAGACCTCCGGCTCGGGTAGACGAGTAAAGCTGGCGGTAGTGCGCAACGAACCTATTAAGGATATGTGTGGTGTCTCTGTACAACACGCCGTCCTCCCCCAAGAGCTCCACGATGGTATTAGAAGGCCGCATCAGACGCACTGTCGCCGCCAAAGCTTTACCCGGCCTCTCACCCTCGCCATAGCGGCGAGCGACCCAGTGCCTGCCTCTGAATTTCACCTCTCTAGCGGCTTCATCCATGTACTCAGTAACCTTCTCGCGGATGTTCGCAAGCGTGGCATCATCGGGATTGGCCGCCAGCGACGTCTCGAGCGTCCCCAAGTCCGCCTCCAAGAGGCGAATGCGCGCCAGTATGCTCTTCAGTACACCCGACCCTTTGGCAATGCACATGCCCCGTAGCGTTACCTTAAATGCATCCCAAATGGTGGCGACGTCTTTCACCGAATCTTTATTGCGACGGAAAAAGTCCAGACATTCTTCGCGCAACTCTTCCTGAAATAATTCGTCCAACAGCATCGAGGGCTGTAGACGCCAGGCCGTCCTCGGAGGGCCAAGGTCAGGAGCCCGCAGGGTGACTCTGACCGGCGAGTGGTCAGAGAAGGTGCGGGGGAGGTGAGCCGCCCGGACGAGTGCTGCGAGAAAACGAGGGGCCAAGAGGATATAGTCGAGCCGCGCCCACGATTTCGCCTGAGCCGTGGTGTGCGTACCCTCCTGTGAAGTAGCGTGGAGGTGCCGCCACGCATCAATCAAATGGTGTTCTGCAAGTATCCCCAGCAGCGCTCTGCGGGATTTGGTGAAGTGATGGGGAGCAGGGTGGGACCTATCCATCTGCGGATCAAGAGTGGTGTTGAAATCCCCTCCCCATATGAGGTGCTGCGGGCCGGCACCTATTATGGATGCCTCAAGGTCTATGAAAAATTGCGGGTCATCTACATTGGGGCCATAACAGCAGACTAGGGTCACCGCCAGCTGGCCAAGCCTGCCCCACATCAGACTATACCTGCCCTGGGTGTCACTCTTACAGTCAGCCAAAACGAAGGGGGTCCCTTTTTTCACTAATATCGCTACGCCTCGCAAGTAGGAGGAGTAGGAGGAGAACACCGCGTACTTAGCCCATCGACAGGCGAAAGTCGGAGCAGTCTGGGTGCCAAAGTGAGTCTCCTGTAGGAACGCTATGTGTACGGTATGGCGGTCTAGGTAGGAGAGAATCTGTCTACGTTTCCTCGGGTCCCCCAAGCCTCTAACGTTCCAGGTCAGTATGGTCAGGTCAGTGTCTCCCATCCGAAGTTGGGCGAGAAGAAGGAACAAGGCGCAATGGCCAAGAAGCCATTGCCCGGACATCTACCCAAGGGACACATGTCAATCTCACACATCTCACATCACCACTAGCAGCGTAGTATGCCTCATGCCGCACAAATGCACCTATACGCAGTCCTCGGAGATAATAGCACAACCATTCCGTGAATAGCAACATCCTGACATCATCTGCGCACCAAAGCGTACCAACATAACAAAAAAGAACCACACCCCCACCCCTCCCAACCCGCGGCCCAACATTGGATCTGTAACCTGTTGCAATTATGGTCTCAGCTATCGACAGGTACGTAGATAGCACATGGTATAAGAATAGGGAAGAAGCGATAAAAGGAGAGGAGCCGCTATATATCCAAGCAGGTACATACCCTGTAACCCCCACCCCCACCCACTGAAGCAGCCCCAACTTGCCAGAAAGTACATCCCACCCCCCTCCCCAAATTACCACTACACAGCTCAACAGGAGCAACATAGTCAGTTCGTCCATAGGGGAACACCCTTCGGGGGACATCCAGAGGACTCGCGTAGCCACCCTTTGCGCCAAGCTCCCCAGCACAGCCAGAGGAACGGGGGAGGGTGATGCCTGGAATATCTTACCGACCGACAGCCATCAGCCAACCAGGACAGCGCAATGCCGCCTCGAAGACAACATCCAAGCGGGCACGTGTGAAGGACTTCCATAAAAGCGTCTTACAGTCCTTCCCTGGGCCCCGCTGCGAGCACCAGAAGTCGGAGGGAAGGCAGTCACTGTTCGTCATCGTGCTCAGTACTATCCTCTCCGCGCTGCCCATTACGTGCATGTTTCAGGGATCTCAGAAAATCGTCCACTTGCTGCGGGCTTGTAAAGAAATGTTGCTTCGCCTGATGGGTGACTCTCAGCTTCGCTGGATAGAGCAACGCATAGTCAATTTGAAGGGCCTTAAGTTTCTTCTTCACATCTATGAACTTGCGCCGCTGTTCCTGGACGACAGGAGTGAAATCCGGATAGAGGGTGAAGTTGACACCATCATAGGTGAGTTGCTGATTATGGCGCGCAGCCCGCAGCGCCGTGTCACGGTCTCTATAATTCAGTAGCCTCGCTATGATGGGCCGAGGTGGAGCCCCTGGTTTGGGACGCGGCCCAAGCGAACGATGCGCTCTCTCAACTATGAATTGCTTGGAGAGTGCCTCAGAGCCGACGGAGGCCAGGAGCATTTTCTCCACATAGTCTTCCATGCGCCCTGTGTTGGTGGACTCTGGAACCCCCACCACGCGAATGTTATTACGCCGGCTGCGAGCCTCCAACTCCTCGTTTTTAGCTGCGATAACTCTCAACACATTATCCATTCTCGAGAGTTGCGAAGTATGTGAAGCAGTGACGTCATCATTGTCGGAGATCCGTCTTTCAGCCTCGGCGATACGTTCTTCATGCACGTCCAGCTTCTGCGCAAAAGCATCCATGCGGGAAGAGATGCGATCTACTTTGTCGACCACAGTAGCGAAGCCCTGTCTCATCTCTTGCATCAGCTGCTGTATGTCCGGCGGCAGCGAGCCCGGCCCAGCGGCAGTCGCCGGGGGGTCGGCCGGGCCCCCAGAGTCAGGAGTGCCCCGCAGTCCCTTCTTGGCCGCCGAGGCCTCGAATGAAAGCTTCGGTTGTCTGCTGTCTTGTTTCCCCATTACTGGTCCTCCGGAGAGGGGCGATGTAGAGCCAGGGGGGGGGGGGGGAGACGCGGAGCACACCGGTCGGTCACAGTCCACCAGCAGGCACCTCTCGATACGCAGCCGATCGCTGCACAGCTACAGGGCCCAGCCAGATCACTAAGGCAATGACCGGCAGGGAGAGGTCACCTCAATGCCACCGACACGGACAGCCGTCGTCCCCAACCCACAGCAGCAGCGGGAGAGCGGTCGCCGCCGCAGTCCGCAACCAAAGTCACTACGTCTCTGTATATGCAAGGGTCAGACACAGGTAGTAGGAAACACCACACAGGAACCTCCCGGTCGTGTCGCCCAGGGCTCGTCGGTCAGCCGCTTCACACCCTCGGCCGCCGTAACACGGCCCAGAGGAAGGCCCAGGGAGGCAGATGATCTCAATAGTACGCCACAGGGACCAGAGCTCCACCAGTAGCCCCCAATCCGGTACTCACTTATCAGCAAGCGATTGCCATCCGCTCCAGGGGGACACTAAGATTCGCCGAAGCAGCCACTCCGCACCTCACCGTCACAAGGTCCTGCGCACGGAAATGTGCAGAGGACCTGGGAGAGGCCCGCACAGCAGTGATCCGTATCCACCTCCGGCGGGGCCCAGCCGCTCCTGCTCCTCTCCGGGCCGTCGGAGGTGGGGGGGGGGGGGGAGACCAGACAGCACGCTCCCGGTTGACACGGGGACACCACAAGTCGAGGGGGGGAGTGCTCCAGCCACCTGCAGCCTTCGGCAGGAGCTCCGGACCCCGTAGGACCCAGGAACAGGGGAGGGGGGGGCCTCAGCCACAGGACACCCACTCCGGCATCGCATCGATCCCCAGGCAGCAAAGTCGATCCGCTCTCCGGAGGCAGAGGGGGTGTGTACTGAAGGATCACACCGCGGGGGCCCACCTTCCTCGTGGCGCGCCACGGACTAGCGTAGACCAGCCGCCCAGCCGCGGCCGCGCTCAGCTAGCGCACGGGTCGCGGTCTCGCTCCAGCTGCCTCTATCCTCGCCGCAATAGGCTCCACGGCCACCAGATTCAGACCGGAGCTGCAGGGGGCTAGCAGGAAGACAGCCCAACGGTTATTGTCGGTCCGTCAGTCGGAAACAACAGGATAGATGTAGGATTCCTGATCCAGGCTGCAGGAGCCTCACAGGAGTGCGGCCATTCTGCTCGCGCGCCCTCTAGCGCCCCCCGCTGATTCATTTGTTTCTTGCTGAAAATGTAATTAGTCCTCCATCATAGCTCTCTCTCATTCCATTACTGTTGATACTGTGCCACTTCATAGCAAGATGTAGCTGTAAGGCTAAATGTTTCTCATGTGTACATCATTCAAGTTAATGCATAGCTGCTTGTTGTGTCTTTTGACTCTAAAGACTGTCCTCCTCATTGCGATCAAATTAGATCGAAACGTGAAAGAACTTCAGACACTGCCAGTGCAACCGAATTACACCACCTCTTGTCTGGACAAACTGGTGCTTAGGCTTGGCTTGCCTAAAGTTGTGACTCCCTTTTGCGTTGGAAAACCCATTGCAGTGCTAGCATTCTTCTCCCCATCTCACCACTCGAAAGAGGAAGAGAGACTTCATTGGCTGCACCTCAAAAGGGCTTTAAGCTTTTACATTGAATAATCCTTTTGAAGTGAACAGTCCTTTGCATTAACATCTGACATGCACTGTCCGAGAAACAGTCTACAGAAGGACTGAGAGCCCAATTCACCATGGAGTGCCTGTCCTTGATATCTGCCATGCTGCTACGTGGGCTTCAGTGCAAAGGTTTATGAAGTACTCCTTCCTTGACAGCCAGAGCCAACGGGAAGAGCATTTCACCCATTCGGTCCTGCAGAATATTTTGGTCTGAGTCCACTCCACAGTGGAAGGGACTGCTTTGGTATCTATTCTAAGGTGCAGCATCAGTGGTTACAAGTATCCATCAGAACCAGTTTTTTACTTTTAGTAACACTCTTTCTGGTTGATGCTCGATCTATCTGCAGATTCCTCACCGTCCTCCCAACTTCCTGTTGTGTAGAGTTGCCTCTTTTTAACATCTAAAAAGGCCCCAAATTATGTAAATTATGTAATACTGATTTATTTTCATTTTTTATTATTTGCGGGTTGTTATGTGGTTTGTAGGGGTATAGGGTGGGAAGTTAGTTAAGTAATAATTAACAATTAATTGTTAATTATTTAATTGATTTTTATTTATGTAAAATATGGAATACTTATTTATTTATTTCACCTATATTTTAGTTGAGTGCTGCTATAGGACTAGGGTGGAAAGTTAAGTAATAATGAACAATTTATTATTAATTGTTGATTATTTAACTGATTCTTAATTATGAAAAGTATAGAATGCTGATTTGTTTTACCTTATATTTTAGTTTCTCTGTAGGGATCTAGGGTGGAAAGTGAATAATTAACAATTCATTACGAATGAATAATTTTTAGTTATGTTAATTATGAAATATTGATTTAGTTCACTTATTTTTACTTGTAGGAATACTAGGCTTGTTGGAGTATCGGTTGAGAAGTTAATTAAGTAATAATTAACTATTAATTATTATTTGTAAATTAATTATTTTAGTTTATTTTAACTGTGCAAATTATAGAACACCTATTTATTTTACTTATACTTTAGTTGTGGGCTGCTAGGTTTGTAGGTGTTTCGAGTTAGTAGTTAATTAAGTAACAATTATTCATTGTTAATTACTTCATTGATTTTACATATGTAAATTATGAAATACTTATCTTTTTGTTATATTTTGGTGTGGTCTACTGGGTTTGTTGGGGTATAGGGTGGGAAGTTAATTGATAATTGAGTAATAATTATTAATTGTCAATTATTTAAATGAATAGTAATTATGTAATTTTTCTTAATGAATATTAATATTTTTCATGTTAATTAATAATTTTTATATTTAGAACCTAATTTTTTCTACATTTGTGGATTTACTCATATTTGTAATGTGTTTGAAGTGAATTATTATCCTACTCTTGCTTAGACTGCAATAGGAATAGTAAAATTAACGTCTTCGCAGTTCAACTCTTTCCCTACTGTTGTTCTGTTTGGAGTGCGAACAGTGAATCTAACCGCTCCGTAATCCAACGCTTTCCCTATTGTTGCACAGATTGGAGTGGGAATAGTACATTTTACCCCTCTTGAAATCCAACACACTCCCTACTGTTGCGGTGTTGGAGTGGACTAAAATGGGGAGAGGTAATTTTACTGCTCGAAGTCCTATATTTTCCCTACTGTTGTACTGTTTGGAATGAGAATAATACTTTTTACCCCAAAGTCCAACACTTTACCTGCTGTTGTGCTGTTTGGAATATGAATAGTAAATGTCACCCCTCCAAACTCTAATGTTTTCCCTACTGCTGCACTGACTGGAGTAGGAACAGTAAATCTAACCCTTCAGAAGTCCAAAACTTTCCCTACTGTCGCCGTGATAGGAGTGGATAGTACATCTAGCCCCTTTGAAGGCCAACACTTTCCCTACTGATGCATAAAATAGACTGGGAATAGTATATTTAATATTCTTAGACTCCAGTAGTTTTCGTTATATTGGTTAAATAGATTTTATAACATATAATAGTTTTTTTAATTTTATACTTTTTTTTTAAATGTAGCTTTATAGAATATTTTGTAAACGTGTTTTGGGGGGTTTTAAGAGGTTTACTATTTTATTTATTGCCTAGATCAATTAATATATTTTTTGGTATTGAATTGTTCATCATTTTAAAGATATATATATTCTCCGTTACCAAATCCAATGATAGGCGCTCTCATAATCCAATGTAAAAGGGAATTTATTTAAAGCTCAAGGTTACGCATTTGGGAAGAAACTACCTTGATCACACAAAGAGCCGGGTGAAAGCAGTGCATTACATAGTCTCGGCACGGAACAAAGAAAGAGGACAAAACATGACTGTTCAATTGCACAGAAACAGAAAAAGTGTCGGCCATTTTAGACTGTAAAAAACACAACTTTAGCTCTTACTGATTGTATACAATGTAAATGCAATGCAATGCTATATTGTACAATACATAACACAGAAGAGCAGTGAGGTTAGTAGAAATAAATAATAATGGTTGTCCATCATGCACGCAGCGTATGCTGCTGTATTAAGTGCATACGAGATAATGGACTGTGGTGTATTTTAGTTTTCAAATGGCTACGTGGTATTGGTCATCGGTATGTCGGCTCCGCTAAAAGATTTACACACTAGTTTCCTGTTCTCTACTTCTATGACGGTGCTGAAAGGTGTAGAGAACCACAAACTCTACAGGGGGAAGCAAAGCTAGCACAAATTATTCCAATTCCCCAGCACACGTGAATATGAAAACTTTAACGTTTTTGTCTGTTTAATGACAAACTCAGCAGGCCAAACAATTTAAAGAGTCATGAGTCAAGTCTTCTTCTTTTCTTTTTATACATGAAGCCTTCATAAGAAACTCCACAGCCGCTGGTGGTCGAGGCTGTGGTGTATTTTAGCCATGATCCAAGCGCCAAAGTGGCAGAACGGACAACTATGTGCAGATTGGTCAAAGTGCAAATTGCGGACCAGAGCATGAGAGCAAAAATATTTGCTCAGTCATCTTAAACATGCAATAAACTTCTTTGTTTTCATCAACTATGGAGTCTGTGCTCGTGTTTGACCCAGCGTGATCTTGCCTTGGGATCCTGGTTTATATATATATATATATATATATATATATATATATATATATATATATATAGAAGACACAGACAATCCAGAAACTATGACAGATTTCGCCATGACATCAGGCTTAGAAATATCCAGTACCATAAAAACACCATTTAAACCCAGATCAGTATTTTTACCCATGATTCCTAAGGGTGGGCTAGATAGCTTTGCAGAAAATGTCACCAAAGATCTGAAAGAGCTGGCATACAAAAGCAGCAAAGAATTTGCGAGCTCAAATCCTAACAGCTTGACAAAATACAACGAGCTACTTGACAAAATCAAATAAAGACAAGGCATAGTTGTCCGATGGTCAGACAAAGGAGGAAATGTTGTCCTCTGGCCATTGGAGTTATACAACAAAGAAGCGCGTAACCAACTATCAGACAAAGAATGTTAGTCGTGTGAGCCCAAACATCATTGTGGGAATCAAAGAAAGATTTCACAGAGCTCTCTATGACTGGAAAAGTATGGGTTTGCTTAGCAAGCATGAATTTGAGTATATAAAAACTGACTATCCTGTACTTCCTCAACTATACCTAATTCCTAAAATCCACAAGAACGCAGTAGATCCACCAGGAAGACCCATAATTGCTGCAATAGGAGGACTATTTGAGAACACGTCTAGATTTATAGACCACTTCCTACAGCCATTTGTCTGTGGTCTTCCTGCTTACATCAAAGAGACGGGGGACTTCCTCAGGAGAATATATGATGCAACATGGGTGAATAACTATACTAATGACTTTAGATGTAAACACACTTTACACCAGTATCAGACACACAGATTGACTTAATGCTTTGAACCATTATTTAGAGAAAAGACCTATGCCCTTATTTCAGCATTCACTGATGATTGTACAAATGGCTGAGATGTGTCTTGATAACAATGTGTTTATATTTGACAATTTAACCTACAAACAACTTCAGGGCACTGCTATGGGTACTTGCTTCGCCCCCAGCTATTCTAATTTGCTTATGGGCTGGTGGGAGGAGCAAGTACTCAAGATGACACACAGTGCAACATTTGCAGAAAAAGTAGTCATGTATGTCAGGTATATCGATGACATTTTTATACTGTGGAGAGGGTCTGAAGAGAGTGCTAAAATCTTCTCTGAAGAAATCAGCAACAATTCACTCAATCTGACGGTTCACATGTAACACCAGTGGGGAAAACATACACTTTCTAGACTTAGAAATTTATGTAGAAGGAGGCAAACTGCAATCTAAGACATTCAAAAAGCCCACTGCAGGGAACGCAATACTACACGCGCACATATTCCACCTCACCTCGTTGAAAGAGAGCATACCCTACGCTGAATGCCTACGCATGAAGCGCAACTGCAGCACCACCAGCAGCCTAGATCAAGCTACTAGTGAACTTTGCGATAGACTAGCACTCAGAGGGTACAGCCCTGAAACGCTCACAAAAGCCAAAAACAAAACAGCAAAGATCACTCGAAGGGAGCTTTTGACAAATTATGCAAGTAGAACAGAAAACACAATTGAACGCACCACCATCAACACACCTAGACTAATAACAGGTTTCAATGCATACCATGCACAACTAAGGAAATGAATACACAGACACTGGAACTCAGTCAGAAACGACCCAGTCATTGGCACCATTTCCAGCAAAACTCCTCAGATTACCTTCAGGAGAGCGAAGTCTATGAGGCAGGAGATAGTTAACAACGCTCCTTGCAAAACGAAAAGTGGTGGTACATGGCTCAAAACACCCAAGGGCTTTCACAAGTGTGCCAAGTGCAAGGCGTGTAAGCATGGCGTCAATACTAAAGAGGTTAAGCTACCGTTCAGACAATCCCCGTATGTTATCAGAGGGAGTTACACATGCAAATCAGACTTTGAGGTCTATGTCCTGTCATGCACATGTGGGAAGACATACGTGGGCAGTACAATCCACCCAGCACACGTCTGCATCCTGCAACACCTCAGGGCAATCACCAACAACGACCCTTCCTACCCTGTTGCCCGCATATCAACACAGCCCACAGTGGAAAGGCGCAAGTTCTCTCTTTCTATGTGTTGGACTCCGTCCCCAAAAACCCTAGGGGAGGGAACAGACAACTCGCCCTTAGAAGGCTTAAATCACGCTACATCACCCTCTATAATTCCAAAATCCCTAATGGATTGAATGCGGATGAAGCATTAACTGTACATTTATGACATGCCCCTTGCTGCTTGTCCCGCTCCTAATCCAGACTCTGTAACGTTAGGTCACATTCACTTTTAATTTGTTCTTATTTATTTTAGTCACCCTTTCTTCACCCACGATAGAGCATCTTACCATGAGACAACCTGTTCACATGTTGCTACATACAGTGCCCTTACACCTTGAGCAGTTTTATATTTTTGGTTAGGAGGGATCTTAGCCGTTTACTTTCTCAGCCCACTTGGGCAACATGGTTTGCTATGTCACTCTCTTCGGCAGCCGTGCACATGCAGGATCACTGTAATACAAGGCAGAATGTTTCCCTCAGGCTACCCAGCTGATACAGTTCTGTGCCAAAGACACAGTCAGCGACTTGAGGGTAGCATTCCCCCACAGCCCACCAGGGCGGCACTGATGTTTGATGTTTAATGTTTAATGTTCTATGCCTATTGTCTTTGGCTGTAGATATTTTGGTCCGTTCACAAGGGGTCATATCTCTCATGAGATCGTTTTTGCCTCCAGCCTTGGCACTATCGTATGCTGGCGCAGCTGCCACACACATTGCGCTAACATGGGTTAACATTTATCTCTGCCATAACCCTGCACGGCAACTCACCTGCACGTCCCCTTTCCCTCCTTTCCCACTTATCCCTCTGGTCAGTTCATACCGTGCAATACAACTTCGTTAAGGAACACGGGCACTTTCATTTTTTTTCTATGTTTACACATCAGGACAGAATTAGTCACACACGGGTGGCGGCTTGCCCCCATTTCTTTAATATTACAGTTTTTTATTTCTTATGTTTGCAGTTTTATTTATGACAGTAATACATTTAAGATTTAGTTTACTATTGTATTTATTTGGCATGTTTTTACATTAGATTAAACGTTTTGCACTGTCATGATGTATAGGACATAGGAAATTTCTATGTCTATCACAAGGTCGGTTTGGTTGCGGTGACAACCGTGTGAAGCTAGGTGCATATAACGTGTATTTTTCATGTGTACCTGATGTAGTGACCAAGGCGGTACGCCGTCGAAACGCGTCTAAGCTGCTGTTGGATTAAATACTTTTGTGCCATCATTTCACGGAGTCAGTGCCTGTCTGTTCGCCGACGCCAGGATTGGATTATAATATATATATATATATATATATATCACACCACTTCTCCCCATGGAGATTCCGAACGCACTCACGATTAAGGAGAACTCCAACCAGCAATTATCACAATTCCAATTTATTCTAGCATGCCAGAAACATCTCTACGCATTTCGGTCCCTTCAGAGACCTTGCTCACGAGAATGGCAGACTAACAATGACTGCGCTTTTTTTAATGTTTTTTTAAAGTCCTTCAACACCAGTGATTACATCATTTCCTGCCCAAGGCAGCTATGCATTCTGGGTCACGTAGTTTAACACTACATCTTAACCCCTTCGATGCGTGTGACGGAGCGGTTCCGTCATGCGCGTCGGTCACACTGTGCGGATGACGGAACCGCTCCGTCACGGCCCTGCCCGCGCACGATCCCTTCAGCACAGCGCAGTAATCCTCGCCGTGCTGAAGGGGTTAATCAGTGAAAAAAATAATATGTGCAATTTGTGTAAATATCCAAAATTATTGAAATACAATAATTTGCTATTACTCTTCATCAATATCGCGAGCATTATGAATAAACACTTAAATTACTTCAATTTATGGTGAATGCATAATTCCGCCTGCACTCGCGATCTGCAATTACAGACTCCAAAACCAATTTCACATTAATTAACAAACATATTCAGTCTGACCCTCCAGTGGGCAAAGACACTTTTCTCCCTCTCAATGCTGCCCTCTAGTGGGCATTTCACAATAGTATGTTTCTTCACCTTAATTTATCTAATTTCATTGCTCCGACAACAATAGTATTGCTTCATTGTATTGTTTTTCTAATCTTAAATCTTATTTACACGTGAAAAATGGTGACTGCTTAATAGTGAAAAATAGGAAAAAATATGTTTTCTTATACTAACCCATAATCTACAAAAAACACTATTAGAATTTTATTAACTAAAAAATTTAAAAAATTTAAAGTGAGATTAAAAATCTAGGAAGGCCACTATCTGATCTATACTATAATCTCCTATGTGTTTAACCATGGAGCAAATCCTAGTCAGTTCACAAATGATAATCACAAGTGGTGTGATTTGTTAACTTGTTAACGGCTTGGCTCTGCCGTACCGAAGACGCACCGCCATAGAGCACCCAGGAATCAGAAAGCGGGCCATGGTGGAAATATATACCTATATATCAGTGCAAACACACATATGTGTTTGTGTGTTTATATATGTATTTTTAAATATTAGTGGAATTTATTTAATTTACTTTAGCAGGGTAAAGCCTGATTTGCATATGGCTGGGTCCAAACTGGAATAGCGTGGTGAGTAAAAAAGCAATGCACTAAGGCCCAACTCTCTGACTGGTGGTGTGTTTTTGACACTGCTCAACATTACGTCCATCAATTGTTCTGTTAGCATTTGCCACCCGCAGTGGGATGGGTATGCCCCGACGTGGGTCTCGTTCTCGCCATGCCACTGAATTCAAGCTATGCTGGCTGAAGAGGGGTGATACCCTGAAACTGGTCCCAGGATGCTTGTTTCTGGTCCAAGGAGGACCTGGCTGGGTTGTTCGGACTGGACTGTTCCAATGGGGAGCAGGGTCAAGACTGGCAGAACTGGCCACTCCAAGTTCACACGGGGGAGTATCTGTCACCTACCACACTTGCACATCACAAAGGCTCTGTATGAAAACTCTCCCAAATAGTTTCTCACTTGTCTTTTGTGACCCCAGATGAGCTGGGGCCAGTCCCAAGAGGAAGGGGAGGTCTGACACCTGAGGTGGGTGAAAACCTCTAGAAACGTCTCCTGCTTCAAAGTGGGCACCAGGTATAATTATTGGACCTCAGACCCCAACTCCCCACTAGACTTCTGGACCTGTGAACTCTACCAGGAAGGACTGCTGTGCTGTTGAAAGGACTGCCACTCTGTTTGGACTGCTGCCCAGACGGACTTCTGCCCTACTACCCTCTTGCCTGGATGAGAAAGACTGGACCTGCTTCCTCAAACCAAGGACACCAGAGTGACTCCTAAAGTTAGTTGCAAAAAGAACTGTTGATGGACAGAATGCAGAACAATGTCATACATTCACCCCAGTACAGGGATCTGGGCCTAAATTCATCGTTTTTTTGCTCACCATGCCATTCCTGTTTGGACCCAGCCATATGCAAATCAGTCTTGACCCTGTGCCCTTTGGGAACAATCCAGCCCGAACTGCCAGGCCAGGTCCTCCCTGGACTGGAAACAAGCATCCTAGGACCGGTTTCGGGGTTTCATCCCTCTTCACCCAGGATAGCTTGATTCCAGTGGCATGGAGAGCACGGGACTCACGTCTGAGCATACCCGTCCCACTTGGGGAGACAAAGCAAAAAGAACTGTTGATGGACAGAATGCAGAACCAAAACCAGTCCTAGGATGCTTGTTTCCAGTCCAGGGAGGACCTGGCTTGGCAGTTCGGGCTGGACTGTTCCCATGAGGCACAGGGTCAAGACTGATTTGCATATGGCCAGGTCTAAACTGGGGTGGCATGGTGAGCAAAAGAATGATGGATTTAACCCAGATCTCTTGACTGGGGGTGAATCTTTTGATTTGTTCTGCATTCCGTCCATCAATTGTGTGTCTTTTGCTTTCTCGCCCTAAGTGCGAAGGTATGCCCAGACGTGGGTCCTGGGCTCACTGTGCCACTGGAATCAAGCTATCCTGGCTGAAGAGGGGTGAAACCCCCGAAACCAGTCCTAGGATGCTTGTTTCCGGTCCAGGGAGGACCTGGCTTGGCAGTTCGGGCTGGACTGTTCCCATGAGAAACAGGGTCAAGACTGATTTGCATATGGCCAGGTCTAAACTGGGGTGGCATGGTGAGCAAAAGAATTATGGATTTAATCCAGATCTCTTGACTGGGGGGAATGTTTTGATTTGTTCTGCATTCCATTCATCAATTGTGTGTCTTTTGCTTTCTTGCCTAAAGTTAGTTGGCAGACACTCAGGGACAGAACAGGCTTCCAACAACATTGAAGCCAGCACCTGCACTCTGCCATTGGTGAGTCCTGCCCTTGCAAGTAGTGCCACCCCAGTCCTTGACCTCGGAAGTGGGCCTGAAGGTCTACCAGACAATCTGTGGATTCAGCAGAACTGATAAATCTCCTCCGCGGTGCAGTGCATCTCCCTCAGAACTAGCGCATTGCCTTTGCCACTCGATGCCTCGCCCTTTGAACCGACACATCGCCTTTACTGCATGGACTTTCCCAATGCAAAGATTCTGCTTCGCTTACAGCAGCCCATCGCATTGTCTCACCCAACGTAGCCGTCGGACCTGCTGCTGCTCAATGCATCTCCATGTAAGAAATCACCTTGCCCAGCGCAATCCATTGGAACCACTGCTGCATGACGCATCTCCACGCAAACACTCCACATCGCCTCTGCTGCATGATGCATCCTGGACGTGGGATTCCTCTTCACAAACTGGATCAAGGTAGTTTATTCAGCAGAATTAATTGAGCCTCTGTAGTCGCCACACGCTCCATTGCTGTCATCCTGAACTTGTGACTTTGTTCCGGTCTGGCATGACAAGAGAACCACAGTTGGTGCTTTGTGCTTTTTGGCGCTATGTTGACTGAAATTTTTTAACTTGCAGCTCTCCGGTTGTACTGATTGGATGTTTGCCGTTTTGGTCTCAAAGTGTTTATTACATTTTACTCTGTTTTTCTAATTTGTTGTGGGAGTTTCCTTGTGCTGTGGTTTCACTTTATTGCTGTTTAAAGTGCTGTGTAAACAATTTATACATTACTCCAAGTTAAGCCCATCTGATCAGTGCCGAGCTGTCAGAGGGTTGCACACAGTTAATTTGGGGTTTGCATGTGAAAATAACCTGACAATGTTTGTGGCTGCTACTTACATAGGGGTTCACGCCCCCTCAGCCAGCAACCCAATTTCTTACACCGCCATTTCAGGTTTTATTAAAACTCAAATAATTTCAACATGTCTTCTGCTTCACAAATTGTGCATTGGTTACGTGTACCTAAACAGAGAGAAATGGGAGTGCCTTGAATTAGTTATAGTGCTTAATGTAGAATATGAACACACTTCCTACAGAAGAAACGTATTTAATGGACTCTTCTGATCTTCAGCACACTTCCAATTGAGGTGACGTTGACCAAAGCCTCCTTCGACTAACCTTTATGATGTTCCTCGTTTTGGAACAAGGTTTGAGATTCCCAGGAGAGTGTCCTGTTAAAGGTTCTCACAATGTTAGTGTGCAGAGGTGGGGGACGTTTTCCCTTGCAAACGTTATGGGGCCATGGGAAGTGACCTTGCAGCTAAGAAATGTTGGTTGCCTATCATACTCGGTTTTCTGTGTGCATCTGTAAAGAGAGCTAGCTATGCAGCCCTTGACAAGCCTTTCCGTGTGAGAAGTGTCCCTCATTCTACCACTGCAGAAGCAAGGTTGTGAGGATTAGGGTTTGCAGCTAAAACTCTAGATGGTCGAAGAAACATATACATTCCTTAACTATTATTTGAGGCGTAAGTTGAGGATGAAACCAGGCAGTAAGATGAGGTAGAGAAAAGGACAAATTGATCTCCCAGACTCAACCACATCCATTAATGTAATTAGCACCACAGTATCCAGGCCCTGAGAAAAACGTTCCATCTATACATAGACAACCGCACCATAGAAACATGTTCTTCTCGCGGAGCAGGGTATAAGTGGAATGACAAACTCTGCTTTACGGAAAAATGAAAGTATTTAACCCTACTTTTCCCATTCCTAAACTCTAAAAACCAGGTATAACAGCATACCCTTACACATCACGAAACCCTTAAACCCCTTAGGCCCCTTACTTTCTCTTAATTCTCTTATTAGCATGTAATTTAAAAAAACGCTTACCTGCATGGTAAAGTCCTGAATTGTAAAGTGCCACAAAATGGCATTTGCTGTACATACATCCATGGTAATGGCCATATTGTAAATGTAACACATGGTAACGGCAACGCTGTAAAGACTGTATACCCTTTTGTCTAGCTGCTCAAATGTTAAATTGTTGCTTATTGACATTGGGTCCAAATATCTACTTGTGTGTTTTCGGAGAGAATGAGGCAGAATATATTCATATAACTGATACTCACACCTAAAAAAAAGGAGAAAAACATTTTTGGAGATTAGGTAAATTGTGTGGAATTATGTAATTTTATTTATACGATTCAAGGTTTGTTTTGTTTTAGGAAATGAAAAATCTCCTTTTTGGATCAAGCCTTTGCTGCTTCAATGAAGAATGGAAAATGCAAAGTTTCACATTTAGTGAGAGACCTCAGTTAAAGTACGGGATTGTCCAAAAAAAGGTAAAGTATAGTTTTATGTCTTTTTAACTAAATTACTATTTAAAAAAAAGAGTGGCCATAGAGATGATTCAAAAGGGACATCTTCTTTTATGATGCCCAACTCCCTTCCTCTCCTAACACCTTACGATGGGACTAGAAGCTGCCTTCATAGTTTAAAGGTGTGAGACCAGATTAATTTCTAACTACATATACCCTGATCATGGTTCGTTGAAATCCACTGTGATCACCTTTCCGTTTGGAAGTGCTGGTCAGTAGAGGAGGAATACTGCTGCAGCTGCATTTCACCCAAAATCTTTTAAAATGATTTGATATTTTGTTTTTACAGTTTTGTGGCCAAGCTTAATGTACAAATATTGAATGTGTATTGTCCAACTTTTAATCCAAGCTTTTTGAATACTCAGCTTTTGCCCCTCCAAAGTGCAGACCCCGAGTAACGTTAATGCTTGGTGAGGTAACAGTAATGATAAACTCGCCTTTAGCTTCCTTCACCAGTTGCAGTCTTCACCAGATCAGTCTAACAAAACATCCATATGAAGGGACATATTATGTATTGTGTAGTATTTTATACTATGGAGTTTAAATTCCTTGCTGTGACCCCTTTCAATTGTTCTGACCACTTCTGAGGATTAGGTGTGACATTTAATGTAGCACTTACTACTGAAGGACAGTTACCCACAGTTAGCAGAGGTGTTGGATGAGAGGAAACTTGCCTCTTACTGCAGATTCTCATGTTCATGTGGAAGTAGACGTGCTCTCTGTCTGTTCTCTTAGCGCATATTTTGCAAGCCTAAGTTGACTTTGTGGATAAACATACCTGGCAAGTTACTGAGCCACCACCACTTCTTACTTGAAGGAATGCTAAAATTAATATGTCTCTTGAATGGTTTAAAGATGAGCTGAAAGTAGGACATCATTGTAAATCTTCAGAAGGTCTAGATTAATCTTATTTTGCCAGATCTTAAAACGGAACTGAATAGCTTAAGGAAAAGTTAATGTAATGCCTATATTGACACCAAAATGAATTTCTTAAATTATTCAGTTAGTGAAATCAGTCTAGCTGTGAAAGTTTCCAAGATGTTAACACAGGTGGAGAAACCACTTACCTCTGATCTGCTTTCCTTTAGTTCATAGATTTGGCGTGGGGGAATTCTTGTTTCACATTTGAGAGAACATATGAAAGGTTTGGACTTCGATTGAAAGGTTGTACATAGCTAATTTAACTATCATGAGTTAATTAATTGCAGCATATGCATTGCTGAATACCAACTCACTGTAAATGTGAATATCTTCTTTACCGACAATACAACTGAGGATCTTATTACAGAATTTTTATGCAAGGCGGCTTTTTGCTCCGCTGATATTTGTCATACTTCAGCTATGAAAGAGCTGACCACTCTTTGTCCCATCCATTTCTGGTTTGGTCATTGAATTCTTCAGAACTGCCAGCATATCAGACTCCTTGAAGACATCTTGGATTATTTCACTGCGAAAAAATAACCCTCCTTAAATCTGGACAGGCTTGTCAATTTTGGCCCGAGCTCCAATATTATATTTTTAAATTAAGATCTTGAAAAAAGTAGACTCAGTATAACTATAGGTCAATATTTTACATTTAGATATGCGGGGTAGCATCCCAGTACAGACATCAAGACCAGCCTTGGATTACTTAGGTGCTAAAAAGAATCCTCCTTGGATCTACACTGGTTTGGCAGTTATCGTCCGAACTCCAATATTATATTTTTAAGTTAAGCTCTTGGAGAAAGAGTCAACTGTCTGTAGGAAGCTGATTCTTTATGTGATATATCAATAACCTGATATACAGTACAAAGAGTCCACGGGTTCCCTTATAAGTGGACAGGGACTTGCTCTAGCAATCCCATGGTGCTCAATTATGGGTAGTGTGTTAGATCAGCTTTAGGCTTCACCGAGAGGCGTACATGACACCTGCAAATATACACAATGATCAATGAATGACACACACAACTCTAGAAGGAGATTCACACGAATTTATAAAAATAGCACATATCTTAATATATGTTTAGGCATGAGAGTAAAATCATTCAGGTAAATACGTATTTAGATATAAATTATTTTAGGGTTCAAAAAGTGGACACTGGAGTTTTTGAGTTCTGCAATGTTATATCGAAGGTATACAAGTTCTGCAAACAGGTAAAGTACAGCAATTTACGGGACCTATCTCCTGGATTTAAGGTGAGTGGGTGGCAAGGTCCAAGGCAGTACCAACAGTACGCCACCAGCGGCATGAGGGTGGCCGGGTACAGGGTGCAAACCTGCGTCAAGAGCCCAATTTTATTCCATGGAGATCGGTCTCTGTGGCGTTGAATGCTGAGGTGTCCTTAGGCATCGGGTTTTTCCTTACCGGAGCAGTCGTGTAAGAGGCGGTCTTCATGCAGAGGCTGCAGGTGATGTCAGAGGATCCACAAGGGGTGAAACCACGATGGACTTCGGCTCTGGAGGCCCTGGGGGACCTTGATGACACCATTTAGCTCACTTTGACTCTGACTTGGAGCGATGGGTGCAGTGGTGGATTCAGATGTCAGGTTCCGGAGGCCTTGGAGTCCTTTCTTTTGAAGTTGCTGCGAGATGTAGGAAATAGTTCTGCTGTGCCATGGGAGGTTTTGGTTCTTTATCGAAGTCAGGCAGTCCTCCCAAGTTTCTGGATTCAACAGCTGCAGGACGAGTCGTCTTTGCCGCTGTTTTCGACGAAGGATGTAGACCGGCTTGGGGGCCGGTACCAGGTCAGCTGCTTCTTCTCTCCTCTCTGCTTTTGTGGCTCTTCGGTTTCCTATCTCTTCTAAGGGTATCGGGATCTGTTTCTCCGGTGCCAGGGAAACCCCCAAATACTACATTTAGGGGCGTTAGAGGAGTGTAGGGTACTAGGTAATGGGTTACTGACCCTTGGAATTACTACTCTCTTGTTAGACTTGGGGGTCTCTAGTTGGCACAGGTATGTACTTGTGACAAATAGGGACCCTCGCCTCTAGTCAGGGTAAGGGGGTACACTCCTAAAATAACCCCTGCTCACCCCCTTGGTAGCTTGGCACGAGCAGACAGGCTTATCTCAGAGGCAGTGTGTAAAGCATTTGTGAACACATACAGTAACCAAGTGACACTACTACAGATGGACACCACACAAGTTTTATATAAAAAATAAGTATTCTTTATATAGATTTATCACAAGACCATTAAACGAAAAAACCACACAATACTGTTACTTTAGATGGTAGGATTTTGCTTAGTTCTCTTAAGTTCTTAAATGCGACACTTTAAGTCAATGTACCTTTAAGATGCGACACGCAGGGCAACGAAAGTGTTGCAACGATGTTGATGCGATGAAGTTTTTGGTGCAAAGAAATAAAGATGTGAAGATCTTCCAGATGTGGTACGCTTCTCCAATGTTGCGAGAAGACTCGACTCGATGCTTCAGCTGCAGCGGCGACACCCTTTACGCAATGCGACGACAGCGGCCTTGGCAGCGACACTCTACTCCGACGTTTGTGAGACGCTTCCACTCGATGCGATGGTGCAGCGGCGACACCCCTTTACGCAATGCGACGATAGCAGCTCCGACGGCGGCACGCTTCTCTGTGGATGCGAGGCGCTTTTCTTGATGCGGTGCAATGCGACAACTACGATGGCTGCGATGGCGACACGCTTCTTCCTCGATGTGAGACTCTTCTCTTGATGCAGTGCAATGCGTCAGCTACGATGGCTGCGATGGCGACACGCTTCTTCGGTGTTGCGAGACACTTCCTGGATGATGCGTGAAGCTTCCGCTCGATGCGATGCTGCAGCGGCGACACACTTTACGAGATGCGACAACAACAGCTCCGACGGCGGCACGCTTCTCCTTCTTGAGTCGCGCTTCCATCTCCTTGCGATACGCAGTCCCTCAGAAGGCCCAACAACAGCAGCAGGCACTTCCAAAGAACTCTGGGGAGCTGGGAGGTGAAGTCTGTTGTTCCTGAGACTTCAGCAGGAGGCAATCTCTTTCCCAAGCCCTTGGAGATCCTTCACAAGTTGATCAAAAGTACTCACAAAGTTCCTTTCTCCTCTCTTTGGCAGTAGGCAACCACTGCAGGACAATCCCCCAGTTTCAGGGATAGTCTCTCCTCAGTTTCTTCTTGGTTCCTCTCCTCAGCAGAGTTTCTTCTTTTTTCCCAAAATGATATAAATTCTTGGGATCAGGGACCCAATACTTATACTCCAAAATCCTTTGTCCTAGGGGCAGAGGGGCCTTTGCCCAGTCTAAACCAGTTCTGGAGCACTCTGTTTACATGACTCCTTCTTTCCGTTCATAGTGCAGGGCAGAAACATCAGACGCCCCACAGGAGGTGGAGCCATCATTGTGGAGGGAAAGCACAGCCCTGGAGCACTTTGTTGACATGATTCCTTCTCTCCTTTCACAGTGCAGGGCAGAGATATCAGACGCACCCCAGGGGGTGGTGCCAGCACTGTGGGGGGCAGGCACTGTCCTATTCAGGTCCCAGGTGCAACTCCTCCCTCCCATCTAGATGAAGATCTCTCTATTCACCACTGGGCGGACTCACCCTGTCTCCTGGAATCCCCCATTCTGGCCTATGGAGAACAGGTAGCCTTGCAATAGTGAAAAACGAAAATGGCTGTAATTCACTATTAGGACATGCCATACACACCAGGGCATGTCCTACCTTATACTTACAATGCACCCTGCCCTTGGGCCTACCATAGGGGTGTCTAATATGAAGAAAAGGAAAGGTTTAGGGACTGGCAAGTGGGTGCACTTGCCCAGTCAGCATGAATGACAGTACCAGACTGCACGCAGGCTCTGCAATGGCAGACCTTAGACACATGTCTACAGGCTGCTTCTGTGGGTGGCACAACCAGTGCTGCAAGCCCACCAGCAGTATTTGGATTACAAGCCCTGGGCACTTCTGGTGCACTGTACTAGGGTCTGACAAGTAAACCAACCAACCAATCATGGAATCACAAATTATACATTAATTTACAATAGGGAGCACTTGCATTGTGGCACTGGACAGCAGTGAGGCAACAGCGAAAAATGAAAGGGAGACCCACGCCAATGTGCCAGGTCTAACACTTGTCCCCTCCAGCTGAAATGTGGGGAGAAATACCCTACCTCCTGGGAGTTCTCATCACTAAGGCGGAAAAATCTGGACAGACCATCAGCATTGGCGTGTTCTGTACAGGTTGGTTTTGTTACACCCTGAAATACATCCCCTGTAGGGAAATGGACCACCTTAACAGCTTTGGATTCTCACCCCTCATCTGCATCAACCATCTGAGGGACCTGTGGTCTGTCTTAACCCGAAAGTGATTCCCAAACAGGTAGGGTCTCAGCTTCTTCAGTGCCCAGACCACAGCAAAAGCCTCACGCTCAATAGCACTCCACCTCTGTTCCCGTGGTAGTAACCTCCTACTGATGAAGGCTACAGGTTGATCTAGGCCCTCCTCATTCATCTGTGATAGAACAGCCCCCACACCATGCTCTGAAGCGTCTGTTTGCACTATGAACTCCTTTGAGAAGTTGGGTGCCAAGAGCACGGGCGATGTGCACATAGCAGTTTTTAAGGCCTCAAAAGCTTCCTGACAGGTGTCAGTCCAAATCACTTTCCTTGGCTGCTTCCTGGAAGTCAGCGCTGTCAAGGGTGCAACAATGTTGCCATACCCCATGACAAACCTCCTGTAGTAACCTGTGAGTCCTAAAAAGGCTCCCATCTCTGTCTGGGTTTTGGGCGGCTCCCAAGCCAGGATGGTTTCAATCTTGGGCTGTAGGGGCGCCACCTGGCCGCTCCCTACCTGGTGTCCCAAGTACACCACGGAACCCTGCCCTCAACACTTCCCATAGGTGGCGCAGATGTTCTTCCCAACTGGCGCTGAACACTGTGATGTCATCCAGGTAGGCGGCACTGAACGAGTCCAGTCCAGCCAACACCTGGTTGACCAACCTCTGAAAGGTGGTAGGGGCATTCTTCATCCCAAAGGGCATCACCTGGAACTGGTAGTGCCCATCTGGTGTGGAAAATGCTGACCTCTCCTTTGCCCTATCGGTCAAGGTGATCTGCCAGTACCCAGACGTTAAGTCAAATGTGCTGAGGTACCGCGCAGCCCCTAGCCGATCTATGAGCTCATCAGCTCTGGGGATGGGGTATGCATCAGTCCTGGTGACTGCATTGAGCCCTCAGTAGTCCACACAGAACCGGAGTTCGGGTGTGGCACCCGGCGCAGCAGCCTTTGGGACCAAGACCACTGGGCTGGCCCAAGGACTGCTAGAGGACTCAATTACCCCTAGCGCAAGCATCTTGGAGACCTCCTCCTTGATGCAAGCCCTTACCCTGTCAGTCACTCTGTAGGCTTTGTGCCTCACAGGTGTACTGTCCCCAGTGTCCACCTCATGGACGCACCAATCAGTGACACCAGGAACCAGGGAGAACAGATCAGAAAACTGTCCCAGCAACTGGTGACAGTCATTCTGTTGCTCAGGGGTCAGGGTGGAAGAGATGTTGACACCATCCACTGACCCATCTTGCTCTCTGACTGACAGGAGGTCAGGAAGAGGCTTGGTCTCCTCCTCCATTCCAGCATCTGTTGCCAAGAGCATGCCCACTTGGGACCTCTCCAAGTGGGGCTTCAGGCGGTTGACATGCAGGACTCTCAAGGGGTTCCTGAGAGACCGCAAGTCCACCAAGTAGGTAACCGGACTCTTGTGCTCCACAACCTCAAAGGGGCTGGTCCACTTATCCTGGAGTGCACAGGGCTCCACTGGGGCCATGACCCACACCTTCTGTCCAGGCTGAAGCTCAATCAGAGTGGCATTCTGGTCGTACCACCGCTTCATCTCCTCCTGGCTGGCTTCCAGATTCGCCTCAGCGAGTTGTCTGAAACGCCTAGTCTGGTTCCTAAAGGCCAGCATGTAGCTATATACATCCTGGGGAGGTTTCCTGGGAGATTGCTCCCAGCCTTCTTTGACCAGACTTGGAGGTCCTCTTACGGGGTGTCCATAGAGAAGCTCGAAGGGACTGAACCCTAGAGATTTCTGTGGCACCTCACGGTAAGCAAAGACCAGGCATGGTAAGAGGACGTCCCACTTACGCCTCATGGGTTCCTAAAGACCCATTATCATGCCTTTAAGGGTTCGGTTGAATCTCTCAACCAACCCGTTTCCTTGGGAGTGGTAAGGAGTGTTGAACTTATAGGTTACACCACACTCCTGCCACAGGGACTTCATATACTTGGATATGAAGTTGGTGCCCCGGTCAGACACTACCTCGTTAGGAAATCCCACTCTGGAGAAAATTCCCATCAGTGCTCGTCCCACCACGGGGGCCGTCACTGTCCTCAGAGGTATGGCTTCTGGGTACCGGGTGGCATGGTCCACCAAGACCAGGATGAACCTGTTGCCCATGGCTGTCTTGGGGTCCAGTGGCCCCACAATGTCAATACCCACCCGTTCAAAGGGGGTGCTGACTACAGGGAAGGGCTGGAGAGGAGCCTTGCACTTCCTACCACTCTTACCACTTGCCTGGCAAGTCTGACATGTCCTGCAGTGAGTGTCTGAACTCCTGCACATTTGGGGCCAATAAAAATGGGTGACAAGCCTTTCAAAGGTCTTGTCCTGCCCCAAATGTCCTGCCAATGGAACATCATGAGCCAGCCCCAGTAGGAAGGCTCTGAAGCGCTGGGGTACCACCAGCACACAGGCTGACCCAGGCTCAGCAACCTTAGGCTCTGTATACAGGAGATCATTCTCCCAGTAGATCCAATGTGATCCAGACTGATCACCTGCTGCCTGGTCTGCAGCCTGTTTCCGCAGACCCACAAGAGAAGGGCATTCTTTCTGCTCCTTGCAGAATTCCTCCCTGGAGGGTCCTCCTTCTTGCTGCCAATGGGTCAGCTCAGGCAGGTCCCCCAGTTCAGCTACCTGTTCCCCTGTAGGCTCCAGGGCATCCCCCTCAGGGTCTGCTCCCTCCTGGACCGTGGGAACTTCGGGGCCGGTTTCCCGAGCCCCCTGCCACTACTCTTGACAGCAGGTACCTGGGCCTCCCTCTCAGGCTCCAGGTCCTCTTGAGCACCTTTACTCGCTGTCATTGACCGGGTGGTCACACACGCCCAGTCAAGCATACCCAACATTTCTAAATGTGCATTCCGCTCCACCTTCGCCCAAGGTGAGCTCTCCAAGTCATTCCCTAACAAACAGTCAACAGGCATGGCGGGCCTCACAGCTACCTGAAGAGTACCAGAGACCCCCCCACTCAAAGGGAACCTGAGCCACCTTGCAGTGACTCTCTGTGTTGTCAGCGGCAACAACTGGGTAGAATGCTTCAGGGACAACCTGCTCTTGAGACACCAGGTGACACTTGACAGCTGTCACACTGGCCCCTGTGTCTCTCAGAGCCTCCAATCTATGGCCATTGATGGTCACCCACTGCCTGTATGTTTTAGTGTTATCAGGCAGCTGGGTCCTAGGGACCACCTCACAGTCTCGTAATGAGACAAGGGACATCTCTGCGGGGCCCCACCCACCTTGGGCACCCATCTCCTCACCCAGGGCTACACTAGCCATCTGCCGGGGGGCTGCACCAGTGGGTGCTGGTTTTCCAAACAGGCGTCACTTGGTATCATTGGCAAAATGACCCAGCTCTCCACATTTGTAGCATCTCGGGGGCCCTCTTTGAATAGGTGGACCTGTCGGGGCCCCTGACGGTTTCTGGGGGGGAGGCTGAGAACCTTTCCCTTGGTTCCCTTGGGGATTACTTTGGGGCCTCTTATGGAACTCCCTCTGTTTACCCTTGCCCCCCCCAGTCTTCTGCTGGGGACCCTGCCCACTCTTGGCTGAGTCTCCCACATGACCCTTGTGGACCCTGGTACTGACCCAGCGGTCCGCCTCCTCAGCAAGCTTCCTAGGATTAGTCAGCCTACTATCAATCAGGTGCTGGCGTAGCTCAGGAAAACAGTTACTTGACAAGTGCTCCCATGCAATCAAATCAAGCAGTCCCTGAAAATCATTAACTTTGCTACCCTTCAGCCAACCATCCAGTGCTCTGCAGAAAAAAGTGACATATTCAACATAGGTGCTGTTTGCTATCTTTGTGCAACCCCTGAACCTCTGTCTGTACATCTCAGGGGTCAAACCATATCTAGACATCAATGCATCTTTCATGTGGGGATAGGAATTATGGACATCAGAAGGCAAGTCTAGCAGTGTGTCCCGCCCCTCACTAAGGAACCGCCCCCACAACCCCGCTCCCCAATCCTTCTCAGGGACCCGGTGGGAAGACATGGCTACCTCATAGGCCTTGAACCACTGCCCAATATCATAATTTTTCAAAAATTCATTCACTACATCTTTAGGGGGATGTATGCTCTAGATTCCACAGGTATTGACGGTGTGCTGCCACCAGAGGGAGTACTCCCTAAGCTCTGTTCATGTTCAAACTGTAGCTTCTTTTCTTCTGGGGCTAACTTTCTACTTTGCATTTCAAATTCTAACTGCCCACTTAACTTGAGCTTGGTCAACTCAATTTCATGCATCCTACACTCTTTTGTATCTGCCAACTTCTCTGGAGATAGACTTTTAGCAGAAACACTACTACCGGCAGGGGAAGGGGTTCTCCTTCCTCTTGGACCCACTGGCCCATCCAGCTGCTCCTCTGCATTATCCTCATCAGTGGCATTCCTTGCTTCTACCAAGGCCCTCAGCGCCTTGTAGAACTCTGCCTTGTTTTTACATCCAGTAGTAAAAACATTAAATTGCTTGCAGAAGAATTTTAGCTGCTTTGCAGTGAAACTGTCCATTTTCTCTTCTTCCCACTCAAATTCAGTATCAATAGAGACTATTGATGCTGCTTTCTCCATGGTGGTTAATCTTGGCAGTACTCAAAAATAGAAAGTCCCAAAAAGAAATCTACCAACAAGTATTGGTTGCGTTAAGGTCTGCACTCACTAAGTAGTGTTCACCAATCACTGTACATGAGTCACTAATGCAAGTCCAGAATCCTCACCGCTGACCACCAGTGTTAGACTTGGGGGTCTCTAGTTGGCACAGGTAGGCACTTGTGACAAATAGGGACCCTCGCCTCTAGTCAGGGTAAGGGGGTACACTCCTAAAATAACCCCTGCTCACCCCCTTGGTAGCTTGGCACGAGCAGACGGGCTTATCTCAGAGGCAGTGTGTAAAGCATTTGTGAACACATATAGTAACCAAGTGACAACACTATAGATGGACACCACACAGGTTTTATATAAAAAATAATTATTCTATATATATTTTTATCACAAGACCATTAAACGACAAAACCACACAATACTGTTACTTTAGATGGTAGGATTTTGTTTAGTTCTCTTAAGTTCTTAAATGCGACACTTTAAGTCAATGTACCTTTAAGATGCGGCACGCAGGGCAACGAAAGTGTTGCAACGATGTTGATGCGATGAAGTTTTTGGTGCAAAGAAATAAAGACGTGAAGATCTTCCAGATGTGGTACGCTTCTCCGATGTTGCGGTAAGACTCGACTCGATGCTTCAGCTGCAGCGGCGACACACTTTACGCGATGCGACGACAGCGGCCTTGGCAGCGACACTCTTCTCCGACGTTTGCGTGACGCTTCCACTCAATGCGATGTTGCAGCGGCGACACCCCATTACGCGATGCGACGACAGCAGCTCCGACGGCGGCGCGCTTCTCCGTAGATGCGAGGCGCTTTACTTGATGCGGTGCAATGCGACAACTACGATGGCTGCGATGGCGACCCGCTTCTTCCTCGATGTGAGACTCTTCTCTTGATGCGGTGCAATGCGTCAGCTACGATGGCTGGGATGGCGACACGCTTCTTTGGTGTTGCGAGACACTTCCTGGATGATGCAAGACGCTTCCGCTCGATGCGATGCTGCAGCGGCGACACACTTTACGAGATGCGACGACAGCTCCGACGGCGGCACGCTTCTCCTTCTTGAGTCGCGCTTCCAGCTCCTTGCGACACCCAGTCCCTCAGAAGGCCCAACAACAGCAGCAGGCACTTCCAAAGAACTCTGGGGAGCTGGGAGGTGACGTCTGTTGTTCCTGAGACTTCAGTAGGAGACAAGCTCTTTTCCAAGCCCTTGGAGATCCTTCACAAGTTGATCAAAAGTACTCACAAAGTTCCTTTCTCCTCTCTTTGGCAGTAGGCAACCACTGCAGGCCAATCCCCCAGTTTCAGGGATAGTCTCTACTCAGTTTCTTCTTGGTTCCTCTCCTCAGCAGAGTTTCTAATTGTTTCCCAAAGTTATATAACTTCTTGGGATCAGGGTCCCAATACTTATACTCCAAACTCCTTTGTCCTCTGAGGGTAGAGGGGCCTTTGCCCAGTCCAAACCAGTTCTGGAGCACTCTGTTTACATGACTCCTTCTTTCCTTTCACAGTGCAGGGCAGAAACATCAGACGCCACACAGGAGGTGGAGCCAGCATTGTGGAGGGAAAGCACAGCCCTGGAGCACTTTGTTGACATGATTCCTTCTCTCCTTTCACAGTGCAGGCCAGAGACATCAGACGCACCCCAGGGGGTGGTGCCAGCACTGTGGGGGGCAGGCACTGTCCTATTCAGGTCCCAGGTGCAACTCCTCCCTCCCATCTAGATGCAGATCTCTCTATTCACCACTGGGCGGACTCACCCTGTCTCCTGGAATCCCCCATTCTGGCCTATGGAGAATAGGTAGCCTTACAATAGTGAAAAACTAAAATGGCTGTAATTCACTATTAGGACATGCCACACACACCAGGGCATGTCCTACCTTATACCTACAATGCACCCTGCTCTTGGGCCTACCATAGGGGTGTCTAATATGAAGAAAAGGAAAGGTTTAGGGACTGGCAAGTGGGTGCACTTGCCCCGTCAGCATGACAGTACCAGACTGCACGCAGGCTCTGCAATGGTAGACCTTAGACACATGTTTACAGGCTGCTTCTGTGGGTGGCACAACCAGTGCTGCAAGCCCTCCAGCAGTATTTGGATTACAAGCCCTGGGCACTCCTGGTGCACTGTACTAGGGTCTGACAAGTAAACCAAACCAACCAATCATGGAATCACAAATTATACATTAATTTACAATAGGTAGCACTTGCACTGTGGCACTGGACAGCAGTGGCACAGTGCCCTGAGCAGCTAACACCAGCTAAAAATACATGAGGCAACAGTGAAAAATGGAAGGGAGGCCCACGCCAATGTGCCAGGTCTAACATCTCTTATATGACCTCTTCCTTTGGGAAGTGGTATAACCCTGTCCCAGACTTCCTAAGTGTGCCATCACAAAGATGTCTACTTCTGAAAATCGTGTCCATCTCAGTGTAGCCCACCTTAGGGGTGTTACTAGCCTGGAGGTGAAACAAAGCCTGCTCTGTGCGGAGATGCTTCACACCTCCTCCAGTACAGGAAGGCCTTCCGGGGCAGAAAACTTCAAAGGCAATGCCACTTTGAAATCCAACCCAGGAACCTCCAGAAAGTAGGGGAGGCCAGGCCCTATTTCCTGCTCCACTTTTGGCAGGAAGAAAGGCGCGAAAATTAGTTAGATTAGGAGGAAGGCCCCCACTTAACCTACACCATCACCAGGGCAGGATAGGCGATGCAAACCCCTCTCCTGAAACCCCACCATCTTTGGATGGTGAGGAAACCTCCTATAAGGGCTAGGGTAGTGCTGCTTCCTGCAGGATGTTGTCACTAGTGGATGTGTAATTGCAGAAGAGAGGTGGCCCCACCAACCGAAGGGACCAGGGCACTACTGCACAGTAGAGGTAAAAGATGTCCTTTTGGGAAAACAAGCTCAAGGCACATGCGTTCAAACTCACTCGCACACTGTATGTTCTCCAAGACCTACTGCATAACCTAAAAAACCACCATGCATACCTGGCTAACACATTAGGTGCTTAAGCCATGTAGTGCCACATCAAAAGCCAAGAAAATGCCAGACTGGAAACCTGACACTGAAAGAAATAGAACTCTAGACTTTGTCCATCACCACGAGAAATATCCCAATTTTCCTGCGACTCATAAAGTTCCTGGTGACCCACCCCTTCAAAGACTACCACAGCAGAACACTATGGTTCCATCACCCGTAAATGTTCTGTCTCATTGTATGCAATCCTAATCTTGCCATTAGGCCCCTGCCCACGTTCAGTGCTCTGCTGCTCTCCAGCCGGTTTGTGCTATATAAGCGCCCCTTCATATATACATAAATTAATCATACGCTGCACAACCAGCAGTGTCCAGAATCAAGCCGCTTAAATTGTAACAAACCCACCCTCACACATAAGCCACCTGTGTTGCAGGGACTTAAATGGTTCCCTTTTGAGGTGCTCATTTTGTTGAAAACTTCTGTGTATGGCATCTCACTTTCCATAGCTAGGCTTCATTCTACAGGAACAATAGAATAATCTCTTTCTATCAGCCTTTAAAATCTTTTCATTGCAGTCAAGTATCCATATAATAATTGTAGCGAGATACCAATTTAATGCCAGAGCAAGCGTTACACCATGGTCGTGCCAACAATGCGCATAATATACAAAGAATTACCAACATGATACCAAAGCACGCATTGCAGCAGTGTTCGGCACAGGAAGACCAATAATACCCACAGTATATAAAGAATCAACAGTATTATGCTTGTGCTAGCATTACACCAGTCGTGAGCAACATTGTAGCAGCAATGTTTTCAGTAAATCAAGAATTAGCGGCAATGTAAGTTCACCCAAGCCCGGGGAAACCCGTGGATTGCCCCAGTCTCTGTGCTAGGTGGAGATCCCACTGTAGCTTCTTTCTACGGGGTTTGCTTTTCTTTTCCAGAAATAAGACAATGCAATTTGCTTCTCTGGCCATCATTACGAGTATTGCGCATTTGGTACTGGTTACCGGTTGGGGACAGAGGCTGACAATGACAGGTGTAGGTAAGAATGGTGGGGCCTGGAAGGGGGGTGGGTATATCGCAGGACGATGACGAGGGAAAATGTAATAATTAATTATTTTTCCCTTGTCATTGTCCGTCGAAATCCCCCCTAACAATAACCTACCACCCCCCCACACCTCCCCTCCCCATAAGGCCTTCACCCATCCCCGCCCTCCCACCCTGCCTCACCGCTCTAACCTGCACGGCCGCAGCTGAGATTCGTACACCAAATTCCATGATTGCGAGTGTTTGTCCCAGAATGTGAACTACCTGCTCAGACTCAGTAATATCAGTGCTTTTCTGGGCAGTTTTTAGGTCTTGCCTAGTGACACAGCGCATGCGCCACACGCCTTGGCGAGATCTATTGTCGTCAGTTTTGCTAGCGAAGGGGTACAGGAGATGTGCATGCGCCCGGACAGGCGTGCACGCACGCGCCCGGACAGGCATTGTGCACGCGTACGGCTGGCGCGTTCAGCACAACGCGCGCCTGGCGCGGTTGCGCTTTCACTTTCCCTCCCTCCACCCCGGCAGCGCCGACACAGGCACCCCCTCCCTGTCTCCTGCTCCTCGGGCCTGCCCGGACAGGAGCTGTGAACGCGCACGGCATCTCTTTGGCTCACGGCGCCCGAGGTCCCCCTGCCCCCACCTCCGACTGGATACCGCAGAGCCGTGTATGTTTATGAGTTTTACCACGGCGACTGTCTGTACAATTGTGATTTCACCAATGCTTAAGTACCGGTCCAACACCAAAAGCACAGATCCACGTATGGGATTAAATGAAAAATGAAACTAGCGTACTTCGAACAAAACAAAAAGCAGGAAACCGTATCATCAGGTGGCGGGGCGGGGGGGGGGGGGAAGCACTGCAACCAGAGCTCAGAGTATGATGTGCCTTTGTTCATGGAAGAGAATCAATGCTTGCTCCACTAGGGGCGCTGTCGATCCCAAGGCCAGCGGCCGGCTCTGTGAAACAGAGGGAATGGAGGCGCAGAAGGGGCTTGCGACGCTCCCAGGGAGGACTCCCGCCAAGAGGAATAGCATTTCAGGGCCACGTCAAGGCCCAATGTGCAGGTGCAGTATCGACGATCTGCTTGGCTCGTGCAACACAGCGACTGCTACATGACAAAATCAGGGCAATCCGGGGACTAACTATCGTGGACTATGTTCTTAAAACGTTAATTCGCCACCTAGCAGTTCTCCGCTCTGGTACAACCTACTATTCAGCCTTGCCATTACTCCGTCCCTATGTCCAGCGCCACCCCGGAGAGGCCACGGCCATTCTTTATCTCAGCTTTCCCTGTCTCCCATGCACACCCTTCATCCCTCCGCCACCCACCTGATGCTCTCACTCAAGGCTCGTCTTCGTCACCTTCTCTCAACCGTCACACCTCCTTAAACCTCCCACTCACTCCCAACTTACCCCCCTGGATGTCCCAGTAGCCAAATATCATCGTCATTTCTCTGACGGATTGACTGAATATCTAGGTTCTAGTGCCTAAAGGTGGCAGATGTCCTTGGAACTTCAAGGCGTGATTTTATAAAGTGCTTTGCGCTGGAGCACGCGAACACCCGAGGGTGGCGCTAGTAATTGGCAGCGGAAGCCATAGTGACAGCTTTTTCTCCACTCGAGTCGGAACTCACGGGGAGGGACGGACGCCCTCACACCGCGCGAGATCCCCCTATCCGCACCCCCGATTGGATACTGCAGAGCCGTGTATGTTTATGAGTGAGTCACACCTCTCACGGTGCCCTCACACCGCGCGAGATCCCCCAGGGTCCTTGCCATTGTGCCCCCACCCCCGACTGGATACAGCAGAGCCCGTGCATTCCTCGCCTGGAGTGAAGGTCAATGTCTGGGCTGGAACCTTTTCCCAAACAGTCCAGGCGACACCTAACTTCCTTGCAACAGGGAACCAGACCCCCAGCCCTGCGGCAACAGTTTGCCTCTCAATACGTTCCCGGACTCCGGAGCATGCCAACAGCTCATCCAGTGGGGAGGGAAGGGGCACCGAAACAGCATGGCAACAGCCGGCTACACTCTTCCTCCCAGGTGTGGGGGTCTCGCTGTCGGCCCTGCTGTTAGGGGCAAGGGCACCAAAGCAGTCCACACGGGCCAGCTCACCTCAGTCCTCTGGGCCCAGGCAGATGAAGCAAGGCTCCCAAGGCAGTACTTCTAGAGTCGGTCTCCCTCCATGACAGGACTTCAAGGGCCCATCACCTCAGACTCGTCCTGCTCCTGTTGACACTTGAGGTATGCGGGTTGTGAAATGTGAGAGGGCTGTGTTATTTGCGTCTCCATCTCCGTGCCGGCGATACGTTCTGTGCTCTGCAAGTTTTGTGAAGCATTATAAAGGAGCTCGCTGGCTATGACCCCCCCCCCCCCCCATCCCCAACCCTGGGGGGTATGCATATTCACCACCCGTTGTTCTGTTCTCACACAGCACTGTCCCTTTCCAACCTCTGGAACCGGAATTTTCACCCACGGCCCCCTACAAACCCACCCTGCCCCAAGCCCTCCTCACACTTAATAAATAATCTTCACCTCGTTAGGGCGCTTTACGTTTACCCTCCCGTCTCCCTAATGCATTTAAACCCTTATGCTGCTGCAGATGTAAGGACACGGTATGAGTGTTTATATCCGCGTGTCCTGTCAGTTTTACAGTACATTAATTGATGTGCCTTTGATGTGCTTTGCTGCTGAAAGAAGTTACAAGGGCATTGCCTCTTGAGGCACCGCCCACAGCATAAAGGCCGTGTTTTTGCCACTGACTCTTTCAATGAATCCCTTCTTTATTTTCAAGGCAGCCTTGGGCATTAATCCTCACTGTCTCGTGTCAATCACTGCTTGCAGTCAGCTATAAATTGCTACATTGAGATAACAACCTTCCTGTGTGTTTCTCTGTGTGTTTGAATTTGTCACGGTATGCGTTTTTTTCCTTAAAGTGCCTATCTGTGTGTCTTTGCAAGTTTGTGGCTTTGTGCGTCAGTGTGTCTCTCTTTGGGTGCCTGCTTTTGTGTGAAAGTGCTTCTGTGGATAGATTTGTAAGTGTCTTTGTAGATTAGTCTGTGTGCATGTGTCTGCCTGTGGATGCCTATGTGTGTTTGTAGGCGCACTAAATTATAAACTTACTAAACCTGTTTCCAGTTTGTAATCTGTAGACAATATCTCAAATGGCACATGTGGTTACGGTGTTCATTTAGACACATTAGTTTATGAAATTATGTGAGCAGAGTGATAGAGTTAAAGACATGTTCCCATATTTAAGTAATGCCCCCCCCCCCCCCACACTTTGCTAACCCTGAGACTCCATGTAGTGTTACACATGTTCTGCTGTGTCTAGCTGTGGCTGTTTTATTACCAGAATGGTATGGTTTTCTAATGTCGAAAAAATAAAAGAGGGAAAGCAGGGAATATATACAAGGGGTGTAACAAATAGCATAGGAGACACAATCTGATCATTACTTTTGTTCTATTAATTTTATTAGTTTTTCAAACCCCAGCAGAATTTGAAAGATGACCAATAGTTCAAGAAGTTGTGGAGTATATTTGTAGGACACCGTTACATCTTACTTGAAGATGCAATAGGTCTCGCATTTGCGAGAGTTTAAGCTATTGGCATTGTAAATGATAATGTCTTTTATTTATGTTTAAAAACCAACACATAAAAAAGGCATTGTCCTTTACAATGCCAAGAGCTCAAACTGTTCCAAATGCGAGACCTATTGCATTGCAAATGCTTGTTCCTAATTGCAGATGAAAACTGCCGACATGTTCTGCCTTCTGTGAGCAGACAAAGTGTCAGTGGGAGGACTGGTGGGGTCGTTGGGACATGTGTGCAGGGCAGGTGTCTGTCTGTCCGAGCATTGACTGCTGCCCCGTGCTACTGCAGGGGGCGGGAAGGGGCTGTGATGCTGCCTGCTTCCGCAGACCCCACTGCAGCAAAGTGAGCTCCGGAAGCTTCAGGCCTGGAATTATTGGATCCAAAGTTTTCGGACCCTATATTTCTCTCAGCCCAAAGCGACATGGACTTGCGAGACGCGAAGTTACTGCTCCGGGCAAAATATCACAACTTGTAGCGAGGGCCTGAGATTGAATATTATTTTAAGATTCAAGGCAGCTGCTTTAGATGCCTTCGAGCATTGCATCATGGTAGTGCTTTCACCACTACCAGACAAGAGCTCTAGAACACACATATAGTTTGAGATGAGAGTACAATTATTAATGAATCAGTGCGGCTCTACATGATATTATTCTTTCTAATTGTGTGGGATGAATGAAACTATTGTGGTATAATTTATAATATCAGTCCACAACCCCATTCCATCACTTCAAAACGTTGCCCCATTTATGAAATCTAGCTGGACACCGACTGTTAAGGAAAACGATGGAAATATGCTTACTGAACACAGTGTCCTGGACAGCGAGGCGCTGTAGCACCAGACAAGCATTGTTGATTGCGAACTGTGATTGAACCTTTCCCACCTGTTGCAAATACAGACAGCTCTGATTAGAGAAAATTACGAGTAGAGAAGTTCTTTGAGATTCGTCCTAAACCGTAGAAATCTGTGTAGAGCCTAGTACACATTTTTAAATTTCAGCACTTTAACTCATCAACATATTTTAGCAAGGAAACAGTGAAAACATTTTTGTTAGCATTCAATATTACTGTCAATTAAAGCAAATCAGTCGTATTAAAATGTTGACTGACATCCCAACTCTTCAGCAGCATTTTAAAAGGAAAATAGAAAGTAGGGAATGGTGCTTTAGCATTTAATAAAAGGATGTTGGCATTTTAAGTATTCGAGCTGCAGCAGGGTCCCATCTTCTCAGCACAATCAGTTGGGTAGTACCTTTGTGGGGCTCAGTTATATAAAGGCTCTCTTCAAACCTGTATGCTCCTGGTCTACAGTGAGGCTGGTGGAAGTTTATAATTTCATAGCGATTAGACTTGATAGAGAATTAGTATTACAAAGTCCATCCTAGCGTTCTTTTCGAGAATCATAAATTGTAGAATAAAGTAGCAAATTCATCCACACACCTCCCTGACTTGTCTGGTTCTTCTTTCAAACTCCCACTTTTCTAGAATGTTCCTTTACCTTCACCAGTGTTATCGCACAAATTAATTTCGTATTTTTAAACTAACCTCAGGCCATAATATACTCAGTTCAAAGCCTAAACATGAATTCCCATTTAGCTGAATCCAATGCTTTTTCAGAATTGACAACTCAGCCTACCTAGTTGTTAGCATCTCTGTCTCCCAGGCAGCATGCACCAAGTGCCACACATCATTGGCCCTGCTTCGGCCAGCCTGTCGAATAGTCCCAGTTTCGCCATGCACTGTAGCCAAGGACTCAGCATTTTGAAAGAGGCTGTTGAGACTGCATTGACACGGCACAGAACATTCTAGGCTGCACAGCCTCCTGTACTCTTCACGTTGGGAAATGAAACATCCATAGCACCCAGCTTGGCCTGTAGAAGAATTTGCTTTCAATCAATCAATCGGTATTTGTAGAGCGCACACTGTCACCCCTAGGGGCATCTGGACGCTGAGGTGCCATGTTCTCGAAAAAGCAAGGCCATGAGCTTCTTTCTGAACTCTGCCAGGGAGGGAGCTGTTCGGAGGTAGAGTGGTAAGGCATTTCAGGTCTTGTCGGCGATGTAGGAGGAGGAGCAGCCCAGCTGTGGCTGCGATGGATGCAGGGGGTATGTGCGAAGGAGAGTGAGGCAGAGTGCAGGTGTCTTCCAGGCAGGTGGAAGATCAGTCGATAGTTGATGTAGGATGGTGCTTGGTTGTGTAGTGCTTTACAGGCGTGCGTGAGGATCTTGAACTGACATCGCTTCTGGATGGGGAGCCAGTGGAGATCCCTGAGATGGGGGAGATGGTCCATTTGGGTAGGTTCAGGATGAGTGTGGCTGTGGTGTTCTGTATGTACTGGAGTCTTTTGAGGAGCTGGGTGTAGATTCCGGCATAGAGGGCACTGCCGTATTCTAGGTGGCTAGTGACGAAGGCCAGTGTGATGGTCTTCCTGGTGTTGATAGGGATCCATCTGAAGATTCTACGGAGCATACTGAGGGTGTGCACATGGTCTGTCTGAATGGGGGTAGACCCAAGTTCTGCTGGCCCCCAGCTATGGTCCCATACGGAGGTGTTTTTCCCAAAGATCAGTACTTCTGTTTTGTCGGTGTTGAGCTTGAGGTAACTGTCTCTCATCCAGTTGGTTACGTCTGCCATGGCACCGCGGAAGTTGGTTTTGGCGTTTGTGGGGTCCTCAGTAAGTGAGAGGATGAGTTGAGTGTCATCGGCATTGGAGATTATGTTGAGGCCGTGGCATCTGATGAAGTCTGTGGGGGAATCATGTAAATGTTGAATAGGGTGTGGCTGATGTAAGATCTTAGGGTATGCCGCAGGTGATGTCCTTGGGTCCGGAGGAGAAGGGAGTCAATCAGATGTTCTTTGTGCATCCTGAGAGGAAAGAGGCAATCCATTTGAGGGTGTTTTGCTGTATGCCGGCAGTTTGGAGTCTGTTGATGAGGGTATGGTGGGACAAGGTGTCAAATGCAGCAGAGAGATTCAGGAGGATCAGGGCTACAGTTTCCTCGCAGTCAAAGAGAGATCTGCTGTCGTCTGTGGCGGCAATCAGCATGGTCTCAGTCATGTGGTTTGTTACAAACTAATGGGGTTACTCAAAAGACCAAGGGACCTGGGTACAATTTGATACAAACAACAAATTGGCTTATTGGCAAGGATACAAAACAGACACGGTATCCAATACCATATCTACATCAACATAAATTGATTCATGAAAGAGAGAAGAGTAGTCCAATGACAACGGGCTATGTAAATCAATTCAACTCTTTATATTTCCCTTATCAAAAAATACATACAATCAATAATTACTTTCTGGTTGCTCCATGAAGTGCAAAGGAAAAGTGCTCATAGGAGTGCTCAAGTGTGGAGTGCCACGAAGGAAGAAAGAATAATTAATCTGGAAGTTACAGTAAACTTTAAACACTGTGGCAAGCAATGTGCCACTGTGATCATCCTGCCAGGAAAAGCCTCTCAAGTAATCAAGGTATATCCATATAAGGTCAGGTGGCGGATGAATCAAAGCACATCAGTTATTAGGATAATAGGAACCAGTCCAGCTTGTATAATTGTGTTGACGTTTAGACCCGGATGATTAATATGGCAATTAAAGACATAGATATTGGGTCTTCATCAGGACGGAAAGAAAGGAATGTGGCAACCTTCCGTGGTGTGGTAAGACTCTGCACAAAATCAAGGGTATGAAAGGGCCAATAGGCACCTGGTCCAACCTTACATGTTGGCGGAAGATCTAAACAATATAGTGATTACATCCGAGGGTACTTCCTGCTCAAGTTAGAATTAGTGTGAAATCAGGGGTGCAGGAGACCATAATTGAGTAAATCGGAATGGGTCACTGGCTTCGTTCTGCTGAGTCACGATTAGAGGTGCCCCTATTTAAATAAATAAAAAATGTGTCATTCACTTGGTAACACTGTTTCCAAATGTACACTTTTCCTTGCTCGGAAACAGAAAATTCTCTGAGGCGGTGCTGTGGTTGGTTCAGAATCCGTATTGTGAGGTGTCGAGCAGTTGGTTGAGTTCCAGGTATTCAGGGAGCTGTTGGTTGATGGCTTTCTCAAGTACTTTGGCCGGGAAGGGTAGCAGGTAGACTGGTGGTAGTTTTTGAGATCGGTGGGGACGTCCAAGGGCTTTTTCAGGATGGGTCTGAGCTCTGTGTGTTTCCAACCATCTGGAAAGGATGCTGTGGAGATGGAGGTGTTGAGGATTATGGTGACCTCTGATAGGGTTGGCTCAGAGGTTGAAGAGATGGTGGGGGCAGGAGTCGGCGTGTGCCCAAGAGTGGATGGACAACAATATGGTAGAGGTGGTCTGCACAGTGAGTGGCGACCAGATGGTGACTGTTCAGCCGGTGTTTGCTGGTTGCTTGAGGTTGTCAAGGCTGGGGGTGGTGGGTTTGGAGGCAGAAGTTGTTGAGGATCGTGGCTATCTTGCTGCGGAAGTAGTCTCCCTCTCAGACTACTTCCGCAGCAAGATAGCCACGATCTACAACAACTTCTGCCTCCAAACCCACCACCTCCAGCCTTGACAACCTCAAGCAACCAGAAAACACCGGCTGAACAGTCACCACCTGGTCGCCACTCACTGTGCAGACCACCTCTACCATATTGTTGTCCATCCACTCTGGGGCACACGCCGACTCCTGCCCCCACCATCTCTTCAACCTCTGAGCCAACCCTATCAGAGGTCACCATAATCCTCAACACCTCCATCTCCACAGCATCCTTTCCAAATGGCTGGAAACACACAGAGGTCAGACCCATCCTGAAAACGTTTTTGGAAGGGGTGGATGGTGTTTTCTATGGTTGGGCGGCTGACAAATTCCTTGACAGTCTTGAATAAACCCTTTGTGTGGTGGCTGCGGTGTCTATGTGGTCAGCGATGGCTGCTCTCTTGACTTCCTTGATGCTGAGGGCTGCTTTGTGGCCGGCTCTGTCGGAGGAGTCTTTAGAAGCTCACCATCGCTTCTCGAGTCGGTAACAGTTGAGCTTGGTGGTTCTGAGCTCTGGGGTGTACCAGCTGGCTAGTTGTGAGGCTTTGTTGGTTTTGGCTGGTTTCTGCGGGGCGACTTTGTCAGCGCATTTGATGATCCAGACTGTGACGTTCTGGCCGGCTTGGTTGAGATCTGCTGAGGTTTCGGATTGCGAGGTGCTTAGGGATTGGGTCCATCGCATTCTGGTAACTTTTCCCCTTCTGCTGTGGGTGCCCCTGTGGTGTTTGGTGGTTCTGTTTGAGCTCTGCTGGAGATGGTAAAGTGGATAATAATGTGTTTGATCCAGGTGAGCTCTGTGGTGTGGGTGAATTTGAGTTGGCCGCTGTAGATGAAGTTGACGTTGAGTGTGTCCCCGGCTTTGTGCATGGGTTCGTTAGCTGAGGCCAATGTTGTTGAGGTTCTCTAGGAGGGAGGCGGTGTTTGTGTCGATGAGGTTGTCAATGTGGAAATTGAGATAACTGAGCAGAATGTAGTTCTGGGAGTCGATGGCCAGGGGAGCAATGAAGTTGGAGATGGCACCGCAGAAGGCTGTTAGGTGTCTCGGAGGTCACTAAGCGCGGGGGCCTCTTATCGTGATCATGGCATCTATATGCTTTCTTTATGCTTCCTCTGATTCTTGTTGACAGATTATCATAAAGCATATTGCCATATCAGAAAGCATATTGCCACATTCCTGGTAGAGTTCTACTATTGGGATCATGCCATCCCAGCATCTTACCCTTAGCCATTGTGCATAAAGCAACCCTCACCTTTTGAGTGTCTGGGATTATTCATTTTAAAGAGCAACCTTTATCAGCAGAGGCTGCTGCCAAAAAAAAGTGGTGGAGCATCACAGGGGCAAATAAAAACAAAAATCCCTAACCTGCTACTCTTGCTGCTGGTCGCCTCCATGCTCCTCTCTTCCGGAAGTCTCTGGGCCAGAACAGGCTCCCAAACTTCCCAACCAATTCAGATGCTGCTCTCATGCTGTGAGAACAGCGTCTGAATTGGTCTGAGCGGCTAAGTTAGGCGCTCACTAAGGGACTGGGATCCTGTGACATTTCTCCACCCACTGTACAATACAGCTGGGTTGGAGAAATCTAACTGCATATGTCTGTTTGGCCAGTCTACGACGATCAGCCAAACTGACGTGCGCTCCTACAAGTGCCCTCCACTCCTCCTCCCAGTCAAGAGAGAATTCCCTGGCCCCGCCCTAGACTCTGCAGCATCAGCTGCCAGTGAAAAATAAAATGATAATAAAATTGTTTTATTATTGTTTTCTTTTTCATTCTGCAGTGAGGCTATGCCCTTCCGCCACTGCGGAGGAGCCACCGCTGACCTTTACACTACTGTTTGTGTAAACTGGTGCCTCTGGTTATCCTTAGTTTGTCGTAGTCCTGTACTCCCTATAGTCAAAGGTACAAGAGTTGGCTGAAGGTAGAGTGGAGCCCATTTCGGACTTCAGATGGGCGTTTCCTCAGAATACGTTTGGTCACATTTCAATGATGTGTGCCACAAAAATACCAATTAAATATATAACCACATTTAAATAAAAAAAACTGCTGCAAAAGGGAGGTTAAACAAACTGTTATCCGCACCGTGAGAGCACCCATGGTCTGGAACAGGGTATAACCTGAATGTTCCCAGTCTACCTTTTCTGAAGATACAGATCACAAGATCTCCTCTTCACAAGGAAGAGACACCCTGGGGATCTAGAGCCCCTCTTGAGTGAAAGGGATGAAGTGTCCTGATGCCGCCACCGAAAGATGCCCAAACATACTGTGATTGTGCTGTTTATGACGCCCTCCTTAAAAAAAATATTCTACTCAAGTCTTCCTCAGTATATGCACTCTTAATGCGTATGTCCTCCGCTACCACGTTCATGGCTTTCAAGTTTATTCCCGGATACTCCGAGACCTTACAGTCTTCTGACGTAGTTGGACAAAAAGTTTCGGATGATGCAGCCATCATCCAATAGCGCCTTCTCATCTAGTTTCTGTTTGGATGTGCCAGGAATCTCGATTTAGATATGGTTGGAACATATGGTTAATACTACTTTGAGCAAAAAATGGTGGAATAGAATCTGTGCAAATTAACTACCAATTACCAAGCTTTTTTCACGCATTTTCATCTTCGTTTTTTGCTTTTCTCACTTTGGATGCTGAACAATGAAAAACGTATTTTCGGATTATTGTGGGGAACAATCCTAATACCCGTATCGATCTTTGGACTCAGCAGGTCTCCTTGATTGGTGTTTCAGCCTCTCTTTCTCATTCTTGTAAATATCTGGGATTTATCCTAGATTCCTGCTTTACCCCTTACAAACACGGTGAAGTGTTTGTAATCTCAACCAACTATTATCTCTCTCCTTTTTTATTTGTCTTTTGTTCTTTTACCTTCCATTTCAGTATTTTCTCTTAGGACAGTTTTTCTTGCTGTTTTTTTAATCTGTTGACGCACTGTGTGATTATTTTGATGTGTTGCATGTTTATTTCGAAGAGCTACTCATTCTTTTTTTCTGAGAAGAGGTCGAGGGGATGTTTCTAAAAAATAAATAATAGGATTACAATAAAATCATCGGCTTACTCATTTCTGCCAGTCCTGAAAACTGACAGCTGTAGAGCTAATGAAACCTACACTTTTTAAAGAAAATTCCAAGCCTATGTCCCGTTAGCCCAACCCCTACACCTACAAATTGTCCTTAGAGGGAACCTCCCACTTTCTTAGAGTCACCATCGAAGGGCAAATGCTCACTTTTTTAACCATAGGGAAAACCTTTTATTTCCCATGTGGAAAATATTTTTCCTTGTGAAGAAATCCTTCCCGGGTATCTTCCACCCTAATTATATTTCTTATACTCCCCTTTTTTAGATATAAAGGTACATGTGCCCTGAAGGTTGGAATTATATTGTATAACTTCTCTGATTTGCAACTTTGTCAGTGTTCACCACTTAAGTACTATGTGTGTAACTGTGCAGATGGAAAATATTGTTTATGTTTAAATGAAAGGTTCCTTATTGTGGATGGAACTATTCCCCTGCATTTTTAGCCTACTCTGGAGACAGGAATAAAGCTTGCAGTCAGAGTATGTAGTTCTCGTATTCCAAGTTCTTTCCCCTCTGCATCTAAATATAAGTATTTCAAAAGAACAAGAGCAACCCATATGTCCATGGGAACTGGGTATTAAGTTAAACTTATAACAAGTGTTCACATGGAACTCATTTCTGAAAACAATTTCTTACTACCACAGAATATTTCTGTGTCGACTTAATCAAAGAAAGAGAGATTAATAATAAAACAGAACACATCTGTCATAAATGAATTGAAAAAAGACTTAAATAGCCCAATTATTGCTGTTACAGAACACAGTTCAGCTGAACTGACTCATTTATTCTCATATTGCTAGCAGGGTTGAAACGTTGTCGGCACCAACTAAAGGAGGTAGCACCAGAGAACAGTCTGGTCGCTCGTTTTCCAATGTAAAGTGATCACACAGACGTCCTTGTATATACCAATAACCTTTTAAAAAGCAATGTCACGTTATTGTCACCTCTTTTCTACATTGGTTATGTTTGGTTTACTTGGGGTTCTCTATCACTTAATTCGTATCACTATTCACATTAAACAGTATGCGCCTATATGTTTCGTGTTAGAACGAGAATAAATAACTCAACTCGGCTGACCTGAGATCCTTGACAGCAATTATTGGTGTAAAACTACTTTAGGAGATGGTGAATAGCGCAAAATTGTAATTTTACACCTAAATGCAACAGTGCATTTACACGTGAAAAATCTACCTGTGTAAATCTATCTTTGTGACTAGGGATTTTTCATCTTTTCAGTTACTCCTTTACCCCTCCGGTACGAGTTGTCTCATAGTTGTAGTTTTGCGGAGGCGAACTCTGTGTTTACCTCCCCTTCCCCCCTTTTGTTTGTTCACCACTTCAAAATGCACTTCCATGACACCACACATCTTCTTACCATAATTACAAACCCAAAAAGTCCAAACCCCTGGTTTATTGTTCACTGTAGTTGGTGCCTTCTGATGCGGTAATGGTAATTATGTGGGTAAGGATGTGCCATTTGTGTGCTCATCTGACACTTGGGGCTCTTGGTGTCCCGCAGGAACATAAAACATCTTGTGAATGAGGCTAAATGCAAAAACACAGAGATCAAAAGAGATGCAAAACCATAAACTGAACACATTCCACAGCAGCGTGCCCATTTCTCCCTGGATACCATGTGTTTACTGTCTAATCCAGCTGTTCTCTGGTCCTCTTTTTAGGGTGGCCCATGTGGAGTGTTGGCCGCGGTTCAAGGCTGCCTCTTGCAACGACTCGTCTTCGGAGAAGGCAGCGATTCTCGGTAAGTCCGCGTAATATACCAGAAGGACATGGCCCAACTGAAAGTACAAGTAGCTGTTCTTGAACCTGGTAAAACGAGTGACCTTTAGAACGAGAAACCCACTAGCATGACATTTCTAGTGCCTGTGAAATTGAGTTAGCTGATTTATTCATGTTCATTCGGGCCAAACGAATGTGCCTTTTAACTCATGGATGTGAATGCTTTACCTTTCCACCTTGGAGTCTCGTGACCACATAAACATTTTTCACAACATTACTTGTATAAAGGGTGTCCCATGGAGAAAAGCAGGTTGCCAAAAGAATGCAATAAGGCATGGAAAGGCCAATGCGAGCATGGGGTCTTTCACAGAAGATAATACTTGTGAAGTGCATGCGTTGCATGTAATGTTTTAAATGTTTCTTAGTTTAGCAACTCATTTTCCACTCCTGAGAATTCTAAAATATTGAAGATTGAAGATTTCAGAGCACTACGAACATATTGTTAACAAGTTTTTCTATGAACAAGTTTATATTTGTGTTTCTGTTGGAATAATTCCATACAATAGTCCTACAAACACAAACCAGTTTCCACATACAAACGATCCTTCGGTCAGTTTTGGATATTTAACGTGAGAAACAAAGGAAAGAATGTGTAATGGGTCACGGTTGACAACATTGTCTCAAATGACATACAGTCTTTAAGGTCCAAACCAAGTCTAGCTAAAAGATAACGGTCACATTAAAATAAAGTAGGAACACGATCAGAATTGGATCAGTGGATCAAGAGTTAATAATAATCAAAACAACTCTCCCCAAAAATAAATAATGCCACCTTGAATCTTTTTTGGAAGTGCCTTTGAATCGGTAGTTGTTTCTTGATCCAGCCAATCGATGAACATCAAATCAAAGAATGTGGGAAGCTCACGCAGAGTATTGAATCAGTCATGAAAGTTGTCAAGCTACTCCAAACTGGTTTGAAGTATGAAAGTGTCTGGAAAGTAGAGTTTATCTGGGTAATTTAAATGTGGGTTTGTACATGGCACATCATGTTGAAGTCATTTGCTAGCAATGGTAGTTTCCCTCGAGCATTCACCTTGTCTGGATAGTGAGGGTCACTCAAGTTCAAGGCTCTGAGCCTGAAAGCTGAGTGTCGAGGTCTTTTGAGCCAGAAGCTGTGGTTTGAGTAAGCAGGTGAAGCTGGAAACTGGCTCCTGCCAGGGTGCATAAATCTGTTTTTGAAGGTCTTAAGTCAGAGATTTGATCCTGTTCTGGTCCCTGGAGAGCCATTGTCAAAATTTGGTACAGTGACTAGACATGATGAAAAGTTGTAGAAGTGGTTACAAGTTGCAAGGGGCTGCCCACCTACTCAGGCTTATAGACTCTTTCTATCAGCATCGTGTTTGCAAGATTGAAGGACCTCAACAGAGGCAGGACCTCAATTCAGCTCACTTTAAAAGACTCTTTCACTCAGTAAACATTGCAAGCAAGCAGTAAAGAGCAAGTTCTTGAGTTTTTTTTTCTTTCAAAAAACTTTATTGGCATTTTGATTCATAAGAACAAGTTGCACAAGCAGGAGCCAAGTCAGGGAGACCCATGTTCCCAGACCCCAATCTTGCCCCCCACAACCACAGATATGTGCCATGTACAGCCACACCAACTATTTTGGGGGGATATCCCCTTACAGTTCTCTACAATGATTTCTATGCCAACTAAACAGCATTAACTCCCTCCCTCTGTGTCATAGTTCCAATTTTCTTATTATGTGCGTCTTGCAGGGATTTCGATTATCTCAGGGTATTGCCACCCAGCTCCCAATCCATTAGCATCCACCCGTCAGCGGTCCTAAAAACAGCAGCGCCATCCGCCGTATCAATCCTCCAGTGCATCAGGGGTCTGTGAGTCCCTCAGGTCCGCTAGCAGAGCTGCCCATGCTCGGGTGTCATCCTCAAGCTTTCCGTCCCTCTGGACTTGTTTCATACTGTTGCCCACTCACGCATGTTTCGCAGCCATGCATCAATCCCTGTGGGTACAGGGCTTATCCATGATATTGCAATATGTCTCTTCGCTAACACTAACCCCAAAAGGACAAACCGTCTACTCAATTTCTTAGCTTTGGGAGTGGGCAACAGTCCCAGCAGCACTGATTGTATCTCCCTGGGGATTGTCCATCCTGTAGCTTTTTGCAAATGTGCAAGTATTTACTCCCAATATAGAGTTAGGACCAGGCATGTCTATACCACGTGTAGAAAGGTCGCCTCTGTCTCTCCGTATCAGGGACATGCACCTGAGTGGGCCGGGTAGATTTTGCATAAGGTCTGCGGGGTGAGATAAACCTGATGCACAACATTGTATTGTATTAGCTTAAATCGCACATATGAACTCACCTCCTAGACCCCCTCATGAATTCTCGACCAATCTCGCTCTGAGAGGGGCTCCCAGAGCAAGTTCTTGAGTTATTCCCTTTTTGTTCCTTTTCCATATTCCTGGGTGGTTTGATGTGCAATGACCATGATAGTGGTATATGAGATATTCTTAATGTAATAACAAATGACTTTGGTTGTAGCTTTGTGCTATAGATTTGCATGACAATAGTAAACAAGCATTTGCAATGCAATAGGTCTCGCATTTGCGAGAGTTTAAGCTATTGGCATTGTAAATGACAATGCCTTTCATTTATGTTTTGAAAACCAGCGCATAAATAAAAGGTATTGCCATTTACAATGCCAATAGCTCAAAGTCTCATAAATGTGAGACTTACTGCATTGCAAATGCTTGTTTTATATTGCATACACATGCCACATGGTGCAAATAATAACACATTTCCCAAATGCGTAATACAATCTCCCGTTCTGTAAAAGGAAAGTTGACGGGCCAGCTTGAAAATATATTTATTACATGGATCTGCCTTCCTTCACCACCTTTAAATTCCAGAAAAAGTGCATTTGGGAAAAAAATAGAATACAAATAATAAGTGTGTAGTTAAGGGGTCTGCCTGTTCCCCAGGCATCGAGTAGCAACCACCCAAGACAAGTACTCTTCTCTCCTCCATTTACACACACACGTCCCCCGGGCTGGCTCTGCTGCTTAACATATTGTGGTGAACAGGTTTCTAGCGCCCGCAGCCTGTGCTTGCAGCCAGCAGCGCTATACTGGTAGGACTTGTCGTGCAAGCCACATTCATTGAACCCACCTAACGTTGTGCAACAGCGGTGGCGGCACCAGAGGGGAAAAAAGAAAACAAGGAGGTAGTATGATTTCTTTTCTTTAGGGAGTTAGCAAGAATGTGGCTTAATGGCAAATTGTACGACTTTGAAGCTGGGGAACCAGGTTCGAGTCAGGCGGGAGGCTCAAACATCCCGCGATTGCAGACAGGAGTCCGTCTGTTTAAAAATAATAAGAAACTGAAAAGTGCTGCTAAATCTTCGGGTGAAAAGCAGCATGAGCAGAAAAACAAATTGTTCTCTTAGACCAATAGAAAAACATTGCAAGCGTAACTATACTGTACTTAGCTGGTGTTCCTTTGGTGAACAAGGGAAGTGACGTTTCGGTGGCTGTACCAGTTATGAGGCAGTAAAGAAGAGCGACGCAGGAGTTTGACCAATTTTGAGTAGCAGGAGGGAATAGTGTGGTAACATTTATCAAATTAGGTCTCGCAGACAGCGCATGTGCGCTGATGCTCGACCTAAAAAGGCCATTTACACTGATTTCTTTAAGTATTGCATCTGTTTCCTGTCTTTCGGTGTCAAATAGCCACTGATGTCCCCATGTACTAAGCCTGATTTGAAAATAGAAGTGAGTGCACCAGCAAATTAATAGCATGAGCAGGGCCATTTTTTGGCTTTAAGAGTCCATCGCGAGCAAAGCCATGAAAATGTTTGGCATGTACATCATGGAATAAACGTAGTGTAAAAATAAGATGCAGTCTCTGCAAATTTGAGAAAATTGCAGGAAGTGTTTCACCTTAGCACATTGGATCAGATCACTGCATAGACAGACATTTATTAAAAGTGATACTTTTTTAAATCTGACCTTAGAAACATTATTGACTCTTCCCCCCCCCTCCCCACCCCCCGCCAACGACAGCAACATAGTGCAAATAGGATGTCTCTGGTTGTCACTTTGAGTCCCAACACAGCCCGCTTCACGTGTCACACTGGCAAAGGCCGCGTCTGAACCCAGGCATGGCCCATGAACACAAAGAAAGGAATACCACAGTGCATATAGTGAAAAAAGAAGAGGGCGGAAAAGAGCAGGGGCTGCAATATAACAAGAGAGGTCCACCATTTTGGGGACAGATCGTGCTGACATGTAAACACGAAAAGGCATTAGGTGGGCATTCTAAAGATCCGCAATTGAGCCTTGACAAAAACATCACAAGCACTTAATTCACCATAGAATGGAATTCTTTGTACATACAACGCATTTATGAGTATGAGTGTGTAATGACTAAAGGTATATTTCCGATGTACAATAGCCCTCCATGTATTGCAACACCTTAGGAGTTGGAATGATACACCAGAAAGCCCATAGTATATGGTGAGAGGGTAATATCCCGCTGTGCCTACTGTATATTTCAGCTCTGCTACTTCTGTTTGTGTTACAGGAAGCATGAGTAGAGGCTGCTATGAAACAAATGGGGTTTTACTTGAGTACAGGCTCATCACCAGTTATTCCCTATGTTGATGTCAATCCTACACTGCACTGTGTGCTTGAAGGGACTTCACCACAATGTGCTGATTGGAAACCCTTGCAGTGCAGACAGCGCAGTTACTCCCTTCTCTCTCTCCTTGCAGCAGTATCTGTGATACAGAATCGGGGTCGTAGTGTAAAGCTCTCTCCTGACCCCGGTCAACTGGTGACCTATCACTCCATAGCAAGACGGTAAAGTGATTTTCAGAGCTGTAAAGCAAGGGCCTCATTTACCGCTTTTTGGCGCAGGGCAGCGCAGCACGGCTTCTTGTTGATCTGCCCTGCATCAAAAGGAAAGGGCAGGAATGTGCCGTATTAATGAAATACATTGCATTCCTGTCCTTTCTGCCTGTGCATAATTTGGCGCTTAGTGCCAATGCAGGCACCCTGGCACCATCGTGCAAGAGTGTCTGTGTTGTTGGCAGGATTGTTTTTGTGCAGGAAAGTGCAGAGATGCGTTTTCCTCTTTCTATTCTGAAGCACACATGGAAAGAGGAAAAAACTAGGAGAAATGAAAACATTTCTCCTCGTTATGCCTGCTCTGGGGAGCAGTACATTTTTTGTGCTGCCCCAGGTTTAAGTGCTTTTGTCAATCTGGGGTAGAATCAAAATCCATGAGTGTTGCATGAGAACACACACCCCAGCACCCTTGGAACACTTCCTTGACCCAGAGTAAGTCCACGCAGCACTTTTCACTGACTTGCCTTACTCCATGTCTGTGAGGCCATGTAAAGCCACGCAGAGTGGCTCTGCGTCGCTTCATCGATACGATTGAGAGGCTTGCGCCGCTGGAGCGTCAAACAAAGAGATGCTCCGGTGGCGCAGGCCTCTTGTAAATACGCCCTCATAGCTGCATAGAGACCACTGCAATGCATGAGTACCCACACTGCATATGGCCACGCTAATGGTCTGGGCCAGTGCGCCACCGCACCAGAACCCTCTCTGTGTCTTGTTCTGGCTGATGGTAGAAGAATTTTCCAGAGCATTTTGGAGGTGAGTGAGGACATTAGAATCAGATTAACAGTATCGCCATAAAGGCGACCTTATCAGAATCCTGCATTCTTGTTCTCTTCCCACGCAATGAGTAGATACCCCTACAAAGGAGGAGTTAGAGGGGTGAGTTGAGAAGGGGAGCATCCAGCAGCCGAATATAACATCCTTAAGATGTTGTGAATAAATTGCACATCGTTCCTCGAGGTCACATTAAGAATGTAGTGCATACAGAATGCATGTGGGATAGCCTGTGTATCTCTCCTACTCTCTAATATGCTCATGTCCAGGATATGCAACTGAAGCCACCTCAGCTGTGTGGAGTTTGTAAATTGTTTACAGGAGTAGACGACTTGTGCAGCTGATAGTAATGCTCAGTGTGCTTTATTATCCAAGAGCACTTGAAGATTCTTTTTTGGGACATGGGCCTCAGGCCAGGTGCAACCCCAGTCCCACAATTCAACTCCAGATTCCTCCCATACTGTGAAAATAATAAGGTATGGATCTGCTTTAGGCAGCCATGTAGTAAGGTATTTTCTGCATGGGCTAATCGGGAAATTACAACAGGAAAGATGCTGTAAGGGACCAGTGTCTGATTCACGTTTGAAATGTGCTCTGGCAGCCATTTTCATCATTAAGATCCTGTTACTGTGATCACTTAGAGTTAATAGTTTTATATTACCGAACATTGTCTCTATTTGCTGTGCTACTTAATTGAAAATATTGGTTGCCTAACTGGGTATAAAAGCAGATCAAGATAATAGTTTTTTTTACCAGTGTCCCATAGCAACAGAACGCGTATGTGGTGTGTATACAAATCAACAACCAATAGCTTTAGAGGGAGGCACCTGTTCAGTGAATATGCTCCTGAACTCGAACTTTTTTTCCTTTAATGTTTTTTCTGTTTGTAAACGACTTAACCTTAATGCGTTCTTTTACAGGTGTTTAAAACCTTCAAATCACCAAAGAACAAATTGCCTTTCGATAGCCATTGCTGATATTTTGTGGCGTGCAGGCAACAGAGACCATGCAGTTGTTGCATTGTGAGTTAAATGCAATGTCTTAACAAAATGATAACGGTGCATGCATGCATTTTTATAAAACAATTGTGTGGCCTTCCTAAATAATCAGTGCATTTTTTTCGTTTGTAATTTTGTGGCATCGTCCACTTTTTTATATATATATTATTTTGTCATTGTTATATCAATGTATATGTACATTTGAGTGTATTAGGGGTTGAAAACATTAATCTATATTAATATTAAAATCCTAACTAAAAATAACATGAACAATTGATTTATATTCACACAGATGGCTTTAAATCATAAATCATTTACAGATATGCAGATTATCATATCTTTTTATCCGTGCATTTAATCTTGATGTTCTCATGACATATGATATATTCTATAGGTAGCTATCTCTTGAGACTTAGGGCCTTATTTTCAGTTTGACGGTCTGATGGACTGCTAAACCCACGGTGATGGTGCGGCTCCCGTCGCACTGGTGGTCCAATTGCCCTATTACAAGTTGGGCAATGGGACCTCCATGGGACTGCTGCTGACGCCAGGGATCTGCGATCCCTGGCGGTTTTGCAGTGGTCTGAGGCCCCTATGGTGGTGCCGCTGCGGCACTGCCAAGCATATTAGTTTTCTCGCCGCCACAGTTTTCATGATGGTGAACCTGCCATGAAAAGTGTGGCGTTGAGGAAACGGACCCCAGTTGCCTCTGCTCCAGGGGATGCATGCAGGGGGGGCAAATATGTATGCGTGCACCCCCAGTTCCTGCAGGGCATGGATTTGACAGTCCATGCCCTGCAGGAACATGCAATGGCATTCCCATTGTGGTGTCTTGCTAAGGCTCATGTATGAGCCTTAGCACTGCACCGCTGTGGGCCAGCCGCCACAGGACTGCCCGACCTGGATTCCAGTCCTCCATTCATTTCAACCCACTTTTGATGAAGAAGCGGTCTTAACTGCACCAACATCAACAACACTGATCTTCACTCCGGAATTCAACTTGAGAGGAGTGTGGGACACTTTAAACAGGTTGAATATCCTTCATCTCTTAAGCAATACACCCTCACTATTGTATCTTACATCAGAGCACTTAAATTAATCAAATTCAAAACCTACTCCTGGATCAGTTGCAGAGACTCCGTGTTACCAGAGTGGACAGATAGCTCAGACGTCGAACGCATCCTAGCGAAAAAGGAGCGTTGTAAGGATGGGGCAACCACATCAGTGAGCCAGTGACAGAAAAGTACCTCCATATCTTGATAAAGAGGCAAAACGCCCCTACAAAGCAAAAGGAAGCCTAGCTCAACCTGAGAAGAACAAAGCAAATAACCACCCACGTATGGGGGAAAAAAGATCACAGTTCACCTGACAATTAATTGGGGGAGGGAGGGTTGGCCATCAACTGGCACTATAATTAGTAACACTTCCCGCAAGGGGGTGGCTTTCCACTTCCCTCGCAACCAAGGTCCAGCTGAATCCCTAGCAGCAGATGACACACAAAAAAGGCAGTCAGATCAACAATTAAAATAATAAACTGAAACGTGGCAGGACTAAACACCTCGCTTGACAATAAAAGCGCTCTCGAATATTTAAACAGAGTGGACATCTTGTGCTTCCAAAAAACACGGGCCATCGCACCCACTTCCATTCCAAGGCACCACACAATTCACACAGTGGCACCGAAGAAAGACTTGTTTGGGAGATCCAACTGGGGCCTTTCCACCTTTGTGAAACTTGTCCTGCTGTTAAAAAGAAAGGAATTATTAAACCTCATGAATGATATACAGGCTCCTGAGCTTGAAGACCTGGCAATGGATGGGAAAGCCAATCCCATCATGGTGATAAACCTGTACATCAATCCGAAAAGGGACAAGAAAAGAAAGGTTGTTACGAACATCTCCTACCAGATGCTCCATTATGAATACCCAGGGCATAAGTGCATTGTGGCTGGTAATTTCAACACACGCTGTGCCATCTTGGGGGGTACATAAGGCTATGCATCGTAACACATATGAGGACTGCATCAGGGAGCTTCACCTGAGCTCCTGTGATTAGAAAGGCACCCCGGAGCATAAATCTAAACCCACATTCAGAAATATTTCATCACTGGACTATATTTTTCTGAGCAAATACCTTCTGAGCAAATGTGAAGCATACCAGGTTCCAACTAGAACTGAAAGAGACCATCATCCGCTCTCCATCATGGTCAACATGAGCTCTGAGACTTACATGGCCCACAATCTGGCAGTCCAACTGCTTCCAACTAACGCTGGGGTGCCACAATAAGAGAACTAAATGCGGCTTTAACCTCCAATAAGGAACAAACCAAACCTTGCGTGCCCATGAGACACAAGTCCTTCTCATACGCTGCAAACAAAGGGTTCAAGCTTAGTTAAAGAATGTGTTGTTTGGCTGAAGAAAGACACAGAAGGGCCCAACCACCGAAAGAGCGCTAAAAGAGGCAAGGAGAAAACACAAAAAGGCAGTGTAGGCGTTAAAACAAAAATATATAGAGGAAGAGTGGAAATACATTCACACTCTGCCGGCCCCATGCAAGTCCCAGGAATTCTGTGGCTACAATAATGGCTTGACAAGCAAATTGACATGCAAAGAGAACGCCATCCCTGAAGAAAAATGGGTCGACCATGCGAACAGCCCCTATGTAGACAACATGAAATCTAGGGCCACTTGGGAGACCTTAATTGTGGAGCCATAGAGGGCCTAGAGGAACCCGCAAATGTAAATACTGAAAAGGAGACAGTAACCATCTTGAAGACAATCTGCAAGGATGGAGCTCCAGGGCCAAATGGCCGACCTGGGAGCATCTTCAGTGAGGATACCTATCTGTGGGCCCCCTATATGTCCAAACTCTTATCCACCATCCTGGAATCATGGAGTCATGGAAAGGCTCAATCCTGTACCTAATACATAAAAAGGGATCATACACAACATCAGGATATTCTGGGCTAATTGCACGCTTAGATGTAGACAGAAAAGCCATAGTGAAGGGGCTTTTGCGTGAACTGGAGAACTGGATCAGGGGCAACAATATTATTCCATTTTACCAAATAGGATTTTGGCAAAACGCATCACCAATGGACAACGTGATTGTTGTGATATGTTATTAGATTGTATTATGTACTCGAATCGCCCCAGAAGGGCTATCTCGGCGCGGATGCAGGAAACAGCAGAACTAAAGCAGTTAAAATAAGTTGGTCCTAAGTAATTTCCTACATTGCAAATGGTCCTTGCAAATTCGCATTTGAAGAGGCAGCTTTTTCCAATAAAAAGTAGCTAGGAAAGAGTACAACCTGCCCCCTGACCAGGACTTCCTGACCCTAGGGGCCCTGAGCAATGCTTTGCCGGAAGATCTTAAAAGTCTTTGAGGGGAGTAGCGGTTGAGTGTTGACAATAAATAGAAAGACCCATTACCGTATAAAGCTTTATCGGTTAAGCAGTCAATCTTAAAAAAATTCTGTTTTTCACTGGTAGCCAGTGTAGAGCATGAAGAAGAGGAGAAGAAGCTGCTCTGGAGGGGAGATTACAGATAAGGTGTGCGGTGGTGTTCTGCGCCACCTGAAGCTTAGATAGCAGCAACTCGTTTGCTGAGGCCAAGAGAGCATTCCCATAATCCAAAAGGCTAATGACCAGTGCCTGGACTAAAGTTTTCCTTGCTGTAGGTGGTAATAGAGGGAAGGTTCTTCTCAGCAACCACATCATATAGAAGCATGAGTCCGTCCTATCTGGCGGCTAGGGCTGTTGAAAAATCCACAAGCCCGATCTACGCCAGTTTCTTCGATTATAGTGCTATTTTCATTGGAATTGACCAAAATATACTATGGACCAAACTGGCCGCTTGGGGGATCCCAAACAACTTCATGCAGCCATTTTTGCCCTATATACAGACACTTGGGTAACCCAAACTCATGCCACCGCAAAAATACATGCAAAGAAAGGCTTGAAAAAGGGATGCGTAAAATAAAAATACCCCACATACAATATGCGGATGACCTGGTGATACTAGATCACACAAGCATTGGCATGAGGAGGGCACTGGGCATTCCACACACCTGAAATACTACCAACTCGCTGCTCGCAAATGCCACAAAAACCAAAGGGCCAAAAAACACCAGCTAAAATGGCAAATAGGCCCCTTAATCATAACCACAATCGGTAAATAGAACTACGTTGCCGTTTAACTATCGGATTCAGGAAAACCCTGCCATTAGGCAAAGGCCCTTGAAGAAAAAGCGGCCAAAACATTGTTTGCCTTAACCAAACTTCACCACACGTTACAGAGCCCAACAGCAGAGGTGATTTGAATAGTAACATGTGCCAAACTGCTACCTAGCATAAGTTATGGGCGTCTTGCATATCCTGTAATGCTCACAAAGATATTCGAGCATCTTCATGTAGGTGCCTACAGAAAAATACACGGTCTCCCTAAAACAACTAGATGCACGCTGATTCATATGGCATTTGGGTTGGTAAACATGGACATTGAATGCGAAAAGGATTTAATCAAATACTACCACCAAGTGGCTAGAGCAGACAAAGACTCCCTGAAAGGAGCCCTGCAAATAATATTTCAGGACGATAAGAGCATATGGGCAACAGTGCTATAACTACATACATTTGAGCACAGAATGCCTCATGAACCCAGTTGTCACCCTACAGCACATGAAGAGCACTTTAAAGATGTAGGGCAAGCTCCTGTCACAGGAACGAAATCTAAATGAAATAAGCCACACCTACGGCGCCATGGGTCTAGTTAAATCCCATGAAGATGTTCCCTGCCAACCATACTTGAGAGCGGCATTGGGAAGACGAGCCTTGAGGAACAAATTGTTGACCAGACTCCTGACACTGCCTATATGTCAGCACACGACCCATTGGAAAACAAAATCTCTAGGGCAAGGGCATCTTGGAATCTGTAGAACCCCTAGTATGCTGCTGCCCAGCGTTGCTTCCCCTAAAGCGAATCCTCTTAAGGCATCTGATTTTGCAGCACGGCATAAGAACGTGCACAGAAGCTGTGGCTTACGTTTTCTTGTCCGATGTCTCCATGTAGCTAGTACGAATTGGCAAGTTCTTTGCTACAGTGGGAAGGATGCTAAGGAACTATAGCTCGCAAGTGCATATATATCAATCGGGCTGCACTAATTATGAACTTGTATGAACTCCAACATAAGTCCACGGACTAGTGGACTTGCAGGCTTCTCATCCCCCCTTTTTGTCCCAGTTGTATTATAACTCTGGACCGCATGTACCCATGTATGCTCCGCAGGTCGCTTCCTGCACTAGTAGATCACTCTTTGCTAGGGCTCGCACTGCAATGCTTAATCTCTTTCATTGCTCCTCTTACAGGGTGGCTGTACTTAACTCACTTTTCACGTGACACACGCATTGGTTCTCCTTCATGGCACTTTGCACTTTGAAACATATTTGCACGTACTTATTTGCAAGCTTGCAGACCTGGGGACGTTCCTACTGTCTCTTAATGCCCTTTTGTCCCAGCTACATTTTGCTTTTTGCTTGCTTTCTAGCACTTTTCACTTTGAACATATTTGTACTATACTTACCTATCTGCATGTTGTATCTTAGGACCGCAGACCATTCCTCGTCATGGCCAGCGTTGCAATGCCTCACTTGTTTTGATCGAGCTTTGTTGCACTTTTATTAATGGCACAATGTGTCGGTCATAGGGCAGACCACCCTTCAGGCCCTATATTCTGGCAAAGGTCCTTACCCCTACCAAATTCTCCCTAAGTTGGCAGACCATGCCCAGACGTGGGTTCCTTGCTCAATTTTCCACTGGATTCAAGCTAGCCTGGCTGATGAGGGGCGTTACCTCGAAACCGGTCCAAGGATGCTTGTTTCTGGTCTAGGGAGGACCTGGACTGGTAGTTCGGGCTGGGCTGTTCCCATGAGGCACATGGTCAAGAGTGATTTCCATATAGCTGGTTCTGAACTGGAGTGACGAAGTGAGCTAAAGAACGATGTTGGATTCAACCCAGATCTGTGACTGAGGGTGAGTGTCTGATAAGTTTCAGCACTCCGTCCATCATTTCCTTGTGTTTGCTTTGTTCAAATAATTTAATACATTTTACTCCATTTTTCTAAATTGTTGTGGGGTTTTTCATGTGCTGTGTTTTCACTTTATCACTGTTTGAAGTGCTGCATAAATATGTTACACATTGCTTCTACGTTAAGCCTGAATGCTTTTGTGCCAAGCTACAAGAGGGTTGGGCACATGTTAATTTCGGGGTTTGCTTGTAATTAACCCTGACAGGCATTGTGGTTTCTGCTTGATTAAGGTTTCACCCCCCTGAACCAGTAACCCAATTTCAAACAGGCACTAAACTTCCTTTTTAGGTCTCGGCTGCGAAGGCTGCGCTTGCGCAGTCTAGCTCCGAGATTTAATGACTTGGAGAAGAGGGGCTTGAACCCGCCCCTCTTCTCCCCTGTTCTCCATTGGCTGGCCTCTTGAATGCTGGCCAGCCATTGGAGAAGAGGTCAGTCATTCCGATTAGGCCCCGTCCTTTTTGGATCGGGGGGCGTGTTTTTTGCAAGAAGTCTCAAGGAGGAGATAACAGCAAAACACGTCCCCGAATCCGAAAACGACGCTGCCTTTCTCCGAGGCATTTCTGTTTTGCCTCGGAGAAAGGCTGTGGTGTTCCTGGCCCTCACCTCGCCCGCTTCCAACCCCTCGTTCGCTTGGATGCTAACACACACACTACCACTTAGGAGTGTGAAACGTATTTTAAAAATGGTGAAAAAATTGTGTTGCCCTTAATTGAATGGGGCATTCACAGAGCTCATTGGCTATCGGGCTTTGGATGCTTATGATTGGTTGGAAAACCGCTTGTGCGTTTAAAGACTAAAGTTTAAACATCAAACCCAGTTGTTCATTGGTTGTGATGCCCGGAGAGTTCACGTGACCGGAACAAAATTAGCTTTTTGCAACAGACGGGCCTCCCCCTTTTGTAAATGAATTGGTTCTTTGGAGTTTCACTTGGTGCCTTTGCTAACCCCATTGAGCGAGCCAGTGAACTGGGACACAAGTACCTCAAAAATCCTTTTAATCGTCGTAAACGGGGAGGTCGCTGATGACTGGCAGCCAACCTAGTTCTGATACGGCTGTGACAGCAACTTGTAAGACAACAGACCGCCGCCGGGAGCCACCCGGGCTCTATAATCGTCACAGGTCGTGCGTCTCCTTCATACTAACCCAGCACTCTACCTCTTTTACGCCACAACTGCCTACCGTAATTATAAAGTCTAACTTTAGGAGTTCTACTGTCCTGCTTTCCTACTGCTTCTTCCCACCTTGGCCGGCTGCCACTTCGGCAGGTGAGTGTGCAACACCGTATTGCGCCCTTTGTGGTAGTACACTATAGTGTCAGATTGAAACCGGTGCTCCGTCATTCGCAAGGGTTCTCCCAACTCTCTTCTAGCATGTGCCTTCCCATACGCTTATTTAGTACCTGTTGTTGTGCAATATTGCAGTTCGTTTTATTGTGATACCAAGACGGAAAGTTAGCTTCTATAATCTAAATTGTGCATATTTTCAAAGTTCCAGAAAAATAAAACTTGCCGCAGCAAGATCAGCTACTACCATGGTGCTCGAGTGCAGCAGGGCAGAAACTGGGGTAGGGCCCTCTTGTGGCGGCCCCTACTCTCCCATCTCTCTACTCCTCCCCCCACCCCCTTTACTTCCTCATCTCCGTCCCCAGGGACTGGGCGCGCAACACCAATTGGACTCAAAGGGCTTCATCCCCCCCCCCCCCCCCCTCGTGTGTGGCAGCCCGGGATGAGACAGCTTCCCAGTGCCCACACAGCCGCACCCGAGCACTTCACAGGTCTTTGAAAGACCATTTGCATGTTAATGAGGCCTCGCTGGTGTTTCACCCCTTCTAAGAGCCCCTGCAGCTCCACTCTGCCTATTGCTTCAAGATTCAGCCCAGCCCCCCCCCGCGTAAAAATGTCTTAGCCCCCCCCCCCTCGAAATTGGGCTCTAGTTGCGCCTCTGTGTGCAACCAGACCTCTTGCACGGTCTGGGAGAAACAACCTAACACATTGCTTTTATAAGTGTTCCCCTTAACTTAATTGTTTTGTTCGGTGTTGATTTTTTTCTTCTCCCTGTCACATAATAATAAAATGCACGATACAACTGAAATGCTTGTGACAAAACATCACCAGTAAAACAGTCGGATGTTATTATTTTTAATTTCACAATATTTATTGCAAGCATATAGTGGATTGGTCAGGTAGCTGCCTGTTTTCTCTTTTTGTTTTTGTGCCGCTTGCAAAATATCCATTGCGACAGCTTGCCAAGTCCAGATACATTGGGTTTGCCAATGCTTGTTTGTAGTTACTGTGACATGCGCACAAAGCACTGCATAACAAGCATTTACAATGCAACGGTCTCGGCATTGTTAAAGTTAGAGCTATTGGCATTGCTCATGACAATGCCGCTTCTTTAAATGTTTTAAAAACAAAAAGATAAACAAAAATAATGTCATGAGCAATGCCAATAGCTCTAACTTTACCAATGCCGAGACCATTGCATTGTAAATGCTTGTTACATTATATCTTAGGGACGCTTAGACATCGAATCCAGTGAAAGTCTTGGTAGAGACTGGCAGGATAAAGCCAGGAAAAATGCTAATTCCTACGTTTGAAATATTGGCTTTAAATTCTTCTCCATTCTTTAAGGAGTGATCTTAAAACATATAATATATTAGCAATTTTAGTACATTGGATCTTTCAAAGATGCACATGGTTGAAAAGTTTCCTTTCACCATGCTGTCAATCTCCAGTACCCACAATTAACAGAACAGTGTCCTATACACTTCAAATAACATTGAAACATGCATAGTCTACTTCAGGCCTCTTATTATGTGACTGAATACAGGCATTGAGGGGAAGGGATCCAGAGCTGCAATTCACCACAAAGGCTGAGTGGTGCTGATTTTCTTTCATAGTCAATCTGACAGCTAGAGAATCCTCACATCTCTACTTTTCTGGGACTTTTTTCACTTTGTTTTGGTGGTCTTTACAGTGTTAGGCAACTTTCTCACTTTACTCTACAGGAGGTAAGCATTTTTAAAGCCTCCCCCACTGCCCATTTTGTATTTGGCAGGCTGAACCCTTAACAATCTTCCTATTGGCTGACACTACTAGGGCTAGACCTATATTTAAGCTTTGTCAAACCTGCGGTGCCAGGAAGATTTATTATGACAACCCCATAGGAAATCCCCAATGTGTCTTCACTGATCAAAAACGTGTCATGGAGATGTATGATCAACCAGGCAACCAGTCATAGTCCCTTGAATGTATTGATGGCTGCTCCTATTTTGGGGTGGTGGGGCAACGCAAACTCGGGGGAGGGGTGAGGAGAAAATATATATTTTTAAACACTTACCTGCTCCTACATCTGCTGCCTTGGTGTACCTCTCCTCACGTTGGTCACGCTGCACAGGCTCTCAGGGGCAATCACAGTACTGCTCTCATGCTGGTAATACCTGCATGAGAGCTGAGCGGGCTGACTTGATGCTCACTCAGGCCCAGGGAGCCTTTGGCTTTGCTCCAACCCGGCCTAAGATGTCCAGCCAAACTGACATGCGTACTTAGAAGTGCCCAACACTCCTCCATAAAGCATGACACTCAACAGGATAGCCCTGGCCCCGCCCACGCCCTAACCTTGGCTGTCAGTAGTGAAAAATAAAATGATAATTTAGTGGTTTTATTATAATTTCATTTTCAGTAGGGCGACGCTCCTTCACCATAACGGAGGAGCCTCCCCTGCCTGAATGATAGAGAGGTAAGAACTTTGTGCATTCTGTGTGTACTGTCACCAAGCTCCATGTCGGCTAAAAGAATGCTTTGCACAAAGGCTGAGAAGCTCTTGTCTTCAGAAAATATAAATAAATAATTGTGTACTGCCATTACAACACTGAAGACATCTCTCTGTTCAGTTTATAATCTCTTCTTACAAGACACTCTTTAAAAAAGTTTTAATCTTGCATTTACAAATCACCTAGCACTTGATGAATGAATGAGTGCATCCTTTTATATAGGGGCAGTTATTCTCTAGGGCTATGAGCTTATAAAAACATGCAGGTAAACGAGAAAGTCAAAACACTAGAAAATGTACAACAAATAGCAGCGGCTGCTGCCACAAAACTCCAGTGTTGGGGGGAGGAGGGTAAGGAAGATAAAAAATGCACCTGTCCTGCTGCCGACACGTTGGTGCTCCTTTTCTTTTCTGATGGTGCCCCAGCAGTCCTGGCACACCTGCACTGGCTCTCCACCGAATCCAGACGCTGCTCTCATAGCATGAGAGCAGTGCCAGGATTGGTCTGAGCGGCCTTGCTTGCCACCTAGACAGTGCCTTAGTTCCTGTGGCGTTTCTCCAACCCGGCTGTGCATCTCAGCCGGGTTGGAGAAACCCAAGTGCGCATGCATGTCTGGCCGGCCTAATACAGCCAGCCAAACCGACAAGCACACTTTACAGAGCACTCTACCCCCTCCTATCTGTCATGCCTGACACGCCCTGCCAAAGACTTCCTGGGTCAGTCAGTCAGTGGAAATTATTTTGTTATATTATCATTTTATTTTCCGCTGACTGACTCAGTGGGGTGACGCTCCTCCGCCATTACGGAGGAGCCTCCCCTGACAACTAGCAATTCCATTGGAGGCATGTTATTAAACAATGTACGTCCACACTGCATCTAGCCCACAGAATGCTGTGCCGAAGGATGAACAAATACATCCAAATCACATTAAAAAAATATTCCACCTTTTTCCCCACTTTTACTTTTATATTGATTTATTCAAATGTGTCTTAATATGCTCTTAAAATAAATCAAACATACAAAATGCCGCACTGTGCCATTTTACATAACCACACTTAGACAATTGTCTAAAAGAGCAAAGCTTATTGTCTTTTTTACTGCTTAAGTTACTTTAATTAGACCAATGTATCATATGAGCACGTTCATGTATTCGATTGCTCTAGCGAACTGATGTTGTGTTTCTAATCTAAACAGATATTCAGGAAGACAGCAGTTCAGCCCTGCTGGGAGGTACAAAGCAGATGGAATCTTGGAGACGGTGAGCTGTGCTACTATACTCTCAAAGTAACTTTTAAACGCATGACTAACAGGGCCGGACTTGGAACCGAAATTGGCGCTGTCAAACTGCTCAGCCGGTCCCCATGGGGTGAGCAAAGGGGTGCGGCCGAGCTGTTTGAAACAGCCGATTTCGCTTGATTTTGTTACCGGGGGCTGATATTGCCAGCCCACGGTAACAAAAACAGACCTCCAGGGCCTAAAACCGGCCCCACCCTGGCGGCCTACCGAGGAAACGCCGGTGCCCGCTATGGCCAGTATGGCCCTGATGACTAACTATGGAGGATATGTAGGCTAGCAGCTAGAGCTGCTGAGCTGGGAACCTGTGGACCCAGGTTTGCATCCCCGCTTCGGGCTTTGGCTTCTCTTGCTGTGATTCTTGGCGAATCACTTAATCTCCCTTTCCTTGAAATGTGAATTATAATGAATGAATTGTATTTCGGTATTGCCCCCTTAGGGCCTGATTACAAGCAAAGGCATTATTTATCATACCTGATAAATAACGATACCACGGGGTACGTTATTTATTGGGTGCAATAAATAATACCTATTACAAGTTCATAGGACTAACTTGATTTTGGTGTTTAGTGCACCAAAATCTGCTTGATGTTGTATGTACAATATTTTTTCCCTTGGTAAATTTCAACGAAGGTTGAGTAATTTAATGTATCCGATAATTATTAGATGCGTTAAATGCCGCCAAACTTGTAATTCCGACCGATGCGTAAACAAGAGTTTATGCATGGGTCACAATATTACGAGGAACTCATGATCAGGCCCTTAATATACACAATCGTGTAGCTTGTCTTCCATTCCCCCAGTGCTTAACTTGTAAAATAATGAGTTCCAGTGCCAAAAACTCTTGTCAGAAGCCCACGGCCAATGCTATCAAATGTCAGCGGCCGAATGCCAAGGCTGTGTCCTCTTGAATCAGCTCATGCCTCTTTTTTAAGTTTCAGAAAATTTTTATTGAAATAAGAAATGCTCAAATATTACATAGTGAGGTAACTAGAAGAAAGATAAATAGCTAGTTAAGTAATGACAATAACATAAGCTGTATAATAAAATATCGCAGATTAAGAGAAAATATAAGCAAAAACTGGCAATTGATGTGGAATAAAGCATTAAAAAGGAATACGAAATACACACTATAATCAATAGCAAAGTTGAAAAACAACCAAAAAAAAAAAAAGAGAACGCATAAGAAGTACCTTATTGAAAAATAACAGGAAATCATGGAGGTTTAGAAACTTCTTGCTGTATCGGGAGTAAAGACAGAGAAGCACGGGCACTTACGTCAAAAATTACTGTAACTGGGCTCCACAATTCTCTTCGTTTAACAGCTAAGGTTAAGGGGTAAACAAAAGTTGTGTCTAATCTATGATTGTAGCAAACAGCATACCACCAAGCCTTATAAGATAATTTGGTGAAATCCTTCCAGTTTTTGGTGATTTGTTGAAATGCCACAGCTAGTAGCAAATCAATTATCCTAACACTACTAGTGCAATGCTCCCAGATGGGGGATGAGCTCCCTAAGAAAATATGAGATAGAGAAAAAGGATGGGTGGAGGAAAAAATCTTGTTAATTTGAGACCAAACCTGCCTCCAAAAATTAAGAACAAGGTGACAATCAAAAAGCATGTGGGAGAGATCTGCACCTGGTAAAGAACAGGACCAATACTTGTCTGAGGTATCTGGGAAATGGTTGCTGAGAGTGAGTGGTGAAAACAATAAACGATTGTAAATAAAAAATAGTGTTTGGGTAGTATTGGCCGCCCTAGAGGATCTACGAATTTTCAACCACAATTTGTCCCATAACACAACAGGCCATGAAGTTCCAAAATCATTTTCCCAATGTTCCTCTGTAGTGGTTTTGGTGCGGGGATAGGACAAAGTGTGAAAAAAAGCATATATCTTGGAAGCTTTAGAATGTGTAAGAAGTAAAGAATGCAACGAAGGCGTATCAGATGACGTGGGAATTGATGAGGGAGGTGCAGCAAGATGAACCTTGTAGTCTTGCTGTAAAGCGTGAGTCAACAATGAATATTTGGTTTGAAAAGTAAGAGGAAGATTAAAAGAAGTGGCGACTAAACCAAAAGGAATGATTTGAGCATGATGGAACAATTGCCTCACCCAAATAAGACCACGTGTTCTCCAAGATTTCCAAAAGACTGGCTTATTGTTGATTAAAATGGATGTATTATGCCAAATAGGTTGATCAAAAAAGGATGAATCAGGTAGACAAGGAAAGATTTTGGAAGTATGTTTAAGAATGGGAGTTGAAATGGACTGAGGTCTGCGAGAGAACATAAGATACTCTTTGAAAGAGAAGGGGAAAATGAAAGACTGTTCTAAGGTTAGCCAGAGAGGAGATGTTAATGAGATGTCTTCAAGCCAATGAGAAACTTGATGTAACAGGAAAGATTTATGATGCAAGGAAAAGTTAGGAAAGTTCACCCCACCCTCCCTTTTAGAATGCATCAGCCTAACCAAAGACATACGAGATTTTTTATGCCCCCACAAAAAGGAAGAGAGAATAGAGTTAATCTTCTTGAAATATTTCAAGGGGATAGGAAGCATCATTTTGATGGTATCTAATCATCCCCACCATGACAGGTAGAGAGGATGCCATTTGCTAGTGAGAGTAGTTAATTTTTGTATACAATCTTCCATAGATTTAGTAATTGTGCCCGAAAGAGAAGAATGAAAGTGGAGGCCTAGATATTTAATAGAATTAGGGCTCCAAGTAAAACCTGAAGTAGAGAAGTCGTCCTTGAAAGTTCCTTTATTGAGTGGTAAGATCTCGCATTTATCTTTATTTAGTTTATAACCCGAAACCTGAGCAAAAGAATGAACTTCGTCTAAGAATGCTGGAAGGGAGGTGACTGGTTGGGATATAAATAATAAAACATCATCAGCATAAGCTGCCATTTTAATGTTGGAATCATGAAAATGAAAACCATGTATATTATCATTCTGACGAATTCGTAAAAGGAAAGGTTCTAGAGCAAGATTAAACAAAAAGGGTGAAAGTGGGCATCCCTGCCTAACCCCTCTCCCTAACGAAAAATAAGAAGATAAGCCTCCATTCGCCGAAATAGCAGCCCTAGGACGAGAGTAAAGAAAGGAAATCAGGGAAGAAATTTTTGGTCCGAAACCGAACCACTTCAGAGTTTCAAATAAATAAGGCCATTCAACTCGATCAAAAGCTTTTTCCGCATCCAAAGCTATGGCTGCAAGGGAATGAGGGTAATGCGAAGTCTTAGAGAGATCGTCAAAAAATAATCTGGTGTTATCTGATAACAATCTGCCTTTAACAAAGCCAGATTGTTCTTTCCCTAAAAGCTCGGGTAATGAAGATTCTAAACGTAAAGCCAATACTTTAGAAAACATTTTGTAGTCAATGTTTACCAGAGAAATAGGGCGGTAATTTTTACAATGCTGTGGATCTTTACCCGGTTTCGGAATAATACAAATAAGGGCATCGGAGAAGGAAACAGAAGCAGAACCAGTTTGAAGAAAAGTAGAGAGAAGCAAATGCAATTTGGGAATTAGCAAGTTTGAAAAACAGGAGTAGAATTCAACAGTAAAGCCATCCGGCCCCGGAGCTTTATCCTGTTTGAGAGTGTGAAGAGCTTGAAGAAGATCCCTGTGAGTAAGATCAGATTCTAAGGAAGAAAGGTCCGGAGGGGTATCAAAAGGACAAGATATGGTAGACAAAAATTGGGAGATGGACTGTTCAGACGAAGATGCTTCAGAGGAATATAATGTTTTATAAAAAAGCAAGAATTCTTGTAAGATGTCCTCATTCTTATGTTTCAGCATCCATCCTGACCATAAACAGAATCAATGTTGACTTTGTTATGTTTGACCTTTAAATAATTAGCTAAAAACTTACCAGCCTTATTCTGACCACCGTAGAACTTGGCGCTGGATTTTAAGAGAAAATTAGAGGCATTAGATGTGGAATCTTTATTAAATTGAAGTTTGGCAGAGATGAGGTCGTTTAAGCAATCTTTTGAATTAGAAGTATAATATAAGTGCTCTAAATATTTAATTTTGGAAAGTAGAACATTAGTATCCTGTTGGGCTTTCTTCCGTTTACGAGAAACATAAGTAATGATGAAATCCCTAGCCGACGCTTTGAAAGCATCCCAGACTACAGGAAATGGAACTTCACCTGTATGATTAAGCAAAAAATATTCATGAAAAAAAGACGTGAAAGAAGATACAAATTGTGCATCAAGAAGGAGAGCGTTATTAAAACGCCATTTTTTAAAGGAACTAGGATTCTGTAGACCATCCAATGTAATGGAAACTGGAGCATGATCCAATATTAAAATGGAGCCAATGTCAGAAGAAATGAGGGACTGAGTAAGGTGATGTGAGAGAAAAAAATAATCTAGTCGAGACTGAGTTTGGTGAGGGGGTGAGAAGAAAGAGTATTCTCGGGAGGTGGGATTGCAGAGTCTCCAGGCATCAGTAAATTTGAATTGTGCGATAAGGTGAGAAAAAGATTTTTGTGACTTATGAGGGATGTAGGCGCTAGCTGAATGCCTATCCAAAAAGGGGTCAAATACTTCGTTACAGTCACCTACAAGAATGAAATTATCAACATAATGTTGAGTAATTAGGAGCTAAAGAGGACCAAAAAGAGGCATCCCCACATGTAGGAGCGTACACATTTAAAATAGAAATAGGAACATTGTCAAGATTAAAATTGACTAACACCCATCTACCTGAAATATCCGCAAAATGCGTTATTGACTGGACTGGAAGAGATTTTTTAAATAAAATCAAAACGCCATTACGTTTACCATCACCTGGAGAAAAATACACTTCGCCTACCCAACCCCTTTTCAATTTAGCAGATTCAACTGCTGATAAATGTGATTCCTGTAAACAAGCTATATCTGCATTTAGTGTGGTCAAATGGGATAACACTCTCTGTCTTTTAATTGGTGAATGCAAACCTCTAACATTCCAAGAACATATTTTCAAAGGCACGAAACAATGTTAAAAAAACATATCAATATATCAGTAGAGGAAGAAGCGTAGAAATAAACCCAGAAAAAGATATGAAAAACATACATATATGTTAATAAGAGACAACAAAGATAAAGGAGAATAGTGTCATAAAAAATATCAAAGTAAAAACCAGTAACAAGATGAGGAAAGAAAGGGAAAATGGAAGCACGGAAATGTATTGTAAACAAGAGCAGGAACGAAGAAAAATGGAAAAACTGGATCAAGAAGAAAGAAGGTTTCTAAAGAGCATAAAGAAGAAAGAAAAATAAATGGAAGAACAATAAAACAGAAGAGGAAGAACAATAAACTTACATATTGTCGAGGACAAACAAAAGGAGAGGAGGGTGGAGGCCACATAGAGCAATGACGAGTCATAAGCTCCCAAGGGAAGGCAGGTAGGGAAGACAACCGCAACGAACTCTAGGGGCATGAAGGTGAATGGTGATGTGAAGGAAGAAATCTGTAGGAAGGGGAAAAAAGGGTGAACGTTAGATATGAAGAACATGTACAGTTAACAAAAAACAACCAATTGAGAAGACTGTATAAACATAACAATCATAAAAGATCAACCAAGAACAAAGCGTACAGTCAATAATACAAAACAGGTAAATGTAACCAAATATTAAGAACTAGACGATGCAGCAGTGTCCATACTGGTAGCATTATGAGAATAAAGAAAGCTCTTCAATTTCAGCGGATCATCATAAGTAGTAGTCTTGTTATTGAAAGTCACCTTGAAAAGGCAAGGATGAAAAAGTCCATATCTCGCTCCCATAGATCGGAGCTGTGGTCTAAGTGAAAGGAAGTCCTTACGTCGATCAGCAGTAGATTTAGCATAATCCTGTGAGAAGAAAAGCCGATTACCAGACCAGGTGAGTCGAGGAAGTGCCCTGGCAGCAGACAAAACGGTGAGCAAATCGGTGTATTCCAAAAAATAGAGTATAACACCTCGCGGCTTCTTAGCATGAGTGGTCGAGAAGCCAGTTGGAGGAGGACCTAACCGATGAGCCCTTTGTATGTTCAGACTAGTGGTATCCGGCAACTGGAGAATCTTCGGTAAAAAGGATTTGAAAAATGCTAAGGCGTCAGATCCCTCTGAATTTTCCGCCAGGCCATAAATGCGGAGGTTATTTCTCCTACTTCTGTTCTCCAAATTCTCAATTTGTTTGTGGAGTGCAGACACTTGAACACACAATGGATCAACCTTGGCAACAGAGGAAGCAAGAGTGTCAACATGGTGTTCTAAAAGGGTAACACGACCATCAATATTCGACCACTTGTCGGAAAGCAGCTGAAGAGTAGATTTGGTTTCCTCAAGAGTAGATTTCGTTTCTTCAATAAAAGGGCGTAAAGCCCTAATTTCTTCCTAAAGTATATCCATCGTCACTGATGAGTTTTGCTTAGGAGGAGATGGAGGGTCTTTTTTTAGCCTTTTGGTGGAAGCTTTAGTGACGCCTCTTGTGTGTGGAATAGAGACTGAAGAAGAGCTCTTAGCCGATGGATCAGAAGAGTCATCCATTTCTAGACACCTGTATCTAGACCCCGTTTGAAGAAGAAATTTACGAGGAGTTGGAGAAGGCTTGCGTAGCTCCTTGTACAGTCTACCCATAGATGTTATAACAAAAGCAAGAGTAGTGGCCACAGAATGAGGAAAAAATGAACAGCAATAAAAAGTAACAGTGGCATCCAAAAGCGCGAAAAAGTCAGCACTATGTCAATACATTTGAAAGAGCCAGGACGAAATAACCTTTAAGGGAAGCAGTACTCATCATAGAGCGCAGTTAGAAATCTTTTAACACTTCCAAGCGACGAAGAATAGGGTCAGTTAGGAGCAACAACAAATTGGCGGCCACAGATATATGTATTAACTTCACATAACTTTATGAAGTAAATGAAAATATGTCACATTATAGTAAGACATAGAATGTGGCCCATGTCTAGTGAATTGTAGAAGAGAAAATCCGCAAAATAATGATCATACATACTGCAGCGTCACTGTGAGGAAGAGGGAAGAGCCAGAGATGAGAGGAAACCCAAGTTGCAAAAAAAAAAAAAAGAAAAGAAAAAACGCTCTAAAAAGAGCCAGAACTCCGCTCAAAAGTGAAGAAAATACATCAAGGCGTGCAGCAGGCTATTGAAGTGAAGAATAGTCATGTCAAGCCGCCGTTACCTTCATTAAACAGGAAACGCCATGCATGAAGCTCCGTACGCGCTGATACAGAAGGCTCCGTCAACGATGAATCAAAATGGCGGACGCGGTGACTGAAGCCGGCGCTTCAAACATTCGCCGAAGTAAATGAAGAGCCACAGGTAAATATGAGGCGTTAATGTCACCCCAGCAGTGCCTCAGCCATTCCGAAGTCAAAATTCATGACTTCTAAGTGTGGAAAACACGTCTGGAGTCTCGCTGCGGTCCCTCCTCACCGCGCTGCCCGGGAGAGCTACATAAAAGCCGCCATTGTCCGCGGGCGCTAGCCATGCCCCCCCAGCTCATGCCTCTTTAATCCACTGCCAGACACTCCCTGACACTTTATCTCACTCTTGCAAGATCTGTTTCTCTGTCTTTCTCTTCCCATGTTATCACTTTCTTGGTAAACATCTGATATGGAAAAGTAAGATTAGGTCCCCAAAAAATAGTGCTGGTGCCCCCCACCGGCAACCACCAGCTCAAATTAAGCACTGCATTCCCCCATCTAATGTACAGCACTCCGTTTCTTCAGAGCTAGCTTAGTGCTATATAAATGACAATATGCAATGATTACAACTCCATCATTATCAAAGTTATGGTAGTGCTGAATATTTGGTATCTTGCGTGATGAAGATCAAGGGTTACATTTTTTGTTTCTCAAAGAAGAGCATGCTATTTGCTGTAAAATACTGTCTCAATTGCACCTTTCGACCACACCCCTCAAAAAGCTGAGCCATTGACCCAGCCCATCAAGACATTTGCCCAGGGCTCCAGGAACTAAGGTGTAGGAATACCCGTTTCATTCCAGAACAGATGCAATTTGGCCCTCGTTGAAGGTTGATAAAAGAACCTAGTGGCTACTAATGAGGCACTTGAATGACTGTTATCCATTACCATCCCGCCCTCTTACTTGACTATTAAAACCAAACTATAACATCTTCAAAAAGAACATATTGTATTTACTTAATGTAAGTGGGAAAGCTCGTTTTAAATGGAGTATCCAGGTTAACTCAAGATATCAATTGATTTACAATCATGTGTGTGCATGGTCAATTTTGATTTCATATGTGTGTATGTAATATGTTCAAGTCCTTCTTGAAGGTAGAGCTTTCTTATATCAAATACCTAAAATAAATTAAAAAAAAAAATGTTATGTAGTCCTGGTAAGACTTTAGTTTGGGGGTGATAATTGTAATCATCTTATCACCTACAATGTATGTGAAACTGAGTTACATACATGTCCCTCTTCAAAAGAGTCGATAGCGGCCAGCAACGGTGAATCGGAAATCAAGTGATACATGGAAAACCCTTTTTGACCCCAGGTTGACTGGTATTAATGTGTAATATGTCCTGAGTACAGCAATGTCAAGTTTCAAGCCTGATTTCGCAAGGCATTTTTCATCAAAGACGAGAAAATGCCTCTTTAGAGGCTCTTTTACAACACAGTTTATATTGATGCTAAATTGAACATAATAATTCTTCGCAAAATATATATGTATGGATACCAAAGTAAATTTTTTTTCTTTTTACTCTCCCCTAATAAACATGAGAAATGTTTTGGAAAATAATAATTTTTTGCCTAAAAATGCGAGGTTGATATTCTACTCAAAACACTTCTATTTGGTTCTCCATTGCATTCATCTAATCTTTTCTAGAGTAGTTCAAATTCTTCCCATTATATGAGGTTATAATCCGCTTCACTGTTACAGATTATTAGGGCTCCCTTTACATTGCTTGATTTATTGGTACTGTCACCTAATTAAGTGTTTGGAAGTTTCTTCCTAATCATCCCTTCTTAGGAAAAGTTACATTAATCCCCTCCCAGCTTTCTACCTGTACTCTTCTGATTCCCCACAAGGTAAAACTGCAGGGGGGTTGAGCATTAGTAATAGTATCTTTCTCCCTCCTCACTTCTATTGTCAACATTTTTCTCTGTCCTCCTCATCTCGTTTTTCCTTATGAAAATAGGTATTTGTCTTCCATTACTATCATTTTCTTTCTTTCTCATCTACCCCTTCTGCGCCTCGCATCTATTTACTTCTCTCCTTGACTTTTCCCTTCCCAAGGTTCTCTCTGCCTTTCAATTTGTATCTTCTTCATTCACAGCTCACTTTCTTTCTCACCATCTTCTCTTTTTCACCTATCCCCTCTGTTAAATTCCTCTCTCAGTTGTTTCCTCATTTAGGGCCTTATGTAGGTGGGCTGGCATTTACCACTTCATAAATACCGATTCGGTATTTATGAAGTGGTAAATGCAATGTAGGTAATGAGTCGGTAAATATTACCGAATCGGAAAAATTCGGTAATTACCGAATCGGTATTTACCGATTCGGTAATGAGGCATACCTTCCCATTGATGGGAAGGTATGCCTCATTACCGAATCGGTAAATACCGATTCGGTAATGGGGGAGCACATGCAAGGGTGGCAGGGTGTCACATTGACACCCTGTTGCACCCCTGATTCGGCCATGTGTGCACATGTGGCGCACATACATGCCCTAAGGGCATGTATGTCTGCCACATTGCACACTTAAACGTGCACAAAATCGTCATTTACCACCAACCTTTAGTTGGTGGTAAATAACGAATCCCCACACCCACCACACACTCCCCCTACATCTCATTTCATGATTCGGTATTTACCGAATCGGTAAATTTACCGAATCGGTAATATTACCGAATCTGTAATTTTACCGATTCGGTAAATACCGAATCATGAAATTCTCCCCCTACATCTCAAAAGCCAAAATACCGGTCGGTAACGGTATAATTACCGAAAATCGTCCGTTACCGACCGGTATTTGGCTTCCTACCTGAGGCCCTTATTCCCTAATTTCAAGACCTTATCTCATCGATGTGTAGGTCAGCGGCACAAGCAACAATAGGATTCTGGTTACATTCTTCATAGGATTGTCGTCCATCCCACAGTGTGAGAGGGATACCATCTTTTATAAATCAAAGGCTAGTTTGAAGGTTTTGTTTGTCACTGAATAAACCATTCCATTTAGTTGCAATCTAATCCTTCACTCTGTGTTGTCAAATATACATTAATTGACAAGAAACACCCCACTTTGATCTGCAAAATGTCCATTGAGCGTTGGGCTGAAGAGCTGTAGAGATGGATCCATTACAGCAATAAGGAAACAAGTTTTGATTCAAGTGTTTCACCATCCAAAATGAATTCAAGATAACATTATAACCGATTCTGTGTATAAAATGCCTAAGCACATTCTTGTGTTTAAGCAATTTTTAAGTTTGGATTTTTGTTCTTGATTTCTACATTTCTAGAACTTGCTACGGGTAACTCAAGTTAGGACACTGTTGAATAAATTTGTTTGTATTTATGCTCGGTTTGTCTCTGTGTATGACAGTATTAACTCTACTTCTTTGTGTTCAGGTTTCTGCATGTGTTCATAAGGAGACATTCCATATAACTGTTTTAAATCACAGTACCAACCCTCTTAGATACACTGGATCTAAGACTACTGACACAGAAGGGCCTATTCGCTAAAGTAAACTTGCATATGAGTAAATCTAAATTTTCTCTTAAACATTGTAGTAAATTTACTACTTATGGCTATTCACCATAACTGAGTGCAACGTTGCTGCAAAATGTAGACTTACACCTCAGTTTAGGGGGTGGACTCTGAATGAATTTAAAATTCAACTGCAAAGTCACTGGAGTGAGAACTCCTTATGGTAAAGTATAGGGACATTTTTTAAAGTTAATTAAAATTTCAAAATATAGTAAAAAAAAGATATGTATAGTGTGAAATAATTTTGAATCAATATTTATTTAACTTAAAAATAATATATTTTTAAAGCTTTATAAAATAATTCCCCCAAGTAAAATATTTATATTTATTATGTATTAACCCCTTGAGTGCCCCGCCCTTTCCACGCCCTGTGCCGGGCGTTTCATTAGCGGACGGGGCTCATGACGAGATAGTCTCGTCATGGGCACAGCGCAACCGCGGCCCATGAAGAGACCATCTCGTCATGGGCACTCAAGGGGTTAAAATTAGTAAACCATATGTATAGATTTAATTTAAATTAATTTATTAAAAAAACAATGGTTACATTTATTCTTAAATTAAGAAACAGTTAAATGGTTAAAATAAATTAATTTATTTTAACATTATTTCCTTTGGGTTTTTATCTTAAGTCCATGCCTCCATTATTTTCTACAGGATGGTGTTGCAGTACCAGTGGTTGGCCATGTGTGTTACTAGACTTACTCCAGGACTGAGCAGGAATACATTTACTACTGTTTTGGGTCCATTTTGGCTGTAGTAACTATGCAAATGCAGTTTCAGTTTTTGAATAGCAATAGGCTTACTCTTTTGTGGGTGGGTGGGTGCATGCCCCCCTATACTCCTTCCTAGCACTTCATTAACTGCACCTGACTCCTACCTTATGTCCTCCATACACCTTTCTAAGCTACTTTCATGTAGTTGTAGGTATTTCCCATTTCCCAGCCACTCCATACTGTCCCTCACACATTTAATACTAAAAATATAATAATACATGTGTGGAGATCTGTGAACAGAAAAAATAGAAGCAGTGGAGACGCACACCTCCCCAAGTGACTAGTGAATTATATTTTGTTGTACATGAGTAGTACTATTGTATTACTACTAAGTGTATTATAAAATGCTGTTTGTGACTAGGCCTCTATGTGTCCATTGCAGTGATTGCTTGCTACCCAGCAGATATCGGGCCTATTTAGCCTTGACATTTCTATAGATGTATCATTACACAGGCCCTAATCACAAGCAGATTGGAAAATGGCAACGCACTCTATGCTGGAATCCCAACCCATCTCCTTCACAGACTGCAAATATTCAAAAATGCCACCTTCAGACTCGTCCTTCACCTTCTGCACCAAATCCACACCACACCACTCCTCAGAGAGCTCCACTGGCTCCCCATCAAGAAGCACTGCCAGTTCAAACTTCTCACACACACATTCAAGTCACTACACAACACAGGACAGAATACCTAAAGCACCGGCTTCACTTCTACCAACCCACTAGTCAACTTTGCTCAGCATCACTCTCACTTACACACACACCCCGCATCCACAGAAGCAGAACGGGATATCGATCATTCTCCTACCAAGCAGCCAAATCCTAGAACGACCGCACCCAACACGTCAGGGCCTCTTCCTAACTTTTTGAATTCCACACTGAGCTGAAGACCTGGCTCTCTGGCTAGTCTTCTTGTGGGACAATGGAGACTGCCTGTATTCAGGCCCAGCCTTACCACATGCTTACACTCACCTACACAGTGGCTGGATACCCTCACAGGTGATAAGCTGCGCTCTACAAATCCACCTTTCATTATCTGCAATGACATCTTTCTTTCTACTGGCATCTAGCATATTTCTGATCTCTCACGCTTAACCTTGCGTGCAACTTTGTAGGTATTAAGCACATGGAGATTGAAAAAAGAAAGTATATATAAAAAAGTACCACTTTAATCCTTGTTTAAATTGTCATAGATCACGAGTTAATGACATATCTCAACTAACCGAGGCAATGTTAATATTGAAAAATACGATGTCGATGTACACCATGGTATCTGTACGTATGATAATGGACTTGTATCTCTGTTGTTGAATTCACCCGATATGACCTCCCCATCAACCTCAAATCAGAAATACGTGGTCAGGCAGGCCTTGTGACCTAGGCCTGAAGCAACTGATTGACCGATCACAGGTGGGGGAACACATAACCCTTACTTAGACAAGTGCGTGAACTGGAAAACCCAGATCGATCCCACAGATAGGCAGTGACACCACAATGGTCTCAGGAAATTGGCCCCAATAAAACACTTTTGGCCGGAGGGGTGCGCGTTGTCAGAAACACCATAAAGTCAGATGCCACACTAAGTTAGAAACACACAGCCAATCAGAACACAGCATGCACATTACACGCAGTGATCACATGCTCTCCATGCCAGACATCTGGACACATACCTACTGGCCCGCATTGTGCCCACGTAGAGGCCCACCTGCGCTTCTTATCAAATGACCAGATTTATGGCCCGTGACTAGGCCCAAATTTCTGTCTCCGAAGGAATGCCTATATCGTTTTATGACGCTTCATGTAATGTATAAAATGACGTCCGAAACCAATGATGTGCTTTGAAACAGTCTTCAGACCCTGACTTTGTTGCCTACTCTCCTGGCCACTGCAGGTAATTAAATCAATTGTTCCTGTTTTGCCACACGCCTCTTGCCTTTCATTTTTTAATGGCAAATTCATATTCGAGCAACATTTTGGCAAGCCAGATAGGAGAGATTGGTTCTTCAAGCCCAACTGCAACATTGGTATGTGTTGGACTTGATGACCACAATGGAGGGTGGGTTGTGTACCAAGATAGGTGCATCCTGCTGTACTTTTATCCCTGGAAACAACATAGATAGCGGGACACTAGCACTTGCCATCCAAGCACTGAATTGTCTACAAGCTGACATGAAAAAGGAGGGTGGTGCCCCTGCGCAGTACTGGTTTTCTGATTTGTTTTCCTGGTTCCCCTAATGGGTGACACAAATGTGCCTGTGGTTGCTCAAGATTATCATTGTTGTGTTTTTTTTTGTGTGGTTTCCTACAAGTGGAGGTTTCCTGCTGTAAAAAAGCAGTCCGCAAGTTAGGTAGAACTAAGGAATCAGTAATAGACACAACAGATACACACCGAAACTCAAATAATGTGACTGTCATGAAGTATGGTGTAAATGATGTAGTTGACAATTCAACTAGAGGCGGGAAAGTTAATATTGAAAAATACGATGTTGATATACACCATGATATCTGTACGTATAATAACAAACTTGCATCTCCGTTGTTGAATTCACCCGATATGACTACCTCCTCAACCCCAAGTCAGAAATATGTGGTCAGGCAGGCCCTGAGACCTAGGCCTGAAGCAACTGATTGACAGATTACAGGTGGGGGAACACCCAACCCTTAGACAAACACGCAAACAGGATTGATACCATAAGAAAGGCAGCAACACTACAATGGTCTCAGGAGATTGGCCTCAGTAAAATACGTTTGGCCGGAGGGTCGCACGTTCCCAAAAACACCATAAAGTCAGATGCAACACTAAGTTAGGAACACACAGCCAATCAGAAGACAGCATGCACATTAAAAGCAAGGGATCATGCGTTCCCCATGCCGGACATCAGGGCACGTAACCACTGGCTCTGCATTATGTTCACGTCGAGGCCTGCCTACGCTTCTTAAGAAACAGCCAGATTCATGATTGTAGTGATGGCTATTCATCCTGTCTTGCTCATCTTCTGCTGTCACCATGTGGAATGTTGGTATTCATGATGACAGATTAGAATGTTGGGTTCCTAGCTCTGTGAATTCAGTTGGGAGCTTGGGGCTGTGCTGTGAGGAGACAGCTCCTGGTGGGGTTTTTATTCCATACTATTTAACATCCTGATACCTTGTACCATCTACTAAATAAATACTTTATTCTTCAAGAACCTACGTGGACTTGACTATCATTTTCCACATCACTACAATTTTGGCGACGTTCTGGGATTTCAACTTTATTCTTACTTCAAATTTCAAGCAGCAACAAATGGACTTTCTTCAACAAGGTAAACATTTAAATTTTTATTTCTTCAAGTGACTTCCTAGCATACTGGCAACCCAACTACTGAACCCCACCAGTGACCATTCAATCAGTCGCCCTCATCTCAACAAGCCAGTCCCTGCTGTAACTTTCTTCTATTTTTCAAGTCTAAGTTCCTGACTTCTCCATCACTTCGTAACTGATGTTCCTTTCATGCCACTTTTGGACAGTGTGCCTTCAATTCCACAACGACCAGTCCTTGCTTTGCTAATGAGCGTCTAAATGATTTACTTTGCCTTATTTCAACTTTAATGCTGATGTCCTGCCAACTTTAACTCCAAGTTCATGCTGTTCCTATTATACCTGTTTGCCCTCAGCAACTTACTGCAATTTCTCTTGCCTGCCATATCATATTCTGCCTTTTCAAGTACAATTCTCACAGAGATGCAGCCGGCCTGATCACCCTGCTGTGTTTATCTGGGCTTGGTAGCAAGTTTTGCTCTTCATTCAGCGATTTTTGCAGTCAGTGTTTGTTTAAAGGCAACGGTTTTGGGGACTGTGACAGTGATTAAATTTACCTCATTCTGTGAGCATACTGCTTTAATGCCAGCGCCATACATAAAGGCCAAGTGTTTCTTCGTGAATCCTTTAAACAAGCGCCATCCAATTAATGTTTTTGGAGCCTGTTTCACGACCTGGTTTAAACGCTTATACATTTCTTCTGCATGTGAGGCAATTTTTTTTGAAACATTTGCGGTAATTTTTATTTTAATATTCATTATGGGCCTTGATTCATCATTTTCACTTGGCAGTTCAACCGCCCACTTAGTTTTTGAAAAACAGCGTGTGCCATGCTTAGCGCGCGCTCTTACCTTCGTATTTCAAGCTTCAGCCGCAACAATGCTTCCTTCAATGACGTACTTGCTCTCCGTCTTTGAAGCTGCCTCCATGTCAGCAGAGCAACGTTTGGTGCAATTTCCTGCTTTGAGCCATCCTGCAAGGCGTGCTGTACATGCCGCCATCTTGTGGTTGACAACTACTACCATACTTATACCTGACTCATCCTATTACAATTCTTCCGGTATTTCCTTCAATTGCCAACCGTGTTTTATTTTCAACATGAAGGCAGGCAGTTTCATCGTCAACATGAGCACCGAAGGTACATTCTGTCACGTTCTGTCACGCTGCGAGTTCGTCAGGATTATCGTCTCACCCAGGATGTTTAAGAAGGATTTGTGACTCTGCGAATGTGTCATTTTCCGTGGCATTTTCTTCACAACAACTGCAAGTCATTTCATCTCTGAGCCTATAATTGCTGCATTGATTTCACGACTTCTATTTAATTGAAACTTGGTCATGTTCCTAAATATTCTGCTTTGTTGTTTTATTTACAAGAATGTTTTTCTTGGCATAGTGAACATTATTCTTTTATCTGAGTACAGTGTGTCATCTTTTGTGTTTTGATTGAAATTGCTTATTTTCATTTCTTAACAAGTTTTCACATTCTAGTGCACACTCGGGTACTAGGTCGAGTACCGGTGATGTTAGTTCTTGTATCCATTCAAAATGTTTGAGCGAACCTTCACTTTCTATTCCTATTTTGTGAATGACAGGTTCATGTTTTTAAGAACGTAATCTCAAGCTGTAATGTTTGGTTCTTATTTCAAAATGATGCATTTCGCGTTTCTGCTGTGCAAGTTATAATGAAATTTTTCATATTTCTGTATTTCTAATGACAGTACGTACATGTTTTTAAGGTTTATTGCTGACGTCAGTTCTCAGTTTTAGTGCACAAAACCTTTTCTGATTTTTAAGAGCTCTATGATTTTATTCTATTCTTATGCCAGTTTTCTTCTTTGCGCAAAGTGTTTTTCATGAAATTTCCTGGCAATTGAGGTTTTATTCTAATTAAGTTCGTACTCCAGTGTTATTCCTGAGCTTCATTTATTCTTCTGTTAGGAGTACTTTTTCTTCCATTATGATAGTTGTTTTTCTGCTGTTGTTTCTGACGTTCGTTGGTTTTCATCTCCACTCCTGTATGGCCAACAGTTGTGTTGTGGATGTAACTCTCAACTTTGCGTCGTTTTCTTATTTTTGTTATCTTTTATCCTTTTTACTGTGTGATTTCCTCTTCTTTTTGTGTCATTTTTAGGGAGAAGATGTGTTCTATCTCGTTCTATCTCCTATATGTTCCATCTCGTATGTGTTCTATTACCTTCTATCTACTATATGTTCCATCTCTTATCTCCTTCTTCATGTTTTTTCTTCTTCGCTTATCCTCTATTCTTCTGTTATATTAGGGTATCTTCTTTTCTTTAATTATAGTTGTGTTCCCTTTTCCATATTCCTTCCTGCTTTGTAATTGCTCTTTTTTCGTTATGTCCTTATCGTACTCTGTGTATTCTCTTTCTGATGCTATGTGTACGTTGTACATTTTAGTTGTTTTTATAAAAAGGTATAAAGGGGAAGATGTGTAGTGATGGCTATTCATCCTGTCTTGCTCATCTTCTGCTGTCACCATGTGGAATGTTGGTATTCATGATGACAGATTAGAATGTTGGGTTCCTAGCTCTGTGAATTCAGTTGGGAGCTTGGGGCTGTGCTGTGAGGAGACAGCTCCTGGTGGGGTTTTTATTCCATACTATTTAACATCCTGATACCTTGTACCATCTACTAAATAAATACTTTATTCTTCAAGAACCTACGTGGACCTGACCATCATTTTCCACATCACAACAATGATGCTGTGACCAGGACCAAATTTCTGTCTCCAAAGGAATGCATAAATCTGCATAAATCGTTTTATGTTGTTGTATGAACTGTATAAAATGACAGTCGAAACCAATGTGCTTTTGGGACAGTCTTCAGACCCCAACTCTGTTGCCTGCTCCCAGGTCTATGCGTTTAATTAAACCAATCATTCCTGTTTTGCCAAAGATCTTATGTCTTTCATTTTTTCAAGACTAATTGATATTCGAGCAACAGCAATCTGCCCTAAACATTGAAGCAGTTGGCTTTTCCCATTCTGCTCAGGTGAAATGTATCAGACTTCCTTAAAAACTTTCATTGTGGTGTAAGAGAGCACCTATGTAGATGCATTGATGGGATTCTATATCTTGAGTACAATCTAAAGTGGCCATCTAAAATGTTTTTGTTTTTTTCATTACTTTCATGAAATTGCAGGTTTTGTCTTGAGGCACGTCTGATTTTATTTTTCATCACCCTGTGCGCTCTCTTATTCTGCTGTACATCATATCCAGATGGTAGTAAATTGCCTGTAGCTGATGGGATCACCTCAAATCTCCTTCTAATAAAAGCAGTCATTTCACTTTAATGCTAATGTAAATGATCCTCCTAGCCCAACGGCAGTCCTGTGCCCAGAAGGTACCTGTGTAGCCAAAGGTAATGTACACAATGAGCTATGGGAAAATGAGTATTAATCATTGGGGTTGAAAATATGGCCTGCACCCAAAGGTGTCAGAGTGCAACCTAAGGCTATGCTCACTGGGATCTTTTGGGAGGGGTCATAATCAGGCCTTGCAACCAGAGGCCACTTGAGACAGATGAAGGCCATGTCCGGAGATTGTTGAGAGCCGACATCCAGATCACAGTGGGTGTTGCATGGTCACCCCCAGGAGTAAGACTGTTGAGCACAGGATGCAAGATTGGCTACCCTCGGCCTTCTGGGCACCGCACAAATGGGCTCTTGGTTTGGCAACGTTTCACGCTCAATCCAGGAACTCTTTGAACTCAAAGGTGCTGCTAAGTAGAGTTTGGGGCTCAGGAGACTTGAACAGCTGATGGGTATGTAATATTACCAGAGACGTTGTAGATGATGTTGTTTTTGGTGTCATCTGTGACCATGTTTGAGGTCAGGAACAGTACATTTTGCGGAGTTATGGCTGTGTTGTTCCCCATAATTGCCAATTTTGTTTGTGGTTTTAAGTTTCAATCACAACCGTAATTGCTCTCCAACTGAAGGGATTTTGGGCACATTTCCTAAATATAAAGTATGTGTACGAGTATAATAAGAATGTACAGGCAGGGTAATGCAACAATGTGAGTATTTCAGTACTGCAATAAGGATGGAAGTCGGATTGAGCTACATAGTTTGGGAAAAGTTTGCAGAAATGTGTTGCAAGTAGATGGCATAAAAGTAATTTACTGACATTGTTTGAAATGTAAGGCACCACGTATGGTGGCTGTATTTGTACCCCAAATAAATTCATGTGTTTTTCATTCAAGCGTTTACAGTCTACCAAATTGAAACACTAAAAGATTTCCTGGCTGATCAGTCATAAGCCACTTGTGGGACACCCCCGCGCCACACGGCCACCAGCTGCTGCGTGTGCCCCTTGCCTGCCCTCTGCCTCGCTGCTGCCTCGTTTGCCGGTTGCCGGCTGCCTCCGCTGCGGTTGTTTTTGCTCTTGTTTTGTCGATAATTTGTGCCTGTTTTGTTTTAATTTCATTTTGCCCTTGTTTTGTCGATAATTTGTGCCTGTTTTGTTTTATTTCATTTTCCCCGTGTTTTGGTTTTCCTTCCTTGTTGTCCGCCTACCTCGCCGCCCTCCGCCCTCCCTTCCCGCCACCGCCGCTTTTCCCCGCCCCTTTTTCGATTCTGTACCCTCCCCGCTCCCGCCTCCCAGCTGCTCCGCCCACCCGCGCACTTGGCCTTAAATGGCGACCGTGCGACGCAGGTGAGTGTGACCCACTTGTGGGACACCCCCGCGCCACACGGCCACCAGCTGCTGCGTGTGCCCCTTGCCTGCCCTCTGCCTCGCTGCTGCCTCGTTTGCCGGTTGCCGGCTGCCTCCGCTGCGGTTGTTTTTGCTCTTGTTTTGTCGATAATTTGTGCCTGTTTTGTTTTAATTTCATTTTGCCCTTGTTTTGTCGATAATTTGTGCCTGTTTTGTTTTATTTCATTTTCCCCGTGTTTTGGTTTTCCTTCCTTGTTGTCCGCCTACCTCGCCGCCCTCCGCCCTCCCTTCCCGCCACCGCCGCTTTTCCCCGCCCCTTTTTCGATTCTGTACCCTCCCCGCTCCCGCCTCCCAGCTGCTCCGCCCACCCGCGCACTTGGCCTTAAATGGCGACCGTGCGACGCAGGTGAGTGTGACCCACTTGTGGGACACCCCCGTGCCACACGGCCACCAGCTGCTGCGTGTGCCCCTTGCCTGCCCTCTGCCTCGCTGCTGCCTCGTTTGCCGGTTGCCGGCTGCCTCCGCTGCGGTTGTTTTTGCTCTTGTTTTGTCGATAATTTGTGCCTGTTTTGTTTTAATTTCATTTTGCCCTTGTTTTGTCGATAATTTGTGCCTGTTTTGTTTTATTTCATTTTCCCCGTGTTTTGGTTTTCCTTCCTTGTTGTCCGCCTACCTCGCCGCCCTCCGCCCTCCCTTCCCGCCACCGCCGCTTTTCCCCGCCCCTTTTTCGATTCTGTACCCTCCCCGCTCCCGCCTCCCAGCTGCTCCGCCCACCCGCGCACTTGGCCTTAAATGGCGACCGTGCGAACGCGCAGCGGTCACGCGCAGCGGGCGCGCCGATTGTGCGCCGAAGGCGCGCCAAAGGCAAGCCCGTCTGCGCCCGTCCGCGCCTGGACCGCGCCCAGTGCCAGGACCCCTGGCCCACGAGGACCCCGACCGACCCGCCTGACGTACTCCGCCGCCACCCTCACCGCTCTCAACACCGGCCGACTCCCAGAATGCCATCAAGCCACTCCACGACGTACCCACGGACCTTTCAGCTGCCACGCCTGCAAGTTCACCTGCATCCGGACCAGCCTCGCACCAGCACCCGCCAAGTCGAACACCAGCAGCACCCACCTCAAGTGCATCCTGCTCAACACCCGCTCCGTCCACAGACACGCCATCGAACTCTGGAACCTCCTAGACGCCACAGCCCCTGACGTTGCCTTCCTCACGGAGACCTGGATGAACGCCTCTTCAGCTCCCGACATCGCCATCGCCATCCCAGAGGGCTACAAGATCGTCCGGAGGGACCGAAACGCCAACCAGATGGGAGGAGGCATCGCCATCATCCACAGGAGCACCATCCATCTCACGACCAGCACCGACAACACCCTGACCAGCGCCGAACACCTGCATTTCCAGATCCACACCAACCCGAACACCACCCTCAGAGGCACCCTGATCTACCGACCCCCTGGACCACGCACGCAATTCAGCGAGGACATCGCCGACTTCGTCAGCCCGCATGCCCTCCCCTCCGCTGACTACATCCTCCTGGGAGACCTCAACTTCCATCTGGAGAACAACAACGACCGCAACACCAGCACCCTGCTCGACAACCTCGCCAACCTGGGACTCAAGCAACTGGTGTCCACCCCCACACACCTCGCCGGACACACACTCGACGCAGTCTTCTCTTCCAGCACAGACATCGACTTCAGCCACGCCACAGAGCTTCAATGGACGGACCACAGCTGCGTCCACTTCACCTTCAAGAGAACGACGACCCACCAACACCAGCAACAGGCCGCCCGCAGAAGCTGGAACAAGATCACAGCAGACCAGCTCACCACCTCCCTGAGCCAGCACCCACCTGCCAGCTCAGCGAACCCCAGCCAGGCCGCCGACAACCTCATGAAGTGGATCAGCAACTGCGCGGACGAACTCGCCCCACTGAGGACCCCGCCTAGCAGACCCGGCAGCAAGAAGGCCCCATGGTTCACCGACGAACTCAAGAGCTCCAAGAAGAACTGCCGAGCCCTCGAGAAAGTCTGGAGAAGGGAACCGACACCGGACAACAGGACCTCCTTCAAACTTGCCACCCGGAAACACCACCAGCTGATCCGCGCCGCCAAGAAAACAGCATTCAAGGACCGGTTGGACAACAACGCACACAACTGCAAGGAACTCTTCAACATCGTGAAAGAGCTTTCCAACCCCAGCGCAGGAAACAACGACATCACCCCATCGCAAGACCTCTGCAACTCCCTCGCTTCATACTTCCACAACAAGATCGCGGACATACACAACAGCTTCAACAACCAACCAACGCACACCATGACCGAGCAACCACCCCCCACCACCACCCTCCACGCCTGGACCCCGATCAGCACCGAAGACACCATCCGCACGATGAACTCCATCCACTCCGGATCACCGACCGACCCCTGCCCTCACCACGTCTTCAACAAGGCCGACGCTGTCATCGCACCCCACCTGCGAGACATCATCAACACATCCTTCGACACCACCATCTTCCCTGAGAGCTGGAAACACGCCGAACTCAGCGCTCTACTCAAGAAACCAACAGCGGACCCCACCGACCTCAAGAATTACCGCCCCATCTCGCTCCTCCCGTTTCCAGCCAAAGTCATCGAGAAGACCGTCAACAAGCAGATGGCCGCCTTCCTCGAGACGAGCGGTTCCCTCGACCCCTCACAGTCCGGCTTCCGAGCCAACCACAGCACCGAGACCGCCCTCATCGCCGCCACCGATGACATCCGAGCCCTGATGGACAATGGAGAAACAGCGGCCCTCATCCTCCTAGACCTCTCCGCGGCATTCGACACGGTCTGCCACCGCACCCTAGTACGGCGCCTCAGCAACATCGGAATCCAGGACAAGGCGCTGGAATGGATCGTCTCCTTCCTCGACGGAAGAACACAGAGAGTCCGCCTACCACCGTACAAGTCAGAGGCCTCCGAAGTCATCTGCGGCGTCCCCCAAGGATCATCTCTGAGCCCCACCCTCTTCAACGTCTACATGAGCCCCCTCGCGGCCATCGTACGCAAACACAACCTCAGCATAATCTCCTACGCCGACGACACCCAGCTGATCCTCTCCCTGACCAACGACCCCGCCGCCGCCAGAGCCAACCTGCACGAAGGGATGAAAGAGGTAGCCGAGTGGATGACGACCAGCCGCCTGAAACTGAACTCGGACAAGACGGAGGTCCTCATCCTGGGCTCCTCACCCTCCGCCTGGGACGACTCCTGGTGGCCTCCCGCCCTGGGCACCGCACCCAAACCAACAGACCATGCACGCAACCTGGGCTTCATCCTGGACCCCTCCCTCTCCATGACCAGGCAAGTCAACAACGTCTCCTCGGCGTGCTTCAACATCCTACGCATGCTACGGAAGATCTTCTGGTGGATCCCCACCGAGACCAGGAAGACCGTCACCCAGGCCCTCGTCACCAGCCGACTGGACTACGGCAACGCCCTCTACGCCGGTACCACCGCCAAGCTCCAGAAGAGACTCCAGCGGATCCAGAACGCCTCAGCCAGACTCATCCTCGACATCCCACGAACCAGCCACATCTCCGGACATCTGAGAGACCTTCACTGGCTCCCCGTCAACAAAAGAATCACCTTCCGCCTCCTCACCCACGCACACAAAGCCCTACACGACCAAGGCCCGAGCTACCTCAACAGCCGAGTCAACTTCTACGCTCCCAAACGCCACCTCCGATCAGCCAACCACGCCCTCGCCGCCGTCCCCCGCATCCGAAGAGCGACTACAGGAGGAAGGTCCTTCTCCTACCTGGCCGCCAAGACCTGGAACTCCCTCCCTCCCGACCTGCGCCTGACCCAAGACCACCTCTCCTTCAGGAAGAAGCTGAAGACCTGGCTGTTCGAGCAGTAGCTGCACCCCCCCCCCCCCCCAGCGCCTTGAGGCCCTACGGGTATGTAGCGCGCTTTATAAGTGTCACTGATTGATTGATTGATTGGTTCTCTCTGGTCAAGCCTCCTCAGCTTCTTCCTCCGCTAACCCTATAGTCGTATTTAGGCCTGAACAATAAATCTGCGACTTTCTAATGTGAATTGAAAATAAGTGGTACACAGTTGTTGTAAGGGCAAAATGTAATTCAATTGACTATTATCAGTTTGTACTTTCTGTGTGAGTTGATCCTTGCATGTATACTATGTTCTGTTTTTACATAACATACATCATATTTTTTGTAACTCTTTTTATTGCCATTTTATCATTGTGCAGGATTCGTACAGCTTAACTGTTTAGTGAGAAACTTTCAGTACAGATTCTGCATACTGTGCATATCATAGATTGTATAACAGTAAGAATGGACATACATTAGAGCACTTTAAACGCTCTGTTTCTGGAATTGGTATGCTGTTGAGCTCCATTCGACTGTAAGTCACAAACTGCATGCTGCTTTGTCTCTTTTGTGTTGACCTGCTGAGTTGGTGGTATAGACCACCACGAGTTGTGCCTAAAGACTGTATGAAACATAACTCAAAAATATGGGTAGCTAGAACTGGGATTCACTGCATGGGAAAGGACTCGCTATAGTGAGGGATGGGAGGCCAAGAAGCGGGTGTCTGTTTTAACTCTTGTAGTGCAGGACATGGGGCTCGGGCGCCCGTGCGTTTGGTGTAAGATACTGGTCACTTTCAGGTTATGGGCTAGCCTCGGTCTGGGGTCGCTGCGAAGGGGCAGCGCGCGGTGCGCTCTTTGGGGGGGTGCCCCGTGGTTGGTGGTGGGGTGGCCTGTTCATGCGGGTCTTTCGCTGCATGGTGCTTGAATGCAAAGAGCAATGTCACCCATTGCATGGAGATGTGATGCTTGCGCATTCCCTGCAACTCTTCAGAGCGAAGAAACTCCTCTGCGGCCACCCACTTACTAAACGCGCCTCTACAGGCCTCAATTGGTGGCCCTTCCGGGGCTCTCCAGTGCATGGCTATGCATCTTTTGGCAAGCAGGATCGCTCGGGCGGCAAAGTGCATCTCTACTTTCTGTTGCTTGCGACACCTGGTGATGCCTAGCGCACAGGCCTCCCACGTATTAAGATCTGAAAGCCCCGTGACCTCTAGTAAGGTGGCATGAATCGTAGCCCAGTATGAGTGGAGCGCTGGACAACCCCAGAACATGTGGATAAAGGATGTGCCCGGTTCCGGACATCTAGGACATGTAAAGCGCGTGTCAGGGTAATAGCGTTGGAGGCGTTTAGGGGTGAGGTATGCTCGGTGTAAAATATGATATTTTATGTTTTTGAACCCGTAATTACGGGACACCTTTTTCGGGAACTCCAAGGCTCGTTCCCATTCTTTGTCATGAAGGTGCCTCTGAAATTCCTCCTCCCATTTGTCACGGAGATGGGTGAGGGAAATCGCGCCCAACTCGTGCACCGTTTTATATAACCATGTCACTAAGTGGCGTCCCGGACCCATCTGCAAGATTGTATGTAGTACTGGATGTGTGGGCGGCCCAGAGTCAATAGCATGCTACATACGACGACAATCGGCCAGTAGTTGTGTATGTGTGAGAAATTGTCCATTGGGAAGGCCAGAGTCGGCAACTAGTTCCACAAAGGTTTGCAGTTGACTGTTCACAAATAGGGTATATGAAATACATCATGAACATATTTCCTTTTAACTTTGGCTCCTTTGACATTTTTTTCAATTTTACTTAAAATGATGTAAAAAAATCCAAATGCATTGACTTAAATAAGAAACTTGAAATGAAAAGGATGTGGGGAAGAAGTTGCATCCACTCAATCATATCTTTAACCTGTTTGTCTTTCTTTCAGATTTTATTGTATACTTTAACCAAATATGAAGATCTTAAATCTTTTCTTCAGCAAAACATTCACCAGGTATGACTTTTGCTCCCTTATCTTCCTCTACAATCTCAACTTAATTTTGACTTCTTATCCTCCTGATCCTTCCTACTTCGAATATCTTTATCGTCTTACTTATGTATGATCAGTCAAATGTTTCAATGTTTCATTATCAACCTGTATCCCCAGATCCTTTGTTTCACTCCTGTATATCTCATCCCTAGCCTTATTATAATTCTCTTACTTTTTATGATATCAACTTCAGACATACTGTATTCTATTGTTCTATGCGTTGTTGAAATGTATAACTTCTTCTTATTCTATGTACAGCACACTGATACCCTAGGTAGCTCATACTTTGTAAGAAACAAAAATAAAGAAATAATTCACTACATTTAAAGTCTAGATTGGGGATCTGAATCTGAAGAGCACATTTTATTTTCATTAAAAAAAAAACATTTAATGTTGTGTTCTTCTAAATATAATGTATTTGTTTGCTTAATGTTTTTCAGTGCATCAAATGTCTTGCAACAATTCATGGAAAATAAGTGTTGCAATAGATAACAAAATAGCAACATTTGTAGCATTTGCAGTTTTAAATTAATGTTGTGGAAAAGCTGCGGGAGTTTGAAAAATGCTTCAGTCAAATTATCATCACCAGCTCACATATGTTTTCACTGCTAAAATATACAACTATTTGTCATTGTTTAATGAAGCACAAAAACCTCAGTGTGACTATTCCACATCGTCTGCCTTTAATGTATAGTTAAAATATTTCTCATTCACTGAAAGGTTGTCAAATTCAGGAACCGTTAATTCATTGAGGCGCTTAAAAGAGTTTTGTGAAACAGCTTGGAAACGTAAACAGATTTTCTTTCCATGTTGTTTTAAGTCTTTAACTCTGTCCATGGATCAATGAAGTCCTTATATATTTAAGTAATAGGTAAAATGAGTACAGAATTGATTTTCATAGGTTTCTTTCTTAGAAAGTGCAAAAATCAGTCTTTGGATTTTTTATAGAAATCCTAAAATGACCCTCTTGTTTTCATGCATTTGACGAATACCAGAATTTACAGTACGGGTCAACTCACAGAAACTGATATGTTCTCTTTCTGGTCTCCATCCTAACAAGTATTTTCATTGTGAATACATTTGTATTAGGATATTTTCTGAGTTGACCCACATGCCAAATAGGCAATTTTAGAAACATTTATGAAATCTTACTCTGCTAAAGTATCAATTCAACAGCACAATTTTTCCTAACCTCATTACATTAAAATGTACTGATTTGTAAATACGCTTTGGTATCTTTTACAGTTTGAAAATGGTCCTTTCGGATGTATTCTTCTCACTTTCTCCGTAGTCTTCTCAAGATCCTTTGCTTTGTAAGTATTCTCTTGTTGCATGTGTTTGTAGCCCGTCCAATGTGCTTAACCTGAAAATATTCTTGATTGCATCATCTGTTTAATGGTACTTGATTTGTCCACTACTAGAAATAGTAAGATGCTGATTACTTTACTCAGAAAACTTTACATATCTGGGGTCAGAAGGGCCCACAGATACTGGGCAACATGAACCTTGCTTCCATCTCAAACCATATTATTATTAATTTGCAGAGACCTACACAGAATTGCTTTGTTTGCCTATTTGTGATATTGCTGCTCATATTCTCTCAGAACTTGCACTTTATACTACCCTGGAGTTTTAACCCCTTCCCCGCTCATGACGGAACCACTCCGTCATGAGCCACGGTTGCGCTGTGCTCATGACGGAGTGGTTCTGTCATGCTGTGGCCGTTGGCGGCCGCTCCGCCCACGCGGCGCTAATTCCCTGCCTGTGCGGGCGATTAGCGCAGTGGGCGGAGACGTGACGGAACCACTCCGTCATGAGCACAGCCCAACCGTGGCTCGTGACGGAGTGGTTCCGTCACGAGCACAGCGCCACCGCACCTGCCCCCGCCCCCAAACCCCCCCAGCGCCGCAGCGGAATTCCTGCCGCGGCGAAGGGGTTAATCGATTTCTCCTGTCGTTTGTTTTATTTTTACACAAATGTATCCCCATGTGTTTCTTTTTGAAATTTTATCTCAATCGATTGCTTTGATGTTTTAAGCACCATGGTGGTTCGCTCCACGCCTTTATGATTTTAAGGAAATCAAATAAAAGTATTTTCTTTTTCTATCACTTTGTATAGACCAGGCATAGGGGCATTCCGGCCACTGCATTTTTTCCAAAAAGGTGCCCAGCTGGATTGTAGTGCACATCACCTAGTGTCTTTTTATGGAATACTGATTAAACATTTCTCTTCTCAGCCATTAAAGGATGGTTCCCAGGGAGGGATAGGGTTCGGCAGCTGTAGATAGATTGGGTTTATTTATTTATAATTCACAACCTAAGTGCCAAAATATGTGAGGTGGCCATTATAGTTGTAATTGTCTAGACACAATGAAATGGCCAACACACAAGAGCCAAAAAGAAAGGGCCATTCATCAGAAGAGCCCCTCTTTAGATATTTCTGGAAAGACAACAATGAGTGTTTACCTTTAAGTTGGATGCCTTTATAGAGCCTTCAATCCAACATCAGGAATCTTTGATCACCTTGAGAGTTACAGTTAGAGCAAGGTATTGCTAGGAGACACAAAGCTGCAGACCAAAGTAGGAGGTTTGGCTAATGCTAGACTATTATCTGTGTAAGGGAAGATAAAGGTCTGTGGCAAATAAATGTCATAAACTATTAGGACATTGTCATCACAAAACAAAGTTCATATGCGGTATCTATGTTGATGCCATAAGAACTCAATCTATTTGCAATATTTAACCTGTTTTATTTATGCTAGGTAGCCAATATTTGGACGTTTGGCCTACAAGACCCTGCTAAACAGCACCCCACTGCTGCATGTGCCTTTTTCCACTAAAGAATGCAAACCAATGGTGTTATTAAATTTACATATTTGCCATTTTTGTAAGTCAGCTACTTATCAGGCAGACATTTTATTTGTATTCTTTAAGATTTATATAGCGCAAACTTGACCCGAAGGTATCAGAGCGCTTTACATGAGCACCAGTTGCGTTACAGACAGACACATTCCTTTTTGTTGGGCACACGGACTTTAAGTGTTTTGCCCAGAATTACAGGACGTTGAGCATTCCTGCTGAGGCTTGAACCCGGTTCTCCAGCTTCGGGGCGATCGCTCTAGCCGTAAGGCCACATCCTCTCCCGTAATCACATTGCTCCCTTTGCTTCAATGTCAAATTCCAAAAGTGCATCTGCTGGAAATATTTTACTTTTCATATTTGGAGCAATTCCTGCAATCTGATTTTAAGAAGGTCAGTGAAGCACTCCAGTCTAGACCTGGACATTACAAGAAAAGTCCATCTTCCCCATCTCCATAGAAATTAACCAAACTGTCTAAATATAAAAGGTAAAATACATCCTGGAAGGACTGAAGAGATCATAAACTTCAGGGTATACAATCACCAGCTAAGCAGCCAGAACACGGCTTAAGTTAAATAAAGGCAGCAACATCTATGCAGCATGCAGCGCATAGACCAGTTACTGGCTGGGCAGGGAACCAAGTTTGAACTCCTTCATCTGATGTGTAAGGACACCGAGGGTGCAGGCCCAGATGATCTTCAAATTAACTTCCCATGCTGCACCGTAATGATCTGTTGAGATATTTCCTGATAATTGTTTCTACAAACACAGGGAAGAAAAACAGAGCTAGCACATAGTAGATAGAAAGGCCACAACTTTGAAATGTCCATGATTCTAACTTGTGATGCCAAGCATACTACTGGCTGCTTAAGAAGAAACTAAAGGCAGCTCTATTCAAACAGACCTTTGACACATAATTGGAGAGAATACATGAGCAAACGGGCTCCAACGTGTCCTCGGTCTTTGACAGGTATATTTCAGAGACTTTGGGGCGTAAATGGGCAGTGATCCTGCCACATCAAATGTACAATTCTCCATTTTTATTTGGGGTCAGGGGAAGTGCAGTGTTTTCGTCAGCAGAGCCTCCGATGGCTCTGGCAGTGCAAACCTCTGACATGGATGGAACCCCTGATGCCAAGGTGCCACCAGATCACGCTGACGATCGTCCTGCTCTTATGAGGGTGGGTGCCCTTCCTTGGCCCCTATCTATCGGCCATGGCAGCCATGGGGATTACATGTCGAAAAAGGAGATATTGGGAGTTTTTGTTCTCAATGCAAAGCAGTTTTCCAAGCGGTGGCTTTAAACATGGCGTCCGCTCAGCACACCCTCAGTGATGCGAAGGGAGCAGCTGTGGCAACCCTCACAGCAAAGAGACCCCTTCGGGCAGGTGGGGCTCTTCAGATAGGGAGGAAGACCCACGTACTCTTACAGGAGTTTCGTTTCGATTAAGCCATCATCCGTTTAGTTGCCATGATCACTGAATGTGGGCCAGGTAAAGATGTTATTCAGTCAGGAGCAGGTAGTCTGATATTTCAATTCTGGACTGACCAGATGTTATAAACTGAAGACAATAAACAGCTGACGTACACTTATTAACCAGAAATGGAAGTATTTGAAATATGTGCTTCTTCTAAACAGTGGTGCCTAATGCGCCAATGTGTGCTGGCCCTCGGCGAGTGGAGGAATTTGTGCTGAGGGGACCTCCTCTAAACGCCTGCGCTGATTAGATAAAGGCCTTTGTAGACATTTTTTTTTATTTCGTTTACATACCTATCAGCTGCTACGGGTTGTCCCGTAGACACGTGTTCTCTTTCTGACACGAGATCTGACCCATTTCCTTTGAGTCTCTGTGCCAGTTAGTTGCTGGTACAGGGAAAGTCAACGGCTTTTGTTTACATACCCGACATATTTCTGGCTTCACTTGAAACATCTGAAAAGAACACTCAAGTTCCTTTTGGTTCAGATTTATTATTTGTACACCGGGTCAGGCTGCTCGTAAGCATTTATTAAAAAGACTCACACAACAGACTAGCGAAATGGTCCATTCATTTCTTCATGCTTTCAAAATATATTTTATTTCCAAGGCATAATTTCAGCACTCAAATAGCAGTATTTTAATTTTAATTGCAGTTCTTCGTTACCTTAAGTGAACCTTTGGTTTTTAGCCAGTTATGGGCGCTGTTTATTTGGAAAGAAAATATGAAGAGCGTGGGGCACATTACAAATAAGCACTGGTAAAACCAATAGGTCTGGTTGTAAATAAAAAAAACATTTTCACTGAGTGACGGTTTTGTATGTGTAGTTTTGAACAGAGTTGTTTGGAAGGATGAGTGAACCAATGGAAAATGAATAAAATGTTGGATTTGATGAACGAGTGCACTGCTAGATGAATGCGTGAGTGGCTATGTCCATGCAAGTGAGTTGATGGATGAGTGAGTTCATGAGTGAATGGTTGGGTTGGTGAGAGTATAAGTGAATGGGTGAGTGCATAAATGCATGAATGGTTGTTTGAGTGAATGGGGAATAGCAGACAGATTATATCAATATTACAGTTGACACCTCAAACAACAGTAATAATACTGTTAATAAACTTTCCAAGAATTACCAATATTATGTCTATGCAAGCATTACACAAGGGCAGGGCACCACTGTGCCAAGAATTATTGCAATATGTGAAGATGTACTATTGTTATTCTAGTACAAGCATTAGTCCAGGGTGGTCAACACCAGGCCGGGACTGCTTTTAATATATTAAGAATTACCTCCATCATGCCAGTGTAAGAACTGCACAAAATAATGCAAGAATTGTGTATGTTCATATTTGCCCCGTTACTCAATAATCATAAAAGCATGTTTAAATCTGCACCCTGCTGCATTGTAAATGAACAAAAAAGGAGAACTGTGACCTGTTGTCCTGCATATAGCTTACAAAGTTGCCCTTACATCGAGTGTTATACTTTCAACCAGTACCAGCTTTTCTGATGGATACTTCTAAGTGCAGGTTTCTCACCTTTTGGATTTGCCCCAGGCACCAGACTTGACTTGGAACTCCTTGAAACATTTGCCCCAGTGTAATAGCAGGTGTCACTATTAGACTCCGCTGCGACCCCACAACCCCTCTGAAAGTGACTGTGCACTGACGTCAGTTCTTTGCTTTACATGCCATTCGATGTGGATTCAGAGCCCTGCTTACAACTTTTGTCAGTGTTTTAACAACTCCAAAAGCATTTTTAAAAGGTAGTGTGCAAGGGAAAATGTCTTACCTAAAGATAACCGGCTGCAAGCTATTCCGCAGAGGTCAGTCACAGATCCACTCAATATCAGCCAGTGGTGTCTAGGGTCTAAGCACGACTTAAAGTCCTGTAGCAAACGCTTCCTGATGAACCAGAAGGCCATCAGGGAGCAGGAGATGAAACTAAATGTCACCGAGCACAATAAAAGCATCACGTCACCCATCTAACAGCAGATCTGCTCTCAGTCGCAGGACTGCTCTAGGTCCTGGTCCTGCTCCAGGTCCCGGTCCCGCTTCGAGTCACCATCCTTGGGTAAGTTGAAGTCAAGGGACAAGTCCCGGCATAAATCAAAGATGTCCAAGTGGGACATGTTCCATCACCTTAGTCCAGCTCCAGAGAAAAGTCTCACAGCCAGCACTGAGGGACCTATCTCTGCCCCCATCATCTAGCTTGGAACTTGCTCAGAAACTTGTCCCAGTACGTGCAGAGTTCCATGGGCCATTGTCAACACAGCAACATATAGAGGCTTTCAGGGTGGCCATGCTGCACGCTGTCTTCCTGTTTGTGAGGGACAGCCCCTCACAAACAGGAAGACAGCGTCAGCACAAGTCGTGCACACAGCGAAAATCGCTTAAACCGCATTCAAACCCTTCCGTTGAAGCCTCGAACTGGAGCGCTTTAAGGTAATAACCTTCTTTTAGGAGTTCAGCGAATTGTCATCTGAACTCCTCTTTCACCTAAATAGTGGGCAATACCCCTATTTATCATCACTATATACTCTTAAGGTCCTGATGAAAGCCCCCATGACCCTGCGGGGCAAATAAGGGGCAGAAACATGTCGACCCACTTTTTGGACTGATTGTGCAGCGGACACATTACACGCCCATCCTGCACAACTTCCTCCCATTTTATTCTTTTCCCATGCACCAGACAAAAATAAAAATTATATTCTAGGTAGCACGAGGAAATATCTTTCCCCCTTTTTAACACACTGATTCACTGGACACGAGCACTTCATCCTATATTTTTTATCTCTGATCACTACTGCAAATATCCAGTGGTTCCCTTCGGGTGGAGGAAGCATAAACTAAACCCAATGATGATGCTGTCACGTTATTTAGGCGGAGAATCAAGATATACCGGCATCCAAACCATCTAAATGTGAATGAGGGTTTTTTAAGGAACAGTTGAAAAACCATATAACCCTGGATAACAGGTACAAGTGATCCATTCTATTTTGATTACAAACTACTGACTGGAAGGTGAATGGATCACGTTTCCTTCTATCTCCCTCACAATTGATTGACTACTTGTTATGAGATTACCCAGACGCAGCCCCAACTTTTGGATAAACTTCGGTCTCCATCTTGACAGCAGTACTACCATAGGCTGGAAACCATTTTTGGAATCGGATTCAGATGCAGTTCAAGGGTTTCAAAATGCTCCACAAAACAAGGATGACAGGAAGGAGGCAGATGCATTTCCCCCTCCACATCACACTCATGCTGGCCTTTATTCAGGTCTTCAGAATGCAAGTGGGCCGCATACTTCCCATGAGAGCAAGTTGGACTCCTCGCTGGGGTCTCCCACAGTAGTAGTCGGCAGAGCAGTTGAAGGGCTGGGCCTTCAGCTACCGACTAGATCGGACTAAGGCAAATCTACTGATAAAAATCTTACAACTTGGGCCTGTTACTGCAGAGCCCTTGCTTCCCCTTAATGCGGGATCGACAGAAGCATTGATGGTTTTTTGATGTAAGCCCTGTTTGGCTCGCCTTTAAGTTGTCCAGTGGCTAGGCATCATAGGCCCGCTTTTGTGGACCTGGCATTTCTGACACAGCCCCTTTACTTCTGAGTGATTGGTACTTCACTGTTCCATCAATCAATCAGGCGTTTGTTGAGCGGGACTACTCACCCATAAGTGTCTCAAGGCACTGGGGGTGGGGGTGTGTGTGCAGAATCCAGTCCATCAAGGAGGGGGTCTGTCGAAAAGCTAGGTTTTGAGGTTTCTTGCGAAGATGGGGAGTGATGTTGTCTGTCTGAGGTGGAGCAGAAGGGCGTTCCAGGCTCTGGCCTCCAGGGAGGAGAAGGAGAGGCCTCTTGATCTGGTCTTTCTGGTGCGGGGGACCACAGCGTAGGAGAGCTGGGCTGATCGTATGGTCATTTGGGGTGCGTGGAATTTGAGTCGGCTGTTCAGGTATGCTGGTCCGGTGTCGTGGAGGGCCTTGTCTGTGTGGGTGAGCCTCTTGAAGGTGACTCTAGCGTCGATGGGGAGCCAGTGGAGTGTGCGCAGGTGCTGGGAGATGTGGCAGTGTCTTGGCAGGTTGAGGACCAGTCTTGCGGCAGCGTTCTGAATGTTCTGTAGATTGCGTGTGATGTTTTTGTTTATTTCGGCGAGGAGTGCGTTGCCGTAGTCGAGTCTGCTGGTGACCAGGACGTGAGTGACTGTCTTTCTGTGTTCGAGGGGGATCCATTTGAAGGTCTTACGTAGGAGGCAGAGGGTGTGGAAGCAGGAGGACGAGACGGAGTTGATCTGGCGGTCTATTATGAGCTCGGAGTCCAGGATGATTCCCAGGTTGTGTGCGTGGCCCGTGGGGGTGGGCAGACCTCCGAGGGCGGGGGGCCACCAGGTGTCATTCCAGGCGTCAGGGTTTGGGCCCATGATGAGTACTTCTGTTTTGTTGGTGTTTAGTTATAGGCAGCTTTTTTTCATCCATTTGGCAACGGCTTCCATGCCTTCTCGAAAGTTGTGTCTGGTGGTGTTGGGCTCGTTGGATAGGGAGAGGATGAGTTGGGTGTCATCTGCGTATGACACAATGTTGAGTCCGTAGGTTCTGACGATGGGGGCAAGCGGAGCCATGTAGACGTTGAAGAGCGTAGGGCTAAGGGAGGACCTCTGGGGGACTCCGCTGGTGGTTGGTGTAGTGTCTGAGAGGAAAGGGGGGAATCTGATCCACTGCTTCCTGCCAGAGAGGAAGGAGTGGATCCAGTCGAGGGCCTTGTCCTGGATCCCTGCGTCGTGAAGTCTGTCTATTAGGGTGCGGTGAGAGACTGTGTCGAACGCCGCTGAGAGGTCGAGGAGGATGAGGGCTACTGTTTCTCCTTTGTCAAGTAGGGTGCGGATGTTGTCTGTTGCGGCGAGGAGGGCGGTTTCTACAGTGTTTTTTTTCTGAAGCCGGATTGGGAGGAGTCGAGGATGTTGTCGAGGATGTTGTGCTCTTTGATGAATCACAAAGCACTCCAGACTGTGCCGACAGCCTGCAATCCAAACACATTGATTTATTTGGGAAATTGGGTTTTTCTTTAACCAGTTTGTCTTTGAGGTCCCTGAATGCCATCTGTCTGGTGGGATTCTGTACACATGCTCTTTGTGATATGCCTATCTAAATCTTACCATGGATTCCAGTTAAATTCAAGAATGATTTTGCTCAGACAATCTGGGACAGGCGTGGCGTGGTTATGTAATTCTACAGCTTGGTTTCTGGGATAACTATCCCTGGCCCGTCAATTCCACCAGCAGTAATGAGATCGTACCTCTGTTCTTTACCAGAAAGTTCACTCTCTTCTGGTGAGAGATTCCCAGAGGTGGAGAAGGGCAGTGGCTGGTACTCCCGATATTTTTACTAATATAGAAAGACATACAACTCAGACAGACCGATACAAGACCTTCAGCTTGTCAAAACCTTCCTTTGGAAGAACAAGTTGTTGACTTTGTCCCAGGTTCTATCTCTCATGGATACAGAAGATTGGATGGTGTCCATGACTTGCAAGACTCCTACTTTCATGTACCCGTCCTGCAGTCCCACAGTTGCTTCATTTGGTAGGGGCAGGGGTCGGAGCACTTTTAGTTTACTATCTGATCCTTCCCTTAGGCCTTACCTCATCCCCTGGGGTGTTTACAAATGTAAAAGCAGTGATTTCGATCCAGCTTTACAGGTTGGAGATGCATGTATTTCCTTGAGTCAATACCTGGCTATTGAAGGCCGGCTTTCAGCAGTAAGCTTTGGACCACCTGTAGACAACTGTTACCTTTCTGATCTCCCTTGTGTTTTCCATCAACAAGCTGAAACTCCCCCTATAGTCTAGGCAGAGGATTCCCTTCATAAGGTTCATCTTGGTCAATGTGGTAGTCAAAGTCTATCTCCCCCTGCAACAAGTTTGGACTATTCAGATTATGATGCTGATGTTTTGGGCTCACTCGTAAGTTCTGTTGAAGACATTTCATAGGCTTTATGGCCTCATGGCCTCATGCATCTGGGTGCTTCCGCCTACCTTTGTGCCCCCGCAAGCCATGCAGTGGAACCTCCACCTGCAGTAGGCACAGCACATGGGGCTGTCTCTTGTATAACATCTGTATCTCGAAAGAGACAGCTTGGAACCTTCGATAATAGAGGGCAGGCACCATACTGAGCTGTGGAAGGCCATAGGAGAATGGGTAGGGCCCCATCCAGAGCTCACCGTGGTTATGAATGCATTGTCACTACTCTGTGGTAGGGTCCTGGGATACGTTGAAATCAGGGATGTTTTGTTCTTGGTAGAGCAGAAGTATGATAGCAATCTTCTGGAGCTTCAACAATTCCGTTGGCACCTGATGGTTGTCCTTGCGTCCATGAAAGGGAAGCCATTCAGGTCTTGATGGGCAACACAACTGACATGTGGTACTACAATAAACAGGGCGGTTTGGAATCGCTTGTCCTGTGCCAAGAAGCAATGTGACTCGGAAGGTGACTCCACCTCCAAGGGATCTATCTGACGGGCAAATATTTGGCAGGATAACTGAATGCCAGGGTAGATGAGCTTAGAAGATGTTATCTGGCAGATCACAAATAATGTCTTTATCCAGAGCTTGTTTAAGGTGTCTTCACACAGTGGGGCATGCGTTGGCTGCATCTTTTCATCACCTCCCAGAGTGTATAGCGTCGGGGTTACAGAGCTCCTGGAGTTTTCACTTCAAGGCTCCCTGGGAGACACCTACGCTTGCAATGAGACTCTGGTCTTCCTTACGGCTTCCCATCCCTGCCTCTTCTGCCCTGGGTTTTGAAGAAGATGAGAAAGGACCACACTCAGGTAATCCTAACAGACCCAAATCTGTCCAGGAAAGTACTGTACTCTGATCTACTGAGCCTGAGAGTTTGCACTCTTGTCTGTCTGACAATTCAGGGATCAGCTGTGCCCAACTGGGCAGGGTTCTGCACCCAAATCTCAACAAACGACACCTCATTGCATGGAGATTGAGCATCACCAACTATTTGGGTTTGATCTGCTTGCTGAAGTAGATGATGTTATTCTTGAACCTGGATGGACCTCTACAAGATCTATTTGTTCAATTAGCCGAAGTTCATGGCCTGATACCTAGACCGTCAAGTTGAACCTCTTTAGAGTAAACTCACGCACCGCTAAACCTGTGCTTGAACCGCCACCCAGATTACGATTTTCTCCTGTCTGGTGGGCAGTTCTTTGGCTTTCCTATGGCGGTGCCTATGAAATGGGCACCGCAATTGGAATGTCAAAATCAGTACCTACACGGCATGGACTGCTACAGCCCATGCTGTGCAGGTACTGGGGTGCATACACAAAGGGGGGCTCAACATGTGCCCCCACCTGAATGCACCCCATGGTGCAGAGGCACAAGGGGCCCTGTAGGCCCCCCTCTGCTTCCTCACGCCACACTTTTCAATGCGGTCAAACTGCCATGAAAAGTGTAGCGGTGAGGAAACTCGTAATATGCTTTGTGGGGCCTAAGCGGCCCCACCAAGCATATTGCTGCCTCAAGACCGCTGCGCCTCCACCAGGGATGTCTAATCACTGGTGGTTGTGGTGGTCCCAGCGTGGCCCGGCTGCCCTGGTGGTAATGGGGTGGTCAGAAGACCACCCCACCCCTCCGAGTCTGGCGGTCCGTGGACCGCCAGACTCGTAATAAGGCCCTTATGTTTGGTCAAGCTGCAAAGCTGGGATTGAAACCGTTTTTCACATTTTTTCATCTTCTGCTATGATGACATTTTTATTATTGAATGAAGGAGCAAGTCAGTTGTCTTGTGCCTCCTATATAAGGTCTTTATTGTTGTTATATCTCGAGCAACATTATGCTGCATTAAATCATATAAAAGAAAGTATTTTGTACAGTGTGCATCCTGAACTGAATTACCTCAAGGCGCTCTTAAATGTAATGATAATGGAAAAGGAGTTACAATGAAGAAAAGCAATGTTCAGGGTCATACATTTTGGTCAAGCTGGGAAACCCAGACTCTGTTGGTCAGGGCACCACAACTACTTTGTGTCTTGGGCCCACAAAAGCATCTGACTACCCTGGATTACTTACACAATTGGTGATGCAGAAGTACTGATTTTTCCTGATAACTGGCTGGTGGTGCAAAAACAAAGGAGAATGTTTCTGGAAGTTAGGAAATGACTCCCTTAATCACACCTCAAGTGCATGTTATAATTCCCAGCAGACCTGAAAGTCCTGCACAATAGGAATTCTCACTTCTTCACTGATGTGTCAGCAGAGTGAACATGTGCTAAAGCACTGACAGACTGTGGAATATCTAGGAACTAATCCCAATACAGGCCAACATTATGATTGCAATGAAGGAGAAACTGCAGTTACTTGGCAGACCATCCTCTACTCTGCACAAGCTAAGAGGGTGGCTGCCGCAGTGGTCGCACTCAATGAATCCTTGAGCTTGACTGGCACCAGTGATTCAGGACACCGCTCATTGGCAATTGGTGGTGACACAGACATGCTGCAGTTGAGACTACTTGCTGTAACTGAGCACCATTGCCTGCTACTCCTTACTCTAGCCTGTGGTACGCTGCCCATGAGTATTCCCATATGGAAACGGAAGGCGGCAGAGCTGCAAGATGCAGCTTTTTGGGGTACTGTGAGCCAAGGTGGACTATTATGGAGAAAATTAAGAGAAATCAAGACGCATGCTGACATACTAGGAAGTGTTAAGTCTTACAATGTGTCACAATTTGTTGATGAAACTAGAACTATAACCATAAATGCCACATTATACTAGCTAAACCTGTTTAATGTGTAGTAAAATACATTCATCATTTGTTCTGCTAAAACTCCTTTAATGCAGGTGTAATCTTCAGTAAAATTTGTTAGAGGCCCAGTGTGCTTTAAAACGAATTATCTGCCATGAATTGGCCACACAATGACCCCTATGCACATTACTACAATAACTAGAACAAGGAGAGGATGTGGCATTAAGTCCAGAACTGCCAACTTAACCTGGGGAACCAGGTTCGAGTCTTCGCATCGGCTAAGCACCTTGTGATTCTGGGCAAATCACTTAATATCCCCATGCCCCAAAAGAAAAAGTTACCTTTTGTAATGTAGCTGGTGATCATATCAATACCTTGAGGCCGATTTTGCGCCCTATAAAACTGCAAAATAAATAACTGGATCACTCGCAACCTTTTAAGCCTGAGGCTGAATTTGTGTTCGCTTCCAGCTTTTTAGGTGTCACCCTTCCCCGGAATTTGGGTCCAGTTTCGCCCCTGTTCAGCACTACTTGCTAATGCAATCTCAAAGTTCACTTCAGTCCTAACTGCAGAAATATACGGCAGAACCTGTAGTGCTTTCCAAGGGCAGCTGGCGTGATCCAAAGGCTTGCCTCAGAACACACACTCACCAACACCTAAACACCTATAAATATTGTTTGCTGTATAATTGAGAGCGCTGTTAGGGAGGGCACGTGATTCAGAGTTCATTAGGCATAAAGTTTAAAGGTTTCCATCAACATTATCTTTTGGCGCGAGTAGGTACCAAAGGCACCGCTGATGGTGTGTGGTGAGATTGTAATAGGAGACCTGGGCGGGGAACATTTACAAGAACAAGCTGTGCCAGTGAGTGAAAACTGAAAAACAGAGTGAAACTAAAAACAGGGAGTCTTTCAGGACTTTCATTCTTTTGAACATACCAGATATTAACAGATTGCGCAAAGTGAAACGAAGTAACGCAGCATTATTTATTATTAGGAAATACTTTTAGGGAACGTTTTATTTCATAAAGTGTGTGAAATGTGCCAAAATTCTCGTAAGCCCCCACTCTTTTCTAGTCTCGTTAAATATGTGCCATGTCTCGGAATGTTGGCACATTCGGCGTCTCGGAACGCCTTAAAGCAAGGTTTCGCAACACGTAGATCCAAACGAGTGGATGCAAAACGTACTAGTTTGAATCATTTTAGTCAACAAGAGACGGCACGTTATAGACCTAACAGCATGAAGGGGGCGCTACAACAGATAAAAAGAGCTTCAAGGTCGCTACAGGGCTTGTCAGGTGAAAAAATCGATATTGAAAGCGTGATATTGTTCCAGAGTTTGGAGGTGCAGCAAGAGGGTGGCGATCAGAATTGAATATTTATAACCGTGAAAAATGGCACAGGAGGGTGGGATACCGGTGAGGGGATGGGCATGCGATGGCACTGTAGTAGTTTAGAGGAGTTCTCAAGATAGTTGAGTAAAGCTGTTGATGACGTATTGTTGGATGTCTCTCTTGAGTGGTAAGATTCAGGTGGTGGTCTCTGATGTCCGATGGGACAGCATTCCAAATCTCGGAGAGTTACCCAAGAAAGAATGTCAGCGAGGGAGTCTTCTGAAATCTGTGTGCCAGTCTTGAGCAAGGCACGACTTCTCACTACAACTACTTTAAACAAAGACCCTTGATATGTCACACACAACTAGTATTTAATACATGGGTTCCCCCTAATCCATATTTCGGGCAGGAAAGGTACTGGTCTTTATCTAGGAACATCCCCAGTATGTGTGTTATATTCTAAAAGACAGGTCCTGTGCCCAGGGATAACATAAAAAAACACAGTGAAAAGATATGTGGAAAATGTATTTATAAAATATAGGAAGGGTCTCAATTAGGCAAACCCAAAGGAGCGATTGGCAGGTTCTCACCAGTTTGCTCTTTCTTATCAACATTTCTCCTATATATAAAGGAGCCAAGACCCGAACAATTCAGAAGAATGTTGTGTGTGTGTGTGTGTTGCATATACAACCCTGTTATGTGTGGCACACATCTCAAAAAAACCCTTGGGTCGCCATAAATGGAGGGGAGAATTCATCCTCACAGGGAAAAAAATATTAAAAATGACTTGTGAATAGCAATTTGCAAGTGTCTTTAATTATTTATGCCCACACTCTTAATTTATGTGAATTCGTCCTGAATTTTCTCTTTGTATCACAATTAAATCATTAAGAAAACAGCCCTTTAGTTTTAGAATAAAATAATGCATAGAAGGGTCTGTATGCAATGTCAACTGTGCGTCTGTCTTGCTCACATAATACAATCATAATCAGCAGAAGCTTATAAACCTGAGAAATTACATATTTTCAGGATATAGGCGAAAGAGTCACATTGTAACAGGGAAGGAATGATCAAGTTCAATTTGGAGTATAAGTGCAGTGGTGATGAATTTAATGAGGTTTAGTGTCAAGCTGTGGTCGGTCCGAGGCAACCTCTCAACGGGTGTCCATTTTAAGAAATGAAAAAGCAAAGAATCAATTCAGCCTGAAGGCTTAGTAAATACAAATAGAGTTCCTTCCGGTGCACTAGAGACTCGTAGCAGTGCAGAAGCCACCAGGGACCCCCATGGAGAAGGCAGGGCAGATGAGCTCACCCGGTGAACGCCTTGTGGGCTAGTGGTGGCAACTGAATCCAAAGGTGGCACAGGACATCTTGGGCCAAAGGAGAGCTCCCTGGCTTGATCTCTTTGCCACTGCCGAGAACATGCAGTATCAACACTTGCACGCTGGAGTTCCCAAGAGGGGGCTCTCTTGACGTTGCATTCTGCATAGGGTGGAGCTTGGAACTCCTGTATGCCTGCCCACCGCTATCTCTCCTGCTCTGAAGAAGATCAGTAATAACCAGGCCCAAGTTTTTCTAATGACTTTGGATTAGGCCGGGAGAGTGTGGTATCCTGAACTTCTGGGCATGAGTATCTGTATCTGTCCTCCGATCACGCTGATGCTTCTGGAGATGTTTTTATCGCAGTAGCAGGGCAGGGCCTGCACAATATACACCTGTATTTGTGGAGATTGAGCTGCAGTAGTTGACTGGAATTGATCTGCCTCTTAAAGTAGTGGTTGTCACCCTGAAATCCTGGTGGCCTTCTACAAAATCCATTTATGCAGGATGATGGGACAAGTTGAAGGCTTGGTGTAGCACCTGTAAACCAGACCTATTACAAGTCGAACTGTCGGATTTGTTACTATTTGTTCTGCCGTTGGCCAGCAGTGCACACTGGTAAAGGCTATTTGTCTGGCCTTTCTGCCATTTTGCATTTGATGGACCAACCCTCCTTATTTAAAGCACCTGGTGTGATAGGTTTTCCCAAAGGTTTGGTCCATATGTTTCCTCCAAAACCTTTTGTGATGCCACAGTGGGGCCTTAAACTCATCCTTACTTTTCTGATGCATACTCTCCTTGAACTGCTACACACCTTTACCCTACTTCTGCTGTCTCTGAAAAAAGTCTTCCTCACCATGATAACATCAGCTCATTGTGTGAAAGAGCTTCAAACTTTTTCAAATCAGCTGCCTTACACCACTTGCTTTCCGGGCAAGTGGTGCTGAAGACCAGAGCGACCTTTCTCCCAAAGGTGGTGACCTCTTTTCATGTCGGCCAATCCATCACTCTTCTGGTGTTCTATGTCCCTCAATACCCATTGAAAGAGGAGGAGAGACTCCACCAGCTAAATCACACAATGGTGCTAAATATTTATATCGATCATTCCAAAGACCATCAAGTTGATAAACAGCTTTTTATGGGGATCTCTGGAGCAAAGGAAGTCAAAGCAGTGCAGAAGCTGATCTTGTCCACATGGATGTCATCACTTCCAGGGTGAAGGAGAGTCACAAAGGAGCCTCAATCTTCCAGATCCAGTCTGACACCTGGGTATAGTCTGAAGGTGAAGAATCTGCGGTTAAAATGGAGTATCCACCAGAAAGAGGTATTATCAAAGGTAAGTAACTTCTTTCTTTCCTCCTTGGGTCAGATAATTTCGGCGTTCAAAGCCAACCGGTGCTTCCGATGGCTGCTGTTTTCTGTGACGTAAGGGTTTCTCCATGGGTGTGACGGCTGCTCTCCCACTGTATTTGGTTTTAAGATTATTATAAGACTTGAATTCGGTCCATGAGCTTTTTTTTGTTGCTTTTGACTAACATATCAAGAAATAGACGTATTTCTTTTCAACAAGACATTTAACACAACCTTTCAGCATTCTGTAAATTAGAAAAACAGGGCACCTGTATACCAAAGTCATTTTATCTGTACGCATATGATTATGGTCGAAAATATCTTCATTTACACCTGCCAGGAATTTAAAGGATACCTGACAAGTGTAAATATTTTTTCTACTTGTGCAGTTCTCCACCGCAAGTACATAAAAGTTTGCCTTATCATTCTGTAAATGCCCATAAGCTTGTGAGATGGTGTCCATACACACATTCTGATCCTACCCTTTCCCACTATGGAAATGCTCTACGTTTTACTTCAGCAAAGGGTTGAAGTAGCTTCTCTACAAGGGTGGGGAGGGACACAGATCGTTTCCAGACTTGGAGGGGATGTAGGGGCGGTGAATGCTACACAGGTAAAAAAAATTCCCCTTAGGGAAAAAAGGAAATAATACGCACTTGCATACCGGGCTGCATTTTCCAGTGTGTAATTTTGGACCATTAACAACCACCCACTGGGAAAAAAGGGGCCCATAAAATATGTCACATCACATTCCCCGTAACATATCTTGCATCCTGCACGTGGCACAGCTTGTAAGTGTACTATTTGGAATGTTTGTGATTTGCAAAAAGTGTAAAACTACTTTCAAACTGAGATGCAATTCTTCACACATACTTACCCACTTTAATTTATGAATCAAGCCCAAGGACTATAATAGCGTATATAGTGTCATTTTGTATATTAAAAATGTGTTGCTTGTGTAATTTTAAAATATAAAGGTATAGTGTTTAGTTTATCATAGTCTCAATGACATGTTATGACTCTTTCTTGCCATCATGTCCTAGTTTTTAGCCTTGGCAGCAGGAGGTTTATTTGAACGATAGGATCTCATTCCTCCACTACACACACAACATACAAGGCGAACCACACACAGACATAAACATAGAAAGGGGGCTTTAGATCATCTCTTAGTGGTCATTTGCTTTTTTTGGCTGAGCCCCCCTTGGACATTGGCTCAATGGGCCGTCCATTACGTTTTATATTAGCCCACGGCATTTTGCAGATGTTTCCATTGTCACACAGTAGTCCCTATTTGTATTTACAGCTAATGAGGTGAAAGGGCCAGTTCTGAGGAAGCCAGCCATAGCCATAACCTATGATCATTGGAGAGGGGGCAGCATGGAGCCTCTGTGAAAACGTCTTTGTGAACTACGGCGCTGACATACATTCATGGGTGGCAAGATGCCATGCTGTGGCACATTTGTGTAGGTGGGGTTATGTCAAACAGGAATGCATTTATTGTCTCCTGCTTCATAAAAGGAAATCCCATTACGCTCCAGGGAGTGCTGCTTCAAGAGTGCTCGGCCTCTCTCTGTCTTCGTCGCCATGATAGCGGACTGCTTTGGCCCTGTTCCACTTTCTTACCTTGCCATACTGCTTCACTGGCCCATCTCGTGCCAGAATTTGCTACTATGATAGTGCACCAAAGCAGAAGCTATATTCTGGTGCTCGCAGGCAGACCTACCGAGCCACTCATGCCTTCCTTCATCCAGGGCTGCAGTTCACTGACTTTGTGGTGCTGCAAAAGGGCGGCTTTCAAGGCTCTTGAAGCGGGCCTGCCTGCTGGTAAAGAGATGCATATGAGTCAGTGCCCTGGTGAAAGGCTTCCAAGCTGGCTCTGCTGACCAAGCCCACTGGCAGCTTGCAGGTTTGCAAGGGAGGAGCTTATAGTGCAGCTACGTAATTAAATGTGTTCAATTGTAATTCTGACTCATGCTCTCTCTCACCATTACTGACTGTTTTTGCAGTGAGACAGCGTAAGAGCGTCTTTCACTCTGAAGTCACATCAATTCGTGGTGGTGCCCTGTCCTGGAATACAATCTGCAGACACTCATCTCCCTGAACCACGTGCCTTGGAACTGAAAACATGCACCCTATCTCTGTCTTGTACACTTCCCGTCTTTAATACAAAAGCTGCCACATACTATCTGGATTTATCCATCACTATTTTTCCTCTGCCTCTCTTATTCTCCTCTTTTGTCTTCACTCGTCTGTTTTCCCTTCCTGTATCTCACTCATTCTTTGTTCCATGTACCTCCTCTTCATACACCTGTTTCTTCCTAGCATCTTCTGCTCCTCCTTGCCTTTTCTGAACTTTGTGCTCTCTTCTTGCCTCCCCTATATTTCAGACTCAGCAGTTTATATCAGCCTTCAACCATACATCTCAAATCACCTGCCTTGTGTAACACCCAATTTGGAGGATTTTGCGCCTTCCTACCCACCAGCCTCCCACTTTCACCTACCTTACTGTTGGATGAAACAGGCTCTTACCTGCAATATCAGTCAATAAGCAGCAGCAGCAGCAGCCTTTATTATATACCTTTAATAATAACTTGTCTCTTATACAGTGCCTCCTAGGTTGTAGATGTTATGGTACTTAATTTACTGCCCTTCGGGAACATAGCACGCTGAGTGGGCTCTGCAAGGATTCAAACTTGTGACCAGCAGCTCAGCACTTTCGTCACGGCATGACCCTTCAACTCATTGAGCTATTCCTACCTCATGCTAATCATAGTTTCACAGCAAGGAGAAGAGCACCACACAGCCCATGTATAATTTGAAACACTATCTCATTCAATGTGACATGCACTTGGATCACTGTTTATCTAGTTTGTTTTAAACATACAGATCCAAATATACAGCTGACAGGTAAAATAGTGTCTTACTTTGTTTAAAAGAAATTGGGGGTATCCTGGTAAAATTGGTAGCCGACCGGCTACTACTAAAGGTTGAAAGGTATTGAAGCGGCCATTCTCTTCTCCATCCTCCTGCAACCTTACACTCCCAACCCTTTGTCTCCTCTCTACCTGCTAGCGACTCTAACACCCTTTGGCAAGATATTCCAAAAACTTGCAGAAACGCAGCACTGTGCATGAGGAGAAGTGTAGATGAGAGTGAGACCGTATGAGGTGAGGGATGCCTTTGTTTGTAGAGGGGATAAAATGTGCTGGAGTGTGTGGGGCATAGGTGGGAGGTTCAAGGTTGTGAGAGATGGGGAGAAGTGCAGGAGATCAGTGCTTGCATTTGATGTGCAGGGGTATTGAGGTGGAGATGCTTATGGAGTGAGAGGCACAAAAAGGTATGATTTGGAGAACAGATGCTTCAGGGATCCTATGCAACAGGAGATTTTACAGTCTGGGTGGGGGCCTAGTGCTGCTCTCCAAGGAGCTATTATATCCTTCCTTTGCCCAAAGCTTACTCTGCCATACCGAAATACTCACCTGTGGAGATCAGTAGAGCCACGCCACTGCCGCCACTGCCAAGAGTCCAGGGGGCCATTACAGCGCCAGCAAGCACCATCTTCCGCGTCGCCGCCCCGGGACTGCAACTCCCGGCAGCCTCAGCGGCGGCGCGACGAGCTGACGCGGCGCAAGCGCCAGGAGGCGCATACAAATCGCTGAGAGGCCGGCGGAGCGGGGGGAAGCTGCCATACCGAAATACTCACCTGTGGAGATCAGTGGAGCCACGCCACTGCCGCCACCGCCAAGAGTCCAGGGGGCCATTACAGTGCCAGCAAGCACCATCTTCCGCGTCGCCGCCCCGGGACTGCAACTCCCGGCAGCCTCAGCGGCGGCGCGACGAGCTGACGCGGCGCAAGCGCCAGGAGGCGCATACAAATCGCTGAGAGGCCCGCCTCGCGGGACGCGTGCGGGACGTGCCGGGCGAAGCCCGGGCAAAGGGCGGGCCGTCTGTGGCCGTCCGGGGCTGACCGTGGCTGGGCTGGGCCACCTCCCTTGATTTTCATCACAGGTATTCTGTTGCTATCCTTATATAAGGGGTTCTTTGGATACATCGAACGTACGGTGGTTGTGAAGAATGGGGAAATCCACGCGGATGGCCACTCGTTCAACTGTTAAAACTAAAGCCCCACCTAAGACCCCTCTCCCAAGTTTGACAGCAATAGACAGGATGTTGCAAAAAACAATTGGGGTAGTCGCCAATGCTATTGAGAGCACCGAGAGGCGGCTATCACTACCCCCTAGCCTATGTTTGCTAACGCAACAGCATCAGGACACAGAGGATCACTCTAACACCGTGCTGAGTATGCCATTATCGCAAGAATCTATTCTAATGGCCTCATATGCGGACTTTCCGGTCAAGGGCTCGAACTGTGTTGTAATCTCGCAAACTACACCTCCTGATAATTTCATGACTCGGGAAAATAGGTTGTCTTTAACTCCTAGATTAGGATCAAGTGAGGGATAATCTAACATAAATAATGTGCCTGATCACAGGGAGGAGATAATTGTTTGTGAAAATGAAGATATAAACACTGTGGGTTTGACACATGGTGCTATCTCCTTACAGGAGATACAAGGGAGTAGTCCAAAAGCAAAAGCTGTGCAGAATGTACGCAAGAAAGGGAAACCAAAAGGCAAAAATAAGAAAATTGTATTACCCCCCCGCCAAGAGAATGGGGACAAAAGAAAGTCATGAAATAGTATTGAATCCCTTAACCAAGATGATAATTCCACCCTACAAGAAGGAATTACATTGAGTGATTTGGTAGACTTCATGATAAAAATTGAGCAGGTAATGAAGTCTTTGATATTGCCAGTAGTAGGAAGACTAAAGACCCTTGTTGATAAAATTGAGGGCTTAGAAAAGCAAGGGGCAGGTACTTTAAAAACATTGGAACATCTTAGTACACTAATTAGACCTAAAGTTGTATTGAACACCAATAAAACAGATGATGCTGTTATTAATGTTCCGCATTCATTAGCACCTGCAAATCTACCTGAAAGGTGCGAGAAGGATGATGCACCCCCTATCCTACCTACGGGGGCAAATATGTTAAATGAAATGGATTCTGGTGGTAAAAGAATTGAAAAAGAGAAAGGTAAGGGATATGATGAGAAGGAGGGAATGGCAGACTCAAAAGTCTATAATCGAAATGACAAGGATAAAAGAATATATATTGACCTCCCTCCACAGTCAATTCCCTATACCGTAGTGTTGACAGGGGTACCAGAGTTGAGCAACCGAAAGGCAGAAAATTATCAGGAACTCAAGAATAAGGTAATTCACTGGCTGAATAACAATAGGCCATTGCCTGGACAAACTCGTGTAGAAATTCTAAATGTTAGGAGGGTACACTGGATTGGACAGAGGCATAAAGATATTCAAGGAGATTGTATTATCGTGAACTTGAGGGACAGAAGAGCAGTGAGTTTTATTTGTCATTGGGAACCTAACTATAATACTGGCAGAATTCAAACTCTAGACCTAACCTACTTTTATCCGTTAATGGATCTAAGGAGAGATAACACCTGGCATCCCGGGGAACATAGGTTCAGACATAGAGGTAATGTTAGCCCAAATTTTAAAATCCCTTTAGCAAATAGATTTCAGATCTTGCAGGGGTTAGCAGATATTGACTGACTCAGGGGAGACAATGGACCCACTGATTCGAATATTAGCGAAAGTAGCAAGTTAAAGGACCAAGGGCTTCGGAATACCATCACCGAACTAGAGACAGCTAAGGTGGTCCTTATTAGCGAGAGCCCACAAATCGAGGTACTTTGTGGTGGGGAAGCATCTCTTAATAGTAATAATGATTTAGTGGATGATCAATTTAGTGGGGAGTTCTGGTCCCTCTTGAGTTGGAATATCGCAGGACTGAGATCCAAATTGGGCAATAAAAATTGGGAAAAACTGGTAGGCAATTTTGATGTAATTAGCCTCCAGGAAACATGGACAACTGAACCCATACACATTAATGGATTTAAAACATATTTTTCTCCAGCAGTTAGCTCAACTCATGGTAGGGCTAAAGGAGGTTTTTGTACTTATGTTTCGAATCTGCTAGTAGGAATTAAAACTGAGTTAGTTTTTAATAATGTGTATTATCATATTATAAGGATCACAGTCAATAAGGGGTTTTCCATAGTTTTGATTAATTTTTATGATAACATCCAAGGAGAAGACCCAATGGATGTTTTCAGATTATTAGGCAGTAACATCACCTTAGCAATTGGGCGGAGGACAGAGGACACCTGCATTATTTGGGTAGGAGATTTTAATTGTCAATTATGCAGGAGCGCTGAGAGTGGGTAATGTGGGATAAAATTAGATAGAGACATTGACTTTAGTCATTTTGAACACTCTGGACGAGGGGATTATTTAAATGAATTAATATTTGAAAATGATTTGGACTTTGTAAATAGGTTGATTAGTCCAGAAATCCCCTTTTTACCAACGTTTAATGGCAGAGGGGCAAATACAACTATTGATTATGCCCTAATGACTTCTAGACACAGGGATATGATTCGGAACTATAGAATTCTGGATTGCCCACTTAGTGATCATTTTCCTTTAAGCCTTAATATAACCATGAGACTTAAGAAATATCGTGGTAGGGTCAAATCTAAAGTGATAATAGATAACATTACTATGGCCCGTAAAAATGGTTATGCTCTAAAGTGGACAAAAATTTGCCCCGCAGATTTCCAGGAGAAATTAATAAAAAGCATGCTGCCCCAATTTTATGTATGTACAGATGTGAATGCCAATGATTCTGATTTTATTAATAATTTTTTATTGATTATTGCCCAAATAAGGAAGTTATTGTGGGTTGGTACTAATGGTGGGAATACAAGGCAGAAGAGGTGGTTTGATTCAGAATGTACTAAGGCTTATAGAAGTCTAAAGCGTGCTATACATGCTACAGAGAAGGATACTGATTTAATCAGGAATTGTAGGAGTGTCTATAAGCAGAACCTCAAAAATAGGAAAAATGCTTTAAAGCTGGAAGCATTGGATGCTTTATGTGACGCCTCGTTAAGCAAAGACTCTGCCTCATTCTGGAAAGTTGTTAATGCCCCTTTTTTAAATTTCAGCGACACGGACCCACTAGATGTGGCAATTACTGAGAGTGAGTGGGCTGAATATTTTGCTAAGTTGTATTCCATTGTACAGGACAATATGGAAAGTACCAATGATAATATCCAATTGAGAGACTATACACAGAGTAGTAGCCAACTTGAACCTGAAATAACAATAACAGAGGTGCAGAAATGTATTGATGCAAGTTTGGCGGGAAAAGCACCTGGCCCTGATGGAGTCCCTGTTGATTTATTTAAAAACAACAGGGAACTATGGGCTCCAATCCTTACACGTTTGTTTAACGCCACTCTGAAAAAAGGCCTCCTCCCATCGTGGTGTGAATCCCTGATAGTCCCAATTTTTAAAAAGGGTGACCGTGAAAACTGCAAGTGTTACCGCCCAATATCACTCCTGGATTCTACTATTAAAATTCTAGGAAGGGTAATCTTAGATAGGTTACATGTATGGGCTAATGAAGCTAATATTCTAAGTGACCTGCAGTATAGCTTTAGGAAAGGTCTTGGTACTATTGAACAGTGTTTGAATTTGCATATTTTAATTGAAAAATACACCAAAGTTAAAGAGGGACGAATGTTTTTAACTTTTGTGGATCTTACCTCAGCATTCGACTCAGTAACACATTGTAAACTTTGGGTAGTAATGGATAAACTGGGTGTGGATAAACAGATTATTACCTTCCTGAGAGATCTTTATGCAGGAGCATCGGCCAGAGTAAGATATGGAAAAAATGGCGAATGCACTAGATCCTTTGCAATCAAAAGGGGTGTACGACAGGGCTGTGTCCTGGCGCCGTTCCTTTTTACACTCTATATTAACAACGTGGAAAAGATATTGATAACTGAGTGTAAGGACGTACCAATGGTAGGAAAAAGATCAATCCCAATTTTGTTATATGCAGACGACGCGGTCCTGATGGCTAGAACACCGCAGGCCATGCAAAGAGTAGTTACATCCTTTTTTGATTTTATGAATCAGCTTGATCTAAGCATAAACTGTTCTAAGACATTCACCATGCACTGTGGGCCGGGTGCACAGAGGAAGAAAAAAGCAATTTATATTGGAACTACCCCAGTAGAGGACACCTTAACATTTCCCTACTTAAGGGTGTTAATTGATAGTTCCGGGTTATGGAACAATACAATTAAGACAAGGAAATAGTTGTACTGCAAATCTATCATGGCTTTAAAAAATTTTAGCCGAAAAATAGGGAGGAAACCAATTAAGGAAATGTTGACTGTTTATAATGCAACTTGTGTAGCTATTGTCACTTATGGGGCAGGCCTATGGGGATATGCAAACGCCAGTACATTACAAGTGGTCGAAAACAATTTTATGAAATATCTCCTAGGTGTCCCACAGAGTGTTTCGACATATGTTTGCCACATAGAACTTGGTGAACCATATCTAGAAGATATAATAAAAACTGCACCAGTTCTATTATGGCATAGAATATGGACCGCAGATGAATCTGGTTTAAATCGAATGATCATGGAAAATGCGATGGGTCTAGAGAAGTGTGGGAAAATTAGATGGCTGAATTATATTAATAATTTTCTCACGTTACTAGGGCTGGGGGACTATTATACAGACCCGCCCTCTCTTTGTAATATATCTAGGAAATGTTTAAAAGATAGATGTATGACCTATTTGCAAGAGACCAGAGTAAGAATAGAGTTCAAGAAACCTACGGTGGTAGCTCATGAGCAAATTGTAATTTGCAATAGTTTACAGCCATATTTAAAGCTACAAACGAGTGATTATGAAAGGTTTTTATTGATACGTTTTAGATTTAACTTACTATTTAGATCACTCAGCTTTCCATCTATGAATAATTGGTCAAAAATTTTGAATAAATGTCCCTGTGATGATCTATCAGTGCAATCTGATATGCATATACTCTTCTTTTGTAAATTTTATACCAGACCTAGACAAATGTTTGTTGTTCCTTTGCTAAAAATGATGGAAATTAATCGGTGTCGCCCTGCTTTTTTAGCTGTACAGAAATTGGATAACATTTTAACAGTCGTATTTATTTCCTCATTCCTTAAAATTTTTTTAAATTACGGAAAACAATTGAGATCTGAACTTACTCGGTTTTTCCTATGCTTGGTTCCTATAATTGTTATTTTAATATATGTGTAATTATGTCTTTGTACTTTTATGGTTATTTTGTTTTAATAACCGAATAAAGATCAACTTGACTTGACTTGACTACTCTGCCATTACCTTAAAGAAGTCTCGACAGTTAGAATCTGCCCACCCCCTCAACCACTCTGGCACTCCTTGAAGCAGTCAAATTGGGAAAGCGGGTGAAACCCTACTCCAGCATCATCCACAGTTTCTGTCAGGGTGAAGTCACAACCAAACCACAAATTAATATTTGCTTAACCCTCTGATAGCTTGACATACAGCAGTCAGGCTTAATGTAGAGGCAATGTGTAAAGTATTTGTGGAGCACTTCAACCAGTAATAAAGTGAAATACAACACAAGAAAATTCCAACACCAATTTAGAAAAATTGAGTCATTTTTAATAAATAATTTAAGACCAAAACAACAAAATCAAATCTGTGAAACTTGAGATATACAATTTTAAAGATTAAAGTGCAAATAGTGCCCAAAAGCCCAAAGCGCCATCTGTGGTTATCTGGTTGCACTGGACTGGGACAAAGCCACAAACTCAGGCCGACCATGATGGAGTGTGGGCCCGCTAAATGAACACAGTTAGGCCCTCTGAACAAAGTACCTTAAATCCTCCTTGAAGAGTGATGTGGAGTCCTGTGTCGAGGAAGCGTCACGCAGCAGAGGCAACATGAAGGTCGGGTCCTTCTCACTGAGACAGGAGATCAGCATGGCAGCAGAGTGGTATTCCTTCTTGCAGCAAAGCAGCACAGCAGTCCTTTTGAATCTTCTATAGGTCCAGATCTGTACTGAAAAGTTGAGTCGAGGGTTCAATATATATACCGGGTGCCAGCTTTAAAGTAGAAGGTTCTGGAGGTTTCCACCCCCAGAGGTGTTTGGAATTTCCTTCCTCCCTACCCTGGCCCCAGCTTGTCTTAGGTCACAAAAGGATATTGTCACACCCTTTGTGAGTGTGCCCAGGCAGAGCCTTTGTGATGGGCTTGTGTGGTAGGTGACAGCTCCTCCCCGTCATCAAGTCAGAGATGGCCCATCCTGCCAACGCCAATTATCTCTGCCTACTCCACTGTCTGGGAGCAATACACAAAGACCAACTGCCAGTTACACTTAGTCATATGACCCAGAATACAGGCTGCAGACACTAAATGGTTGGGACAAGAAAAAGCCAGCTTTCTAAAGTGTTACAACAAACAATTGATGGACGGAATGCTGACAATGCAGACATTCTCCCCCAGTCAAGAGATCTGGGTTAAATCCATCGTTCTTTTGCCCACTACACCACCCCAGTTTAGACATGGCCATATGCAAATCAGTCTTGACCCTGTGCCTCATGGAAACAGTCCAGCCCGAACTGCCAAGCCATGTCTTCCCTGGACCGGAATCAAGCATCCTAGGACCGGTTTCTGGCTATCAGCCGTCATCAGCCAGGATAGCTTGACTCCAGTGGCGTAGTGAGCACGGGTCCCACGTCTGGGAATACCCATCCCACTTAGGGCGAAAAGCGTTACAACAAACAATTGATGGACGGAATGCTGACAATGCAGACATTCTCCCCCAGTCAAGAGATCTGGGTTAAATCCATCGTTCTTTTGCCCACTACCCCACCCCAGTTTAGACATGGCCATATGCAAATCAGTCTTGACCCTGTGCCTCATGGGAACAGTCCAGCCCGACCTGCCAAGCCATGTCTTCCCTGGACCGGAATCAAGCATCCTAGGACCGGTTTCTGGCTATCAGCCGTCATCAGCCAGGATAGCTTGACTCCAGTGGCGTAGTGAGCACGGGTCCCACGTCTGGGAATACCCATCCCACTTAGGGCGAAAAGCGTTACAACAAACAATTGATGGACGGAATGCTGACAATGCAGACATTCTCCCCCAGTCAAGAGATCTGGGTTAAATCCATCGTTCTTTTGCCCACTACACCACCCCAGTTTAGACATGGCCATATGCAAATCAGTCTTGACCCTGTGCCTCATGGGAACAGTCCAGCCCGAACTGCCAAGCCATGTCTTCCCTGGACCGGAATCAAGCATCCTAGGACCGGTTTCTGGCTATCAGCCGTCATCAGCCAGGATAGCTTGACTCCAGTGGCATAGTGAGCACGGGTCCCACGTCTGGGAATACCCATCCCACTTAGGGCGAAAAGCGTTACAACAAACAATTGATGGACGGAATGCTGACAATGCAGACATTCTCCCCCAGTCAAGAGATCTGGGTTAAATCCATTGTTCTTTTGCCCACTACACCACCCCAGTTTAGACATGGCCATATGCAAATCAGTCTTGACCCTGTGCCTCATGGGAACAGTCCAGCCCGAACTGCCAAGCCATGTCTTCCCTGGACCGGAATCAAGCATCCTAGGACCGGTTTCTGGCTATCAGCCGTCATCAGCCAGGATAGCTTGACTCCAGTGGCGTAGTGAGCACGGGTCCCACGTCTGGGAATACCCATCCCACTTAGGGCGAAAAGCGTTACAACAAACAATTGATGGACGGAATGCTGACAATGCAGACATTCTCCCCCAGTCAAGACATCTGGGTTAAATCCATCGTTCTTTTGCCCACTACACCACCCCAGTTTAGACATGGCCATATGCAAATCAAATCAAAAGAACGATGGATTTAACCCAGATCTCTTGACTGGGGGAGAATGTCTGCATTGTCAGCATTCCGTCCATCACTTGTTTGTTGTAACGCTTTTCGCCCTAAGTGGGATGGGTATTCCCAGACGTGGGACCCATGCTCACTACGCCACTGGAGTCAAGCTATCCTGGCTGATGACAGCTGTTAGCCAGAAACCGGTCCTAGGATGCTTGATTCTGGTCCAGGGAAGACATGGCTTGGCAGTTCGGGCTGGACTGTTCCCATGAGGCACAGGGTCAAGACTGATTTGCATATGGCCATGTCTAAACTGGGGTGGCGTAGTGTGCAAAAGAACGATGGATTTAACCCAGATCTCTTGACTGGGGGAGAATGTCTGCATTGTCAGCATTCCGTCCATCACTTGTTTGTTGTAAAGCTTTCTAAAGTGGCATTTTCAGAATTGTGACTTAAAATGCGACTGACCATTAAAGAGGGCATAATTTACAATTCTTTAGACACCAAACTCCATATTCGTACATGCTCCCAATTGAAAGCTATCACTTATTAAATGTGATAAGATGACCCCATGTTAGCCTATGAAAGTGACAGGCCTTCCAGTAGTGAAAAACACATTTTTAAGAGTTTTTCACTACCAGGACAGGTGAAAGTTAAAAGTACATGTCCAACTTTTGAAATGCACTGCACCCTGCCCTGTGGGTTAGTTAGGGCTTACCCTAGAGGTGACCTATATATATTAAAAAGGAAGGTATGGGCCTGGCAACAGCTTTATTTTGCCAGGTGGAAATGCCAATTTAAAACTGCACATGCAGGGTGCAATGGTTGTCCTGAGACATGTTTTAAGGGCTTCTTAATTGGGTGGCACAATACACGGCTCTAAAAATATGTTTTAAGGGCAGGCAGTGGTCCCAAGGACCACTGCCTGCCCTTAAAAATGTAAACTGAAAAGTTTCATTTTAATTTTTTAAATGCATCCCGTCTTACTTTAAGGAAAACGGGCTGCATTAAAAAAAACTGCTTTATTCAAAAGCAGTCCCAGACATGGAGGTCTGCTGAGTCCAGCAGGCCACCACTCCAGGAGGCCCAGCCATTCCCAATGAGATCGCAAATTGTGAGTGCCTCATGAATATTGATGAGGCATGCAATTTGTGACCCCATTGGGAATCGCAAACAGTGTCTCAGACACTGTTGTACATGGCAATTTGCGACTCGCAAATTGGGAGACGCAATCAAGCGCAAATTGTGAGTCGCAAATTGTCATGGTCGTACATCTGGCTCTTGATTCAGAACGACAGAGCGCAACAGTCAACTGAGTGATAAAAACTCTACTTTTTCAAAACACTTACCTGAGGACTACAACACACACGTCTCCTCTTGTTTTAAGAAATTTAAAATAAGCCCTAAACTTTTCATTAGAAAGGGAAGGCTGTTGATAATGTCTGAGTTAAGACCAAGATTTTTAAAAAAGTAGACATAAACGCATATGACATTTTTCTCTCTTTCAAAACGGCAATCTAAGAATATTTGATCTAAACAAAAGTGAGTGCATCCTTGAAATCTTGTGCAGAATTCATGTGGAGACTTAATAACTGGGATAATGACGGTACCATAGCCCCAAGATACCAGACTGAGTTTGAGATGGCTCTGACCAAGGATTTTTCACTGTAATTGGTAGTTTTGGGCGCATCCGAGGTCGTAATTACGACAGAGTACGATTTCACAAGCATCCTCTTTAGAGATCAGTACTAGGGCCTAGGCCGCCTATTCTGAATTCTCTTTGTTAATATGGCAATTCTGCCTATGCTATCATTAATTATTGTTCAAGAATAAATACTTTTGAAGTTATTTCTTAATGTATTTGCTATTTTAAGTTTATCGTTCAAAGTGGAATAATGCCACCTTTGCCACCTTTGTGGGATTTTTCAATATTTGTTTTACCAACTTATACATAAACATACTCTCCATGCCAGTAAAATGCTGTCCACCTATAAACCCTAAAAGGAAAGGTGCCCCAAACCTATCTCGGAAGCTAACTCGTGCTGATTTTGTCACCTCACCTGTAAATCTTGCAGCCTGTGTGGCATCCCTGCGTAGCCTAAATGGCCCTGTCCTAGCAGCCCTCTCCTCTACTGCCTCTTGCCCGTCATCGTCCCCCCCCATGTCTCCTCCACCCTCTGTGGTGGGAGTTGCGGGAGAGCCCAGTCTAGTGATGAGCCTTGCAAAAGCCAATAAATCACTTTCTAACTTGACAATGCATGCCAGCAGTGGCCACTTGCCGAGGGAGTGTTGCGGGGTGTTGAGGCGGGGTGGGGTGGGGAGTAGTGTACTCAGACATACGGCAGACAAGACTCAGAGTGAGCCTTACTCTGAGTTCTGTCTGTCGTATGTCTGAGTCCGTTACCCCCCACCCTGCCCCTCCCACACCCGCCTCACCGCCCGCAGCACTCCCTCGGTGAGCCGCCAACTGCATGTCAGAGCTATTGGTTTTTCCAGTGCTGGTTGTAATTCGATATCAACCAGGTCCTAAAGACCTAATGATCTACACACAAGATGTTAGGCTTAAATGCTCCCCCTGGAAGACGGATGTTGTATTTAGCGTGATGTGCTGTTATTTGGATCTATGGTTGTTCTATAACAAATGAAGAAAATACAAATATACCCTTGTTGAAACATTCAAAGCGATTTGTAACTATAAGGAATGTTTACACAAATTCGCTCATCAGTTGTGAACGGTCCCCATATATATTCCGCAAGGGAAAGGTTACCAAGTATTGTCAAGGCAACCATACATAGATAGGGAAGGACAGATTTACTATTCTCAACTCTACATCTACTTACCTTGAAGTAATTGTGAAGTCGATTTAAGTGCAGATCAATATACATTTTTTAATATTTTGGTGGAAACGCCCACTTATTCTTCATTGATGTGCCATTGGGAAACCTTAGGTTTCAACATTTAGTTAATGCTGCCACAAACACAAGACCTTCCAACAGGTTGACACACCATCATCCCTTATATTACATGCCTGCAGTGTACCAAAAACAGATTTATATAAACGAGTGCTCTTTAGTCAGCTAGTCTGCTTACTCTTAAAGCCGATTGGCTGAGGAGAATGATTTATGTTCTTGATATAGATTAAAAATATGTAAGAAGCTTTTCATTGCTAATGAATGAATATATGGTGAATCAAGGAAGGGGCTGGGCTTACAATAACTACTAAAATAGGACTCTATTTGTAAAATGTAATAAATGGCTAAAGCAGAAGCAAGCTATTTCAGTGGCTTTTTAAATTAAAGTTTGTTGATCAAACTGTATGTGTCCACGGTCTATACGTGTTAAATTAATTATAATGTTATGATATCTAACATTCGTATAGTGCCCTATGGCTGCTCCTAGTGTTGAATTGTATTGCACATGTTCTGCAAGCTTAGACCCCTTGTATTTCATGTATTACACAAGGGATATAGTTAGTGGTTTGCAAAAGTGTTGTAGTCCCTGTGGGATTTTACCACAATATGGACCTCATTCACAAAGGTACACTTACACTTTGTAGTAAGTTTACTACTGTTTTTGGTATTCACAAACTACAAGTGTAAGTTCACTACTAGTAATGTTTTGATTGTGGTGTCTACCATGAGTGATGTGTCTTGTACAATTACTAGTAGCAAAAATCACTTGTATTAAACTTTTTACAAAGTGTAAGTTTACCTTTCTGAATCAGGCCTTATATATGTACAGGGACCCTAAACGGTATAGGGTACATGTTTCATTGGATTGTAATACAGGGAAAATACTGCATTGCCCTGTAAGAGGCCAAGCACATTACTTATCCTGAGGAGAGGATATTTTCATTTCATTTCATTTCCTTTGTTGAAAGTATAAAGAAAGATCTACTCTAGCTTTTATTTTATTTTATTCCCATATCATAAGCAGAGTAAGGCCACAGGTGCTTAATTTTAGTGATTGTGGGTACCACTGACCTACATCTTTCAGACAAAATGCTCTCAAGATATGTGGAAGCTGTCTAGCACATTTCCCTTCTGCACTGTTTCTGGTTTCTATCTCCTCTGAACAGAGAAAGCTTTCAGAAAATGCTAGGTGCTACTTTGTCTATCTACGTTTTTGTTTCACATTGCAAATTTGAGGTAGAACCCTGTTACTGAAAGGTTCATTAAGACTGGTATTATTTTGCATTCAAAATTATTATTTTTTCTCTCTGCTGCAACAAGAAAATTACATTTCCGAGAACTACATCTGGTCTATCACAGCACTCAAATAAAAGGGAACCAAAGTATGCTAAAACAAATCCAACCACTACCATGCCAAGAAGCACGAGATCTTAAAGGCTTCTTTTAAGTTTTCACCATCCCATCCCTTACTACTGTGTAGGACATGTTTCCTTTCCACTAGTGTGCCATAAATCACAACTTACCATTAAAAATCAGTGTCATATATGCAATCACAGTTTACTATGTGGACAATGATGGCTATACCCGCCTGTTCCTCTCCTTCCAAGAAACTCAACGTCACTGCCAACTGTGAGCCGCAGACTCTGCAGCAAACCGCAGGCCCTCCATTAGTACATGAACTACAGGACAGAAATGGCCACCTAGCAAGCCACGGCAACACATTGCCCTAAAAATTTCTTTCCTGACCATAGGTAATTATAGTCATTATTATTCTACCACACTGTAAAGTATCATGAAGCCACCTCCAGGGAGAATCAGGCCTCCCTGTACATAAAGTAGTAGTGATACTGTTGACATTCAATGTTGAAAAGTCTCTCGCTACATGAGGAGATGAACATAGCATATGATAAAAACCACTTACTGCACAGTAAATATTTACCACCACTTCACGCATGTGGCAGATAGTGTCCTCATGAAACCAGGAAACGTTCAAAGAATGGAGCTCCTACAGAATTTTATTTTTCAGTGACTAGTTGATGATTCATGATATATTTAATTTTGGAAGTAAAATGCAGCATATGCTTGATAGCTGCTTCCTTTAGTGCGGGTGTGATTTGAAAGGCAGCTGTAATTTGTATTGTGTAAATTGGGATGCCCTTGTAATACCCCCTAATGCTTTTACCCAATGATGCAATTAGGACTTCCTTCCATTGTCTGCTTTGTTTTTCCCTCTGCTCCAAATTGATGCAGATCTACGTTAATTAATCCTTAACTAGGTTACTGGTTTTTCAAAATACAAGTTCTTCCTTATAACAAAAAAG